>NC_080165.1:12798761-13398761 GCF_950295315.1 Erinaceus europaeus | reverse complement strand
ACATCTCAGAGCCAGAAAAGTATGTTGGATCCCTCTCATGACTGACTTATTTCTCCTTTCACCTAATCTCTCTGAGTCTGTCCAGGAAAATCCTAAATCCTAGGTATTTTTTTCTTTACCATTTAAACTTTTTTTTTTAATTTTTATTATTATTTATTTCCCTTTTGTTGCCCTTGTTGTTTTGTTGTTGTAGTTATTGTTGTTGATGTCGTCGTTGTTGGATAGGACAGAGAGAAATGGAGAGAAGAGGGGAAGACAGAGAGGGGGAGAGAAAGACAGATGCCTGCAGACCCGCTTCACAACCTGTGGAGCGACTTCCCCTGTAGGTGGGGAGCCGGGGGCTTGAATCCAGATCCTTACGCTCCCTATGCTTTGTGCCACCTGTGTTTAACCCGCTACACTACCACTCGACTCCCCCATTTAAACTTTTTATTAACACAGAGTTAATCTAGAACAGTTGTGGAATATATATTTGTTTTCTATTGCAGTACCTTGAGTCTACCATGGGCTTCAGGCACACTTCACCACAAGCCAGCCCCTGCATATTCCACTCTTGACTACATACTTGATCTCCCACCCCTTCATCTCCCGCAGCCACCAACATATGGGCCCCAAGTCTAAAAGGTTAGCCCTGTCCCATCAGCTCATCTATCTGTCTTGTGTCTCTGAGTACCACATATCAGTGAGATCACATAGTATCTGTCCCTTACACCTCTATCCTCTTCACCACACACAATACCCTGTAGGCCCATGGTCCTCCTTTTTAAGAATTTTTTTATTAGTTATTGACAAAATTACAAAATAACAGGGGTACAGTTTCACACCATTCCCACCACCAGAGTTCTGTGTCCCCATTCCCTCCACTGGAAGCTGCAGTGATTCTCCTAAGCTCACAGATATGGGTTGACTAGTATATATATATTCCCTTTTTTCTATGGTCCCTCCTTCTCTCCCATTTTAAGTCACAGCTGTATCTAATACAACTTCTGAACAACCTTCTTTTTTTTCTTCTCTCTCTGGGTCATTATGAAATGGGGTTTCAGAGCCCTCTAGTCCTCTTCCCCTAACTTTTCTCCACCTCCATTTTAAGAACTCCAGGGCTAGATTGTGCCCCTGGATGGTCTGCTTTCTTAAAGTCAATGGCCTATATTACATCAGCCAGGCTGTGTTTGATATGTTGGGTATTCCAGGTTCTATGTATTAGGCTGTGAACACCTTTGAGGGACTGTATGAGGCCGACATATGGCAGAGTCCCACATTTACCTCACAAGAGGGGGCTTTGCCTGGTATGAATAGTACTGGACCTTTTTTCTTGGTAGAGTGCAGCTGCTCTTTGATTTGCAATATGTGAACAACAACAACAAAACCATCAAGTCTCCAAATATAGAAAAATCTGAACCTTTGAAATGACTTTCTGGGAGACATACCTGTCTACTTGAGAACTTCGCCTGGAGTCGGTTCCTGGTGTCTGGTAACTGCCCAGAAACACAGGCAGATGCGGGAAAGCCAGATTCTCGAGTCTAAGTCCCTAAGGGCATTCAAGAGCCTGGTATTAGAACAAATGGTGAATGTTCTTAAAGGACATGCTCTTAAAATTAGACCCAAAATGGGCCAAGATTGGGGAAGCAAGACAATATTCCCACTTAGTGGAAGCTTAAATAAAGCCTTCAGTCTGGGTAATGTCTGAATTAAGTGCTGGAAGCAAGTGATGGACTCGGTTCCTCATTGAGGTAGCCAATCTCAGTTGCCATCAGAACTGGGAATACCTAGTTCCAAGTTAGCATTCAAGGGAAACTGAGGTTGGAAGAAAGGAACCCCGTCCTCTGGAAGAACAGGGGTATGAAAAGAATACTAGCAATGAATACATACAGGAAGTGGAATTTATTTTGTTTGTGTGTGTGTGTGTTTGTTTTTTAATGTTGAAGCCATGTCCAACAATGGTAAAAGTCATCTGAGTAAGATCAAATCTGGGTAAGATCAAAGCTATGTTTTTTTTTTGGTTTTTTTTTGCTCCCAGGGTAATTGCTGGGGCTCATGTCTACACTATAATCCACTGCTCCTGGAGGCCAGTTTCCCATTTTTGTTGCCCTTGTTGTTATTGTTATTGTTTTTTGCAGTGATTATTGTTGGATAGGACAGAGAGACATTGAGAGAGAGGGTAAGAAAGACAGACACTTGCAGACCTGCTTCACCACTTGTGGAGTGACCCCTCTGCCAGGGGCTAGAACCAAGATCCTTGTCCTTGCGCCATGTGCACTTAACCAGCTGCACTACCACCCAGCCCCCTTTTACTTATTTTTAAAGATGTTTCTTGTTTATTTATTTGCTTATTGGTTTGTTTAATTTATTTAATGAGAGAGAGAGATGGTCTGGGATATAACTCACCCAGCAGTGCACACACCTTGTTGTGCATGAGACCCTAAGTCTATTTGCCGTCACCTAACTAAAAAGGAGGAGGAGGAGGAGGGAGAAGAGAAGAGAAAGGAAAGGAAAAGAAAGAAAAGAAAGAAAGAAAAGAAAAGAAAAGAAAAGAAAAGAAAAGAAAAGAAAAGAAAAGAAAGAAAAGGAAAGAAAAGGAGGGGAGGCAAAGACCAGAGCAAAAAAACTCTGTTCTGGCATATGCAGAGCCAAATATAGGAACCGGGGTCTCACATGCGCTAATCCTGTGGTCTCTCTGCTGGACCACCTTTCTGGTCACAGCTTAAGTCTTACTGCACCCCTGAATCAGCTCTAAGAGGGTCTAAGGCTAAGTCAGAACTTCAGTGAAGAAGAGGTAGCCACTGGGGAGTGCTCTTCTGTGCACTGTAGAACTGCATAAAGTCACACTCCTTCCCCTCAAGAATCATACAATGCAGAAGGCAATAATTACATTGTATGACAAGGGAAGGGGAGGGGAAGGTCCGGGAAGGAAGGGCAGGGGAGGGCAGGGAAGGGGTGGGGAAGGGCAAGGAAAGGGGGGAAGGGCAGAGAAAGGGGGAAGGAGGGTGAGAGTGAGGAAGGTGAGAGTAAGAAAGGACAGGGAAGGGGAGGAGAGAGGAGGGTAGAAGAGGGGAGGGAAGTTTCTGCTCTTATCTGGATATAGTCTTGGGAGGGAGCTTTTGGAAATATTAGTTGCTGTAACTTCTTCTTCTTCTAGCGTTTGCCCTTCTTCTGTAGCCAGTCAACAGCGTCAGGTTGAAAGCTATCAGGAGCTGCTTGTTGCTGGCTTTGAAAGTGACTGGGATCCATGTGGATTCAGTCGGCTAGGAAGGATCGTCAGTTTCCCCAGTGAATGGGTACTCACGGGATGCACCACGAGAAGGTCGATCCAATGCATCCCAATTGCTGTAACTAAGCCTCTATATTAGACCGGATTCTCTAGGAAAACCAACCCACCACAGAGAAGTATTGAGGCATTGACTCACATGACTATAAACCAGCAAGTCCAGAATCAGCAGGATATGCCCACTGGAGCCCCTGGGAAAGATGATACTGCAGCTAAGTCCAAGGCTACCTGCTCCTGGATTCCCTCTTGCCTGGCAGGTATTAATGTCCTGCTCTACTCAGGCCACCAGCTGACTGATCGAGGCAATTTTCTTCACTCCCAGTCCACATATTTAAACATGACTCTCACCACACACAGCCTCACAGAATTATCTAAAGTAACAAACTAACATTTGACCCTATATCCAGGCATCATGGTTCTATCCAGGTAACTCGTAACTTCAGTCATCACAGTAGCTAGGATGTTCTCCTCTTCCTTCAATGGCAACAGCCCCCGGACCAGGTAAATTTGCTCTCCTCTTTACAGCTGTCCCAAGTTCAACCTTTTTTTTGTTTTTTTCAAATTTTTTTTCTTTTTTGATTGATTGATTTAATAATGATCGACAAGACTGTAGGATAAGAGGGGCACAATTCCACACAACTCCCACCGCCAGACTTCCGTATCCCACCCCCATCCTTTGAAAGCTTTCCTATTCTTTTACTTCACCCTTTTTTTTGCATCTCCTTTTCCACAAACCTGGTTGAAGAGAGGCTTGCTATGCTGAAGATGGACAGACAGACTTACTTTGTTTTCAAGGGTTGGCAAGTTATCCTGAGCAGAAATGATAATAAAACTAAATGAGAGAGCCTCAGTTGGGCTGAGAAAATCAGTTGTGCTGTGGTCTCCCCATTGAGACCCAGTTTTACTCTGCTAGAGATCGGAAGTAGTAACGGAAAATACCAGGCCTCTGTCACCAACAGCAACCCGTCATGGAGAGTTTATCCAAGCACTGGTCACTGGAGACCTGAGGTTCCAAGGGGGCACAGTGTCACCCAGTATCTTCCATCTAGAGATGATTATTTGTGTTTCTTTTTTTCATTCATTCATTCATTCATTCATTCATTTTTTAAATTGTTAGTAGTAGTAGTAACCAAAGCACTGCTCAGCTCTGATTTATGGTGGGAAGTGGGAACTGAACCTGAGACTTTAGTCTCTCTTCATAATCATTTTGCTATCTACCCCCACCCAATTCTTTGCATTTCTGTGGGGGAAAAAAATTCAACTTTGCCTCTCCACCCTGTTCTGAGCAGCAGTATTTCTCTCTGGCATCCCCCACCCCACCCCCAGGAGATTTAGCCCTAGAGAACAATTTAGAAAACCCTTACAACATTGTGCATGAACTTCTGTAAGGAACAAAAGATTTCTGTGCTCTGAAGAGAAGCCAGAATATACTGCGCATAACTTTTGAAATCAGCCTAAATAATTATGGGTTTTAACTGGGCAGAAAAGTATGTCCCTCCTCTCACTCATGCCAGAAGTTTTCTCTTTTCTCAAGGAGGGGGACACTCCTGTCACTGTGCCAAAGCCGTCAGCACTTGTCTCTCAACTTTCTAGACACAGTGTCCCGAGCACCCAGTCATCCCTGTTCCCACCTTACTGGTCTCCCACACGCCTTTGCCACAGCTGAGCCAGAAGGGGCAAAATTACAGGATTTTTCTCCACCATTTAATGATTCACAATAGCAAAGTTCCATTATTGATCAGTTATTGATCAGGGAGGGGAGGGGGAGGGAGAGGAGAGGGGGAGGGGGAGGGGAGGAAGAATGGCACCAAAGCTTCCTTCAGTACAGCAGGGGCCAGAATGGAACCTGGATTATACACTGGCAAAACAGCAGGCTATTCAAGTGAGCCATTTCACTAATCCCAGCCCCTTTCTTTCTTTCTTTCTTTCTTTCTTTCTTTCTTTCTTTCTTTCTTCTTGTCTTTCAATTTCTTTATTGAGGATTAATGGTTTACAGTCGACAGTAAAATATAGTTGTTTATACATGTGTAACATTTCCCAGTTTTCCACATAACAATTCAACCCCCACTAGTCCTCCCCTGATTGGCCCCAGTTTCATTCTTTTATATCAGCCTATCTAGTGCACCCGACACCATTTGTTGAAAAGTCCTTTTTTTTTCTCCACTGAGTGTTCTTTGCTAAAAACTAGGTGACAATATGTGTGACTTCTCTATTACCTTGATCTAAATACTTGTATCTAGTAAAATAGGAGAGCTTTCATAATCTATTTGAAATCAGATGTGATTTCCTTCAGTTTTGATCTTTCTTCTTAAGATTATTTTGGTCATTCAAGATCTTCTGTGCTTCCAACAAACTTGGGCATTTCTCCCCCCCCCCCCCAAATTTTGTGAAAAATGCCACTGGTATTTTTATAAGGATTGCATTCAGTTTGTAGATGACACTGGGTAGTATGCACATTTTAACCATATTAATATTTCCAACTCATGAACATTGAATATGCGTCCACTTAACTATGTCTTAAATATCCTTTTTTTAAATTTCTTTGTTGCGGGATTAACATTTTACAGTCTTAAATATCTTTGGTCAAAATCTTAGTTTTCAGTGTACATGTCCTTTACTTACTTGGTGAAATTTATTTTTGAATATTATAAATGTGATTATATTTTGAGTTTTTCCAGATAGATTGTTGTCAGGTTACAAAACACAACTGGTGTTTGGTGTTGATTTTGTAACCTGTAAATTTACTGGACTCATAGCTTAGTTATAACAGCTTTTGGATTTGAGGGAGTTTTCCTTATGTAAGAGAAGTTGTCATGTCATCACAAAGGGATTCGACTTCATTTCTTCCTTTCTGATTCGGATGGCTTTTTAAAAAAATTTTTTATTGGGAAATTAATGGTTTGCAGTCAACAGTAAAATAAAATACAATAGTTTGTACATGTGTAACATCTCTAAGTTTTCCACATAATGACTCAAACCCCACTAGGTCCTCCTTTATCTTCTAGGACCTGAACATCCCCCACCCCCACCGAGTCTTTTACTTGGATGAAATACACCAAGACTATTTATTTCTGTTTCTTGTCAACTCTGTTGACCAGAAATGGGTGGGGAAATGCAGAGGAGTTGATATTTGTTTTGTTCTTGATCTAGAAGAAAATCTTTGAACTTTTCACTGAGGGTGACTGTTACCCATGGAATTTTCATATACTTCTTGATGATATTAAAGTAAATTTCTTCTATGACAAATTTTCTGAGAGCTGTTTTCGTGGAAGTCTGATGAATTTTGTTAAATTTTTTTTCTTTTTCTTCCATCTGTTGAGGTCAACATATGATTTATGAATATGAATATGTTATTCTTTTGAGGTGGCCTATCAAGTATATTGATTTGCAGTATTTAACCATCTTTGTATGCCAGAAATAAATCCCACTCATGATATTTCATGATTTCTTTAGTGCATTGTTACATTCAGTTAGCTGGCATTTTGTTGAGTATGTTTGTATCTATGTCTATCAGAATGATCAGTGTATAATTTTTTTATCTGCCTTTGGTGTCAAGGTGATATGATGGCTTTTTAAAATGAGTTTGAAAATCTTTCATCTTGAATTATTTACTTATTTGCCTCCAGGGTTATCACTGGGTCTCCACACTACTAATCCACTGCTCCCAGTGGCCATTTTTCCATTTTATTGGTAAGACAGAAAGAAATTGAGAGAGAAGGGGAAACTAGAGAGGAAGAGAGAGAGAGAGAGAGAGACACATGCAGACCTGCTTCGCCACTTACGAAGTATCCCCCTGCAAGTGGGGAGCTGGGACTTGAACCAGGATCCTTGCATGTACCACTGTCCACTCCCCACCCTCCATTTCTCTTGAATATTTTGCAACAGTGTGAAAAGGACTGCTATTAATACCTGAAATTTTTTAGTAAAATTCATCAGTGAGACTGGGGGTATAGACCGATCTGCCAACACCCATGTTCAGTCAAGAAGCAATTACAGAAGCCAGACCTTCCACCTGCACCCCTAATGATCCTGGGTCCATGCTCCCCGAGAGATAAAGAATAGGGAAGCTTCCAGTAGAGGGGATGGGATATGGAACTCTGGGAAATATGTGAAATTTTACCCCCTCTTATCCTATGGTTTTGTCAATATTTTCTATTTTTTATTTTATAAATAAATAATAAATAATAAATTAAATCATTTACAAAGGAAAAAAATCATTGGAGAAGGCATTTGGTCCTGGCATTTTCTTTATTAAAAGGCTATATATATATAATTATATATATATATATATATATATATATATATAATTTTTCCCTTTTGTATCCCTTGTGGTTTATCATCATTGTTGTTATTATTGGTGTTGTTATTGTTGTCATTGTTATTGGGTAGGACAGAGAGAAATGGAGAGAGGAGGGGAAGACAGAGAGGGGGAGAGAAAGACAGACACCTGCAGGTGCTTCACCGCCTGTGAAGCGACTCCCCTGCAGGTAGGGAGCCAGGGACTCGAACCAGGATCCTTATGCCAGCCCTTGTGCTTTGCACCACTTGCCACTTGCGCTTAACCCGCTGCACTACTGCCCGACTCTCAAGCTGATTGTCATATACTTTACACGTCTTTGTAGAGATAACAGCAGCAATTTGTTAGGTGATGAGACTGGATTCAAATATCGTTGTTTCCAGGGGAGCAGACTCTCTTTCACTGTCTAGGAGAGCTAGTTTTGGGGATTTAGGGGCCTCTCCAACTCTCGATTCAGAGATCCTTTGATAAAAACCAATCTTCCTGAAAGTTCTCTCACTATTCTCTTTCTTACATTCTCATTCTTGCCTTTTCCTTCTTAGAATTATGAGTGTGGGCTTAGCCTGTAAGAACCTCAACTTTTGCTACCTACCAACTTTGTGAACAAACTTGCACAGAGCATGTCTCCTCTCTGTAAGAAAGGACAATGCTAATTCAAGTGGGTTATAGATGAACATGATCCTTGCAAAATTTTCAGCAGAGAGATTGATATCTACTCTAAGTTCTGTGTTGATTACTAAACATTCTTTCTCATGTAGAGTTATGGGTATTCATCTTTCACTGTGGTCTTGCCCCAGCTGCTACAGGTTTTAGTTTAACTTGCAACAGATAGGATACCTGAGGCCAATTCAACAAGAAAGTTAAATTTCTGAAACCATTTAAAACCGGAAATAATGGAATGGCTCACAATAACCAAGATTGAAGTAACCCCAGAATTGAAGCATGGATTCTCTGTATAGGTAAATTGTAGGGTTGAATGATTAGAACTTAAAGGTCAATTAATTTCTTCATCTACAAAATTATATTTGATACTTTGATTCTGGCTCATGACATCTTCTTGTTCCTTTTTCCTAAATCTCTGTGTCAAATCCTGTCTTTCCCTGCTCTGCATTCTTCCCTCAAGGGTCCACCCACATCCCAGGCTTAATGCCAAGCCGTCTCCTTGATCTGTAGCCCCAGCTCCAGCCTCCTTTCAGACTCTTTCCAGGCCTCCAGTTGCAAATGTCCATCTAGCTGTGTAATGTTTTCACCTAGATGCCCCACCACCTCAAACTCAGCAAATGGAAAACAACTAATGTACACCACCATACACCAGCTGCTGCTCCTTCTCCTCCTCCTCCTCCTCCTCCTCCTCCTCCTCCTCCTTCTCCTCCTTCTCCTCCTCCTCCTTCTCCTCCTTCTCCTTCTCCTTCTCCTCCTTCTCCTTCTCCTTCTCCTCCTTCTCCTTCTCCTCCTTCTCCTCCTCCTCCTTCTCCTTCTCCTCCTTCTCCTTCTCCTTCTCCTCCTTCTCCTTCTCCTTCTCCTTCTCCTTCTTCTCCTTCTCCTTCTCCTCCTTCTCCTTCTCCTCCTTCTCCTCCTCCTCCTCCTCCTCCTTCTCCTTCTCCTTCTTCTCCTTCTCCTTCTTCTTGATGATAGAACTTTCATTCCCCCTAAGTTCTAAATGCCCTGGTCATCTCTTCTCTCACCTCACTGCACCACACAATCCCATCCTGTAGCTAATAACTACTTTTGTCTTAGCGTATCAGTTCTTTCCTACATTACATCTGAATACCCCCCTTTACCTGTCTGAACTTTCTCACCTCTTGCCTGAACCTCTTATGTCAAATCCATAACTCATTCCCATGGCCCCAGTATTCAATACAGCCCATATACTGCTGTCAAATTGACCTTTGACCCAGTCCTCATCAATTTGAAAACATCTACTTCCTCATTGTCTATGAGCCAAATTGCCCCTGGCTTGTCTGTTTAGAAGTCTACTCAATTTCACTTCAGTTTAGCTCTCTCCTTCCACGTTTCCAGCCTCTCCTCTCAAATCCTACCTCCTCGCTAGCCTCTGATTGCTCTTCAAGATTTAATTAGGTGTTCTCCCTTTCATAAAGTATTCCTTCATTTCTTAGTCAGAAATAACTCCTTAAAAAGCTATTCCTTTTCATACTTGTGGCTCCTCAAGTATCATTTGAGCACTTCCAAGAACTTAACTCAACAGTCATATATCGAACACAGGTTACATAAAAGGCACTTGTCCTTGCATGCTGGAGGAAGAGAAAGAGCGATTTTTCTTATATTTCAGTCATCAGCGTCAGATGTCAACAGCTCAGAGCTTTACAAAACGATGATAGAGATGTGGAGAGTGTGTGTACTGATGAATTACTCAGCCAGAGCTTAGCAGTGCTCTGGTAAAAAAAAAAAAATGAATATGTAAAGTAAAGAAAGACATAAAAAAGGCTTTTGGTGCCAAGAGGTGGTGCACCTACCTGGTTGAGTGTACACATTACAGTGGGCAAAGACCTGGGTTCAAACCCCCAGGCCCTACCTAATAGGAGGAAAGCATCTCAAGTGATAGAACAGTGTTTTTTCTCTCTCTCTCCTCTCTCTCTTTCTCTCTCCATCTCTACTCTCCCTCCCTTTTCCCTCTCAATTTCTTTCTGTCTCTACCCCAAAAATGAAATTTTTAAAAAATTACCTGATGGGGGTCGGGCGGTGGCGCAGTGGGTTAAGCGCATGTGGCGCAAAGCACAGGAACCGGCGTAAGGATCCCGGTTCGAGCCCCCGGCTCCCCACCTGCAGAGGAGTCGCTTCACAGGCGGTGAAGCAGGTCTGCAGGTGTCTATCTTTCTCTCCCCCTCTCTGTCTTCCCCTCCTCTCTCCATTTCTCTCTGTCCTATCCAACAACGAATTGCGTCAACAAGGGGAATAATAATAACCACAACGAAGCTACAACAAGGGCAACAAAAGGGGGAAAAAAAATGGCCTCCAGGAGCGGTGGATTCATGGTGCAGTCACCGAGCCCAGCAATAACCCTGGAGGAAAAAAAAAATTACCTAAAAAAAAATAAAGGGTTGGGAGATGGCAGGCAGTGGGGCATCTGGTTGAACACACATGTGTGTGCAAGGACCCAGGTTCCAGCCTCTGTTCCCCCACTACAGGAGGGAAGTTTTACAAGTGGAAAAATAGAGCTGCAGATATTTCTCTTTCCTCTCCCTTTCTTCCCCTTCCCTCTCAATTTTTCTCTGTCTCTGTATAAAATAAATAAATTAAAATATAAATCAATTTTTTTTAAAAAGAATTACTCAAAAGTCCTTTGTTCGTCAACACTCTAATTCTGGGTCCTTCCATACTGACAGGATTTCAAACTCTCTTAATAGAAGCCCAGGTTTCTGTAGGAATTTACCAGTATTCTCTGAGATCATCTGGGAAATAGAAATGGGTTTTGGGTATTTCACAAGATTATATTCTCTTTTTTTATATAATATTTGTTTATTTCCTTTTTGTTGCCCTTGTTGTTTTTATTGTTGTAGTTATTATTGTTGATGTCATTTTTAGATAAGACAGAAAGAAATGGAGAGAGGAGGGGAAGACAGAGAGAGGGAGCGAAAGACAGACACCTGCAGACCTGCTTCACCGCCTGTGAAGCAACTCCCCTGCAGGTGGGGAGCCAGGGGCTCGAACCGGGATCCTTACTCCAGTCCTTGCACTTTGCACCACGCCACGTGCGCTTAACCCGCTGCGCTACAGCCTGACTCCCTGATTATATCCTCTTATTATGCTTTAAATATAGTATAAGAACAGTTGCAAATACAACTTCTTTTTCTGCCTTTCTCCAATTTATACCTATAAATACCACCCAAATGCTGGGTTTTTCTTCTAAATATAAAGACTAGACCAGAGAAGAAACCAAATGGAGCTATCCACAAGGAGAGGAAAATAAATTAGATTTCTCATATTGTGGTCAAAGTAACAAGCAATGTAAAATGAAAAAGAAAACATCTCCAGGACTTCAGTTCTGCACCTGACCATGTCAGTGCTTTATTTTTATCATCTAGGTTTCTTCATAGATGCCACTTTCACCTCCAACCCAGCTTCACCTGAACAGGTTGCCAGAGGAAGCATTGCTCCCCTGCTCCTGATAAGACAGCCACAAGGCCTGGGAAGCCGGGCAATAAGGAAACTGCTTGTTGTGCACCTACATTTTCGTCCTGTTTTCATTTTTAGTGTGAGTTATGGCACTGATATTTACATGATCAAAACATACACATCAAGCTTCATGAATAATCAGATGGCAAACTGCTCAGAAACTCCTCCTGAGGGCTCATTGCCAGGATGGAGAGGCCCCTTGGTATCTGTCTCAATTGCAAACACATCTCCCCTGTCTTTTGCTTGGGCTGTAAGAACAACACAGCATAGGGTGAGTTGACTTAAACAACAGACAGTGATTTCTCACAGATCTGGAGGCTGGAAGTCCAAGTGTGCTGGTATAATTAGGTTCTGGTGGGAGCCCCTTTCCTGGCTTGCAGATGGCTGTTTGCACTGTGTCCTCATCACACAGTATAAGGAAGAAGAGGAAGCAAGCGCTCTCTCTCTCTCTCTCTCTCTCTGGTTGTTTATAAACCCATGGTGGCAGCTTCAGCCTCAGGCTCTCACTAAATCTTCATCCCCTCCCAAAGGCCCCCATCTCCTTCTTCTTCTTCTAGCGTTTGCCCTTCTTCCATAGCCAGTTAATGGCTTTGAAAGTGACTGGGATCCATGTGGATTCAGTCGGCTAGGAAGGATCATCAGTTTCCCCAATGAATGGGTACTCACGGGATGCACCACGGGAAGGTCGATCCAATGCATCCCGCCCCCCCCCCTCCACTCCTAACACCATCACATTGGAGTCTACGGTTTCTCCTTTGCATTTGGGGGAACAGACCAAGTCCATAACAGCCCAGAGGTAACCACCTGCCTATATTTCACCAAAGGATACAGCAAAGTCTAGTTTTACTTGCTCTCAACCTGAAATAAATGTGGTCACCTAGTCTTGACTGTACCTGTCAATGCTATGTTGTAAAGATTGACTCCAGCTATTTTGTATAGATGCAGATGTGTCCATCATTGGTTGTTATAGTGTAATTCATTATTCAGCCACATGAGAGTGTATCTACCTATCCTGCAGGTGGTGAAAACTGGGGTAGTTCGCATGGCATCTCAGGGGAGCAAGGCTACTGTCAGGAGCATTTTTGTACTTGCATATGCCCTGAGGCATGATTGACTACATTTTTTTACAGATGCCTAAGAGTGACTAAGTTGGGCCGTCATATTCATATCTTCCATCTCCCTGGATATTTTGAACTGCTTTGTATCGCCACATGGGTTTCCTCTCAGGAGAACCAAGCCCACTTGTCCAAGGGATCTCGGTTGGGGATGTATTTAACTCCACATCTGGGGAGAGGTGCTTGCTTTTCAGCCACGATGTCTTCAAATTTACCTTCATTAAGCTTGGTGAAACCCACTTTTTGGAGATGTGAATCTGCTGTCATCTGGGGAACTTCAAGTTGGCCCTGCACTGATGGACATGATGACCTGGCCCATCCATGCAGCCCTTGTGCCCTGGAGCTTTCCAAAGGCACCTGCATCTCTGTCTGGAGCCGAAGACTAGGGACAGCAGGGGCTCAGGCATGAGTCCCTTAGTGCAGCCCGTATATGCAACAGGCTGCAGACACTACCCAGGAGGCTGCTGTTTGCAGCCATTACACACTGGGCCCCATGGGGAGGGGAGCACGTCCGTTTAATTGGCTGCAGAACGTAGTATGTTTTATTAACATCGTTTTGTGGACTAAATCAAAATGTTAATGTACTTAGATATTCTAATGTCTGTTTTTATTGTGACAGAATACAGATAATATAAAATTTTACCATTTTAACTACTTGAAAGCTACAGGCTAGTAGCATTTAAAGCGTTTAAATTGCTGTGCAAACATTATCGCCATCTACCTCTAGAATTCTGTTCATCTTACAAACCAAGGCTCTTCCCCTGAGAAAAGCTCTTTCCAGGAGTCGGGCGGTAGCAGCAGGTTAAGCGCACGTGGCGCAAAGTGCAAGGACTGGAGTAAGGATAGTTGTTCAAGCCCCCGGCTCCCCACCTGCAGGAGAGTCACTTCACAGGCCGTGAAGCAGGTCTGCAGGCGTCTGTCTTTCTCTCCCCTCTCTCTCTGTCTTCCCCTCCTCTCTCCATTTCTCTCTGTCCTATCTAACAACGACAACATCAATAACAACAATAATAACTACAACAACAATAAAAAAAATAAGGGCAACAAAAGGGGAAATAAATAAATAATAAAAAATAAAAAGAAAGAAAAGCTTCTTCACATTCCCTGTACCCTAGGTGCTAACTCCCACCCACCAGTTCCTGTTTTGTGAAACCCACATGAGTAGAACCCTACAATATTTGCATTTTGATGCCTGTTTTCTTCCACGAAGAATCTAAAGTTGCGCCACATATCATAACTCTCTTCAAAGTTGCGGCACATATCATAACTCTCTTCCGTTTTAAGATGAAATAATAATGCTTTGTGTGAAAAGACCGTGTTTCCCTTATATATTTTCTTCAAATTTGGGAGCTACTCTCCACCCTGATCCAGCTTTCTAGTTCTATTCTCGACCCCTGACACCATCTCCCCCAGACAATATTTTTAGTCCACCTGCAGGCTAGCTATCAAGCTCCAGCAAAAATGACCACAGTCATGGGCCCCGAGAAATGTACCTAAAGCAGACATCCTAGCTTCTTCCCACACAAAGACCCCTAATTTCATTTGAGGCTTACCTCAGAGTATTTTCCCGCTTGGTCATGAAGTTCTAGGAAGGGCATATCAAGTGACAGATCCATGAAGGAATATCAACACAGACCTGCCATAGTTGTGGTGTTTCAACAAACAAGTGACTCCACCTGTGAAATTCAGGAACTTGGGAATTTTATTTTTTCCAGTCACTTTATTAAAGAGATAACGGTTTATAACACAGTTGTTCAGTCAGCCACCTTCCCACAACCTCTCTTTGCAGCTTTTCAGAGTCAGTCATCTTGGTGGGGGCCACAGCAGAATTCAGTGGTCTAGGGACAACAGTGTACTGGTCCTTTCTCTCTGCTTTGTCATGATAAACAAAGTAAATAATCTTTTCAAACTTTAAAATAGGCTGGTATTTGAGGCAAATGTATCATTAGACACTGAACTCTTTCCATTTGAATGTAGAATTTCTTTCTGAATAAAACCACCCTGGGCTGGAGACCATATATAATGGTTACGCAAAAAGACTTTCATGCCTGAGGCTCTGAAGTCCCAGGTTTAAACCACCATAAATCAGAGCTTGCTATGCAGTGTTCTGGTCTCTCTCTTTCCCCGTCTCTCAGCATTTCTCTCATTCAAATAAATAAACTGTATATATATATATATATATATATATATATATATATATATATATGCATGTATAAAAACCACCCTATTGTTCTAGAAACCCAAACTACCTTAAAGCTGAGTTCTATTTTCTTAACAGTGTAACAGAATTTCAACTCCTGAAGATGAGTTGTTTAAATTATGCATGAGGCCCTGAAGGGAGGTATCTGAAGCAAACCACTGAGAAGTGGCTGCCCAGGACAACCTGCCTCCAGGGAGGGCAGGCAGCATCTTCACCTGATTGCAGGGAGCTCTGCCGATAGGGGCGCAGGTGTGTGTTATGTCTGTGAAGGCCTGAGGCGCAGGGTGTCTCAAGGGTGTGATGAAATGGGTCCTGTGTCTCAGGTCAGGTCTCCCTGGTGCTGGGCTGGGGCCTGGCACCCTCCCTGAGAGTAGTCTTTTATCCTGAAGCGCTCTTAGGAGACTTTAGGAGGAGGGAGTGAAGCAGGACAGGGAGGGGATGAATCTGCCTGACTTTATCCTCCCCCACTCCAGGATCCTTACACTTTAACCTTTGTTCATGCCTTTGTCCAGCTCTGGTATTTAAATCACCAAGCCTGCTGCCCCAAGCCAGCTGATACAGGCTCAAACATGCCGAGACTGTCAAACATTCAGGAATTTTGCAAGCCGGTGGCAGACCTACTGGTATGTGAAATTGGCCTCAGTGGTGGGAGTATTTTTGCAGCAGGGAAATCAACAGATGTTACAAATCGGGGTCTCTTGATATTTCTTTTTCCAGAAAGCTGGCAAGCTGGCTTCCCAGTCCACCACTGTTGTTGGCATTATGGGAGTCTTTTTTTTTTTTTTTTTATTCTCAACACAACATGCTCTGCAGTGGTTATGCTGGAACTGCCCATCCTTCTGACTCTAAAACTAGCTGTGTTGCTGAGATTCCTGTGGATGTCAGAGTACTGACGTGGCCTGTGTGTTCTTCCCTCTTGGAGGGCAAAGGGGAAATTGAGCCTGTGTTTCCAGAGGCACTGAGAGAGAAACTCTGAGCTCAGAGCTATAGAGGAGGCCTCTTGGAAGCAATGGTGCAGGGGCTCTTCAGCTTACACAGTGCGCCTCCCAAGTGGTTGCAAAAGCACTTCATACCCCCAAAAGAAACACTGTCTTCCATTTGCTAGAGGCGGGAGGCTCTTCTCCTGCCAGCCTGCGCCACTCACCTCCCCTGGTGGGAGGACCCCATCTTGCCCAGATGGCAGGAAGCCTGGTCAGGGGTGCAGGGAGCCTGCCTCTGCCACGCGGTGAGAATGAATGGCTCTAATGTGTCTCAGCGGCTACTTGACTCACTGCCCCTTCCTTCGTTCTTGACTTCCGGCCAAGAGGCTCTCCTGATTTTCATGTCATCCTCCCCCTGGAACAGCCCTGGAAATCAGCTGTCTCTAATTTGCTCCCTAGAATGCTCCGAGCTGGCACTGCAAGACTGGGGGGCGGGGGGTACTGCTCTCAGGCCCGTGCAGGCAGAATGTGGGCAACACGAGAACTTGATGTGGTCTGCTGGGAACTCCCGCAGGCTGGTCACCTGGGAGTCCTGGTTTACGTGACCCTGAATAGCCTGGCTGGGAATTAATTACACAGGTCCGCCTGCTGCCTCCACAGTGGGTTTTGCTGGGTCAGAGGGGCCACTATGGTCGTGATCTGAGGCTACTGACCCACGCAGGGCAGCACAATGGAAAGTGGAGAAGGACCCCACTGTGGCAGCTTCCTGGAGACGGAGACGTCACCCCGGCAGATGCTTTGGGAGAGCAGTTAGTTTAGGCCACACAACTGTCAATCTTTGAATACTTCATTCTTCTTCCTTTTTAAACAAATAGTAGTTTTGTATAATTTGGCCTAACAGTTACAGGCTCTTAATTTTCAAGGGATGTCTAATTAAAATCTCAAAATTTGTTTTGTTTTGTTTTGTTTTTTGCTTCCAGGGTTATCACTGGGACTCAGTGCTGGCACTATGAATCCACTGCTTCTGGCAGCCATTTTACCCATTTTATTGGTTAAGACAGAGAGAAAGTGAGAGGGGAAGAAGAGACAGAGGAGTGAGAAAGATAGAAACATGCAGACCTGTTGCGTTGTTTGTGAAGCTTCTCCTGTGCAAGTGGGGAGTCAGGGGCTCAAACCTGGATCCTTGCCCGGGTCTTTGCACTTAGTACTATGTGTGTTTAGCCACTTGCAGCACCACCCGGCCCCCTACATGTTAGGATTGTTGGGCTGAGCAGAGAGAGTACTGCCAGTGAAGGGGAGAAAGAGATTAGCTCTCGCTGTGGTTTTGACTGGTTTTCCTGGGGGAGGGGGGAGCGGGGAGAGCAGTTTAGTGAAAATGTTCAGGTCTAAGACTCCAGAGACCTAGACTTGAGTTCTTAGACTTTAAAGAAGTCATCTCTTCATGAAACATCAGTATTTTCCCACTGCAGAGTATCTTTTTTCTGTATTAACTGTTTATTGGATGATGGTTGTAGATGATTCCAAGAAAATATAGAGCACCCTAAAGCTAACAGAAGCAAACATAAAGGAAATGGAAAGGATAAAGATGTAAGTTGGGGTATCATCTTGGCTTTGACTAACAGAATGAAATGGTTTCAGTAACTGAACCTATTTTTTTTATTTATAAAAAAGAAACATTGACAAAACCATAGGATAAGAGGGGTACAACTTTGCACAATTCACACCACTAGACCTCCGTATCCCATCCCCTCCCCTGATAGCTCTCCTAATCTTTAACCCTCTGGGAGTATGGACCCAAGATCATTGTGGGATGCAGAAGGTGGAAGGTCTGGCTTCTGTAATTGTTCCCTCGCCGAACATGGGTGTTGACAGGTAGATCCATACTCCCAGCCTGTCTCTCTCTTTCCCTAGTGGGGCAGAGCTCTGGGGAAGTGGGACTCCAGGACACATTGGTGGGGTTGTCTGTCCAGGGAAGTCTGGTCTCATCCTGCTAGCATCTGGAACCTGGAGGCTGAAAAGAGAGTTAACATACAAAGCCCAAAAAATTGTTGAACAATCATGGACCTAAAGGCTGGAATAGTGCAGATGAAGTGTTGGGGATCCTTCATTTTGTAGATAGGCAGTAGGCATATTTTAGTTATATTTCAAAGGGCATGTAGCTATACTAATGGTGTTTGTTTGTTTGTTTGTTTCCCACTACAGAGTATCTTAACCATTCTCGGGACTCTGAAATTAGCTAATAGAAACGAAAGCTAAGCTTTCGTTTTTTCGTTTTTTTTCGTTTTTTTTTTAATTTGTTTTTTTTTTAAGTGAGCACTGAGGCTGCAGGAGATCTGTAAAGACCACACAGTGTATGAAGCCCTACTGATGCTCGTGTTGTGTGCTCCCTCCAGAGAGAATAGATTTGGAATGTAACTGCCTCTTTGTTTCCATGCCATGTCTGATAACAAACAAGGCCTAAAAGAGTAACAAATTGCTATTGTGTTTTTCTTTAATTATCAGAGGGTGAAAGACTTGATAAATAGTATGAGGACACCATGGCTTTTTGGCTGGGAAAATCTGCTCTCAACAGGAGCAAATTAGGTCTCTCTGAAAAAGAGGATGTCAAGGTCCTCGGCGGTTATTTTATGTGTATGTATGAAACTCCAAGGAGCTTTCAAAGACCCCTCCCATCAGATGGGCGGCCTTGTGTCCCACCCCATCCCCCCTTGTTGCAGTATTTGGGTGGCACCAGCGGGCAGCCCATTAGACAGACGTGTCTTTATCCAAGAATAAACAGTAGCAACTTCCGTGAATGACGGAGGGGCAGATATACAAAGGAGTCCAGAATGTTCTGTTTCAGCATCCTCTGGCCCTGTTCTCTTCTTTGCTTCTATGCAGCTGTCTCCTACCCTTTTGCCCTGGTGACAGCCTGGGCAGATGCCCCCCCCCCCCAGCTGCTGCCAGCCTCACTCCACTGGCAGCTGTTGCAGTCGCCCCCAGAGATCAGGGTGACATGGGCACGGGCCTGTGGGCACAGCACATCTGCAGAGCTTCCCTGCCTCTGGCTCCAGGCCCACGGGCACAGCTCCCTGCTGCCCAGGAGGTCCCCAGCTGTGTCACTTAACACAGCCCCTCTGTCTTCACCAAGGCGGCGCTGGCCCCACAGGGTCCCCACTTCTAAGATGCTCCACTCTGCTCTGAGCAGATGGGTGCCTTCCAGAGCCACATTTGTCTTTGAATTTTTCAGGCTTTGGGAATATTTTTTTTTAAATCCTGGAATATCTTTAGAAATGTATGGATAATAAAAATGTTTAAGCTTTATTAAAGACCTTTCCAAAGTATAAATGGGCTAAAATCTCAGATATTTGGAAGAAATATTACTTTAAAGATGAAATGAAAGAACAGTGAATTTATGAGAATAGACATAAATAAAACAAGCCAGTTATATATATATATATATATATATGTATATGTGTGTGTGTGTATATATATATACATATATATATAGAGAGAGAGAGAGAGCGAGAGAGAGAGAGAGAGAGAGAGAATCCACCTATAAAAGGCTCCCAAATGAATTAGATTGGTACAGACAGGACACAAAAATGTGACTTCTTAGCTCACTTCACACGATTGCTTCAAGTTCCATCCAAGATGAAGCAAAGATGACTTCAACCAAAGCAAAGGACTCGGAGAAAGGAGGACAGAGATGGGGGGTATGGGGATGGCTTTGGTTCAAGTCATCTGGAGCATGGTGGTGGGAAAAGGCCCATGATGCAGGTGGCGTGTTTTGCAGACAACTATCACAAGGAGATGAGGCATTGTACCAGAATGTCAACAGTTGCGCTATAAATCCTTAACTCCCAATAGAGTGTGTGTGGGAGTAGAATGGTGGGAACTGGGAGAGGGAGAGATGAAGAGTTTCTGTTCTGCAAGAAAAGATTCATAAATTATTTGAGCAACAATATGAATACAATTAGCTGAGTTATAGCCTCAGAAGTGGTTAAATAAGGTAACTTCACATTATATACTAATATTTTAAATGCCAAATTTAGAAGCAATAAAACAC
The DNA here is from genome assembly GCF_950295315.1 of Erinaceus europaeus. Taxonomy (NCBI): domain Eukaryota; kingdom Metazoa; phylum Chordata; class Mammalia; order Eulipotyphla; family Erinaceidae; genus Erinaceus; species Erinaceus europaeus. The sequence goes on along the minus strand of NC_080165.1, from coordinate 13,378,785 downwards.
ATAGAATTCCATCTATCAGAGGAGTTGAGAGTAGAAGAAATGGAACAGAAAGCTTCAGGGCTGGAAGATAACTCATGGGATAAGATGTGGGCCAACTCTCATACCATGTGGAAGAGCAAGGACACCAGGGAAAGCTCTGGCACTGTCCTCTCTCTCTCTCTCTCTCTCTCTTTCTCTCTCTCTCTCTCTCTCTCACACACACACACACACACACTCTCTCTCTCTCTCTAGCTCTCTGTCCCTCTCTCACTCCTTAACCTCCCTTTCCATCTGAAATTAAAAGAATGGGAAAGTCAGTCCTGAAACATATGTGTGTGAGGCCTTGGCTCAACTCAAGAAAGTAAAAAGAAAACTTCAAACAGGAATATCCAGGATCAGCTAAAATATATCATCCCACTTTCATCAACTAGAATTTTTCCCTGAGAAATCTTCTGTTGCATCTATAATATCATTATTATTGAAAACACACACACACAGTCAAAAAGAAAGAAGGTCCTCTGGTCTAAATGCTTGTGTTTCCCCCAGATTCAGGTTGGAATCCTAATCCTCAACAATGACGGTCTAGTCAGTGAAGTCTTTGGGAGGAGAGTAGATTGTGAAGTTGGAGCCTTTATGGTTGGGTTCATCTCTCTTTTTTACATTTTATTATTATTATTTTGAGAGAAACATAAAAACTGAGAGGGAATGGGGAGTTAGAGAGGGAGAGAGGGAGAGAGAGAGAGAGAGAGTGAGTGAAAGAGGCCTGCACCACTGCTTAACTGCTTATGAAATTTCCTCCCTGTAGGAGGAGACTGAGGGCTAGAACTAGGGTCCCTGGGCACTGAAAATATGCACTCAACCCAGTGCATGCCCACCCACCCGGCCATATGGGTTCATCTCTCATCAAAGGGACCCCACAGAGCTTCCTGTTTTCTTCAGTCATACAAGGATAAGATTGTGATCCAACAACAGGCCCTAGTTCCACCCTCTGATGCCCTAATCTCAGATGTTGAGGCCCCAGAACTGTAAGAAGGAAGTTTCTGTTGTTTCTACACAGCCTAGTCTGTGGTGCTTCATTCGAGTGCCCACACTCACTAGGACAGCAGATTACTATGTCATCTGACAACATGTAGGTGAGTAAGTGGGTGGGTGGGTGGGACTATTTGAGAGGTGGTTTCTCCTCACCTTCCAAGGTCTTGATTTAGCAGCAGGACCTGAACAGGAAGTCAACTCACAGTCATCATGCAGTTTGTAACCGGATATGTCTCTCCAATCATAGGATGGATAAAAGGGCAACCTCCTTTTTATCAGGGTCTGCCTCCCTGAGGATCAAACTTAGCTTCCTCCTCAACGTTGGATGTTATCCTTTCATCTCAGCTTTCACCAGAATGGAAACCAGGGTCATGATAACTCCTCAGGGCTGGTGTTAAAAGGAATTTTTCCAGTTTGGGACCAGAGTCTCAGAGGGTGGGGGTGTGGGGGCCTCCTTTAATAGTCAGTAATACTGACTCCATGTGACAGAACAAACAGGTCTCCTTTTTTAAACATATGGAAGGAAATCAGCTGAGGGAAACTGAGATGAAAGCCTGTCTACAAAACTGCATCCCCACAAGATGTGGTTTCTTGGAGTTCTGCGCTATCTTGGCTGTTAGCTCTGAACAGGGTACCACAGGTCATCAGTAAAACCTTGTGTTTCTCTGTTCTCAGACTCCTCACTCCAGCTGTGATGGCCCAGCTTGGCTGTGAAGAACTTGTCCAAAGTCCATGGACCAACTTTGAAAAAGAAACACTGCTCACGGTTTCTGGTTGCAAAGAGATGAGCAAATGAAGAGGAGTGAGGAAAGAGAAAGGGATAAGAAAGCGGGCCACAGAGATAGATCAGCTAAGAGGGTAACTACTTTGCCATGTCATATTGACCTAGATTTGAGACCACCCCCTTCCCCATGCCAGAGGAATTTTCTGTGTTTTGGTGTCTCTCCCTTGCTTCCTTTCTCTGTCTCTGTCTCTCTCTCTCTCTCTGAAAAATGCCAGTTTATAGTAGTAAAGCCACAACAATGACACAGAGAGGAAGAGAGACAGAGAGAGAGAGAAGAGAAAAGAACTCTATGATTCTCCTCCTATATACATTCCTCTCTCTCTCTCTCTCTCTCTGTCTCTTTGCAGCCATGTTTATTTTTTATTGTTTAAGTTGACAGAACAAAGAGAAATCAAGAAGGGAAGGGGAGACAAAGAGGGAGAGAAATACCTACAGACCTGTTTCTCTGCTCATGAAGCTTCCCCTGCAGGTGGGAAGCAGGGGCTTGAACCTGGGTCCTTGCTCATGATAACGTGTGCACTCGAAAGGGTACACGACTGCTTAACCCCCCCTTACATTCCTAGTCCAGTTAGAACTTCCTATATGCAAATGGCGGCCAATCATAACCTCAGAATGAGTCACTGAACAACACACCCATTTTCAAGATCTGTCCTCAGTGTTCTTAAGGATTGATGTGACACCACACACTCTCCTAGCTTTCATCCCATCATTTTTGTTTCTTTTTGTTGTAGGGAGAGTCCTTCTTTGAGAAGAACTCTCTGGGCATAACCCCAGGCCCTAGACAGAAGGTGACGCCCCAAGTCATCCATCTAACACTTGTCAAGGAGCGATCAAATTCAGAAACTCCAGGAGGTCCCAGGTCTGAAGGGGACAGTGTGTGTTCTGTCCACTGGTTACACGACTGCCGTGGGCAAACTTGGGCTTCCCCAGGTAGGACTCCAGAACCCATTATCTGGGCCAGGCTGAGAGTCCCTGTTTTCCTAGGTGATGGGGAGACAGAGTGCTTGCAGGTGTGCGTGGTACTGTTTTCCTGCATGTGGACCTGTGCTGACCTCCTCTCCTCTTCCTGTCCTCTAAGCTCATCTGTTAGAAATAGGAAACATGGGGGTGGAGCGGTAGCGCAGTCGATTAAGCATACATGGAGCGAAGTGCAAGGACCAGTGTAAGGATCCCAGTTTGAACCCCCAGCTTCCCACATACAGGGGAATTGCTTCACAAGCAGTGAAGCAGGTCTGCAGGTGTCTATCTTTCTCTCCTCCTCTCTGTCTTCCCCTCCTCTCTCCATTTCTCTCTGTCCTATCCAACAACAATGACATGAATAGCAATAATAACAATAACCACAACAATGATAAAAAAAAAAAGGGGGGGCAACAACAACAAAAAAAAAAAGGTGGGGAAGAAATAGGAGACACAAAGGAGGCAGGTAGAGTCAGGGGTGCAGACAAATGAATGTTTGAATGTGGCAGCCGGGGGAGAGACTGAGAAGCCCAGCTAACCAGGGGCGCTTAGGAGCCCTGGCCAGGGAAGTGAGGGAGCCGGCCAGGGGGAGCTGAGGAGCCCACAGCCTAGGAGCCCTGGGACAGCTTGGCAGGCCTTATATACAGTCTTGTTGGCTCAGAACTATTTCCAGCATGGGAGAGCTGCGTAGCCTTCACAGGGTTTATAATCTAGTCAGGGGTACTTCTGGTTGGATGTGTCCAGTGCAGGGAAGAGGAAGATAAGCTTTTCCTGTGAGGGTGAGGGATCTGCTTGTCCCCAGCACGGCCCCCTTCAGTCTGTTTCAGTGAGAGAAGTTCTTTCTGTGAGGGTAGGGCTGAGGCCTCAGCCTATTTCCTTCATCATAATCCCTAGCTCCTCCGAGTGCTGTGGGCTCATGTGTGTACACCAGGCTGCATAAAGTAGATGGGAAAGTGGGAACATTCTAGAAGCAATGATGATGATGATGACGATGACGTCGTCGTCCTCGGGACATTATTGTGAGAGATGTAATTAATGAGATGCTTTCTGAGTCACACTGTCCAATGTGGTGAGATCATCAACTGTCAGGCTCAGCTGTGGAGACCACACGAGTCCAGATCATGTGACTCAGCCTTTCCCTGGAAGGAAACTACCAAAATATGCATTCAAACAAGTGAGATGTATGGAGTCAAAGTATTATTTCAAACCCACTCCCAAAACTTTTTTTTTAGCTATTAGCACTTGTTTGTTTGTTTTTAGTATCTAAAATAACTTATGGAATAACTTCAATGGAATACTATTCTGCAATTTATTTTTTAAAAAAAGGTGAGATTGTATCAATAGGTGGAACCTGAGGTGATTATGCTAAGTGAAATAAATAGAAGTGAAAGATAACATATCAGATGGCTTCACTCATATTTGGAATATATATATATATATATATATATATATATATATATATATATATATAACATATATAACATAAGAAATATATATTAAGATAACATTCACTCATATGTGGAATAAATATATAATTAAAGCAGACAAATTTGAAAAAAGTTACATAAATTGCCTCTCACATCTGGTGAGAACTCTGGTGGTTACCAGGACTTTGGAGGGGGAGCAGTGACTTACACACACTGCATAAGGGTGTGACAAGATACCCCTGGGAATGGTTTTTGATTGTTGCCAGAGTTGTCTCTGCGGCTTGGTGCCACTGCTCCCCGACACTATTTTTCCTTGCCCTCCCCACCAACCCCCACCTGTAGGAGGAAAGCTTCACAAGTGGTGAGGCAGGGCTGTAGGGGTCTCTCCCCCCACCCTGTCTCCCCTCTCAATTTCTCTGTCTCTATCCAAAGTAAATAAAAAAATATATATTAAAAAACAAAAACGCCCAAAGTAAAACTTGGGATTGAGTGTGTTGTGTCGCACTAAAGCAAAGGACTCTAAGAAAGGAGGAAGGGACGGAGATGGGCTCGGGGTCCTGGTGCGTGGGGGGCGGACTATGACCCAAATGGTGGTGAGAGCGCTCTCCTTCATATATATTTTCTTTTTTTAATATATATATATTTTTAATTTTGCTTTTCCCCCCTTGTGTTGCCCTTGTTTTATTGTTGTTGTAGTTATTATTGTTGTTGTTAATGCCGTTGTTGTTGGATAGGACAGAGAGAAATGGAGGGAAGAGGGGAAGACAGAGAAGGGGAGAGAAAGTTAGACACCTGCAGACCTGCTTCACCACCTGTGAGGCAACACCCCTGCAGGTGGGGAGCCGGGGACTCGAACCAGGATTCTTATGCATCCAGGATTCTTACACGTCCTTGTGCTTGGCACCACCTGCGCTTAACCCACTGCACTACTGCCCAACCATACAGACACACACACACACACACACACACACACACATGCTAAAGTGATTTGGGGGAAAATATTAAATGTTTTTTTTAAAGGAAGGAAAGAAAAGGAAGAGAAAAGAAAGGAAAAGAAAGGAAAGGAAAGGGAAGGAAAGGAAAGGAAAGGAAAAGAAAGGAAAGGAAAAGAGAAAGAAAGAAAGAAAGAAAGAAAGAAAGAAAGAAAGAAAGAAAGAGAATGAGAGAAGGAGGAAGGGAGAGAGAAGGGAGAGGGAGAATAACAGAGAAAGAAAAAGAAGGAGGGGAGAGAGGAGAGAGAGAATGACAGAGAGAGAAGGAGAGAGAGAGAAGAAGGAGGAGGAGGAGAAGGAGAAGAAAGGGAGAGAGAGAAGGAAGAATAGGAGGAAGAAAGGAGAGGAGGAAGAGGAGAAGGAGGGGGAGAGGGGAGGAGGAGGGAAAGGAAAGAGGAGAAGAACATTCGCCCTAAAGAACACGTAGAGCAGAAATGTCTCACTGAAATTCCACACAGTGGACCAACCTGTCTGTGAACTGGAGCAGACAGCCTCAGTGACTGTGCGAGGAGCTTGTGCTGTTGTGTATAAGCTGGTCAGCACCCCAAGCTGACAGGGTCTCCTGAGTTCCAGTCTTTCGGGCACATTCTGCAGACTCATCACCAACTAGAAAAGGCTGTTGGACCACACAGACACATTCCAAAGCTCAGCAAGGCCAAGCTGTGATGACTGCGAGTCAGAGGAGCCCACAGGCGTGGGGGCTGCTGCTGCCTTTGTCTTTCCCCGGGCCGCAGATTGCCATGCAGCAAGTGCTCGCAGCTGCTTCCAAGAGCTGTCATTCCTGCTTTGAAATCTTGGCCTGGCCTGGCAGTTCAACTCATTTTCTTTCCCCACTGCCCAAGCCCTGGCCATAAGGAGCCTTCGCGGATTTCCCGCCACTGCTCCTAAACTTCTTGTGCTCAGGACTCCAGCGGGTGAAGGAACTGCAAGCTTCATGTCCCTTCCGGCTTTTCTAAAGTCCTCCCAGCTCTGTGAGGGACCTTTCTGACTTTGAGCCAGACCAGAACCTCAGTTAACAGAGAAGGGAAAGAACCTTTAGTGACAGGCACTGCTTTCTTGCCAAGTAACTGACCTCTCAGGCGATCTTACCCCCGCTGCCAAGCCTAGGAAGCTTGGCCAGAGCACTAGAACAGCTCTGAAGCCCCTCATCTTCCCAGCTTCTCAGCCTGTCTCCTCGTGCTCAAGCATCCCCAGAAAGCTCCTTTAATCTTCCACTAGCCCAGGGACAGCCACCCTCCGCCGGCCATGTTCTCATTCTTACTCTGCTCTGATGTCTCCTACCTTTTTTTTTTTTTTTTGAAGTCCCTGCCCTCAGGGTCACCTGTGCCCTTTGCCCTCAGCTCTCCTTTAGACTCCCTTATCAAGAAGCTTCCCAGGGCCTGAGGCAGCCAAGGCCCTGGGAATAGGGAGGGCCCAGCGTCTTGTTCTCTCATGTTTCACAGCATCTCACACAGTGACCCTCAACTCCCCAGACCACCCTTCCCCGCTGCAGGCTCTAGGTTCCGGGTCAAACGTGGCTAGTTGAGATCTCTTGCTTTACTAATCTCTGACAGGCTTCATCCTCCCTGTGGGACTTCTCTGCTTTTTCCTGCATCTTAGGGAGTTTCTGTCTCTTGAGCCATTCTGGATGGGTTCTGCTTTCCAGCTGGCCCAGGCAGCATGAGGTGGATCTTCCCGTTCCCTCTGAGACCTCTTTGTAGCCAAGTGTAATCCCCACTGAACTGGTTTTCTGCTATTTCAGGACCCCCAAACACTTTATACAAATCGAATTCTCCTCTTTTCATAAGAAAACCTACTCCCCACAGTTGGCTGGCTCCCCACCAAGTCCCTCGCCACCTTCTCTGACTGGGAAAGCCTTGAGTATTTTCCCACAGGGGGAAGCAGCCCACTCAGCCTGGACAAGCTAATTCATCCACCCTGTAAGCAAATGTGGCCACCACCTCATTAAAGCTCCAAAGGTAAACAGTGTACATTCTCTCTAGGGCTTACTAGGCCGTGCTTCACGGCTGATAAAATTCTAGTTGCAAAGGGGGTCAGGTTGAGAATGAGACCAAAATGATTTTTTTAATGGGGGGGGGGAGGGTTAGTGGTTTGCAGTCAACAGTAAAATGCAGTAACAAAAATGAAATACAGTAGTTTGTACATGTGTGACATTTCTTAGTTTCCCACATAATAATTCAGCTCCCTCTAGGTCCTCTGTCATCATGTTCCAGGATATGAACCCCCCACCGCCACCCCAAAGTCCTTTATTTTGGTGCAATACACCAAATCCAATCCAAGTTCTGATTTGTGTTTCCTTATTTTGAAACTTCTTTTTTTTAATTTTTTATTTTTAGTAATGATCGACAATGTGGGATGATGGAGAGCTGGGCAGGTTTAAGCATAAGCGGTGAGAAGTGCAAGGACCACCAGAAGGATCCGTGTTCAAGCCCCTGGCTCCCCACCTGCAGGGGAGTCGCTTCACAGGCGGTGAAGCAGGTCTGCAGGTGTCTTTCTCTCCCTCTCTCTGTCTTCCTCTCCTCTCTCCATTTCTCTCTTTCCTATCCAACAACAATGACATCAATAACAATAACAACTACAACAATAAAACAACAAGGGCAACAAAAGGGAATAAATAAATAAATAATTTTAAAAGAACTTAAAAAAATATATTGTGGCTTAAGAAAGGGTATAATTCATACAATTCCCACCACCAGTGTGCCATATCCCATCCCCTCCATTGAAAGTTCCCTATTCTTTATCTCTCTGGATCTCTAAGAAGCTCAGAAGGTCAGAGATCTGTCTCTGTAATTGCTTCTTCACTGAACGTGGGTGCTGACAGGTCAATCCACACCCCCAACCTGTCTCTATCTTTCCCTAGGTGGGGCAGAGCTCTGGAGAGGTGAGGTCCTGGGACACATTGATGAGGTCATCTGCCCAGGGAAGACAGGCAGGCATCATGGTACTATTTCTCAACTTCTGTTTATGAGTGAAGACCCCACCAATGTGCCCTGGAGCTCTGCTTCCCCAGAGCCCCACCCTACTAGGGAAAGAGAGAGGCAGACTGGGAGTATGGACCGACCAGTCAACGCCCATGTTCAGCGGGGAAGCAATTACAGAAGCCAGACCTTCCACCTTCTGCAACCCACAATGACCCTGGGTCCATGCTCCCAGAGGGATAGAGAATGGGAAAGCTATCAGGGGAGGGAGGGGATATGGAGATTGGGTGGTGGGAATTGTGTGGAGTTGTACCCCTCCTACCTTATGGTTTTGTTAATTTATCCTTTCTTAAATAAAAAATAAATTTAAAAAAAAAGAAAAAAAAAAAACTACTCCACCAGGTGCGAACCAGAAATCTGGGCACTTGCTCTCCTGACTCCTGGCTTGAGTGAGGAAGAAGACAAGCCAAAAATATCCTGGCACAGTTAACAAGAGAGCATCATAAGTGAAATTCAGGACTTAATTCAGTTCAAGCGCTTGGTTTTAAGAAAACTGACTACAGGTCAAAACGGGTGCTCAGTAGAACCAAGCCCTCAGGCCCAGTCAGGAAGTGGTGCAGACTAAGGCTATTTTATTTCAAGGTTTACACCAAACCTCTTTCATTATTAAAATTTAATTCCATAGTATTTTACTCTGTATTTTAGAATTTTAGAATCTTTTAAGAACAGGATCCATTCCTGGAAAAGGATGACAGAGGACCTAGTGGGGGGTTGTGTTGTTATGTGGAAAACTGAGAAATGTTATGCATGTACAAACTGTTGTATTTACTGTCAAATATAAGACATTAATCCCCCAATAAAGGAAAGAAAAAAGAAATTTTGGAAAATTTGGAAGAAAAAAAAAAGAAAAGAAAAGAACAGGATCCATGGGCCAGCAAACAGCTCCCACTGAAGGGCGGAAGGGTGTGTGCTTGGCCATGACTGCAGGCAGGCTCAAGCCCGGCCCCAGTGCACTGGAGGAAGCTTTGGTGTTGTGGTATCTTTCCCCCTCTTCCTCTGTCTCTCACCAGAGTGGTGAAGCACTGGTGATGACAAAAAACAGAGTCCTGAACTGCTCAGCTTGAGGAATCAAAACAACCTTTGGGGAAAAAACTCTGTCCAGAGAGCATTGAGTCCTACTCCCACAAGTATTCATTTTCTTTTTTTTTTTTTTTAATATTTATTTATTTTAAAAAGGAGACATTAACAAAACCATAGGATAAGAGGGGTACAGCTCCACACAATTCCCACCACCGGATCTCCGTATCCCATCCCCTGCCCTGATAACTTTCCTATTCTTTAACCCCCTGGGAGCATGAACCCAAGGTCATTGTGGGGTGCAGAAGGTTGAAGGCCTGGCTTCCGTAATTGCTTCCCCACTGAATATGGGTGTTAACAGGTCTATCCATACTCCCAGTCTATCTCTCTCTTTCCCTAGAGTAGTGGGTCTCTAGGGAATCAGAGCTCCAGGACACACTGGTGGGGTTGTCTGTCCAGGGAAATCTGGTTGGCATCGTGTTGGCATCTGGAACCTGGGGATTGAAAAGAGAGTTAACATACAAAGCCAAACAAATTGTTGAACAATCATGGACCTAAAGTCTGGAATAGTGCAGATGAAGTGTTGAGGGGGGTCCTCCATTTTTGTAGATAGCTAGTAGGCATATGGGCCTGTGGCTATACTAGTTTGTTTTTTTTCTCTGAGTCTGAAATCTGATATACTGGTGGATCCAAGTTATTGTCTGGGGAAGTGATGTCATGCCTGGAAAAGGGACAGAAAGCTGGATCAGGGAAGAGAGTAGCTCCCTAATATGGGAAAGGGGTATAAATATTGTTGACAGTAAACCCCATCAACTCGATTTGGTCTGGAGTCCATATTCAGCTTAGGAGCCTGTGTGGCCTCTGCATCCCTGTAGATCTGAGCTCACATTCTGTAGTCATGAGAGGGAACATTCCAAGCTGTCCCAATATTGACCCGTCTTCCTCAGGTGTAGCATAGAGTATGTTGTCCATCCTTCCTTTGGAGGATAGAACATTCTCTACCTTGGTCCAAGTTGAGGGTAAGGTCCTATGTGGGGCCCACAAAGGGGTCTATTTTGTTGTTCCTGGTAGAGATAACCAGTAACAATGGAGAGAGGGATTTATTTGAGGTCTAGGCCCATCAAATCTGTTTGGGAATCTCAGGACTCCCGAATAGGGTCCCAGCTGATGGAATGGCCTGATAGTGACTAAAGAGTCATCATTAAAGTATGCCAGTCTCTTGCCCTTATTCAGCTTTTGCAGTCCTTGCTTTGCCAAGTTTAGCTTTGGAGTGAGTGAAAGAACTGTAAAAGGAAGTAGGTGAGGAGGGTATCTAAGTCTAATTAGATACTATTTCATATGAACTTTATACTGACTCACTGCAGACTATTGTGTACTTTTGCTTTCAGGTATATATTCTGCCCTAGTTTATGGATACGTGTGAACACATGCTCTATCTCATGGGACCTGGTCTATATATTGGGACTTTGTTAAGAAGTGAACCACCTGGAATGGAATTAGAGAAAAAAAATTAGAAAAACAAAGGAAAGGTCTCCCCCGAGTAATGAAGCTGAAGGGTTGTCATTCCACCTGAAGTCTCTGGACACAATCTGAAGTGAAGCGTGCTGAGGTGGCACTCGCTGCGTTGATTAGGCTGGGATTGCCGGAAGCAATATTATTTGATATGAATTGAGAGAAGCATGCAGGAAAGTGCTCCCCACCCTACGGCTCCAGGACTGGAGGAAATATAGGCTCTATAGTGGAAATGTGAGGTTCCTGCTGTCTTAGGATTCAAGAAGACAATAGATAGTTATTGTTATCATCACATTACTTGATAATTGGGTTAACTTTGAAAAATCCCTTTGTTAAGATTTGCTGTATAATACCCAGCATCTTGTATATAGCAGTGCCACCAGTTGCTTCTGTTCTCCCTGGTCTAGGCTTTTGAAAGAGACAACATATCAAAGACTCAGCCTATGTATTAAAAAGACTCAGTCTGTGCTTCATACAATCAATTTTCCCCTCTCATATTAATTAACTAGTGACTTATATGACTACAAATTAATAGGAGTGTACATAAACACCATTCCCACCACCAAAAGACTGTGTCCCATCCCACCCTTACCCCCACCCCCACCACCCTGGGAAGCTGAATGTCCACCCTTACCCTCACCCCAGGGTTTTACTCCATAAGTATTCATTTTCTGAGGCCACAATAACAACACACCACCAAGTGGGTCACTTAAACAGAGACATGTATAATCTCCTGGTTCTCTATGCTGGGTTTCCAAGATCAAGATGTCAGGGAGTCAGTTCCTTCTTTTTTAAATTTTTTTTAAAATTTATTTTAAAAAGGGGACATTGACAAAACCATAAGATAAGATGGGTACAACTCCACATAATTCCCACCACCAGAACTCCATAGCCCAGCCCATCCCCTGATAGCTTTCCTATTCTTTATCCCTCTGGGAGCATGGACCCAAGGTCATTGTGGGATGCAGAAGGTGGAAGGTCTGGCTTTTGTATTTGCTTCCCCGCTGAACATGGGCGTTGACAGGTCTATCCATACTCCCAGCCTGCCTCTCTCTTTCCCTAGTCAGGTGGGCCTCTGGGGAAGTAGAGCTCCAAGACATATTGTCTGTCCAGAGAAGTTTGGTCAGCATCATGCTGGCATCTGGAACCTGGAGGCTGAAAAGAGAGTTAACATACAAAGCCAAAAAAATTGTTGCACAATCATGGACCTAAAGGCTAGAATAATGCAGATGAAGTGTTGGTAGGGGTCCTCTATTTTATAGATAGCTAGTAGGCATATTTTAGTTAAATTCCAAAGGGCCGGTAGCTATACTATTTTGTTTGTTTGTTTTTTTCCTCTGAGCCTGAAATCTGATATGCAGGTGGATCCAAGTTATTGTCTGGGGAGGTGATGTCATGGCTAGAAAAATGACAGAAAGCTGGATCAGGGAAGAGAGTAGTGCCCTAATATGGGGAAGGGGTATAAACATTGTTGACTGTAAACCCCATCGATTTGATGTGATCTGGGGCCCATATTCAGCTTAGGAGCCTGTGTGACCTCTGCATCCCTGTAGATCTGAGCTCACGTTCTGTGGTCAGTTCCCTCTAAGAGCTGTAGGGAACCATCTGTCACAGCCGTGCTGGCTTCTGATGCTTTGCTAACACCTCTGGCGTTGCCTGGTTTGCAGATGGATTGCCCTCTCTCTGTCTTCACTTGGCATTCCCCTTGTTTGTGTGTGTCTGTGTGTAAAGGCTCCATTTTTTCCAAGAACACCATTTGAAGCTAGAAGCTACTCTCTCCATTATGGCCTCCCCTTAACTAATTACACCAGTGACCTAACATCCTAATCAGGAAATATGAGATTAGGAATTCGAAATAAAACATTGGAAATCAGTCCACCCTCTGGCTCCCTGTGGTTTGTTCTCACAAACAAAATTCCAACACCCCCACCCACAAAGCTTATCAATTTCAGTACTAAGCCCAAAATCTCATTGAAACATTGTCCAAATTAGACATGGGTGAGAATTAGAGTATGAATCATCCTGGGGGCCAAATTCCTCTCCATCTGTGGGCCTATGAAGCCAGAGAAGTTATCTGCTTTCAAAACACAATGTTGAAACAGGCAAAGGACAGACATTCCCATTCCAAAAGGGAGAAAATAGTGGAGGGAAGAAAGGGTCCTGGCTCCAAAGCAAGTCTAAAACCTAGTACAGTAAATTCTATCCAATTTTAAGACTAGAGAAGCATCATCGTGGATCTGAAGCTCTATGATTTATCTTGATATTGGCAAGGCGGTTAACTGCTATTTTTTAAATTGTTTTAATCTTCATTTATTAATTGGATAGAGACAGCCAGAAATTGAGAGGGAAGGGGGAGGGAGAGAGGGAGAGAGAGAGAGAGAGAGAGAGAGACACCTGCAGCACTGCTTTATCATTCACAAAGCTTTCCCCCCGCAAATGGGGACCAGGGACTCAAACCTGGGTCCTTGAGCACTGTCACATGCATGCTCAACCAGATGCACCATTATGCAGTCTCACAAGGCCATTTTGCACAGTTAGCGTTTTAGGCATGGTCCTCAGAGGGCACCTGGCTAGGCCTTCCACACAGAGATCCAGTCCACTGACTTTGTATTAAACACAATTCTCACCCTGCGTCATCTGTGGCACGTAACACTCACCAAAGGTAACATTCTGGGCTTCCATTGTCACAGCACCTTGTTAACTCAGTCTCAGGGAATCAAGGATGTTCACGGCAAGTATAGATCTTACATTGGTCAAGCTGTAGCATCTCAACAAGCCAGCGATGTTTTCAACCCTCTTTCTTTTACCTCCCAAAAAGCAGAGTGGAAAAAACTGTCCTATGAGAAAGCAGATGCTTATTTAAACTGTGCAAACTAGATCTGCACAGGCTACTTAAATCCATACTCAGAGATTTCGGGGCCTCACATGAACTGTAAGTTGATTACTTGGCCCTCCCACAAATACACTGGAGCTGAGTGTCTGGACTCAGTGCCCATTTGAAGCTAACTCCTGGAGATCGATGATCCTTATGGGTGATCAAGTTTGAGAATCACTGGCCTTTTAAAAGTACAGTTTTGGGGACTGGGGAGATAGCATAGTAGTTATGCAAAAAAGACTTCCATGCCTGAGCACCCGGTGTCCCCGGTTCAGTCTCCAGCACCACAAGCCAGAGCTAAGCAGTGCTCTGGTAAATAAATAAATAAATAAAATAAATAAATGCACAGTTTTTGTTATCAGACCAACTGAAGGAATTCTGGTGCCATCTCTATTAGAAAATAACGATGTGTTCTTGACAGAACTGTCAATATCTGTGAACTTCATTTTCAAGCTGAAAAACTGGAAAATCTATTTTATAAAGTCCTTGGGACAGTGAGATGAGGTCATGCATGTAAAGACAGAAAAGAGTCTTTTAAAGCTCTTGGGAGGGCCAAGTGGTGGTGCACCAGATTGAGCACACAGGTTACAGTGCTTAAGGATCTGGGTTCGAGTCCCCACTCCTCATCTGCAGGGGGAAAGTTTTAAGAGCAGTGGAGCAGGGCTACAGGTCTCTCTCTCTCTCTCTCTCTCCCCTCTCTTCTTTCTCTCTCTCTATCAAACCCTCCCCTCTCAATTTCAGGCTGTTTGGGCTAAGTGCACATGGCACAAAGTGCAAGGACCAGCGGAAGGATCCCGGTTCAAGCCCCTGGCTCCCCACCTTCAGGGGAGTCGCTTCACAGGCAGTGAAGCAGGTCTGCAGGTGTCTCTCTTTTTCTCTCCTCTCTGTCTTCCCCTCCTCTCTCCATTTCTCTCTGTCCTATCCAACAATGATGACATCAATAACTACAACAATAAGATAAATAAATAAATAAATAAATCTCTTGAGATTCGCCTATTGGGGTTTCCTAGACTCTGTTGTAGAGTTGCTGTCAGCAAAGGAGAAAAGGCATGCAGAGCACTGAGGATAAGACAGGCACAGTTATGGAACCTACAGCAGAGAGAGGCCTGAGAAGTCCGTGAGATGAAATCAGCCAAGCCCGTGTCCAAATATGCCTGTAGGTCGATCACTGGTAGACATCACTACCGTGTACAGCTGTCACCCGGCTACCACCAGCTCTGTGACACAAGCAGTGACTCTCCAGAGGAGGTGGCACGGCATGGCAGGGTCATGATGTACTTTTCCTCTCTTTGCTGTAAGCAGGTGTTGTCCTAGGTTTCTGACACATGCTTCATTTTTTAAAATTTTTTTAAATATTTATTTATTTATTCCCTTTTGTTGTCCTTGTTGTTTTATTGTTGTAGTTACTATTGATGTCATCGTTGTTGGATAGGACAGAGAGAAATGGAGAGAGAAGGGGAAGACAGAGAGGGGGAGTGAAAGACAGACACCTGCAGACCTGCTTCACTGCCTGTGAAGCGACTCCCCTGCAGGTGGGTAGCCGGGGGCTCAAACCAGGATCCTTCCTCCGGTCCTTGTGCTTTGCGCCACCTGCGCTTAACCCGCTGCGCTACCGCCGGACTCCCTGCTTCATATTTTTATACTTTTTGTTAGTGATTTTACTGTCGAAAATTCCCTAAGGGGGTCAGGCAGTAGTGCAGCGAGTTAAGCGCATGTGGCGCAGAGCTCAAGGACCAGCGTAAGGATCCCAGTTCGAGCCCCCGGCTCCCCACCTGCAGGGGAGTCACTGCACAGGTGGTGAAGCAGGTCTGCAGGTGTCTGTCTTTCTCTCCCCCTCTCTGTCTTCCCCTCCTCTCTCCATCTCTCTGTGTCCTATCCAACAACAACAATAACAATGATAATGATGATGACAAGGGCAACCAAATGGGAAAAATGGCCTCCAGGAACAGTGGGATTCGTAGTACAGGCACTGAGCCCCAGGAATAGCCATGGAGGCAAAAAAAAAAAAAAGAAAGAAAAGAAAATGGGCCCCAAGTCTAGTGAGCTGAGTAGAGAGTGACCCAATAGGACAAGCAAGTCACAGACCTAGAGACACCTTGTGTCCCAGGCTAGGAAATAGGAGTCCACTGGAAGCATTCAGCAGCCACCAGAGTCTTCTGAGAAGAGTAGTGATGAGGTCACTGTCACCGAAACTGGGGGCAAACAGACATTAAGACTCAGGCAGGTGGGACTGGGTGGTTGAGCACACATGCCATGCACAAGGACCATGCACAAGGACCCAGGGCTCAAGCCTCTGGTCCCCACCTGAGTGAGAAAGCTTCACAAGTGTTAAAGCAGGCTCTTTTTCCACTTCTCTATACTCCTTTTCCCTCTCATTTCTCACTAGCAAGTAAAAAGAAAAGTGGAAAAGAAAATGGCTGCAAGGAATGGTAAATTTGTCATGCAGACCCCATCAGTAACCTTAATGGAAAATAAAATAAAATAAAATTAAATTAAATTAAGACTCAATTAGGAGACAATTGTTTAAGTCAGAGTCACGCCGTACTGACCTGAGCAGTTTATTCAGTGACAGCCACGAATGAGTGAGAAAAAGTCTCCTATCTGAGTTGGTGCAGCTTAAGCTGGGTTCAAAGTCTGGAGCCGGAGCAAAGAGAAAGTTGCCCCCACTCGTCTGGCGTCAGATCCCCCAGTGCAGTGGCCGACCAGCCCAGCATACAAAGTTGTTGTGATGTCATTAAGGAACAGAAAGAAAAAGTTGGACCCTTCACTTCTGTGCTGATACATAGGCCTCTTACTCTTCCATTAGCCTAAGAATGCTTCTGCCCTTTCCCTCACATCTTATCTCTGCTTCCAAGCCCCCGACTGCCTTGTCAGAAGCCATTGGTTGAGGAATTTTTACTATAGAATACACCACTATAGCAAGACCCCAGACTCTGGTGTGGAGTTCCTTCCTCCCTTTCTCATTCTCTACCTTTGTCTCTGAAAAAGCCAGCCAGGAGCAGTGAAATGATGCAAGTATAAGATCTCAAGATGAACAGCAGTATGGTGGCTCACTCAATTGAAAGCACATATGACCACATCCAAGGACCTGAGTTTAAACCTCTGGTACCCACCTGCAAGGGAGGAAGCTTCATGAACAGTGGAGCCCTGCTGCAGGTGTGTCTCTTTCTCTCTCCCTTGTTATTTCCCCTTTGTTCTCCATTTATCTCTGTCTTTGTCCAATAAATAAAATATTTTCAAAGAACTTATGATGCAAAAAAATGTAAATACTATATATCCAGCAACTCTCAGTATTTAGCTGGAGCATACTGGGTTCAAGCCATGAGAAGGAGCTGTCTTTTCCCCCCCTATTTTTCACCTCAAGGGGGCTGGAACTCTTTTTTTTTTTATTGAGGTCACCGTTGTTGGATAGGTGAGAGAGAAATGGAGAGAAGAAGGGAAAGACAGAGAAGGGGGAAAGAAAGACACCTGCAGACCTGCTTCACTGCTTGTTAAAAGACTCCCTTGCTGTTGGGGAGCTAGAGGAGGTGGAGGACACAAAAATACAAAACACACCAATAGAAAAATATGGTCAAATTGAAAGCAACTAAATCAACTATGGTAATGAATCAGGACAGAAGCCCAGAAAAAATTTCAAGTAAGCCAGAAGCAACTATAAGTAAGGAAAGTGTCCAAACATTAACTAACTTATTAATCACACAAATGAATACAGATATGGAGGAGAAGCTTATCAGAAATAGGGAAATAACAGATGAGATCCTCAAGAAAAACACCAGCTACGTCTGGGTAATTATAGAACTAAAAGCTGAAAGAGCTGAGATAAAAGGACAACTAGCAAAGCAAGCTGATACAGTCACTGAGCAAGGTAGGAAAAAAAAAAAGCTGAATTGAAGAAGGAAGCTGAAGAAAGGGGAAGCAGATTTACAGAAGCAGAAAACAGAATCAGCAAGACAGAGGATGATCTAGGGATAACACAAAGGAGATAAAAGAACTAAAAAGAGATTGAGAGACACTGAAAATAACAACAGAGACATATGGTATGATCTCAAAAGAAGTAACATTCACATAATTATTCTACCAGTGGAAGAAAGAGAGAGGAAGAAAACATCCTAGAGGAAATAATAGAAGAAAACTTCTAGCCCTAAACAGCAGATAGGACATTAAGATTCAAGATGACCAGAGAGTCCCAAACAGAATCAACCCAGACCTGAAGACACCAAGACACATCATAGTTACAATGAAAAGAAATAAGGAGGGAGTCCAATTAAATTGTCAAAATGTAAAAAGATTGGCAACACCAAGTGTTGGAGAGGCTGTAGAGCCGTATGCTGTGGTGGGAGACCACTACATTTGACATTTCTGAAAAAAAATTATTTATTTTATTTTATTTTATAGTGTGTGTGTGTGTGTGTGAGAGAGAGAGAGAGAGAGAGAGAGGTAGAGGGAGAGGGGGAGGGGGAGGGGGAGAGAGGGAGGGAGAGGGGGAGAGAGAGAGATCAGAGCACTGTTTAGATGTTCACCTCTGGCTTATGGTGTTCTACAGATTGAACTTGGGATCTTTGGTGCTCCAAACATGAAAGTTTTTTTTACATAATCACTGTGCTACCTTAATAGCCCACACTGGATCCTAAACACTGTTCTTTAGCCCAAGAAACTGGAATACACATTCTTTTAAAATCCACACAACACATCCTCAAGGATAGACCACATGTTAGGCCACAAAGACAGTATCAACAAATTCAAGAGCACTAAAATCATCTCAAGCATCTTCTCAGACCACAGTGGAGTAAAGCTAACATTCAACAACAAACAGAAAATTACTGAAAGTCACAAACTTTGGAAACTCAACAACATGCTGCTTAATAACTACTGGATCAGAGAGGCACTCAAGCAAGAAATTCAAATGTTCCTGGAAACAAATGAAAATGAAGACACAACTATCAAAATATTTGGGACACTGCTAAAGCAATACTTAGAGGGAAACTCATAGTCATCCAAGCACATGTTAGAGAATAACAAAAAGCTTAAGTAAATCAAAAAGTCAGAAGTTCTTTTCTGATAACTCTTAACGGATTAGACTATGGACTTTCCCATAGGACTTTAAGTGGTGCAAAGTCTTAGAGGTTGATTTCAGAATGCTTCATTCAATCCCTACACTGTGGTCCTTAAACAATAGAATAGGCTAGAAAGACAATTAAAATGTTCTAATTAAAAATTATACAGTACTCCCAGATCTCAAATTGTATTATAGGGCCATTGTCATCAAAACTGCTTGGTACTGGAACATAAATAGACACACTGACCAGTGGAATAGAACTGAGAGCCCAGAAGTAAGCCCCCACAGCTATGGACATCTAATCTTTTACAAAGATGCCCAGACTATACAGTGGGGAAAGCAGAGTCTCTTCAACAAATGGTGTTAGAAAATATAGGTTGAAACATGCAGAAGAATGCAATTGAACCACTATATTCCACCAAATACAAAAGTAAATTCCAAATGGATCAAGGACTTGGATGTTAGACCAGAAACTATCAAATACTTAGAGGAAAATATTGGCAGAACTCTTTTCTGCATAAATTTTAAAGACATTTTCCATGAAACAAATCCAATTACAAAGAATGCTAAGGCAAGTATAAACCTATGGGACTACATCAAATTAAAAAGCTTCTGCACAGCAAAAGAAATCACTACCCAAACAAAGAGACCCTCTCACAGAATGGGAGAAGATTTTTACATGCCATACATCAGACAAGAGTTTAATAACCAGAATATATAAAGAGCTTGCCAAACTCAACAACAAGAAAACAAATAACCCCATCCAAAAATGGGAGGAGGACATGGACAGAATATTCACCACAAAAGAGATCCAAAAGGCTGAGAAACACATGAAAAAATACTCCAAGTCTTTGATTGTCAGAGAAATGCAAATAAAGACAACAATGAGATACCACTTAACTCCTGTGAGAATGTCATACATCAGAAAAGGTAACAGCAGCAAATGCTGGAGAGGTTGTGGGGATAAAGGAACCCTCCTACACTGCTGGTGGGAATGTACATTGGTCCAGCCTCTGTGGAGAAAAGTCTGGAGAACTCTCAGAAGGCTATAAATGGATCTACCCTATGATCCTGCAATTCCTCTCCTGGGGATATATCCTAAGGAACCCAAAACACCCATCCAAAAAGATCTGTGTACACAGATGTTCTTAGCAGCACAACTTGTAACAGCCAAAACCTGGAAGCAACCCAAGTGTCCAACAACAGATGAGTGGCTGAGCAAGTTGTGGTCTACATACACAATGGCATACTACTCAGTTATTTAAAATGGTGAATTCATCTTATTCAGCCGATCTTGGCTGGAGCTTGAAGAAATCATGTTAAGTGAAATGAGTCAGAAACAGAAGGATGAAAATGGAATGATCTCACTCTCAGGCACAAGTTGAAAAACAAGATCAGCAGAGAAAACACAAGTAGAACCTGAACTGGAGTTGGTGTATTGCACCAAAGTAAAAGACTCTGGGGTTGGGGGGGTGGGGAGTGTACAGGTCCAAAAAGGATGACAGAGGACCTAGTGGGGGTTGTATTGTTCTTCAGAAAACAGAAATGTTATGCATGTACAAACTATTGTATTTACTGTTGAATATAAAACATTAATCCCCTAATAAAATTTTAAAAAAAGAAATTATGCAATACAAAATGAGCTCCTCTAAGGTATTTACAGGAACATTTATTTATTTATTTATTTATTCATTCATTCACTCACTCACTCACTCATTTATTTTTGCCACCAAGGTTATCTTGGGATCTGTGCTAGCATAACGAATCCAATGTTCCCAGAAGCCACTTTCTCCTTTTTTCATTATTGTTATTTTTCTTTCTATTTTATTTGATAGGACACAGAAATTGAGAGGAAATGGGGAGATAGAAATGGAGAGAGAGCCCTGCTTCACCATTCATGAAGTTTCCCCCTGCAGATGGGGACCTGGTGTTTGAACCCAGGTTCTTGCACACAGGAATGTGTGCACTTACCCAGGTGTGACACCACCTGACCACCCACAAACATTGAATTTTTAAAAAGAAAAATTGACAACAAACAGAAATAGGTAATATTGGAAGAGAAAATGCAAGTGTCCTCCGAAAGAAAGAAGGGAAGGAAGGAAGGAAGGAAGGAAGGAAGGAAGGAAGGAAGGATGGAAGGAAGGAAGGAAGGAAGGAAGGAAGGAAGGAAGGAAGGAAGGAAGGAAAAAGAAAGAAAACAGGAAAAAGGAAGGAACAAAGAGAGGAAGGAAGATCAACACCTCTGGTAGCAGGAGAAATACAAAATAAAATAAGATATCATTGACAGTGCACACATGACAAAAAGAGTGTTAATATGCAGAGCTAGTGAGGACAAAGGTGAAAAGTATTCTCATATATTACTGATTAGTCTTTCCTATAGAGAAACTGTCAGTATCTATTATTATATAGAAACCCCATGCCCCTTTAAGTCAGCCAGTCAAACTGGAAGCCTTCCCTTTCAGAAATTAAAGTTCTCTCACACAAGACAAAAAAAAAAAAAAAAAAAAAAACAGATGAGGATTACAACAGCCACACTTGTCAAAAAGAAAAAAGAAACATACTGAATCTTCATCAAAAGCTTAGTCAGACCACTAAAGCATTCCTTTAAAAAAAAATGTCCAGCTGTCTTTTCACTCTCCAGAGTGAGTTCTATGATAGATACAACGTTAAGCAATAGAAAGCAACAGAATGCACAGCATGTTCTTCATACACACACACACACACACACACACACACACCTTATTGAGTTATAATAGTCACACAATAGGACAGGGGTAGATAGCATAATGGTTATGTGAAGATACTCTGATGCCTGAGACTCTATCAAGTCCCAGGTTCAATTCCCCACACCAGAGCCATGCCATGCTCTGGTAATAATAATAATAATAAGTAAATATAGTGAAGTAAATAATAAATAAAATGCAATTTTAAAAGTCACACAATAAAATATTCCCAGTAGGTATACCAGCCAGTGAGTTTCAACAAGTGTACACATCCATTCACCACCACATTAGCAAAATAACCAAAAATATACCATAACATAAATTGCTTCTTTAATCACCAAACTGTCTTCTATTTCTAGAGATAAATTTTAACTGTTTAGGATCCAGTGTGGGCTATGGAGGTAGCACAGAGATTATGTAAAAAGACTTTCATGTCTGGAGCACCAAAGATCCCAAGTTCAATCTGTAGAACATCATAAGCCAGAGGTGAGCAACTAAACAGTGCTCTGATCTCTCTCTCTCTCTCCCTCTCCCTCTCCCTCCCCCCTCTCTCTTACACACACACACTATAAAATAAAATTAAATAAATTTTTTTTCAGAAATTTCAAATGTAGTGGTCTCCCACCACAGCATACGGCTCTACAGCCTCTCCAACACTTGGTGTTGCCAATCTTTTTACATTTTGACAATTTAATTGGACATGAAGTGGTATTCCATGGTGTTGATTTGCAGTTCCACGAACTAGTGAGTATGCATTGTTGTGTTTATTGGCCACTGAATCCCTTTCTATATACCTTGTGAAACTGTTCTTCCATATCCTATGACTATCTTTTAAGATGGTACCTTCTTAGCTACCCGAGTACATATTGTAAAATATTCCTTTCAAGTGGTCTGAGTTTTCATTTCCGTAATGTTTTGCTTGTTTCTCTTCTTGCAGTACTGAGACCTCCTGAATTTATAATTCCACTGCACCTGGGCTGCCTTTTCCATGCTTTTTATTTCAGAAGATGAAAAGGGAGGGGGGAAGGGAGGGAAGAAGGTAAGGGAGGAAGGAAGGGGGAGGTAGGGAGAAAGAGAAAGAGATCACAGCCTCACTCTACCATCTATGGAGCTTCCTTTGGCAATGCCATATGGTGCTGGGATCTCACACATTACATGCTCTACTGAGTTAATCACCTTATAAATATTTTTTTTTTAACCAGAGCACTGCTCACCTCTGGCTATTTATGGGTTGTATAGGGGGTTGAACTGGGACTTTGGAGCCTCTGCCATGAGATTCTCTTTGCATCACCATTATGCTATCTTCCACCACCTCACCACCACAAACCCCACTCCAAGCATCTTAACGGCTCTTTAGAAGACAAGTTTTGAGCTTAGATGATAAAGCGTATCTTTTTTATTATTTTTTATTACAAAAAGGAAACATTGATAAAACCATAGGATAAGAGGGGTACAATTACACAATTCCCACCACCAGAACTCTGTATCCCATCCCCTCCCCTGATAGCTTTCCTATTCTTTATCCCTCTGAGAATATGGACCCAAAGTCATTGTGGGGTGCAGACAGTTGAAGGCCTGGCTTCTGTAATTGATTCCCAGCTGAACATGGGTGTTAACAGGTCAATCCATACTCCTAGCCTGTCTCTCTCTTTCCCTAGTGGGGTGGAGTTCTGGGGGAAAAGAGCTCCAGGACACACTGGTGGGGTTGTCTGTCCAGGGAAGTCTGGTTGGCATCATGCTAGCATCTGGAACCTGGTGGTTGACAAGAGAGTTAACATATAAAGCCAAACAAATTGTTGAACAATCATGGACCTAAAGGCTGGAATAGTGCAGATGAAGTGTTGGGGGGTCCTCCATTTTTTAGATAGCTAGTAGGCATATTTTAGTTAAATTCCAAAGGGCCTGTGGTTATACTAGTTTTTTTTTTTTTCCTTTTTACTTTTTCCCTGAACCTGAAATCTGATATGCCAGTGGATCCGAGTTATTGTCTGGGGAGATGATGTCATGGCTGCAAAAAGGACCAGAAAGCTGGATCAGGGAAGAGAGTAGCTCCCTAATATGGGGAAGGGGTATAAATATTGTTGACTGTAAACCCCATTGATATGATGTGATCTGGGGCCCATATTCAGCTTAGGAGCCTGTGTGACCTCTGCATCCCTGTAGATCTGAGCTCACATTCTGTGGTCATGAGTAGAAACATTCCATGTTGCCCCAATATCGATCCATCTTCCTGAGGTGGAGCATAGAGTCTGTTGTAGATGGAACATTCTCTACCATTGTTGATGCAAGTTGAGGGCAAGGTCCTATGGGGGCCCACAAAGGGGTCTATTGTGTTGTTCCTGATAGAGATGACCGGTAACACTGAGGAGAGGGATTTATTCGAGGGATAAAGCATATCTTTTAACTGTTCCTTTACAGTTAGTGCTATTCTGTACCCTTTTAAAAATATGTCTTTATTTATTGCATAGAGACAGAAAGAAACCAAGAAAAGGACCAAGAGACATAGAGACAGAGATATACCTGAAACACTGCTTCACCACTTGCGAAACTTTCCCCCTGTAGGTAGGGACCAGGGGGCTTGAACTTGGGTCCTTGCATATTGCAGCCTGTCTGCTATATTGAGTGTGCCACTGCCTGGCTCCCCCAACTCAAGCAGTCTGTGCCTATGCCAAGTGTAAAGGTTTTCTCCTATGTCTCCCTTTGGGGATTTTTTGCTGGGCATCCAGCTCTATTATCCACTCACTTGAATTTCTTCATATAGTGCAAGATATGTAATTAAACCAGTTTCATTTCTTTTTTTAATTATTTACTTTGGGATAAAGAGCAAAGTACCTGCTCCTGCGTGTCGTGCTAGGGGGCAGGCTCAGGACCACACACACACACACACACACACACACACACTCACACAGACACACACATACACACCTATACACACATACATACATATACACACATACACATACACACATATACACACACATATAAACACACACACACACACACACACACACACACGAGTCTGTGCTGTATCCACTCTGCTCCTCCCCACTTGTTCCGACTCACTTCTAAATCGCTTCCTTTTCTCACTTATATTGACTGTGGTAGACCAGGTGATGGCACAGCCGGTTAAGTACAACTGTGACCGTGCATAGGGATCCAGGTTAGAGCTTCCACTTCCTAGCTGCAGGAAGGAAGTGTGATAAGCCATGAAATAAGTGCTGGAAGTGCCTGTCTCTCTCCCTCTTTATTTTCCCCTCCCCTCTCAATTTTTCTCTGTCCTATCAAATAAAAAAAGGGGGCGAAGGATTTGTCATGGAGGCATGGGGCCCCCGCGATACCCGGTGGTAATAAAAACAAAGATTGCATATAGTGGTAAAGAAAAAAAAGAAATATGAAGTGGGGAACTAGAAAATAGAGACAAGGATCAACCATGTTATTTAAATCTTAAATATATGTAAGGGCTATCTTAATAAAAACAAATAGATATGTCAATTCTGGGGGTAAAAAAAAAAAAAAGAAAGAAAGAAATGGCCTAAGGAGTTCACAGATAAACTGCCCATACTTATGCCATAATCCCAGAGGACTAGGCATGGCCATCGTTCCCTAAGTAATTTTCAGCATTCTTGCCAAGTCTTATTTGCTCTATTCATTTCTTTCACAAACCCTTTCATAACAAATAACACAAATAGATTCTGTGGGATTTCATAACAAATAACATATAGATTTAATTTAGACCCACTAAAAATCGTGGGTCTAAATTAAAGGAAGCTTCCTGCATCAATTTTTCTTTCTGTTTAGTAGAGAATTGTAAAACCACTAAGGATTATTATGATGCCTACTTTGTGTATGAGAGTGCTGAAGCTCAGAACAGTAAGTAACTTGTCCAAAGTCGCTCAGCTAAAAACTAAAATTACTCAGACAAAAGCATGGGCCTACCTTATTTCAAAACTCATACTCATAAGCAACAATACAAAGAATAATTACATCGACCTATATAATATAGATGTACTTATCTACCTGTGAAGTATAAGGGATATCTCTGCCTGAGTGCATACTAAAAGTCAAGGGCTAAGACTCAGTACACAAGTCATTGTGGTTTTCAAAGTCCTCTGACATTAATTTACTTGAGTCTTTTCATTAGATCTGAGAAAGACAAGTATTAAAGAGTGAGTGATGCATAAGAATAAGTAAAAAAAAAAAAAAAAAAAAGGAAGGAAGGAGGTCAGGCACTGGTGCACAAATAACAGTGCACAAGGACCTGAGTTCAAATCCCTGGTTCCCACCTGCAGGAGAGAAGATTCACGAGTGGTGAAACAGGCTGCAGGTGTCTCTCTGACTCTCTCCCTCTCTATCTCCTCCTCCTCTCTCAATTTCTATCTGTCTTTATCCAAAAATAATTAGAGAAAACAAAAAATAAGTAAAATAAGCGGGATGCTGTGGTTTTTATCTTGCTTATTATATTAACAGTATACTTTTTAAAATATTTATTTATTTTCCCTTTTGTTACCCTTGTTTTTTATTGTTGTTGTAGTTATTGTTATTTATGTCATCTTTGTTAGTACAGAGAGAAATGGAGAGAAGAGAGGAAGAGAGACAAGGGGAGAGAAAGACAGACACCTACAGACCTGCTTCACCGCCTGTGAAGTGACTCCCCTGCAGGTGGGGAGCCGGGGGCTCCAACCGGGATCCTTACTCCAGTCCTGCACTTCGGCTCACGTGCACATAACCCGGCTGAGCTACAGTCTGGCTCCCCAGTGCAGCATGTTGTTACAGGAAAGAGGAGATATTGAATACCATCCAGTTTACTATTAACTGTTCTAGATGTGGATGGTCATGAATAAAAGTCCTGAACTACTCTTACCTTTAATTTCTTTCTCTATAAAATAGGGTGACGGGAGCAGGCAGCAGGTGCAAAGCACAAGGACCAACTCAAGGATCCCAGTTCCCCTCCTACAGGGGGGGGCGAGTCGCTTCACAATCAGTGAAGCAGGTCTGCAGGTGTCTTTCTCTCTGTCTTTCCCTCCGCTCTGCATCTCTCTCTGTCCCATCCAACAACAATGACATCAGTAACAATGATAATAATAACCACCACAATGTAAAACAACCAGGGTAACAAAAGGGGAAAAAATGGCCTCCAGGAGCAGTGGATTTGTGGTGCAGGCACTAAGCCCTGGCAATAACCTGGAAGCAAAAAAATAATAAATAATAAACAAAAATAATAGGGGACTTCCGGAGGCGGAGCTATGAGCAGCAGCAGGTGTGTTTCTCTCCTCTCCTCTACTGGATCAGCTAGGAATACCAAAGGAGACTACATGGGATCGAAACAAGACAGGACTAGAATGACTTCAGGAACCCACCAAATCACCGAATCTGGAGCAGTGGCAGGGGGGCCCTGTGCTGACACCAGGGGACAGACAACTAACCAGAAAACTCAGGAGAAGATCTATACCTCAGTGGCATAACAGTGGGGCTGTGAAACTCTCTTTGCATAACCGCTAGATTATCTCTGCCCCACCCTGCTTTATCTCTTAGTCAGGAGTCAGTGATGGAGCTAAGAAGCCTACTTATAGTTTAAAAGCCCTTAGGCTCCCATAGCCTACACAGAAGAAAAAGCACAAAAAAAGGATTTTAAACCACTGAGCTCCAAATCAGGGATTAAAATACTATTGAAACACAGTTAACTTCCACAACTATGAACCCTTAATTACCTAACTTAGACACAAGTCAACCAAGGTAATAGTGATCAGTAATTTGAAAAGTACTGAGAGAGGGCCTTCATAACAAACAATATAAAATGGTTAAACCAACAAGAAGAAACATTGGAGAAATGAAGCAGGGCAAGAGTCCACCTAAAAGCCCCCCAAAGGGTGAAGCATAAATTAATGAGGTCAACATCCAGACACTAGTTAAGGAAATAATCACAGGAGTGAGTAAAGAGTTTGAAAGAATTGTCATCAGAAATGCAGAAACGACAAATGAGACTCTGGAAGAAAACACAAATTATCTCAAGGTTATTAGAGAGCTGAAAGCTGAAAAAGTTGAGCTAAGAACACAACTAGCTGAAAAAGATAAAACAGTATCAAAACAGGGTAACAAAATAGATGAACTCCAGAAAACTGTAGAGGGGAGAGAAAATAGAATAAATGAGGCTGAAGACAGAATTAGCACGATCAAGGATGAATTAGAGACAACTAAAAAAGAAGTAAGAGATATCAAAAAGAGATTAAGAGATACTGAAAACAACAACAAAGACCTATGGGATGACTTCAAAAGAAACAATATACACATTATTGGCTTACCAGAGGAAGAGAGAGAGGGAGAGGGAGATAGCATTCTTCAGGAAATAATAGCTGAGAACTTCTCTAGCCTAGACAACATCAAAGACATAAAGTTTCAAGAAGCCCAGAGGGTCCCAAACAGAATTAACCCAGACTTAAAGACACCAAGGCACATCATATTTAGAATGGAAAGGAATAAGGATAAAGAAAGGATCCTGAAGGCTGCAAGAGAAAAAATAAAGAGTCACCTACAGAGGGAAACCCATAAGATTAGCATCAGACTTCTCACATAAACACTACAGGCCAGAAGAGAATGGTAAGATATCTATCAAGTACTCAGTGAGAAAGGCTTTTAACCAAGAATACTGTATCCTGCTAGACTGTCATTCATACTAGATGGAGGCATAAGAACCTTCTCAGACAAGCAACAGTTGAAAAAATCAACTATCACCAAGCCTGCCCCGAAAGAAGTTCTGAAAGGTCTCCTATAAACAGTCAGACCACCATTTATAGGACATATATCAGACCACTCTAAAGCTCTACAAGAATGGCATTAAAATATCTTCAATCTTTGATATCAATAAAAGTCAATGGCCTGAATTCACCTATTAAAAGGCACAGAGTAGGAAGACAGATCAGAAAACACAACCCAACAATATGCTGTCTACAGGAAACCCACCTAACTCAACAAGACAAACACAGATTCAAAGGGAAAGGATGGAAAACTATCATACAGGCCAATGGCCCACAAAAAAGGGCAGGAACAGCTATTGTCATATCTGATTCAATAGACTTTAAAGTAAATAAAATTTAAAAAGTTAGGAATGGATGAATGCTTAGAGGATCAGTCAATCAAGAGGACTTAACAATTATTAACATCTATGTACCCAATGAGAAGCCATCTAAATACATCAAATGTCTACTAAAAGAGCTACAACAATATATTAATAGCAACACAGTCATAGTAGGGTACTTAAACACCCCACTCTGTCAGCATGAGAGATCGTCCAGGCAGAAAATCAATAAATACATGAGGGATCTAAATAAGGAGATAGATAAAATAGAACTACTGGACATTTTCAGTCATTTATCCCAACAAACTGGAATACACATTTTACTCAAATCCACACGGGTCATTCTCAAGGATATGTTAGGCCACAAAGACAGCATCAGCACATTCAAGAGCACTGAAATCATCCCAAGCATTTTCTCAGACCACAGTGGAATGAAACTAACACTTAACAATCAACAAAAGATTAGTAACAGTGCCAAAATGTGGAAGCTCAGCAGTATACTTCTTAACAACTACTGGGTCAAAGAGGAAATAAAGGAAGAAATCAAAATGTTTCAAGGCTTCAATGAAAATGAAGACACAAGCTATCAAAATATTTGGGACACAGCTAAGGCAGTACTGAGAGGGAAGTTCATAGCCATACAAGCACACATTAGGAAACAAGAACAAGCACAAATAAACAGCCTGATTGCACATCTTAAAGAGCTAGAAGAAGAAGAACAAAGGAACCCTAAAGCAACCACAAGGACAGAAATCACTAAAAAGTTAGGGCAGAATAAATAACATTGAAAATAAGAAAAACATAGAAAAGATTAACAAAAGTAAATGTTGGTTCTTCAAAAGAGTGAACAAAATTGACAAACTTTTAGCCAGACTCACAAAACAAAAAGGGAGGAGACCCAAATAAATCAGATCGTTAATGAAAGAGAGGCTATCACAACAGACTCTGGAGAAATTCCATATCATGTGAGACTTCTGTGAACAACTATATGCCACCAAACTAGAGAACCTGGAAGAAATGGACGATTTCCTAGATACCTACCAACTTCCAAAATTAAGTAAAGAGGAAGTAGATAACATGAACAGGCCCATCACAGCTAATGAAATTGAAACAGTTATCAAAAACCTTCCCAAAAATAAAAGACCTGGACCAGACAGTTTTACAAATGAATTCTACAAAACTTTCAAGGAAGATTTAATACCTCTACTTTTAAAAGCCTTCCAGAAGATTGAAGACACTGGAATACTCCTTTCCACTTTCTATGAAGAGAACAACACTTTGATATCAAAAGCAGACAGGAACACAACCTAAAAAGAAAGCTACAGACCAATATCTTTGATGAACATAGATGTTAAGATACTGAACAAAATTCTAGCCAACCGGATACAGCAGTATATTATAAAGATTGTTCATCATGACCTAGTAGGGGGTACCCCAGGGATACAAGGTTGGCTTAATATATGTAAATCAATCAATGTGATCCACCACATCAATAAAAGCAAGACCAAAAACCACATGGTCATAGCAATAGATGCACAGAAAGCTTTTGACAAAATACAACATCCCTTTATAATCAAAACACTACAAAAAATGGGAATATATGGAAAATCCCTGAAGATTGTGGAGTCTATACATAACAAACCTACAGCCAACATCATACTCAATGGTGAAAAACTGGAAGCATTTCCCCTCAGATCAGGTACTAGACACGGCTGCCCACTATTATACTATTCAACATATTGTTGGAAGTTCTTGCCATAGCAATCAGGCAGGAGCAAGGAATTAAAGGCATACAGACTGCAAGAGAAGTTAAACTCCCTATTTGCAGATGACATGATAGTATACATAGAAAAATCTAAGGAATCCAGCAAGAAGCTTTTGGAAATCATCAAGTAATACAGTAAAGTGCCAGGCTACAAAATTAACATTCACTCTCTTTTCAGCCACCAGGTTCCAGATGACAGCATGATGCTGACCAGACTTCCCTGGACAGAGGACCTCACCACTGTGTCCTGGAGCTCCACTTCCCCAGAGCCCCACCTTACTAGGGAAAGAGAGAGGCAGACTGGGAGTATGGATAGACCAGTCAATGCCCATGTTCAGCAGGGAATCAATGACAGAAGCCAGACCTTCCACCTTCAGCATCCCACAATGACCTTGGGTCCATACTCCCAGAGGGTTAAAGAATAGGAAAGCTATCAGTGGAGGGGAGGGGATATGGAGATCTGGTGATAGGAACTGTGTGGAGTTGTACCCCTCTTGTCCTATGGTTTTGTTAATGTCTTCTTTTTTAAAAATAAATAATTAAATAATATTCAAAAGTCAGTGGCATTACTCTATGAAAACACAAAGATGAAGTTGAAATCCAGAAATCAATTCTGTTTACTATAGCAACAAAAACAATAAAATATCTAGGAATAAACCTAACCAAAGAAGTGAAAGACTTGTATACTGAAATTTATGAGTCATTACTCAAGGAAATTGAAAAAAACCACAAAGAAGTAGAAAGATATTCCATGTTTATGGGTTGGAAGAATTATCATCAAAATGAATATACTATCCAGAGCCATCTACAAATTTAATGCTATCCCCATCAAGATCCAAGCAAATTTTTTAGGAGAATAGAACAAATGCTACAAATGTTTATCTGGAACCAGAAAAGATCTAGAATTGCCAAAACAATCTTGAAAAGAAAGAACAGAACTGGAGGCATCACACTCCTAGATCTCAAACTGTATTATAGGGCCATTGTCATCAAAACTGCTTGGTACTGGAACATGAATAGACACACTGACCAGTGGAATAGAATTGAGAGCCCAGAAGTAAGCCCCCACAGCTATGGACATCTAATCTTTGACATAGGTGCCCAGACTATTCAGTGGGGAAAGCAGAGTCTCTTCAACAAATGGTCTTGGAAAATATGGATTGAAACATGCAGAAGAATGAAACTGAATCACTGTATTTCACCAAATACAAAAGTAAATTCCAAATGGATCAAGGACTTGGATGTTAGACCAGAAACTATCAAATACTTAGAGGAAAATATTGGCAGAACTCTTTTCTGCATAAATTTTAAAGACATTTTCCATGAAACAAATCCAATTACAAAGAATGCTAAGGCAAGTATAAACCTATGGGACTACATCAAATTAAAAAGCTTCTGCACAGCAAAAGAAATCACTACCCAAACAAAGAGACCCTCTCACAGAATGGGAGAAGATTTTTACATGCCATACATAAGACAAGAGGCTAACAACCACAATATATAAAGAGCTTGCCAAACTCAACAACAAGAAAACAACCTCATCCAAAAATGGGGGGAGGACATGGACAGAATATTCACCATGGAAGAGATCCAAATGGCTGAAAAAGACATGAAAAAAGTGCTCCAAGTCTTTGATTATCAGAGAAATGCAAGTAAAGACAACAATGAGATACCGCTTCACTCCTGTGAGAATGTCATACATCTGAAAAGGTAACAGCAGCAAATGCTGGAGAGGTTGTGGGGAAAAAGGAACCCTCCTGCACTGCTGGTGGGAATGTCACTTGGTCCAGCCTCTGTGGAGAACAGTCTGGAGAACTCTCAGGAGGCTAGAAATGGACCTACCCTATGATCCTGCAATTCCTCTCCTGGGGATATATCCTAAGGAACCCAGCACACCCATTGAAAAAGATCTATGTACACATATGTTCTTGGAAGCACAATTTGTAATAGCCCAAAAATGGAAGCAACCCAGGTGTCCAACAACAGATGAGTGGTTGAGCAAGTTGTGGAATACACAATGGAATACTACTCAGCTATTTAAAATGGTGACTTCACCGTTTTCAGCCGATCTTGGATGGACCTTGAAAAAAATCATGTTAAGTGAAATAAGTCAGAAACAGAAGGATGAATATGGGAGGATCTCACTCTCAGGCCGAAGTTGAAAAACAAGATCAGAAGAGAAAACATAAATAGAACCTGAACTGGAGTTGGTGTATTGCACCAAAGTAAAAGACTCTGGGGTTGATAAGGGAGAGAATACTGGTTCAAGAAGGATGACAGAGGACCTAGTGGGGGTTGTATTGTTATGTGGAAAACTGGGAAATGTTATGCATGTACAAACTATTGTGTTTACTGTCGATAGTAAAACATTAATTCCCCAATAAAAAGTTTTTTTTTTTTTAAAGTTTTCTAGCAGTAATTTCCAAGTAGATTTTTATTTACTCTTGACCCAAGCACCTTCTTCTGAAAATTTCATCATCAAAATATATCATTAATTAGAAGGTCTGATTTAGCCAAATAAGCAAACATAGACATATGGACAGGCACACAGACATCTAGACATGAAATTCACTGGTGTGCAATTTCACTCCTTGCCATTTAGGGATTCATCTGTAAGTATTTTTTTTTTTAAAGTGTTGTACATAAACTCTAAGAGTGTTGACTGGGGAAAGACCAGCTGGTGTTTTTGGTTTTTAATAAAGTAGTTTGTACATTTTTAATTACCTTATGTCCACCTTCCATGTAACTATTAACAGTATTAACCTTTAACACTATTACTAGATTCATTTCTCTCCCCCCCCTTTTTTTTTTACTTTCACCTCTGTGATTCCCTTCCTGAGCAGAAGAGACCCTGTCCTTACACTGTCAACAGTTTTTTCCTGTGTAATTCCCTTCCCTGCCTCCCTGCCCTTATTAGGATAAACAATTTTTCAGTAACCTGAGAACTATCAACTAGGGAAGTAGGTGAAAGCCCCAGGAGCCACACCCAGTTCTTGGAAGCTTCTGGATGGATTTCAAGGGGTCCTTGGTGTTACCAAGGTGCCAGTTAATTCATTACTTTAGATGCCCCAACAATTGGATCTGGATTCCTTTGTGGCTGCCAATTAATTGTTCACTGAAAAAACAGAGAAAGCTAAGATCATTTTTAGTTGTGTTTATTACAGAATCAAGCTAAGGACTGAAGGAAGTGTTTGAACCCAGGAAAAATGCTCACATATCTCTGAGAGAGCTGATTGAAGTACAGAATCCTGGTATAGATATTTTGCACACTGAGTGAATGACAGGAGGTTATAATTAATATCTGAGGAATTCCATAATGTGGTAACAGATTGTGTTATTCATGACTCAATGTTATCTCTGCAGTGAAGTAACCAAGCAAGATCATTATATACACATATATTCTTATTATTTTATTAACAATAATAATAATAGTAATCTACTTTACTAACCTACTCTGGAAACTGGGGGCTGTATGCCATGAAGCTGGGAGCTGGGCACTGTGAATCAGTTATTCTCTGTGCATTCTTAAGGGCTGATAAGTAGCGGGTCACTCTGCCCCAGCTCTTTCACAGAGCCAGGAGGCTTAGTATATAGACTTTACACAGAATCTGAACAGTTGAGTTCTTTCTTTTTTCTCACATACATGCCCAAGAATATACGGTGTTTTAACGCCCACTATAGAAGAAAACAAAAGAAGAAAAAACTCTATGTGACCCCCAGCTCAGGCAGTCAACAAAATTAATCAGACTCAGGGACTCCTGGGAGGTCTGGCCATGGAGTAACAGGGAACAGAACCCATCTCCCTCAAAACAACAAATATCTACAACTATCAAACTTAACAAAACTCACCAACTATAGCAGAGAGATCTGCAAAATCACCACATCCTCAGCCACCAAGTTGTAATGCTATCATGATGTCATCCTGACCCCCCTAGGCAGACGACCTCACCAATATGTCCTGGAACCTCCCCTCTCCAGAGCTTTATATGACTAAGACAAAGATAGAAACAGGATAGGGGTATGGATCCACCTATTCATGTCCATTTTCAGTGGAGAAGCAATTACAGAAGCCAGACCTCCCACTTTCTGCACCCCATGAAGGAATCCTGGTCCATACTTCCAGTGGGGGAGAAATGATAGAGGGAAGATGACCAGAAGCCTCTGAACTCCAACTCCATCAAGACCAGGAAAGAGAAGAGGAAAAAAGGAAGGACATTTGGAACCAGGTGTGACTTAGAAAGAAAGAAAAGATGGGACGATGAAGAAAAATGGGCAAATACATATATCTAGACAGATCGTTATAGGAACAATAGTCAACCCATACCTGTAACCTTCAAAGAACTATTGTAGCTTCCAACGGAGGAAATGGGGATACATTTCTCTGGTGGTGAGAATGGTGAATAATTATGCCCCTGTTGTCTTATAATTTTGTGAATCATATTAAGTCACTAACAAAACTTTTTTAAAAAGTAAAAAATATATATTAATCAGGATGTGGTTGCTGTGTTTGCTAAGTTCTATGATGTAAATATCTTCCTCTTCCCTCTCCCAGACCCATTCCAAGCCAAGTGCAAGTTCTCACTGAGCACAGAGTTGGGATTATTGTATCTCCACACCAGAGACACAGATCTAAATAATCTCTAGAAGATAGATTATACTTAAATAACTAGGAATTCATACATTTTGAGTAATTGGAGTTTTTCAATTTTTTATTGAAATATTTTATTTATTCATTCATTTATTGGATAGAGACAAAGAGAGACTGAGAGAGAAAAAGAGTGACATCTGCAGCACTGCTTCATCATTCATGAAGCCTCCCCCCCAGATAGACACTGAGAGCTTGAACCCAAACTCAACCAAGCATGCCATCACCCAGCCCTATAGCGCTGCTTGTCAAGAAAGTACGTGTTTATATAATTCTTTGTGCATCTGTATAGGCTACATTTCTCCATCAAAAGTCTGGTTTCTGTCCCTCACAATGCCACTGGCCTCCTTAACCAAGTTTACCCACCTCTGTCCTCTCTGGTGACCACCGTTTTGTGCTCATGATCTAGCAGTTGTTTTCTTTGTTCACAGTTTGCTTCTCTTTGCTAATAATAGTAAGAAGAAAATGGCCTGAGTCTTGTCGATGTGTGCCATCCAGGTTTGAACTCTGTTGGGGTGCATCGTGGGAGAGAGACCAGGAACTCGTGGCAGAGCAGGAACGCAAATCTTTATTCATTCAGACGCCCCAGACTTGGTTGTGAGCACAGCTGGTTTAGGCCACATGGAGCTAGCAAAATGGCTGCCTCCCACTATGCACACCAGCCCTTCTCCAGGTCTTCTCCAGGTCAGGACATGGCAGAGATAAAAAGGGGAAACCAGGAACAGAAGCGGGTTTTATAGGGTAAAAATGGAAGTGGCAAGTCGGGACGGAATTGGCTAGGGAAGAGGATAAAGAAAATAAAAAGGCATTCTGGGAACTTTCTTAGTTGCATTTGCTGTAGTTTTAGCTGAGGAATTAGCAGTACCCTGAGGGCATAATGTGTTGGCGGAGGAGTTATTTTTAAAACAAGGCAGAAGATTGATATGTAAATAATAATACTCGCATGAAAATATGGTGGTTTCTGGGTCCAGCCTAACTCAAAAAAATCTGCACAATTTCCCAACAGAACTCCAGCACCATGTGGGGGTATTGTAGCACCAGGAGAAGCTCCTTCCCCTTAAGCCTCTCCCTCTCCTTCTTTCTGTCTACCCGAGATAAATAGAAAGAAGGAAAAAGTCGACCCAGGAGCAGTAAAATCCTACATGTTCAAGGCTGTATTGCTGATATCTAGTAGATACAGATAATTCAATGACAAGGATGTAAAGTCCAGTTTTCAATAAGGCATATATTTAAGGGAGTTGGGCGGTAGTGCAGCGGGTTAAGTGCAGGTGGTGCAAAGCGCAAGGACAGGTGTAAGTATCCCAGTTTGAGCCCCTGGCTCCTCACCTGCAGGGGAGTCTCTTCACAGGTGGTGAAGCAGGTCTGCAGTTGTCTATCTTTCTCTCCCCCTCTCTGTCTTCCCCTCCCTCTCTCCATTTCTCTCTATCCTATCCAACAACGAAGACATCAACAACAATAATAACTGCAACAATAAAACAAGAAGGGAAACTAAAGGGGATAAATAAATAAATATTTTTAAAAAAATTTTAAAGAGACAAAACTTTTTAAATTTATTTTTATTTATTTATTCCCTTTTGTTGCCCTTGTTGTTTTTATTGTTGTAGTTATTATTGTTGTTGTTGGATAGGACAGAGAGAAATGGAGAGAGGAGGGGAAGACAGAGAGGAGGAGAGAGAAAGATAGACACCTGCAGACCTGCTTCACCGCCTGTGAAGTGACTCCCCTGCAGGTGGGGAGCCGGGGCTCGAACTGGGATCCTTATGCCGGTCCTTGCACTTTGCGCCACCTGCGCTTAACCCACTGCGCTACAGCCTGACTCCCGAGACAAAACTATTTTTAAATGCTCATATTTAATAGCCAGCTTATAAAACCCTGACATTGGAATAGTTGGTTCATTTGAAGCAATAATGCCAAGCCCAGCTCACCGCTGGATACTGGTAACAGTCGGGTGTGTGGCGATCCTGGGGGCAAGGCTGTTACTGCAACTCTGCAGAAGCTGCTAGGAACACAACTCTCCCTGGAAGAGGTGCACGAGACTGGGCTCAGTCTTAGTTCCAAGACTGTGCAACTGGTGGTCTAGGAGTTGGTGTAAAATGGAGACCTGTCTTTCAAAGATTTCTTCTATTTGTGACAGGAAAAAAAGGGGACCAGAACATCTATCCAGCACTTTCAATGTCAGGAATCAAACTTAGGACCCCGTGTTTGATGGTCTAACACATTCTTCACCATGCCAACTCTTGAGCATCTGAGATTTGTGTTTTACTACGTGTTCTTTTAGACAGAATTTGAATCTTTATGGTCTGCCTGTATAACTCTCAAAAACCTAGTTTACTGGGGCCAGGTGGAGGCTCACTCTGGGGTGCTCATATGTTACCATGTGTGAGGACCCTGGTTCAAACACCCAGTCCCTACTTGCAGAGGAGAGAAAAAAGGGGGTACCAGATATACAAAAATAGGGGAGTTTGCTGTTAGTGCACCTGCCATGCAAGAATTTCTTAAGTTAAAGGAGTGCCATAGTCAAAGAAGCAAGTAGCATTTCACCCTCAAGAATGTGACACACAGTGAGTTAAATGGACCCAGAAACACAAGACAGAAATATGAGGGGCTGAATGGTGGCATACCCAGTGAAGCACACACATTACCATGTACAAGGAATGGGATAGGAGCCCCACGAGCAGTGAAGCAGACCTGTAGGTGTCTCTTTTTGTCGCTTCTTTTTTTTTTTTTTTTTTTTGCCTCCAGGGTTATTGCAGGGGCTCAGTGCCTGCACCATGAATCCAGTGCTCCTGGAGTCCATTCCCCCCCACTTCTTGCCCTTGTTGTTGTAGCCTTGTTGTGGTTATTATTGTTGTTGTTGATGTCATTCATTGTTGGATAGGACAGAGAGAAATGGAGAGAGGAGGGGAAGACTGAGGTGGGGGAGAGAAAGAGAGACACCTGCAGACCTGCTTCACCACCTGTGAAGTGACTCCCTGACAGGTGGGGAGCCTGGGACTCAAACCAGGATCCTTACACCAGTCCTTGTGCTTTGTACCAACCCTCTTGTCTCTCCTTCTTTATCTCCCTCTCCCCTCTCAAGTTCTAGCTGTCATAATTTAAAAAAAAAAAAAAAAGGAAAAGTGGCCTCCAAAAGCAGTCGATTAATAGTACAGGCACCAAGCCGTAGTGCTAACCCTGGAGGCAATAAGAGAAAGAGAAAGGAATGTGAGTGTGCTTTAGTCTATGAAAAGAGAGGGAAAGGATCTCCACACTAGAGGTGCTTTTTCAAGCAAAGAATGTTGTGATAAGGACAGTTTTAAATATTCTCATCAAGGAGGCTGAGTAGTGTCACATCTGGCTAAGTGCACCTAGTACTGAGCACAAGGACCCATGTGTGCAAGGATCCAGGTTCCAGCCCCCGGCTCCCCACCCCTCCGGGAAGTGGGGGCATGGCGCTTCCCAGGCAATGAAGCAGGTCTGCAGGTGTCTGTCTTTCTCTCCCCGTCTCTGACTTTCCCTCCTCTCTCCATTTCTCTCTGTCCTATCCAATAGAAAGAAAGAAAGAAAGAAAGAAAGAAAGAAAGAAAGAAAGAAAGAAAGAAAGAAAGAAAAAGAAAAAAGTAGAGGAAGAAAAGGGTCTCCAGAAGCGGCGGATTCATAATGCAGACACTGAGCCCCAGGGGCAACCCTGGACACAAAAAATTTTTTAAAACTTACATAATACATTTATATAACACATTTTTTTTTTGCTTTCTTAGATTTTTTTTTTAATTTTTTTATTGGGGCATTAGTGTTTTACATTCGAGAGTAAATACGATAGTTTGCACATAACATTTCTCAGCTTTCCACATAACAATACAACCCCCACTAGATCCTCTGCTATCCTTTTTGGACCTGTACTCTCCCCATATAACACATTCATATACACACATAGCCTTTTATTTCTTTTTTTTTTTTAAATCTGTCTGTGACATTTATTTATTTTTATTTATTCCCTTTTGTTGCCCTTGTTTTATTGTTGTAGTTATTATCAATGCTGTTGTTGGGTAGGACAGAGAGAAATGGAGAGAGGAGGGAAGACAGAGAGGGAGAGAGAAAGATAGACACCTGCAGACCTGCTTCACCGCCTGTGAAGCGACTCCCCTGCAGGTGGGGAGCCGGGGTTCAAACCGGGATCCTTATGCCGGTCCTTGCGCTTTGCAGCACATGCGCTTAACCCACTGCGTCACCGCCCAACCCCCACACATAGCCTTTTGAGTCTTTTTAAATGATGTCATTTTCTCTCTATGACTTTTTAATCTTTCCTACATTTTTTCTCTTTGTTTTTCTCATCCTTCTTATTATATACAATACCTTCTTCTTCTAGCGTTTGCCCTTCATCCGTAGCCAGTCAACAGCGTCAGGTTGAGCCTGATGTAAAGTTTCGAGACCTTCTTTGAATCTGGAGAGGTGGCAGTCGTTGACTATGTAGGTCATAGTCTGTCTGGAGCCGCAGGGGCAGTTCGGGTTGTCTCTGGCTCCCCAGCGATGGAACATAGCGGCGCACCGGCCATGGCCTGTTCGATAGCGATTGAGGAGGGCCCGATCATAACGTGCTAGGTCAAAGCCGGGTTGACGCTTGCAGGGGTCTGTGATGAGGTGTTTGTTCTTTACCTCAGCTGACTGCCAGCTCTGTTTCCAAGAGTCTGGGACAGAGAAGTTCAGTGTAGGCGTAGGGGACCAGATTGGGTGACGAGACGTCAAGCGTTGGACAGGGTGGGCGAAGATATCCGCGTATATTGGCAGGTCCGGTCGAGCGTAGACGTGGGAAATGAACTTAGATGATGCCGCATCCCGACGAATATCTGGCGGGGCGATGTTGCTAAGAACTGGCAGCCATGGAACCAGAGTGGAACGGATGGTTCCAGAAATGATCCTCATGGAGGAATATAATTTGGAATCGACCAAGTGGACATGGGGGCTACGGAACCATACTGGGGCACAGTATTCTGCAGTGGAATAGCATAATGCCAGAGATGATGATCATAGTGTGGAAGCGCTCGCGCCCCATGAGGAGCTGGCCAGTCTTGCAATGATGTGATTCCTCGCGCCCACCTTTGCTGCAGTTTTTATGAGATGTTCGTGAAATGACAGAGTGCGATCGAGAGTAACGCCAAGATAGACTGGCTGGGCTTCATGCCGGATTCTCGTATCGTCAAGCTGCACATTAAGCTCACGCGAGGCCGAGGCATGGTGTAGATGGAAAACAGATGATACCGTTTTTGCAGTGCTAGGGATTAGTCGCCATTTTTTACAGTTCTTCTTCTAGCGTTTGCCCTTCTTCCGTAGCCAGTCAACAGCGTCAGGCTGAAAGCTGTCAGGAGCTGCTTGTTGCTGGCTTTGAAAGTGACTGGGATCCATGTGGATTCAGTCGGCTAGGAAGGATCGTCAGTTTCTCCAATGAATGGGTACTCACGGGATGCACCACGAGAAGATCGATCCAGTGCATCCCATTTTTTTACAGTAATCAGATATCAGAGACATGTCTTTCGTGAGTGTTTCCTCGAGGATGTCAAACTTGGATGCCTGAGTTGCACAGCAGATGTCATCGGCGTAGATGAACTTCCTTGAAGAAGTTTCTGGAAGGTCATTGATGTAAATATTAAATAGCGTAGGATCCAGAACAGAGCCCTGGGGGAGGCCACTTGAGACAAGTCTCCATCTGCTAGACTTGTCACCCAGATGCACCCGGAATCTTCTGTTTTGGAGAAGAAACGATATAGTCTGGGTGCCGGTAGCCAACCCTCTCCTGTCTCCCATCCTCCCATATCTCCAAACTCAGTGGCCAGTCACCTAACTCAAGTTGGACGTGCTAAGATCGACCCAGTCTGGAAAAGAGAAATTTCCCATGAGTGGTCATCCCACTCCCGGTTATCTTGTCCATCTCCAAAACTCTCTCCCTTTACACTGTCTGAACTAGAAGACACTTTGAAGAGGGTTAAACCGGGAACAGCTGCTGGCTATGATAACATCACCCCAGAACTCATTCTTAACTTGGGCCCCGCGGCAAAGAAGTGGCTCGCTTCATTCCTGTCCCACATCTTGGAATCTGAGTCTATGCCCAAAGTTTGGCATCGTGCGAAGATTATAGCAGTTTTGAAACCAAAGAAAGACCCAACACTGGCCGCCAGCTATAGACCAATTTCTCTCCTCTCCGTGTGTTACAAACTCCTTGAGAGGCTGCTTCTGTCACGTATTTCTCCTCTTACAGAGAAATTCCTATCACCCGCCCAAGCTGGTTTCCGCCCAGGAAGATCTACCTGTGAACAAGCCCTGGCCCTCTCAACTTACATTGAAAATGGATTCCAGAAGAACTTAAAGACGGGTGCTGTCTTTGTTGATCTCACAGCAGCCTATGACACGGTCTGGCACCGTGGTTTCCTAGTCAAGATCTCAAGATGCCTGCCTCCATAGGTGGCCAACACTATACAATACCTTGAGGTTCTTTAATTTGGAGTTTATTTTTAAGACTATCTTGTTTTTACCTACCTGGTTCCTTTGACTAGCCACCACCTCCAGGTACCTGCCTGCCTCTTTGTTCAGCCGTGTGTTCTACTTCATCCATTCTGCAGCAACTTCTTCCTAGTTTATTTTTGCCCGCATTAGAGATTGTTATTGTTTCTCCCTACAAAACACAGTTAGTTACCTGGAGAGTGTGGAGTGTTCAGCTTTTGCATTAATAACATTTGAATGAGGTGGCTCTTCTCAGACTAATTATTGTCAGAATGACCTGAGGGGGTGAGTGGGAGTCAGCTGACCCAGCAGAGCATTTGCTCTGCATGTGTGAAGGCCTGGCTCTGAGCCCTGGCACTGCAGCGGAGCCCCATGGAAGGCACCAGATCAGCTCCAAGGATGGTGTAGCAGTGCTGCAGTGGCTCTTTGTCCTTCCCTCCCTCTCCCTCTCCTGTTCCCTCACCCTCTCCTCCCTCTCACTCCTTCTCACTCCCTCTGTCTCCCTCCCACTCACTCCTTTTCTCTCTCTCTCTCTGTCTCTGTCTCTCTCTCCTCTCTCCATCTCACTCCCTTTCCCTCTAATAAATTTTAGAAATAAAAAAACTTGGAAGCCTGGGTGGTGGCGCACCTGACTGAGAGCACATGTTACAATGCACAGGGACCCAGGTTCAAGTCCCCAGTCCCCACCTGCAGGGGGAAAGCTTTGTGAGTGGTAAAGTGGTAAAGTGCTGCAGGTGTCTGTCTCTCTCCCTTACTCTCTTTAATTATTTTTTAATTTTTTTAATTTATTTATTTACTTATTAGATAGAAACAGAGAGAAACTGAGAGCGCAGGGGACATAGAGAGGGAGAGAGACAGAGAGACACCTGCAGCCCTGCTTCACCACTCATGAGGCTTTCCCCCTGCAGGTGGAGGCCAGGGACTTGAACCCAGGTTCTTCGCACTGTAATGTGTGCATTTAACCAGGTGTGCCACCGCCTGGCCCCTCTCTCTCCCTTTCCATCTCCCCCTTCCTTCTTGATTTCTGACTGTCTCTATCCCATAAGTAAATAAAGATAATAAAACAAAAATTTTAATTTAAAAATTGGTTCCATGAGGCAGCTCAGTGGTACCCTGTATGTAACAGACCTTGATTTCATCCCCTGACTCTGTTCTTCTCTTTCTAGTTTCTCTTCTTTTCATTTTGGTCTGAGCACTGCTCAGCTCAGGCTTATTATGGTGATGCCTGGGACTTCACCTGAGACCCTGGAGCTTCAGGCATGAAAGTCTTTGCATCACAACTAAGCTACCTCCCATCTCCTGGCTCTGCATTTTTTTTTTTTCAACATGGGGGAAAAGGGTTGAGGGAAAGTCAAGGAACTTACCTACGGTTTTTGTGTTCCATATGGTATCAGATTATATACACTTGCATTTCCCTGAAAGACAACCGCCAGATGGTTTTGCTCACATGTGCGATAGAGATAAATGGAACCCAGGAGTCGGGGTGGTGATGCACCTGCTTCAGCACACGTTACAATGTGCAAGGACCTAGGTCCGAGCTCCCAGTCACCACCTATAGAGGGAAAGTTTTGAGAGTGGTGAAGCAGTGCTGCAGGTGTCTCTCTGTCTCTCTCCCTCTCTGTCATTCCCTTCCCTCTAGATTTCAGGCTGTCTCTATCCCATAAGTAAATAAAGATAATAAAATTTTTAATTAAAACTTTTTTAAAAAAGAAACAAATAGGGAGTTGGGCTGTAGAGCAGCGGGTTAAGCGCAGGTGGCGCAAAGCACAAGGACCGGCATAAGGATCCCGGTTCGAACCCCGGCTCCCCACCTGCAGGGGAGTCGCTTCACAAGCGGTGAAGCAGGTCTGCAGGTGTCTATCTTTCTCTCCTCCTCTCTGTCTTCCCCTCTTCTCTCCATTTCTCTCTGTCCTATCCAACAACGACAACAACAATAATAACTACAACAATAAAACAACAAGGGCAACAAAAGGGAATAAATAAATAAAAGAAAGAAAGAAACAAATAACATCCATGAGTTTGTAGAAAAAGAAAAAAAAAAAAAAGAACCCAACTGTCTCAATTATCTCTAGCACTTTGCAAGATTAGAGTGGTTTTTCTTGGGGGGGGGGGGGGGGCTGAGACACAGACCTGTGCCGGTGGGCGCGGTGCAGAATTTTACAGCAGTAACTTTATAATCTTGTAAACCATTAATAAATCACTAATAAAATTTGTAATTTAAAAAAGCTTCATGAACAAGTGCAGCATTGCAAGTGTCTTGCCTTCTCTCTCTCTCTTCAGTATCACCATCTCTTACTCTCTTTTTTAATGTTTTATTTATTTATTTATTTGGGTAAAGACAGAAATCTAGAGGGGAGTGGGGAGACAGAGAGGGAGAAGGAAAGATAAAGAGAGGCTCCTGCAGCCCTGCTTCAGCACTTGCAAAGCTATTCCCCCTGCAGGTGGGGATGGGGGCTTGAACCTGGGCCCTTGTGCATGGTAACATATGCTCAACCAGGTGGGCCACCACCCGGCTCCTGTCTCTTACTCTCTATCCAAAACAAAAAGAAAAAAATGGCCACCAAGAATGGTGGTGGTGTGAAAGTACAGAGACTCTGGTGGCAAAAAAAAAACTAACTTTATTTTTATTTTATTTTTTGCCTCCAGGATCATTTCTGGGGCTCAGTGCCTGCACTACAAATCCACTGCTCTTACAGCATTTATATTATATTATATTATATTATATTATATTATATTATATTATATTATATTATATTATTTTTTTAGATAGGACAGAGAGAAATTGAGAGGGAAGGGAAAAACAGAGGGGGAGAAAAAGACAGACACCAGCGGACCTGCTTCACCACTTGTGAAGCGACTCCCCTGCAGGTGGGGAGCTGGCATCTGGAATCAGGATCCTTGAGCTGGTCCTTGCTCTTCATAGCATGTATGTTTAACCTTGT
Source organism: Erinaceus europaeus (assembly GCF_950295315.1). Classification (NCBI taxonomy): domain Eukaryota; kingdom Metazoa; phylum Chordata; class Mammalia; order Eulipotyphla; family Erinaceidae; genus Erinaceus; species Erinaceus europaeus. Next base: position 13,334,558 of record NC_080165.1, on the reverse strand, counting down.
GTGCCACCTCCCGGCTCTCTTTTTTTAAAAAAATATTTTTAAAATTATTTTCATATGTGTTGAAAATGTCATGAAGCTATACCACTGCAGGTGGGGACTGGCAGCTTAAAGCTGGGTCCCTGTTCATGGTAACCTGTATGCTCAACCAGGTGTATCACTGCCCAAACCCTCTCTCTCTTTTGTTTTTATTTTTTTATTTATTTTCCCTTTTGTTACCCTTGTTTCTTTTAATTGTTGTAGTAGTTATTATTATTGTTGATGATGATGTTGTTGTTGTTGGATAGGACAGAGAGAAATGGAGAGAGGTGGGGAAGACAAAGAGGGGGAGAGAAAGACAGACACCTGCTGACCTGTTTCACTGGGGAGCCAGAGACTGCCCCTGCGGCTACAGACAGACTATGACCCACATAGTCAACGACTGCCACCTCTCCAGATTCAAAGGCGGTCTCGAAACTTGACATCAGGCTCAACCTGACGCTGTTGACTGGCTACGGAAGAAGGGCAAACGCTAGAAGAAGAAGACTGCCAGTGAAGCTACTCCCCTGCAGGTGGGGAGCAGGATCCTTACGCAGGTCCTTGCACTTCGCGCCACATGCGCTTAACCCGCTGCGCTACCGCCTGACTCCCTTTTTTTTTTTTTTAAGTAAACTATTAAATAATTCTTTCTAAGTTGCCCTTCTGCTCTGGATAGTCTTGGAAATGGTAACATTCACAACATCTACACTCAACAGTGAATTCTGGTGCAGTCCCCACATCAAACCTGGTCAGGTCCCCAGCAGAATCCCTTAGGTCAAAGTTCACCAGGAAGAGGAACCTTGGAGGTTGAGTAAGCAGTCCAGTAACTAAATGCAAGAGGTTGGGCTCCCTTGCATTGCCAGGCCTTCTCTTTCTTCCTCCATTTCCATGTCTTCATCCTTCCTGGAAAAATTAAGTAAGCTTCTCCCCGAGCCAATTTCTCTGGCATTTTGAATGGCAAGCTGCAGCTCCCTGCCTGCCAACCACCTTTGACAAAGCCAGAGAAAGGACTTCTTGACAATTTTCACCTTGGGGTGCCATGGCCTCTAGCTTTGTCTGAGCTCACAAAGCCAGAGAAACAGCCGCAGGTCAGACTCCCCCACCCCCACTTCAACATCTGTTCCAAGCAGACTAGCAGGGCTGCAGTAGGGGTCTTCATAGAAACCATCTGGAAGAAATACACACACACACACACACACACACACACACACACACACACACACACACACACACGTACTTTGCTATTTTATCTGCCCCAACTGGCTGCAGCCCATTTCTGATTCCTCACCTTGTGTTGTCTCTAGGCTTGTCCCTCTTCTGTACTCTGGGGTTCTAAACACCTTTCTGCCCTCCCTGAACTTCAAATTTCCTTGCATGACTCTCTCCTGGACTCCAACCTTCTTTCTTGAAGGTCAGTAGCAGTTAATAGGTGATAAAAAATATATATATAAGCACATTTGACATATGCTTGCATGGACTCTAGACCTCTGACTCCATCTTAGACTCTTAACAACTCAACACACACAACCTAATTTATTTTCTTTTTTTTTAATTTTTTTTATTTTTTTATTTAAGAAAGGATTAATTAACAAAACCATAGGGTAGGAGGGGTACAATTCCACACAATTCCCACCACCCAATCTCCATATCCCATCCACCCCCCTGATAGCTTTCGCATTCTCCATCCCTCTGGGAGCATGGACCCAGGGTCATTGAGGGTTGCAGAAGGTAGAAGGTCTGGCTTCTGTAATTGCTTCCCCGCTGAACATGGGTGTTGACTGGTCGGTCCATACTCCCAGTCTGCCTCTCTCTTTCCCTAGTAAGGTGTGTCTCTGGGGAAGCTGAGCTCCAGGACACATTGGTGGGGTCTTCAATCCAGGGAAGCCTGGCCAGCATCCTGATGGCATCTGGAACCTGGTGACTGAAAAGAGAGTTAACATACAAAGCCAAACAAATTGTTGAGCAATCATGGACCCAAAGCTTGGAATAGTGGAGAGGAAGTGTTAGGGAGGTACTCATAGCAAACTCTAGTGTACTTCTGCTTTCAGGTATATATATTGCAGTAGTTTATAGATATGTATGAACATATGCTCTCTCTCACAGAAACTGGTGTATATCTAGGTTTTGGGACTTTGTTAGAAAGTGAACCACCTGAGATGAAATTAGAGTATACTATGAAAGGAAAGGTCTCACCCGAGTAATGAAGCAGAAGGGTTGTCATTCCACATGTGAAGTCTCTGGACACAGTCTGAAGTGAAGCATGTTGAGGTGGCAATAGTTGCGTTGCTAGGTTGTGATCGGCGGATGCAATATTATTTGATATGGATTGGGAGAGGCATACGGGAAAGTGGGCCCTATCCAAGGGTTCCAGGACTGGGGGAAGTAGAGGCTCTATAGTGGAGATGTGAGGTTCCTGCTGTCTTAGGGTTCAAAAAGATAGTTAATGTTATCAACACACTATTTGGTAATTGAGTTAACTTTGAAAAGTCCTTTTGTTATGGTTTGCTGTACAGTACCCAGTATCTTGTATATAGCTGTGCTATTGGATGCTTCTAATCTACTTGGTCTAGGCTTTTGAGAGAGTCCGCATATCAAATACACAGCCTATATATTAAAAAGATTCAGTTTGTGTTTTGAAAAACTTTGAGACATACAATTGATTTTCCCCCTCTCAAATTAATTAACTAGTGATTTATATGTCTACATTTTGCTAGGAGTGTACATAAACACCATTCCCACACCAAAAGACTGTGACCCATCCCTCCCACCCATTCCCACCCCCCACTGTCCCAGGAAGCTGCATGTCTACCCCTCACCATAGGGTTATTACTTTGGTGCCCTACCTACAATTTGGTCAGGTCCTGCTTTTAGTTTCCCTTTCAGATCTTCTTCCTCAACTTCTGTTGATGAGTGGGGTCATCCCATACTCTTCTTTGTCTTTCTGACTTAGCTCACTTCACATCACTCCTTCTAGCTCCGTCCCAATTTATTTTCTAGGTAGGTTGTCCTCATTCGAGATGTCGGAGATGGAGCTGTCTATACTCTCTCCTCAAGCTTCTGGCAACACCTTTTCCCAGCCCCTGTGAGCTGAATAAGGTGTTTGTGTGTGTGTGTGTGTGTGTGTGTGTGTGTGTGAGAGAGAGAGAGAGAGAGAGTGTATGTGTGTGTGTGTGTGTGTGTGTGTGTGTGTGTGTGTAGGAGTCTTGGATAAGATTCCCTGAAGCAGCCCCTGAGACATCAAGTCAAAGTGACTACTGAGATGTGATTCCAAAAGACAATGGGTGAAAAATGAAGAAGGTGAAAACAGAGAGGAAGACCATGCAAAACTCAGTGTCCACTTTTCTCTTTTTCTTTCTTTCTTCCTTTCTTTCTTTCTGTTTTTATTAGTGATTTAATAATGATTAACAAGACTGTAAAATTTGGGGGGTACAATTCCAGACAGTTCCCACCACCAGAGTTCCATGTCTCATCCCCTCCACTGGAAGCTTCCCTGTTCTTTTTCTCTCGGGCGGTATGGACCAAAGATCTTTATGGGGTGCAGAAGGTGGGAGGTCTGGCTTCTGTAATTGCTTCTTTGCTGCACATGGGCACTGACAGGTCGACCCAAATCCCCAGCTTCTCCTAGTGGGGCAGGGCTCTGGAGAGGTAAGGATCTAGGACACGTTGGTGAAGTCTGCACAGGGATATCAGGCTGGTGTCATGGTAACATCAGCAACTTGGTGAGATATAAAGCAGGACAAATTGTTTGATAAGCAAAAACCCAAATGAAATATAACAGATGAAATTAGGGGGTCTTTGTGTTGGAAGAAGCTAGGAAGTCCATTTTAGGTATATTCCAAGGGGCCCATGACTTTACTAAATTTTGCCAGAGCTTGATAGGTAACATGAAGATGGTGTCTGAGTTGAGAGTAGGACTAGAAAGCTGGATTAGGACAAAGCGTAGCTCCCAAATATGAGGAAAGTATATAAATACCATTAACTATTTACCCCATAAATCTGACCCATGGCCCATATCTATTCATATTTAGCACAGGACCCTGTGTAACCTCTGCATCTCTGTCCAGTCTGAGCTCACAGTCCATGATCACAACTGGGAACATTCTAGGCTGCACTCATTTCAGGACCTATCTTCTTCGAGTGGTAGAGTTGACTGACCCAGCCTCCCTTCAGAGAATGGGGCAGTCCCTACCATTGCTGCTCTTCAGTGAGGGTAATGTCCTGGAGAGGCCCACAAAAGGGCTTATGATGACTTTCCTGATCAGAGTGGCCAGAGATGGTGGAGAGAAGGATCTATTAGAGGTGTAGGGTCATCATAGCTATGTGGGAATCCAAGGATTCCTTGACTCGGACCCTAGATGATGGGGTATCTTGCTAATAACTAAAAAGGCCATCATTCAAATGAACCAGTCTCTTGCCCTTGTTTATCTTCTGTAGTCCTTTCTTTATCTGATGAGGTTAGACATTCTCCCAGTTCTTAAACCACTTGTTGTATCCAAACTGGTATTGGGTTTATGGGATTTGGCCTTAAATTGGGGAGGAAATAGATTTAGGCTTAAGTGGGCTCTAAGTTAACCTTAAGTTTTACTGTATTTTACTTGTTTGATCATTATAACAGGGGTTTTTCATAGGGACGATGATTGTCCTATAGTTGATATATATTTTTTTGCCAGTATATCTCTTGGCCAATTGTAGACAGTATTTCTTCTAAAGATGATCATAGGGGTGAGATTAATGCTGTTGCTATCAGGAGAGATTACTCTCTTATTTACTTTCTTTTGTGTAGTTAATAGATAAAATGATTGAGGGAAGTGAAGTAGGGGATAAGGGAAGGGGATGTCTAGGCCTAAGTAGTTAATATTTAATTAGACATTTTATGGCATCTACTTTAGGTCTTTGAACTTGCTTGCTGAGCTTATTAAGTCTAAGTCTATTCACAGCAGACTATTGAACATTTTTATTTTGAGGAATATAGTTTCCCCTGACTTATGGATACATGTGTACATGCACCCTGTCCCCTAGACCCTGGTCTATACTAGGAGCTGTAATTTTTTAAGGAATGTCCATCTTAAATGGAACTGGGTAGTCCCATGCGCTAGGAAAGTTCTTACCAGATTTTGAAGGTTGACATCTTGGTGTCCATTTTTCTTTTTTTTCTACCAGAGCACTGCTCAGCTCTGGCTTATGGTGATGCAGGGGATTGAACCTGGGACTTTGGAGCCTCAGTCATGTGAGTCTCTTTGCATAACCATTATGCTATCTACCCCCACCCTTCAGTGCCCACTTTTCATTGCTGCCTGACCAGTCATCTCAACCTAGTAAATTAAACCAGGTGCTTCTTATAATTTTGTAAATCAATTGTAAGTCACTAATAAAAAAATTTGAATAATAAAACACCTGCTATACTTTTTAATGGACCCACAGATACTGTGGATCAGGAATTTGGACAATGTAAATAGGACAGTTTGTTTCTGTTGTCATTACTGGGGCCTCAGCTAGGAGACCCTGAAGGCCAGATGGCTTGACAAGTGTGGGCTTAAACATCCGGAACCTTCTCAAATGCTGAAGCTTGTGTGGCTTCTAGCTGGGGTGACTCCAAGCTGGAATTACAGAGCTGGTGGTTCTCACATGGCTTTCCAGGTAGTCTGGGCTTCTCACAACAGGGTTATTGGGTTTCAAGCCTTCTCGTGAAGCAATATCTTAGAGAAGAAGGCTTCCAAAGAGCAAAACAGGAGTTGCCATAAATCCTCTGACCTAGTTCATAAATCAAGAGGGGTAGCCTCTTGACTCAACTGCAGTCACTCAGACCAGCCCAGATACAAAGGGAAGCCCCACACTTTGATGGCGCTATGACCAGACTGTGCAGTCCAAGATCCCACGGGAGAGGAATCAGCATGTGGTCACCTATGGAAACACCACCCACCACCTAATGAAGGGCACCTCTGTGACTCAGTGCCACATGAAGAGCTCCATGTAGCATATAGGTCACACCCTGAGCGAGGGGGTGCACAGCCTCTGACAGTGTGTGTGAGAGTCAGACACTTGGCCTTGGGATTGAAAGCAGTGTGGACTAGGTAGGTGTGTGTAGACCCGGAGAGGGATTCCTGGTAGTATGGGCTGTCTGCATCCTGCTTAGTTGGATATAACAACATTCCACAGACTGGGTGACTTGTCAATACGAGAGATTAAAGGGAGATGGGCGGTGACACACCTGTTTAAAAGCACATAGTCTTAAGAACACAAAGATGACAAAATAAAAGAACACAAGGATATTAAGTTCTATCCCCTGGTCCCCACCTGCAGCAGGGACGCTTCAGAAGTCGTGAGTCATGTCTGCAGGTGTCTATCTCTCCCTCTCTATCTCCCCCGCTCCCCTCTCAACTTCTTTCTGTCCTATCCAATAATAACAACAACAAAAAGGGAAAAAATATAGCCTCTGGAAGCAGTGGATTCGTAGTGGAGGCACTGAGCCCCAGCAATAATCTTGAAGGCAATAAATAAATGAGAGGTTTTTGTCTTTTTTAATAAAAACATTGCTTATTTACAATTATGATACAGACAGAGAGAGAGATAGGGTGAGAGATGGGGAGGGAGAGAAAGAAAGACACCTGCAGCACTGCTCCACTGCTTGTACAGCTTCTCCCTGCAAGTGGAGACCAGGCGTTTGAACCAGGTTCTGCGAGCATGGTAACTTGTGCACTTGGTCGGCTGTGTCACACAGCAGCCCTCTGAAATTATATATTAGCAGCATTCTGGGGACAGGAAGTACCTGGCACCAGCATGTCAAGTTCTGAGGAAGCCCCTCTTCCAGACTGAGGACTGCCATCTTCCCCTTGTGTTTCCACGTGGTGAGAGCAGAGCAGGGAAGCAAGCTCTCTCATGACAAGCACCATTGTATTCAGGAGCCCCCACTCTCATGAGCTCATCTAATACTAATCATGGCCCAAAGCGGCCCCCCTCCCAGCTTTTTTCAAGTGTCATCACATTGGAGGGGTAAGGTTTTCACACAGGAAACGGTGGAATATGTGTGGGAGGGACATGGGGGGAGTGGAGGGGCCAGAAACATCTACATATGACACGGGCAGACAGCACCAATAAGGTTTGCTCCAACACTCCATCTCACTCTGCTGATGAGGTGCCAGGAGACGAGGTCGGGCTAAAACAGTTGAACCATCTAGTCGCTCAGGCTGGTAGGGCCAAACACAGGTAAAGTCCTCAGCTGCAACTCTGGCTGGACTTCATGAGGACTTAGGAGTGACAGTTGTACCCTGGTGCTTTGGGACTGAACAGCTCCCAGGTCCCACGGTGACTGTGTCACCTCTTTTGTAAGAGAAGTTCACTCATAGAGTGGTGATGTTACAGGAAAATTCCGCAATACAGCTCTCAACCTTACAGCACAGAAGTAACCAAAGGACGAGACCAAGGCCGCAAGGAAGGCCGGGAGTTATGTTTATTTCTTGTTAACGAGTTTTAGGTCAGTTCCTACCAGGCCTGAATGACTTTTCAACCTCAGCATGGAACCTTTGGTCTTTTTTCAAGCTGGGCACAGCACAAGCTGATTGGTAACAGAGTCCATCAGGGTGTGACAAGATCAAAAGTAAGAGCAGGTTGGTGACGGTCAGAGTCCCCCCAAGGCTTCCACTCGGGGTCCTGGAAGTCGGATGTGAGAGTCCACTACTCACAGCAGTTTTCTCTCCTTCATTCTTTTTTCCCTGTGGATTTGTCACTTCAGTGATAAAGAAGAAGCAACTATGTCACCCAAGATAGCCACTAGCACAGTGCTTCTGGCATATGATGTGTGTTCTGAGTGTTAACAATGGTCATGGTGGTTAGTTTTGTAAAGCCACAAGAAGAATTGTCCATCGAGCCGGAGGTGAAGAGGACAGACAATGGGAACCTCACAGAAGATTTGAATTCAAATGTGATGGCAAGAGCCAGACCTTGCCCCCCCCCAGAGCCATTTATAATGTGTGATCTCCATGTTCAATCTGGGCACCGAGCATTGCTACAGGGAAGCCACCCAGGAGGTGGTGTGTCCATTAACAAACTATCAAAGATGAAACATTTTAAAAGTGAGTCAATAAGTCCAACCCCTGTATTCAATAGGGAGAGAACTGAGAGACATTTTTTTGGAAAGAGAACCATGAATATAATTTAGTGTTACACTGTACTTGTATGCCTGATGCCCCAGGTTCAGTCTCTAGCACCACCATATGACAGAGCTGAGCAGTGTTCTGGTATACCCCTCCCCTTTCCTCTCTATCATAATAGTAATAAATCTTAAAAGAAAGGAGGTAAGAATGTAACAAATACATGTTTAATTCCTTCTCAGATGTCTCAGTGCTATAGAAGACCAGTTCTATCCTAGATGGGGTTTTGTTTACCCCAGAACCAGGCCCCATGGCTTTGAGTTATCCTAGATTTTATCAGCCTAAGGGATTCCACCTCCTTCTGAAGTCCTGGCACCTTCTGTTTCTATAGCCTATTATCAAAATTCACATATGCTGGGATTCGACTTCTGGAGGCGGAGCTACGAGCAGCAGATCGCTTTCTCTCCTCTCCTCTCCTCTCCCAGATCAACTAGGAATACCAAAGGAGAACACCCGGACCAAAACAAGACAGGACTAGAATGACCACAGAAACCCAGTAAATCACCCGTGAGTACAAACATGCGAGGCTGGTGACAGAGAGGAGAGAGGGGCCTAAGGAGAGATTAAGTGACTGCTAACAGTTCCACAGTTTGTCAGTGGAGACAACACCTCCAGTCTGATCCACCAACAAGGGGACAGCTGAAGGGAGGAAAGGACTCCCCAGAGACTCACCAAGTGCAACTCTGAGTCTCCATTGCTACTACCCTCAGAATCTGGAGCAGCAACAGGGAGGGACACCAGGGTACAGAGATCTAACCGGGAAACTCAGGAGAAGACCTATACCTCGGTGGCATAGCTGAGGGGCTGTGAAAGTCTCTTTGCATAATCACTGGATTATCTCTGCCACACCCTGCTTTATCTCTTGGTCAGGAGTCAGTGATTAAGCTAAGAAGCCTATTGATAGTTTAAAAGCCCTCAGGCTCCCATAGCCTACAGGGGAAAAGAAAAAAAAAAGGCTTTTACACCACTGAACTCCAACTCAGGGATTGAAAAAACTGTTAACTTATATAAAATGGTTAAAACAACAAGAAAAAATATTGGAGACTCGAACCAGGACAAGAGTCCAGCTAAAAGTCCTCCAGAGGGTGAAGCACAAAACAACGAGTTCAACATCCAAACATTAGCTAAGGAAATAATCACAGGAGTGAGTAAAGAATTTGAAAAAATTGTAATCAGAAATGCAGGAACAACAAATGAGAATATGGAAGAAAATTCTAATTATCTCATGGTTATTAGAGAGCTGAAAGCTGAAATCGCTGAGCTAAGAAGGCAACTAGCTGAACAAGCTAAAACAGTATCAGAGCAGGGCAACAAAATAGATGAACTCCAGAAAGCAGTAGAGGGCAGAGAGAATAGAATCTATGAGGCTGAAGACAGAATTAGCAAGATTGAGGATGAATTAGAGACAACTAAAAAAGAAGTAAGAGATCTCAAAAAGAGACTAAGAGATGCTGAAAACAACAACAGAGTCCTATGGGATGACTTCAAAAGAAACAATATACGCATTATTGGCTTCCCAGAGGAAGAAAGAGAAGGGGAGGAAGAAAGCGTTCTCCAGGCCATAATAGCTGAAAATTTCTCTAGTCTAGACAACACCAAAGACATAAAGATTCAAGAAGCCCAGAGGGTCCCAAACAGAATTAACCCAGACCTAAAGACACCAAGACATGTCATACTTAGATTGGAAAGGAAGAAGGATAAAGAAAGGATCCTCAAGGCTGCAAGAGAAAAACAAAGAGTCACCTACAAAGGAAAACCCATAAGATTAGCAGGAGACTTCTCCATACAAACACTACAGGCCAGAAGAGAATGGCAAGATATCTATCAAGTGCTCAATGAGAAAGGCTTTCAGCCAAGAATACTATATCCTGCTAGATTGTCATTCAGACTAGATGGAAGCATCAAAACCTTCTCAGACAAGCAACAGTTGAAGGAAGCAACCATCACCAAGCCTGCCCTGAAAGAAGTTCTGGAAGGTCTCCTATAAACAACCAGACCACCACAAATAGGACATATATCAAAACACTCTAAAACTCTACAAGAATGGCGTTAAAATATCTTCAATCTTTGATATCAATAAATGTCAATGGCCTGAATTCACCTATTAAAAGACACAGAGTAGGAAGATGGATCAGAAAACAAAACCCAACAATATGTTGTCTACAGGAAACTCACCTAACGCAACAAGACAAACACAGACTTAAAGTGAAAGGATGGAAAACTATCATACAAACCAATGGCCCACAAAAAAGGGCAGGCACAGCTATTCTCATATCTGACATGATAGACTTTAAAATAGATAAGATTAAAAAAGATAGGAATGGACACTACTTAATGCTCAGAGGATCAGTCAATCAAGAGGACTTAACAATTATTAATATCTATGCACCCAATGAGAAGCCATTTAAATACATCAAACTTCTACTGAAAGAGCTACAGCAATATATTAACAGTAACACAATCATAGTAGGAGACTTCAACACCCCACTATCTCAACTTGACAGATCATCCAGGAAGAAAATCAGTAAAGACATAAGGGAGCTAAATGAAGAGATAGATAAACTAGAACTATTGGACATTTTCAGAGTCATTCATCCCAAGAAACTGGAATACACATTTTACTCAAATCCACATGGATCATTCTCAAGGATAGACCATATGTTAGGCCACAAAGACAGCATCAGCCTATTCAAGAGCACTGAAATCATCCCAAGCATCTTCTCAGACCACAGTGGAATTAAACTAACACTTAACAATCAACAAAAGATTAGTAACAGTGCCAAAATGTGGAAGCTCAACAGTATACTTCTTAACAACTTCTGGGTCAAAGAGGAAATCAAGGAAGAAATCAAAATGTTTCGAGAGTTCAATGAAAATGAAGACACAAGCTATCAAAATATTTGGGACACAGCTAAAGCAGTCCTAAGAGGGAAGTTCATAGCTATACAAGCACACATTAGGAAACAAGAAAAGGCACAAATAAACAGCCTGATTGCACATCTTAAAGACCTAGAAGAAGAACAACAAAGGAATCCTAAAGCAACCAGAAGGACAGAAATTACTAAATTTAGGGCAGAAATAAATAACATTGAGAATAGGAAAACCATACAAAAGATCAATGAAAGTAAATGTTGGTTCTTCGAAAGAGTAAACAAAATCGACAAACCTTTAGCCAGACTCACAAAACAAAAAAGGGAGAAGACCCAAATAAATCGGATAGTAAATGAAAGAGGAGAAATCACAACAGACACTGCAGAAATTCAACATATCATGTGAGGCTTCTATGAACAACTATATGCCACCAAGCTAGAGAACCTGGAAGAAATGAATGATTTCCTAGATACCTACCAACTTCCAAAACTAAGTAAAGAGGAAGTGGATAACATGAACAGGCCCATCACAGCTAATGAAATTGAAACAGTTATCAAAAATCTTCCCAAAAATAAAAGTCCTGGACCAGATGGTTTTACAAATGAATTCTACAAAACTTTCAAAGAAGAACTAATACCTCTACTTTTAAAAGTCTTCCAGAAGATTGAAGACACTGGAATACTCCCTGCCAGCTTCTATGAAGCCAACATCACCCTCATACCAAAAGCAGACAGGGACACAACCAAAAAAGAAAACTACAGACCAATATCTCTGATGAACATAGATGCAAAAATATTGAACAAAATTCTAGCCAACCGGATACAGCAGTATATCAAAAAAATTGTTCATCATGAGCAAGTAGGGTTTATCCCAGGCATGCAAGGTTGGTTTAATATACGTAAATCAATCAATGTGATCCACCACGTCAACAAAAGCAAGACCAAAAACCACATGGTCATATCAATAGATGCAGAGAAAGCCTTTGACAATATACAACATCCCTTTATGATCAAAACACTACAAAAAATAGGAATAGATGGAAAATTCCTGAAGATAGTGGAGTCTATATATAGCAAACCTACAGCCAAATCATACTCAATGGTGAAAAACTGGAAGCATTTCCCCTCAGATCAGGTACTAGACAGGGCTGCCCACTATCACCATTACTATTCAACATAGTGTTGGAAGTTCTTGCCATAGCAATCAGGCAGGAGCAAGGAATTAAAGGCATACAGATTGGAAGAGAAGAAGTCAAACTTTCCTTATTTGCAGATGACATGATAGTATACATGGAAAAACCTAAGGAATCCAGCAAGAAGCTTTTGGAAATCATCAGGCAATACAGTAATGTGTCAGGCTATAAAATTAACATTCAAAAGTCAGTGGCATTCCTCTATGCAAACACTAAGTTAGAAGAAATTGAAATCCAGAAATCAGTTCCTTTTTCTATAGCAACAAAAACAATAAAATATCTAGGAGTAAACCTAACCAAAGAAGTGAAAGACTTGTATACTGAAAATTATGAGTCACTACTCAAAGAAATTGAAAAAGACACAAAGAAGTGGAAAGATATTCCATGTTCATGGGTTGGAAGAATTAACATCATCAAAATGAATATATTACCCAGAGCCATCTACAAATTTAATGCTATCCCCATCAAGATCCAAGCACATTTTTTAGGAGAATAGAAAAAATGCTACAAATGTTTATCTGGAACCAGAAAAGACCTAGAATTGCCAAAACAATCTTGAGAAAAAAGAACAGAACTGGAGGCATCACACTCCCAGATCTCAAACTGTATTATAGGGCCATTGTCATCAAAACTGCTTGGTACTGGAACATGAACAGACACACTGACCAGTGGAATAGAATTGAGAGCCCAGAAATGAGGCGCCACACGTATGGACATCTAATCTTTGACAAAGGGGCCCAGACTATTATATGGGGGAAGCAGAGTCTCTTCAACAAATGGTGTTGGAAACAATGGGTTGAAACATGCAGAAGAATGAAACTGAATCACTGTATTTCACCAAATACAAAAGTAAATTCCAAGTGGATCAAGGACTTGGATGTTAGATCAGAAACTATCAGATACTTAGAGGAAAATATTGGAAGAACTTTTTTCCGCATAAATTTTAAAGACATTTTCAATGAAACGAATCCAATTACAAGGAAGACTAAGGCAAGTATAAACCTACGGGACTACATCAAATTAAAAAGCTTATTCACAGCAAAAGAAACCACTACCCAAATCAAGAGACCCCTCACAGAATGGGAGAAGATCTTTACATGCCTTACATCAGATAAGAGTTTAATAACCAACATATGTAAAGAGCTTGCCAGACTCAACAATAAGACAACAAATAACCCCATCCAAAAATGGGGGAAGGACTTGGACAGAATATTCACCACAGAAGAGATCCAAAAGGCCGAGAAACACATGAAAAAATGCTCCAAGTCTCTGATTGTCAGAGAAATGCAAATCAAGACAACAATGAGATATCACTTCACTCCTGTGAGAATGTCACACATCAGAAAAGGTAACAGCAGCAAATGCTGGAGAGGGTGTGGGGTCAAAGGAACCCTCCTGCACTGCTGGTGGGAATGTAAATTGGTCCAACCTCTGTGGAGAACAGTCTGGAGAACTCTCAGAAGGCTAGAAATGGACCTACCCTATGACCCTGCAATTCCTCTCCTGGGGATATATCCTAAGGAACCCAACACATCCATCCAAAAAGATCTGTGTACACATATGTTCTTGGCAGCACAATTTGTAATAGCCAAAACCTGGAAGCAACCCAGGTGTCCAACACAGATGAGTGGCTGAGCAAGTTGTGGTATATATACACAATGGAATACTACTCAGCTGTAAAAAAATGGTGACTTCACCGTTTTCAGCCGATCTTGGATGGACCTTGAAAAAATCATGTTGAGTGAAATAAGTCAGAAACAGAAGGATGAATACGGGATGATCTCACTCTCAGGCCGAAGTTGAAAAACAAGATTAGAAAAGAAAACACAAGTCGAACCTGAAATGGAATTGGAGTATTACACCAAAGTAAAAGACTCTGGGGTGGGTGGGTGGGTGGGGAGAATACAGGTCCATGAAAAATGATGAATGAAATAGTGGGGGTTGTATTGTTAAATGGGAATCTGGGGAATGTTATGCATGTAAAAAATAAAAAAAAAAGAAGTAGAAACGCAAAGCAGAAATTGACTGAGTTTGGAGTATGGCACCAAAGTAAGAAAGCAGAAGTACACTAGAGTTTGCAGTGAGTACCTCCCTAATACTTCCTCTCCACTTTTCCAAGCTTTGGGTCCATGATTGCTCAACAATTTGTTTGGCTTTGTATGTTAACTCTCTTTTCAGTCACCAGGTTCCAGGTGTCATCAGGATGCCGGCCAGACTTCCCTGGATTGAAGACCCCACCAATATGTCCTGGAACTCAGCTTCCCCAGAGACCCACCCTACTAGGGAAAGAGAGAGGCAGACTGGGAGTATGGACTGACCAGTCAACGCCCATGTTCAGCGGGGAAGCAATTACAGAAGCCAGACCTTCTACCTTCTGCAACCCACAATGACCCTGGGTCCATGCTCCCAGAGGGATAGAGAATGGGAAAGCTATCGGGGGAGGGGTGGGATATGGAGATTGGGCAGTGGGAATTGTGTGGAGTTGTACCCCTCCTACCCTATGGTTTTGTTAATTAATCCTTTCTTAAATAAAAAATAATAATAATAATAAAAAAAAGAAAAATGAAAAAAAAAATTCACATATGCTGCTTTGTATTACTAGTCATTTCCTTCTTTTATCTCTTGTTAGAAAACACTGAGCAATATTTTCATGGTTTGTGCATATATATATATATATATGTGTGTGTGTGTGTGTGTGTGTGTGTGTATGTATATAGACACTACATTTTGTAAGTTTAAAAAAGCTTAAAAGCATCCTATTGTTGAAAGTTACTTTCTAATTCCTAAAAATTGAATATAAGCTCAATTCAAATACCACTTTTCTGTTTTGACCTCTACAGCATTCTCTACCCTTAGAATATGTGTTATAATAAATACTTTTGAGCATGTAAATGCAGCAAGTGTAAATTAATACAATATTTGTGTTCTAGCCAAGTCTCCTATTTTCTAGGCTTATCACAGTGCTCAAGCTTTCCCACTTTATATGTTTTATCCTCACCGGAAAAAGGGAGGAGCCAGGTTCAAGCACATGTTATAGTCCACAAGGACCCAGGTTTGAGCCCCCAGTCCCCACCTACAGGGGGGAAGCTTTGTGAGTGGTGAGGCAGTGCTGCAGGTGTCTCTCTGTCTCTCTCCCTCTCTATAACCCTCTTTACTCTTGATTTCTGGCTGTCTCTACCTAATAAATAAATTAAGATGATAAAATTTTTAAAAATTTAAAGAAGTAAAATGAGGCAACTATCTTCTCTACAAATGTTACCAATCTGTTTTTTTTTCTGGGTAGGGGGTATTTACTTTTATTTGTAAATCACAAGATTACAAAATTAAAGGGGTATAGCTAGATACTGTACCTATCAACAGTGTTCTTGTTTAGTGAAGTAATGAGATGAAAGGCAATTACTGAATTGTTTCACTCATATAAGAAATATAAACAGTTGAAGCATGGACTTACAAAAAATAATTACATAAACTTCAAAACCATCTCTAAGATTTTGTGAGAACTATGGTGGTTGTCAGAGGTGGAAGGTCGGGGGAAGCACAGAACGAATCATCTCTTTCTACTGTATTTATTCAATTATATTGTAATCAATGGTGAGTACCTACAGGACAAGGCAACACATTGTGCAAAAATGTACACAGAACAAGTGCTTGAAACATCATTTTAACAATTTATTCTGTGTAAAACAGGGAGGGGACATTCAAATTAAATAGCTGGAGTTTGATCACCTCCGGAATGGAAAAGGCCAGTTGAGTCTAGTGGCAAAACATTTACGCTGATTAACAATAGAAGAAATAATATAGGACCTTGTCGACATTACTCAAAGTGTGACTTGTAAGTAACTTCATCATTCCAATTATTTGAACACAGTCTGATGGTATTAGATGTCTTTCTTTTTTATTTTTTTTTCCTACATGGGTTATCACTGAGACTCGATGCAGACACTACAAATCCACCACTCCTAGAAGCCATCTTTCTTTTTCTTTCTATTAAATTTGGTAGGACAGAAAGACATTGAGAGGGGAGGGAGAGATAGAGAGGGAAAGAGATAGATAAACACCTGCAGACCTGCTTCACTGCCCATGAAACATCCCCCGTGCAGGTGGGGAGCAGGACTAGATATCTTTTTCACACTGAAAAAATTTCTTTTTCTTCCTGGGTAGAAAATAGGACCAAATCTGTCATTAGGTTTGGGGGTGCCAGCAGGCCGGGCTAGCTTCGCGGCGGCAGACAGAGACAGAGACTTGGGGACACACGGCTGGGCCGGGAAGCTGTATTTCTTTATTCACGAACAACGATTCATAAACTAACCCAAACTAATCACCACACAGATCTCTCCTGCAGCCTTCTACTCATGCGGCTGCGCCAAGAATTCTGGAACTCTGTAGGGGTTCCAGGGGCGGGGACAAGCAGGGCGAAACTAGCAGGGCTAAACCACATCTCTCAGAGGTAGGGGGAAGGAGACCAAACCAACACGAAGAATACCAAAAAAATCAATGCCTGCAGCTAGTCATATACGCATCATATGTACATTACTATTGAAAACTAGACCGAGCCCTGGAATGAAGTCAAAATCATTTCTTCCAGATCTCTGCCCATTCATCTTTTCATCTCTGAGGGCATTTAAGTGTGTTCCTGATATTTGGGGGAAAAAATGTTTATCAACTTTATTTATTGGATAAAGACAGTCAGAAGTCAAAAGGGAAGGGGGAGATAGAGAGGAAGAGACAGATATCTGCAGCCCTGCTACCCCAATTGCAAAGCTTCCCTCTGCAGGAGGGGACCAGAGACTCAAACCTGGATCCCTGTGCATTGTAACATGTGCACTCAATCAGGAGCACCACCACCTAGCCCCTGTTGCTATTATTTTATAATCTTGCAAGGACCTTTGAGATTGCCTTTCTTTATTTGATGGAAACTACTAGGAATAAAGAGCTGTTATTTGTTAGAGGTATTTTCATGAATCTAGACCAAGTTCGTCTTTACAAATGTCTCCTCACACTCCAGGGTTATCACTAGGGATCGGTGCCTGCACTACAAATCCATTGCCCCTGGAGTCCATCTTCTTCCCATTATTGATGTTGTTTCCATCATTGTTGTTGGATAGGCCAGAGAGAAATGGAGAGAGGAGGGGAAGACAGAGAGGGGGAGAGAAAGACAGACACCTGTAGACCTGCCTCACTTCCTTCTGAAGTGACCCCCCCCTGCAGGTGGGGAGCCGGGGGCTGGATCTGGGGTCCTTGTGCTGGTCTTTGCTCTTCATATGTACTATGTGCACTTAAACCAATGCGCTAGCCCCAGTCACACTCCTAATCAGCCTGAAATGATCATGGCATGTTGACATTCATGAGCAAGGAGGGCTCTGCAACGAGGGGAGGTGGAAAAAATGAGATGAACTCTTAACGTCTAGTGACCACCTCTCTGACAACATTTACTCTAGCACCTTCCTTTGAACTCATTATGGCTTCTCCCATCTCATCTCAAGATTTAACTCCCTCACCTGGAAGACTCTGTCTCCACAGTAAGGGTGGCTCAAGGCATTTGCGAGGGAGTCCACTTCCCTTCAGGATACATTTGTGTGTTTCTAAAGTAAGTGTATATAATTTTTTACTTTGTCAAACAATTAACTTAAAAACAGAGAGACCGGCAAAGGTGGCTGCAGAGGGATCCAGTGAAAGAGTAGAGTTTTCCAGAAAACAACAACAACCAGGAGACTTCCGGTGGACAAGAGACCTAACTCTCCCATCAATTTGTTTTTCTGTCCAAAACCGTCTTACCACATTTCACAGTAAATGACACACGGATTCTAAGAATACTTCAAAGAAGCAGATAAAAGAACAAGACACGCAGCATGACCAGGGAGCAAAGACTCTATCAGCAATCCTAGGTAAAAGAAGATGCTTGAGTTTATCTGGGTTGCAGAATCAGAATGAGCCGCAGACTGGGCGGGGTGGGGGAGTGTGAGGAAACTTACGACTTTCCATGTTAGGAGCCTGAAGGCTCAAGTCCAGGTCCTTGCATATTCACTGTCTACTCAGTGAGCTTCCTGGCTCACAGATGCCATCTTTTCAATGTGTCCACATATGGAGGAAGAAGCAAGAAAGGTCTCGGGTTCCTTTCTTAAAGGCACTGACTCATGCAGGCCCCACCTCAGGACCTAATCCCCTCTGGACAGCCCTCACTGGGCGGTTAGGTTTCCACCAATGAGTGGGGACGGGAGGGACAAATATTTAGTTCCTGGCGGGGAGCAGGGAGCACAAATCTCACCTCTGTGCTACCAGGGACATACAAGGTAAACCAAGGAGGGACCTGGCCCTGGCTGTGCCTCAGGGTCACTCAGGGAGGAAATATTGCAAAATACTGTTTTCAGGAGCCAGAGAGAGAGAGGGGCCACTCTGCTGCTATAATGTCTCTCTCTCTCTCTTTGCTTCTCTCTGTGCTATTCTCTCTATCAGAATAAAAAAAATAAAATGGTCTAAGTCAGTGAAATCGTGCTTGTGTGAGGCTTCAGTAAAATACGTACATTAATAAATACCAGTTACCAACCTTACCCAAGCTGACTGGATCAGAATCTCGACACAGTAGACCCAGAAGGCTGCCTAATTCGCAAAAACCATCAAAATAACCTTTTTCTTAGTTCGGATAGGAATCCCTCAAGTATGGGTTCCTTCTTTCTTCCTTCCCTTTTCATCTTTATTTATTTGATAGAGACAGCCAGAAATAGAGAGGAAGAGGAGATATCAAGAGGGGGAGAGACAGAGAGAAACCTGCAGCACTGCTTCACCACTTCTGAAGCTTTCCTCCTGCAGGTGGGGACTGGGGGCTTGAACCCGGGTCCTTGTACACTGTAATGTGTGCATTCAACCAGGTGCAACGCCACCACCCAGCCCCCAGTATGCTCTCTGTCATGGCTGCAGGGAATATGATCCACGTTATTCAATAACAATGTTTATAGAAGACTGTTTCTCCACTGACCTCGAGTGAAGGTTGAGGATAGGAGGCCTGTCATAGCCTGTGGAAGAATTTGCCATTCTCCTTCACCTGCTTGGCAGAAAGACTGCAGGGGAGGACAGGGTGCATGGGCTTAGGCTTGTAGATCAAAGGATTTAGCCCATGCCCACAGTATAATAAGTATCAGCATCTTTTATTATCATTATTTTCTTTTTTCTTTATTTTATTTTTTATTTATAAAAAGGAAATATTGACAAAACTATAGGATAAGAGGGGTAAAAATACACATAATTCCCACCACCAGAAATCCATATCCCATCCCCTCCCCTGACAGCTTTCCTATTCTTTAAACCTCTGGGAGTATGGACCCAAGGTCATTGTGGGATGCAGAAGGCGGAAGGTCTGGCTTCTGTAATTGCTTCTCCACTGAACATGGGCATTGACAGGTTGATCCATACTCCCAGCCTGCCTCTGCCCTAGTGGGGCAGGGTTCTGGGGAATCAGAGCTCAAGGACACATGGTGGGGCCGTCTGTCCAGGGAAGTCCAGTTGGCATCATGTTAGCATCTGGAACCTGGTGGCTGAAAAGAGATTTAATATATAAAGCCAAACAAGTTGTTGACTAATCATGAACCTAAAGGCTGGAGTAGTACAGATGAAGAGTTGGAGGGCCTCTAGTTTTCATCTCCCCAGACAATAACTTGGATCCACCTGTATATCAGATTTCAGGCTCAGGGAAGAAAAAAAAATACTAGTATAGTCATGGGCCGTTTGTAATATAACTAAAATAGGCCTGCTGGCTACCTATCATCATTATTTTCAGAGCTTAGTGTCCTAACTGAACACTGGTAGGAGCTGAACAGGGTACCCGGCACGTTTTCCGTGAGATAAGCACCCACCAAAGCAGACCCTGCTGGGCTAAGACTCCGACAGCCACTTGCTGATACAAAGAAGTCCCTGCATGCACCACACTGTTGATTTCAGTCATCTTTACAACTTCTCCATGGACAGGGCTTTCACTATGGCCATTTCACCGGGGAACAGACACACTAAAGGTTAGGCCTACAGCAGTTAGTGCCAGGTGTACAGGAGAAGCAAAGGCCACTCCAGGCTAACTTCAAAGGACATGCTATTAATCTACAAGCACTGTGTCTATCTCCCTGTTAACAGGCAAGGAAGGCTCTGGTTTCTTGTTGTAATTTTAAGTTAAAAAAGGATTTGTGGGAGAACAGCAGTGTGTAAAAGAATTCACAGTGGGGAGGTGGTAACAGGTTTAAACAATACAAGGTTTATTAGGATGAAACAGGTAAAAGGCAAGATAAGTAATTGTCATCAAGGGTTAAGAGTATGCTAGGTCTTTAACATCTGAGTATAGTTATCAAAAGTTTAGTCTCATAAGATAAACAATTATCAGCTGAGGTAAAGGTTGCTCATGGCTATAGCGGGGTCTGAAAGTTTACCAGCTAGCAGAGTCACACGTGTTCAGTTTCCAGGAGAAGTAGCCATGGCGGATACCTGGAGCGTCTCCGTCGAGATGCTTCTGACCAGGAGAAGAAACAGCAGCCAAAGAGAGCGACCTGCTCCAAGTCCTGTGCCTTTTATACCTTCCCTTCTCTGTCACATCTCCTCAGGCTGACGCCATTCCTATGCCAATAGTCCCAAACTCCTACTGGGGTCACAACAGTTTCTGGCTGAGAAGAGGAAGCTGTATGCTGAATGTAATTAGAAAGAGTTGTCTAAGTGCCAGTTTTGTTATAAAAATTAAGGTCTAAAGACCAGAAAACAACTTACCCAGTGAAGTACACACCCTGCTGTGTGAGTCTATCTGCCACAGGAGAGTAGCAGGGTGTGGGTGGTGGAGCAGGGCTGCGGTCTCTCTCTTCTCTTATATGTCTGCCTTGCCCTCTCCTTTCCTTTCTCTTTCACTCTCTCTCAAAATAAATCAAGTATATAGACGACTCAGTGGTATCACATATGCATGCTATCACATACATATTTCCTTACACAACAACAAAGATTGGTAGGGGCTTTACCCGTTGGAACCCTGAACAGATTCCATTAAGCAGTTCACCTGCAGGGTCCTGTGAGCTTCAGCCCCAAAGGCAGTGGAGGAAGCTTCAGTGCTGTGGTGTCTATTTATCACTGTCTCTGTCTATCTTGAAAAGCGTAGGGATCCTGGTTCAAGCCCCTGGCTCCCCACCTGCAGAGGAGTCGCTTCACAAGCAGTGAAGCAGGTCTGCAGGTGTCTGTCTATCTGTTTCCCCCTGCTCTCTCCATTTCTCTCTGTCCTATCCAGCAACGAAGATATCAATAACAACAACAAAAATAACCACAATAATAAAACAACAAAGGCAACAAGAAGGGAAAATGAATAAATAAATATCAAAAAAAATAATAAAGCTAGCACAGGACAGTGTAGCTCCAGTCACAATAACAACAACCACAAAATGCCAGGATACAATAGTCATCACTGTCTCTAAAAAGCCACTTTGAATGGGGTCGAAGGACAGTGACACACATGCGTTTCCTCTGGCCCTCAAGAGAGCGCACTTGGCCTCCAGTGGCCTACACCCAAAGTTTGGCTGCTGCCCTGGTCTGGCTCATCAGCAACTCTCACCCACCCACCTGCCCTTTTGAGTTCTGAGCCTGGCTTGTGGCATCCTTTCTTGAGATTTTTCTTTTTTCCTAGTCTTTCACAAAGGAAAGTCATGTCTTTGCAAGTGTCATCTTCAAGAGAGCCTTAAGATGGGAAGAAACAAAATACAAGCCCAACAACAACACACACACACACACACACACACACACTCCGTGTTCTTTACTTGACCACCTGAGCTGCAGCCAGCTCATGATCATTCCTGGAAGACGGGTCAACAGCAGGGCAAGGACAGGGGCCCTATTGTCAGCGTGAGTGGGTGCCCACAGTTCCACCTGCACTCCCAGAGCCTGTGGGCTATGGGAGATGCATGCGAGGAAGTACCATCTTCTAGACTCTCCTTTGGGAGAGAGGTTGTGACTCTGCTGAACCATGGCATTTCTAAGCTCTTCAGAAGATGCAATCTGGAAGCATCTGACACTGACTCTCTCCAGGCAGCTGCTGGACACCAAACTCCAGGGTGTGGAGAAGGAGCCAGGCAGCATGGGGAGGCAGGAAGCCAAGCTGCTAGGACAGCTGTGCAAGCCAAAGCCGCCTCTCCCCACCCCCTCCAACTGCTGAGGACTTGGAGCTGCAGCGAGGCAGGGCCAGAGGGAAAACCCGGAGAGACGGACCCTGGAAGGGAGCTAGCCCCCAGAAGGGCCAGGAAGAGAGAGAAAGGTTACATTTGAGTTCAGCTTGGCTTTTAAAAATAACTTCAGGAATCATTGAAGAGAAAGGGTTCAATGACATTTTGGGATTGAGATAACAGCTGAAAGCCTCTTTTAAATCTCTTCTTAAATATGTCTAATTAAAACAGCTTTGACAGCAATAATGTCCCCACGGCCACCGCAGCGGGTCATATTCATGGCTGAAAAGACTCGCTGCGAAATCTGTCCTTCTAAAGTGAGCACTTTTTCTCTTCATTCCAGAAAGTTTCAGCTACCAGAGATAAACAGCACGAAGCAGCACCCCTCCAAATGGAAACCAGATGCAGATGTTTTTCAGGGTGTCAGTGGCTCACAGAAATTCTAGAGCCAATGGCAAATCTGCTTATATCAACTCCTCTAGAAAGATTTCTCCGCATTTACAGAGAATGTGACAGGAACCAACATAGAGCTAGTCCGATTTTTTTTTTAACAAAGAAAATTTTATTTTTTAAATCATTTTGATTTTTTCAGATTATAAAAAGCAGTTCTTGCTGAGTGTCTTTTAAAAAGCACTAAAAAATATAGCTGATTGCCCTCTACCATGAAGCCCTCCCTTAGAGACCCCTTAGAGGCTGGTCCCCAGACTGGCTCATCAGATCAGCTCACTTAGTTGCCCCTTGAGCTCTGAACATAGCTTGTTGCATCTTTTCTTGAGTTTTTCTCAACTCTTTCAAAAAGGGTGGTATCCCTCAAGTCTTCACATTCCCAATTACATCTTCGAGACAGAAACACCAAGAATAACAAGACGTGAACATCCACAGCTCACCAGAAGTCCACATGAGATCATTATTGATATCGACGTAGTCACTTTTTTTTTTCCGCTGTACTTATGCTTTTTCATGAAGGCGAGATGTATAGAGATGTAGCCTGGTTCTTAATGATTCAGGTTATGTGAAGATGATCTCCCAAATAAATTAGTTGCTAAAGTAATTTCAGTTTAATTTTGATGTTTACATATGCACAAATGCCTCATTTTTTCAAAATTGAGCTTCCCACTCGGGAGTAGTACTATGAACTTAATAGTGAGTCAATATTGCTGCTCTCACATTCAAAAAATTACAAGTGTGAATTATTAGTTACAGTTATTTGTATAGTCACACACAAAAAAAACCAATCACACCATTTAGCTGAATCCGTACAATTAAACTGAGCCCTACTAGCTTTCAAACACTGTAATAAACTTTTCTTTCTGCATGTGTCACCTCATAAGAACAACCATTTCAGGTGGAGAAAAATATCCTCAAGGTCATCCAGCGAGTAATTGCAATATAGTCTAGAAGTTTCAGTCTGCTACCTAGCATTCAGGTAATCGGGTTCTAGGTATGAAAATAGGTGCCAAATAAATCAGTGGGCTTAAAATCGTTTTGTGATGCGACTCTGGGTCTTATGGAATCACTGGAATAGTGAGTTTGGTGCCCATCCTCTGGCACTCGTCACCACTGTGACCTTGAGCAAATCTTTTCACCTGAACTCAGCTACAAAGTAAATGTACTTTCTACAATAATGACAGACTGGCAGGGAAAAAGAGAGTTAAATAAAGCAGTGCATAGGGAAATTCTCTCCGCAATAGATGAAGAGCTAATATTGCAAATAGTGAATATGGGAATTGAATAACTATCTAATATTGCTGTTCTGAGTGTATTTATGAGGTCAACATAAATTGGTTCGCACACAAGGCTTCCTAATTATGATAATTCCATCAGAATAAAAAGTAATGCTGGGCAGGGGTACATAGTGTAATGGTTACGCAAAGAGACTCTAATGCCTAAGGCTCCAAAGTCGCAAGTTCAATTCTTCACATCACCACAAACCAGAGCTGAGCATATCAGATGTCAGGCTAAGAAAAGAAAAGAAAAGAAAGAAAAAACACTAGTATAGTCATAGGCCCTTTGGAATATAACTAAAATAGGCCTACTCACTATCTACAAAACAGAAACCCCCAAATCTTCATCTGCACTATTCCAGCCTTTAGGTTCATGATTAGTCAACAATTTGTTTGGCTTTATATGTTAACTCTTCTTTCAGCCACCAGGTCCCAGATGCTACAGTGATGCCAACCGGACTTCCCTGGGCAGACAACCCCACCATGTGTCCTGGAGCCCCACTTCCTCAGAGCCCGTTCCACTAGGCAAAGAGAGGAACAGACTGGGAGTATGGTTCGACCTGCCAACGTCGTGTGCACCCCATAACGACCCTGGGTCCATACTCTCAGAGGGATAAAGACTAGGAAGGCTCTCAGGGGAGGGGATGGGATACGGAGTTCTGGTGATGGCAATTGTGTGGAGTTGTACCCCTCTTATCCTGTGGTTTTTGTCAGTGTTTCCTTTTTATAAATAAAAATTATTTTTAAAAAAGGGGGCAAGGGTAAATAGTATAATGGTTATGCAAACAGTCTCATGCTTGACGTTCCACAGTCCCAGGTTCAGTACCCTGCACCACTATAAACCAGAGCTGAGCAGTGCTCTGGTAAAAAAAAAAAAAAAAAAAGACAATTGTGGGGAAAAAAAAAAAAACTAATGTAGATTTTTTCCAACTAAAGAAATGCCATCTCTTGACACTATTAAAAGTCAGGACAGACTCATGAGAGCAGGTCTGTGTCCATATCTCTCTCTCCCTCCTAGGACTTTTCTGTTTCCCTGGATTTTTCACTCATTTTCCTGCTTGCTCAATGACACCAGTATAGAAAGCAGTGGCCTCTCCAATTTCATTGTTTCCCAGTCAGACCATTTCCTATTCCAACAGTAAATGATTATCCATATAATGCATGTATATAATTTCAAACTAAAACTAATAAAAAAATTAGAATAAATGAGTCTCCTATTTAAGTCCCCAGTGTAGCCTTCTTAATTCTTTTTTAAAATATTTTATTTATTTACTTATTTATTTATTATTGAATAGAGACAGGGAGAAATTGAGAGGAATGGGAAAGATAGAGAGGGAGAGAGACAGAGAGACACCTGCAGCCCTGCTTCACCACTCGTGGAGCTGTTCCCCTACAGGTAGGGACCAGGGACTTGAACCTGGGTCCTTGTGTACTATAATGTGTGCGCTTAACCAGGTGCACCACCACCTGGCCCTGCAATAACCTCCTGAATTCTACCTTCCTCAATTCCTTTTTTATCTTTATTTATTTATTGGATAGAGACAGTCAGAAATTGAGAGAGAAGGGGGTGATAGAGAGGGAGAGAGACAGAGAGACACCCCCACCCTCCCAATGATAACCACACTAGTTCTCACCAAGTCTTAGGGACACTTTGCTACTGTTTGAGTTTGTTCTGCAAGTCCGTGTGTATCACTTCTCTATAGTCCACAAATGAGTGAACCTATCCAATAGTAAAGAGGTCTTTCACCTCTTTACTTATTTTGATAGGCAAAGGACAAGGGATGATGTATCTTTTTGATTGCAGAGTAGTATTCCATGGAGTATAAGCCCTATAGCTTCTTTTAAAGGATACATTTTTTTTTTTCACAGCAGAGAGATACAGGAAGTGGAGCACAGTTGGTCCATTATGCCATGCTGGGTATCTAGCCTGAGTTCTCAGGTCTGCGAATATGCATCCTATTGGCTGAGTCACCTCCCTAATTGCAAGTGCTGAGTGATTTTTAATTGTAGGTGTTCTGAAGTTTGACTGTGAGAAGACTCCTTAGTGATAAAATGCCAATACAGTTGTATTTTGTAGAAACTGACAGTCAGAGTCTAACATGTATATGGGAATTTAAGGAGCCTAGAATAATTCATACAGTTCAGAGAAGAAGAAAATGTTTGAGGCTTTAACCCACTAATGAGGTTAAATCTTTTGAAAGAGTTGCTGTGGTCAAGAAAATAAACTAGTAGCATAAGGGTGGATATTTAGGGGACCTAGAAATTGACTCACATGGAAAAGTGATTTCCAACAAAAGTGACAAGGGCAGTCACTAGCAAAAAAGAGAGAGACAGAGAGAGAGGAAGGAAGGAAGGAAGGAAGGAAGGAAGGAAGGAAGGGAGGAAGGGAGGGAGGAAGGGAGGGAGGGAGGGAGGGAGGGAGGGAGGGAGGGAGGGAGGGAGGAAGGGAGGAAACAACAATGGAGGTCCCAGGTGGTGGCACACCTGGTTGAGCTCACATGCTACAGTGCACAAGGACCCAGGTTCAAGTCCCTGGTCCCCACCTACAGGGGGAAAGCTTCACAAGTGGTGAAACAGGGCTGCAGATGTCTCTCTGTCTCTCTCCCTTTCTATCTCCCCACTCATCTCTTGATTTCTTTCTCTCTCTAACCAAATAAATAAGTAAATAAAACACCCCCACCATTTGACACCATAATACCAAAATTACCTCAAAAAATAATCAAAGACCTGAGAATAGGTGTATCCCAGGAGACATGAGAAGTATGTGGCAGGATTTGTAAGTGAAACTATAAAATACACCGAAGGAAGCATCCATGAACTACTACAGGGCTTTAACAACAAGGAGGCATTTGGAAAAGTGAGTAAGTGGAGTGAGTGCCCCTAAAGCAGAATTAAATAAATGGTACTACAGCAGACTAGCAGGTCTCTACGCAGTAAAAGCAAACTCTGCAAGGATAAACAAGCAGTCCAGTAGTTAGGAGAAGATATTTGCACAGCATTTACCTAACAAACAATCGATATCAAACACATAGAAAGAAATCACAGGGAGTCGGGCAGTAGCGCAGCGGGTTAAGCGCACGCGGTGCAAAGCGCAAGGACTAGCATGAGGATCCCGGTTCGAGCCCCTGGAACCCCACCTGCAGGGGAGTCGCTTCACAGGCAGTGATGCAGGTCTGCAGGTGTCTGTCTTTCTCTTCCCCTCTCTGTCTTCCCTCTTCATTTCTCTCTGTCTTATCCAGCAACGACGGCATCAACAATAATAACTGCAACAACAATAAAAACAACAAGGGCAATAAAAAGGAAATAAATATTTTTTAAAAGTCTTTAAAAAAAAAAAGAAATCAGAGCTCAACATAAAAAAAGGAACTATAAAAGTGACTAAACAAACAAAAAGCCTTTTTTTTTCTTTTAAACAAATGAGGCGGGTATGGCCTGATATCCATATAGTCTTTACCTCAATCTATAAACAAATATTAACACACAGACCTAAATATAAAAGTTGAAATTATAAAATTTCCAGAAGAAAATATATGTGTGTTTAACCCGGTGTACCACTGCCTGGATCCCAGAACACACACTAATCATAAAAGAAAAAATTAACAAACGAAACTTTATCCAAATTAAAATGTCAACATTCTCTGATGACACTGTTAAGAGAAATAGGGGCTGGTAGCGGTGGACCAGGTTTAGTGCATGTTATAATGAGCATGGGGACCCTGGTTCTTTAATTAATTAATTAATTATTTATTTATTCCCTTTTGTTGCCCTTGTTTTATTGTCGTAGTTTGTTATTGTTGTTGTTATTGATGTCGTTGTTGGATAGTGACAGAGAGAAATGGAGAGAGAAGGGGAAGACAGAGAGGGGGAGAGAAAGATAGATACCTGCAGACCTACTTCGCCACCTGTGAAGCGACTCCCCAGCAGGTAGGGAGCTGGGAGCTCGAACCGGGATCCTTATGCCTGGTCCTTGTGCTTTGTGCCATGTGTACTTAATCTGCTGCACTACCACCTGACTCCTGGGGTCCCAGGTTCTAACCCGCAGGCCCCCACTTGCAGGGTGAGGACTTCAGGAGTGAGGAAGCAATGTTTCATATGCCCCTATCTATCTATGATCTATCATCTATCCATCTCCCCTTCCCTTTCAATTATTCTCTGTCCCTGTCCAAAATAGAGAAAGAAAGAAGACAAGCCTAGAAGCAAAATTTGTATTATGTACATCTGAGTGAAATCTGTATCCAGAATGTATAGAGAAAGTTTATAATTCATTAACATGAATATAAACAACAACATTTAAATGGGAAATATTTGAACAGATGCCTTAGAAGAAAAGCTACACATGTATTTACAACTTGATGAAAAAGGCGCTGAAGAAACAATGACACAGAAATGCAAACTGAGGCATCAATGAGACATCAGAACACACCCATGAAACTGGTTACAATTACAGACTGACGACACCAAGAACTGGCAAGCATAAGAAGCAACTGGAACTCTCATTTATTTTTAGAGCCATATAAATTGGTAGGAAGTGGAGTCAGCTTGTAGGATGCAGACTGGGACAGGACTTACTGAACTCCAGGAAGAATAACTGCTTTTTCATTCATTCTGAAAATCCATCAAAGTCATGAAAACTTTGAATTCTTTATCATGCAATTCCTTTCAGGAGAGGTATTTTATTTTTTTTTTTTTTAATTTTTATTGATAAAAAGGAAACACTGACAAACAACATTACAACTCCACACAATTCCCACCATCAGAACTCCATATCCCATCCCCTCCCCTGATAGCTTTCCTATTCTTTATCCCTCTGGGAGTATGGACCCAGGGTCATTGTGGGGCGCAGAAGGTAGAAGGTCTGGCTTCTGTAATTGCTTCCCCACTGAACATGGGCATAGGCAAGTCGATCCATACTCCCAGCCTGCCTCTCTCTCTCTTTCCCTAGTGGAGTGTGGCTTTGGGGGAGTGGGGCTCCAGGACACACTGGTGGAGTTGTCTGTCCAGGGAAGTCCAGTTGGTATCATGTTAGCATCTGGAACCTGGTGGCTGAAAAAAGAGTTAATATATAAAGCCAAGCAAAGTGTTGACTAATCATGAACCTGGAATAGTACAGATGAGGAAGGAGTTGGGGGGGGTCTGTTTTGTAGACAGTTAGTAGGCCTATTTTAGTTATATTCCAAAGGGCCCATGACTATACTAGTTTGTTTTTTTTTTCTGAGCCTGACATCTGATATGCAGGTGGATCCAAGTTATCATCTCTGGGGAGATAATGTCATGGCTGGAAAAAGGACCAGAAAGCTGGATCAGGGAAGAGAGTAGCTCCCAAATATACTTCCCTCAGTCACTCCAAAGCTAAGCTTATCCAAGTAAGGAATACAAAAGCTGAATAAGGGCCAGAGACTGGCATACTTTAACGATGTCACTATCAGGCCACCCCATCAGTTGAGGCCCTAGGCAGGGAGTCCTGAGATTCTTAAACAGACAGGATGGGCCTAGACTTCAAATAAATCCCTCTCTCCATTGTTACAGGTCATCTCTATCAGAAGCAACACAATAGACCCCTTTGTGGACACCCATAGGACCTTGCCCTCAACTTGGATCAACAACGGTAGAGAATGTTCCATCCTCCAAAGGGAGACTGGACAACATGCTCTATGCTCCACCTGAGGAAGATGGGTCCTGAAATTGGGGCAGCTTGGAACCTTCCTACTCATGACCACAGAATGTGAGCTCAGATCTACAGGGATGCAGAGGTCACATAGGCTCCTAAGCTGAATATGGGCCCCAGATCACATCAAACTGATGCGGTTTGCAGTCAACAGTATTTATACACCTTACTTATTTTTAAGAAATGTTATTCTGGCTGGGTTCGAGCCCCCGTTCCCCACCTGTATGAGAGAAGCTTCCTGAGTGGTGAGGCAGATCTGCAAATGTCTATCTTCCTACCCCTCTATCTCCCTCTGTCCTCTCAATTTCTCTGTTGTAGCAAATGAAATAAAAAGAAATTAAAAAGAAAAGGAAAGGAAAATACGGTCTCTGGGAGTGGTGGATTCACAGCACTGGCACCAAACCCAAACAATAAACTTGGTGGGGAAAATAAAAAAGGTTATTCTAGGGGTTGGGTGGCGGCACTTGCTCGACATACACATTACCAGACACAAAGACCTGGATTTCATGCCCCTGGTCCCCACCTGCAGCAACAGAAATTTCATGATGAAGTAGGACTGCAGGTCTCTCTCTCCCTCTTCCTCTCCCTCTCTCTCACTCTATCTCTATCCCTATCTCTCTATCTCACTTTTCTCTCAATTCCTGTCAGCCCTGTCAAATATAAGAAAAATAAAATAAGGCTCTTGGGCTGTAGTGCAGCGGGTTAAGCGCACATGGCATGAAGCACAAGGACCGGCATAAGGATCCCGGTTCGAGCCTCCGGCTCCCCACCTGCAGGGGAGTCGCTTCACAGGCGTTGAAGCAGGTCTGCAGATGTCTATCTCTCTCTCCCCCTCTCTGTCATCCCCTCCTCTCTCCATTTCTCTCTGTCCTAGCCAACAATGACGACATTGACTACAACAACAGTGAAAAACAAGTGCAACAAGAGGGAAAATAAATAAATATAAAAAAAATTAAATAAATCAAAATAAGAGAAATGTTATACTATTGTTACCTGATAACCAACATTACTCCCAAGAATAATTCCTTGCAGTATTAATTTCATTTTTTAATTTTTTATTAGTGATTAATAATAATTAATAATAGTTAATAATGATTAACAAGATTGTAAGATAACAAGGGTACAATTCCACACAGTTCTCACCACCAGAGTTCTGTGTCCCATCCCCTTTATTGGAAGCTTTCCTATTCTTTATCCCTCTGGCAGTATGGACCAAAATTCTTTATGGAGTAGAGAAGGTGGGAGGTCTGGCTTCTGTAATTGCTTCTCTACTGAACATGGGTGTTGGTAGGTTGGTCCATACCCACAGCCTCTTATCTATTTTTCCCTGGTAGGGTAGAGTTCTGGGGACATGAGACTTCAGGACACATTGGTGAGTTGGTCTGCCTAGAGAAGTCAGGATGGCATCATAGCAGCATCTGCAACTTGGTGGCTGCAGGTGGTAAGATATAAAGATATAAAGCAGGACAAATTATTTAATAAACAGGAACCCCCCAAAAGTAGGAATACAGCAGATGAAACTAGGGGTCTTCAAGTGGGAAGAAGCTGGGAAGACTACTTCAGGTATGTTCCATGTAACCCATGACTTTAGTAATTTTTGCCTGAGCCTGATAACTAACAGACAGGTAGGCCAAATATATAGTCTGGAAAGATAGTGTCAGGGTATCTTTGCTTCTCTGAGTTTTACCCACTTTTCTTTAACCATTATGCTTGATTCTTAAACTGGAAAATTATATCCTTTAGCTCCAGGAAATTTGCTTATAAGATGTAATTTTTTTCAGTGTCTCTAGTCAGTTTTCTGTATTTCCTTTTCCTAAAACCCAGGAAGGATGCTGGACTTCCCAAAGCCTATCTTCTGAATTTCTTATCATTTCTGTTATCCCTTTCTATATTTATTATTTTGTACCAGACTCTATTTTCCAAGTCTTACTGAAAATTTTGTTTCAGATTTCATGTTTTCTTTTTAATTTCACATGAAAAGGGCTCTTGTTCTCAGATGATTCCTGTTCTCTGAAGGCAATTCTGTAATTCTGCACTGCTTTTCTTTTCTTTTCTTTCTTTCTTTCTTCCTTTCTTTCTTTCTTTTTTCCTCCAGGGTATTGTTGGGGTTTGGTGCTGACACTATGAATCCACTGTACCTGGTGGTCATTTTTTGTTTTTATTGGATAAGACAGAGAGAAATTGAGAGGGGAGGGGAGATACAGAGGGAGAGAGAGACAGAGAGATACCTACAGACCTGCTTCACTATTTGTGAAGCTTCCCCCTGCAGGTGGGAGCAGGGGCTCGAACCAGGATCCTTGCACAGGTCCTTGAGCTTCGGACTGTGTGCGTTTAACCCAGTGCTCCACCCCCAGCCCCCTGCACTGCTTTTCTCTTGTGGTCCCTGTATGTATGTCTCCTCTAGGGAGAGGTTAGTTCTAGTCTCTGGTGCTAAAGACTGCTCTCAGACACTGAACTCCAATTCTGTATAAGTACCTCACGCTAACCGATTGTACCACTGGAGCTCCTGAACTGCAGTTCTATCAGGACCCGGAGAGAGAAGAGGGGGGGGGAAGGGACACTCAGAAATAGTAGGCATGACTTAGGAAGAGAACACAGGGCTATAGGAAAAATATGGGCAAATATATGGGAATATAGATAGACAATTGTAGAAATAATAATCAACCCCTATCTATGACTTTGGAAGAATCACTGCCGCCTCCAATGATGGAAATGGGGGCACAGAACTCTGGTGGTGGGAGCGATGTGGAATTATACCCCTGTTATTTTATAATTGTGTACATCAATATTAAATCACTAATAAAATTGTTTTAAAGACTATCTTCAAATGTGCCATAAACCTTAGTCACTGCTCCAAATTTAACTAGTACTAAGGTCTTAAAATAGAGTGTCCATGCTGTAGGTTACTGACTGGAAGGTTCCATGAGAATCATCAAACTATTCCTGGCTAGTCCTTTTGGGGAAAAAAAAAATGTCAGTGTCTGAAGGTGCTTTCTCTAGGGACATAAAGATCCTTTCAGGGTGTACTTTCCGTCTTTGCATTAGAGGGATAATTCTGCCTTCCTGACTGACTCCCAGGCAGCAGGTCCATTGAGGTGTCATTGTCTCTGTTCAAATGATCACTTCATGCACCTACTTGAGGCCCAGATCGCATTGTTGGCTTCCATTGTGTCCTTTGTTCCAAAATCTGAAACCCTCAAATCCAGATGTCTGAAGGAAATGGCTCTTCTTCTGAAGTGGAGTCATGGGCATGAGAGATTATCATCACCTGAGGTGTCAGGATGGGGAGGTGAGTCTCCTGAGGGCAGGGCTGTCAAATTCCATTTTATAGATGACTCTCTCGGTCCCTCCTCTTAAGGCTATCTTCTACCGAGCAGAAATTTGGTTCAGGGTAAGATAGATTGTGTCAAGAACCACTGTGGTTCGGGAAAAGCTCTCTCAGATTAACTCATGAGTGAGATGGAATGTGTTCTTCGGGATAAAAGAAAAACTAAGGGGCCAGGTGGTGGCACACCTGGTTGAGCACACGTTAACCATGCACAAGGACCCAGATTCAAGCCCATAGCTCCCACCTGCAGGGAGCAAGTTTCACGAGTGGTGAAGCAGTGCTGCAGGTGTCTCTCTCCCTCTCTTATCTCTCCATTCCTCTCGATTTCTTGTTGTCTCTATCCAATAAGTAAATAAAGATAATGTTAAAAAAAAGAAAAAGATAAACCAAGAAGGGGTGACTGTGGGCCAAGTAAGGGAAACCCCAGCAAAGCCAAATGCCTCTCAGATGTAGAGCTGAATCCAGAACAAAGGAAGTGTTTGACATTAAGATGATGACTTACAGGGATTTTATCAACTATCCATTTGCAACCAAAGCTTCTTTCCAGTCACCCCTGGAGCTGAAGATTTGCACTAAGACACTAGGAAAGCCAGGAATAAGAGGTACAATGGAGAAGGCCTTGTGTGTCTGCAGGAGACAGTGACTGCTTGCATTAAGCGTGATTGTAAAGGGAAAAATGAAGCACTGCAGCTCTGCCAGGCCCCCAAACACCAGTCCATTTGTCCTCAGGCATAAAGTCAATAAATCAGAACTTACAATAGTCCAATGTGAGTGAGGAGCTGGGAAAAAAAAAAAAAAGCTGGGAAAAAAAAAAAACTCCTTAGTTAGTTCCTCCATCTCCTCCTCCTGTTCCTCCTTCTCCAATCCCCAGAGCAGAGGAATTATATTTTGGAGAGCATCTTCTAATTCTGTTTCCCTCTAGAGGGCTAAGTCCTGACTTCAGGAGTTGTTTTTCAGAATAAGAAGCACCTTGGGGCCATACCATTTCTTTGGCACTGCAGGACTCTGGTGTGTTTCTTTTTTTTTTTTTAATATTTATTTATTTATTTATTTTATTTTATTTTTTCCCTTTTGTTGCCCTTGTTGTTTTATTGTTGTAGTTATCATTGTTGCTGTTATTGATGTTATCGTTGTTAGATAGGACAGAGAGAAATAGAGAGAGGAGGGGAAGGCAGAGAGGGGGAGAGAAAGATAGACACCTGCAGACCTGCTTCACCACCTGTGAAGGAACCCTCCTGCAGCTGGGGAGCTGGGGGCTTGAACCGGGATCCTTAACGTCAGTCTTAGTGCTTTGCCATGTGCACTTAACCCACTGCGCTACCACCTGACTCCCACTGGTACGTTTCTTAAAGAAAAGCCCACCCACTTCACAGCTTCATCCAAAGAAAGACAGTATAATATGACTACAGACTCCACCAGAACCTTAGGACACATGGGCAAGAATTTTAAATGAACCTAATAAGCTTACTTTAAAAAAAAAAAAAAAACTTTTTTATAAGCTTACTTTTAAAAAGGAAAAATATTAGCATCGTGAAGCAGAAAAATAATCAAATGTAATAACCAAAATACAATATTTGAGAGTCTTTTGCATAACCACTAAGCTAGGTCTCCAGCTTCAAAAGTAAATATCTGAACCAAAGCACCCTGTAGATGGCCCAGAAAGAGTCGACACAGCCAAGGTACAGACAAGTAATATGAAAGGCCAACTGAGCAGTGCTTCCAGGAGGCAGCAAACAAGACAAAGAAAATCTCAGAGGAAAAAGGAGGTGACGGGGAGGCAGGAGGAAAAGTGAGTGGCAATGTGAACAATGTAAGCCTCAGGAAGAGAAATGGAAAGAAGGTTGTTTCAATGATAGACTAAATTTTCTTAAATTAAAAAAAAAAAAGGTTAGAAGGACCAGCGGTGTTGCACCGTGTTAAGCAGACATAGTACAAAGCACCAGGACCCGGGGAAAGAGCCCCCGGCTCCCCATCCGCAGAAGGGCAAGACCACCTCACAAACAGTGAAGCAGACCTGCAGGTGTCTATCTTTCTCTCCCTCTCCCCCTCTCAATTTCTCTGTGTCCTATGCAAAAAAAGTGAAAAATTGAAAAAATGGCCGATAACCTTGGAGGTAAAAAAAAAAAAAAAAAGCTTAGAAATCTCAAATGTGGGGGTAGGGCAATAGCGCAGCAGGTTAAGCGCAGGTGGCGCAAAGTGCAAGGACCGCATAAGGATGCTGGTTTGAGCTCCAGCTCCCCACCTGCAGGGAGTCACTTCACAGGCGGTGAAGCAGGTCTGCAGGTGTCTATCTTTCTCCCCCCCTCTCTGCCTTCTCCTCCTCTCTCCATTTCTCTCTGTCCTATCCAACAACATCAATGGCAATAATAATAATGACAATAACAAGGTTATCAAAAGGGGAAAAAATAGCCTCTGGAGCAGTGGATTCGTAGTGTAAGCACTGAGTCCCAGCAATAACCCTAGAGGCAAAGAAAGAAAGGAAGGAAGGAAGGAAGGAAGGAAGGAAGGAAGGAAAGAAGAAAGAGAGGAGAAAATCTGAGATGTAAGGGGCTCTGGGATGGAGGGAAAATGTGAAAGGTCAAATCCATACCTAGACACAGTATTGTGAAAATTAAGAATTCCAAAATGAATCCCTTAGTGCCTCCAGACCAAAAAGAAAAAAAAAGGCTCAGATTAAAATTATGTTTTCCAAAAGCAACAATGAATACAACAACGCCATATTATATTTGAAGAATTAAATAAATTTAATCTATTTTTAATTCTTTCATTAACTTTCGTTATGTATTGGATAGCGACAGTCAGAACTTGAGAAGGAAGGGAGAGCTAGAGAGACACCTGCAGCCCTGCTTCAACAATCTCAAAGCTTTCCCCCCTGCAGGGGGCTGGGGGCTAGAACCTGTGTTCTTGCACATGGTAACATTCAGCCCCAAGAATTAAATGAATTTTAAAGCTGAAATATTGTAGTCAAGTGAACCACCATTTAGATATAAAAAGCATACATTAAAAAAAAAAAAAAACTCCTTCATTTCAAAGATTCATCAAGAATACAGTTCTAGGGGCTAGGTGGTGATGCGCCTGGTTAAGTGCACATGTTATAGTGCTCAAGGACCCAGGTTCAAGCCCCCAGTCCTCACTTGCAGAGGGAAAGCTTTGTGAGTGGTAAAGCAGCACTGTAGGTGTCTCTCTGTCTCTCTCCCTCTCTTATCACCCCCTTCCCTCTTGATTTCTGGCTGTCTCTATCCAATAAATAAGTAATTATAATTAAGAATTACTTGAAACAAAAGAAAGAAAATGTGAAAGATGATACAAGAGGTATTTAAAACTGAAGTGAGCAAATCATTTGGAAGAGTTTGTGATTGTCTCTAAAAATACAGCTAAGAGGGACTCAGGCTAGGTGGTGGCACACTGGATTAAGCGCACTTAGTAGGAAGCATAGAGACCCATGCAAGAATACCTGCTGAAGCCCCCAACTCCACCTGCGGGGGGGGGGGGGAGTCACTTCACAAGCGATAAAGTTGGTCTGCAGGTCTCTCTCTGTCTCTCTCCTTCTCTGTCTCCACCTCCCCTCTCAATTTCTCTCCTAATCAATAAAAATAAATAAATAAAAATACAGCTAAGCTGGAGACAGAGCTGTGTGCCTTACCATGTACAAGACCAAATACAAGTCCCATGTACTGAGACCAAATCAAATGGGAGTGCTGTGACACAGGGTTATGCCTCCCCTCTTCTCTCCATTTCTCTCTGTCCTACCTGACAAAGACAACATCAATAACAACAACAATAATAACTACAACAATAATAAAACAACAACAAGGGCAACAAAAGGGGGAAAAACACATTTTTTTAAAAGAATAATACAAGAATTTAGTCCAAAATTCGATGCCAACAATCTTCAAAACCTTGACAAATTCCGACTAAAATATAACCTACTAAAACTGACTAAAGCAAAAAGGCAGCTTGAATTGTACTGTAACTAGCAAAGAAACTGACACAGTGGTTGAAATTATTCTCCCCACACAATAAGATCCTGGCCCACACAGGTTGACAGCTGAGGTCTCAACTACAAGGAATGCCTCCAGTTTTCATTAATTCTTCCAGGAAAAGAGAGACTGCTCCCCAACTCACTGGACAGAGTGAGCAACTGATAAGAGACTTACATCCTAGAGGGGCATACAAGGGACCCTCAATATCAATACGAGTAAAAATTTCTATGGTAGATGCTGGTAAGTGCTGTAGAGAAAAATACAACAGAAAGACAAAAAGGGGAAGTGAGGCACCACTGAAGACTGGAAGAAGCGAAGAGAGACTGGCTGCTGGTATGGGCAGGTGGGATGGGTGGGTGGATGCCTGGCTAGCTTTGCAGGTGGGAGACAGACGACCAGGGACTCATGGCTGAGCTGGGAACACAGTTCAATCTTTATTGATGAAGGAGAATGCAGTGCAATCAATCTAATCTCCCTTCATTAGAAAATCCTGTCCTTTGTATCTCCTGAGGCAGAAGTGTCAGGTCGGAAGAGGAAGTACGTAGGATAGGGGGTGGGGAGAAGAAAAAAGCGTGAGCACACTGAAGTATCAAGCTTGCATCTAACCAGTGGGAATTAAACCAATGCCCTGTAGGCAGGGCGGGTCTCAGGTAAAGCAGTGATTATGTAAATAGACCACAGTGTTAAGCAATGCAAGCGAACCTAACATGATGATCAAAACAGAAGGGGTCTTAGAAGCAGAATTAGAAGCAGACCAACAGGTGAGGAGGTGGGATTAGGAAGAACGAAGGTCCCACACTTTACATGTTTGGAGAATGAATGGAGGACAGTGCGGTTAGGATGGGAAAGACCCAGCAGATGAGAGGAGAAAGTGGGGTCGAGGGGACCAGGAAGTGACACACTTGGTTGAACATACATAAGAATAAAATAAAGTTCTTTTGGAGGAAGAGGAGAAGGAGGAAGAGGAGAATGAGGAGGAAAAAGAGAAGGAGGAGGAGAAAGTACTGAAGGAGGATGAGAAAGAGGAGGAGGAGAAGGGGAAGAAGCAGAAAGAGGAGAGAAGGAGGAAGAGGAGGAGGTGGATAAGCAAAAAGAACGAAGAGAAGGAGGAAGAAGGGAAGGAAGAGAAGCAAAAAGAGGAGAGAGAGGAGAAAAAGGAAGGAAGATGGGGAGGAGGAGGGGAGGGGAAAGAGGGGCGGGCCTAGACGCCCCCTAGACTAACCCAGAGTTCCCAGGAGGGACTGAGTAGGGACGTAGCATGCACAGCTCTGGACAGAATCGCCCTGACCAGCATGGTAAGTTAGTGATGGAACTGGGGGTAGACAGCATAATGGTTATGCAAAGGACTTTCATGCCTGAGGCTCTGAGCTCCCAGGCTCAGTCCTCTGCACCACCATAAACCAGAGCTGACCAGTGCGCTGGTGAAATAAAGAAAGAAGGGGAGTCCGGCGGTAGCACAGCAGATTAAGCACACGTGGCACAGAGCGCAAGGACCAGCTAAGAATCCCGGTTGGAGCCCCCAGCTCCCCACCTGCAAGGGAGTCACTTCACAAGTGGTGAAGCAGGTCTGCAGGTGTCTGTCTTTCTCTCCTCCTCTCTGTCTTCCCCTCCTCTCTCCATTTCTCTCTGTCCTATCTAACAACAATGACATCAGTAAGAACAATAATAACTACAACAATAAAACAAGGGCAACAAAAGGGAAAATAAATAAATGAATAAATATTTAAAAATTAAAAAAAGAAAAAAGAAAGAAGAAGATAGTTATGGGCAAAGATGGAAAGATTGCGGGACACTGTGCCCCAGTCGGGGCAGGAAATGGGGTGGGGGCACCGAGAAGGGGCAGAGTTTTGGATTACCTGGCAGATGAAGGCTAGTTTGCTAGTGGATGCGGTGGGTGAGGGAGACAGCGCTGTGACTTGGGCCTTTGAGTCTCAGCGATGGGAAGGAGCAGCTGCTATTGAAGATGATCTTGGCTGGGGCAGAGAATCCAGCAGGTCCCTCTTGGGAGAGCAAATCTCTCTGCCCCCAACAAAGCCAAGCGCAAGGCAAACTCCAGCAGCAGTTTAAGGAGCAAAGATGGGGCGAGGGGAGAAGCACAAGCACCGGGTGGTGGCACTCTGGTTGAGCACACACATCACAGTGCAGAAGGACCTGGATTCAAGCCCCCCAAATGGGGGGGGAGGGACTTCATGAGCACTGAAGCAGTGTTGCAGGTATCTCCTTCTCTCTCCCTATCTCTCCTTCCCATCTTAATTTCACTCTGTATCCAAAATAAATTTTAAAATATTTTTATCTCTTTATTGGGGGGATTAATGGTTTACAGTTGACAGTGAAATACAATAGTTTCTACATGCATAACAGTAAAATATTTCTTAAAAAAGAAGTACAGTAGAGACTGCACACGAAGTCAAAATAAGAGGGGGGAGATATTGAAAATACCGGTGGCTTAAGACTCCTCACAAAGATGGACGGGGAGCCAGGCGGTGGTGCACCTGGTCGAGTGCACACACTGCAGAGCACAAGGTCGCAGGTTCAGGCCCCTGGACTCCACCTGCAAGAGAAAATCTTCATGAGCAGTGGAGCAGGGCAGCAGGTGTCTCCCTGTCTCTTTTCCTATCTTCCCGCCCCCTCTTAATTGCTTTCTGTCTCTATCCAATAATAAATAAATAAAAACATTTTTTTTAAAAAAGGGAGTCAGGCGGTGGCGCAGCGGGTTAATCTCAAGTGGCGCAAAGCCCAAGGACCAGCCTAAGGATCCTGGTTCCAGCCCCCAGCTCCCCACCTGCAGGGGAGTCGCTTCACAAGCAGTGAAGCAGATCTGCAGGTGTCTGTCTTTCTCTCCTCCTCTCTGTCTTCCCCTCCTCTCTCCATTTCTTTCTGTCCTATCCAACAACAATGACATCAATAACCACAGCAATGTTAAACAAGGGCAACAAAAGGGAAAATAAAAACAAACAAACAAAAAGAGATGGGCACAGCAACTCAGTGCAACAGGCATATGAGCAAGTGAGCTTATAGGAGAGAGAGAAAATTTTGTGGCCTGGGGTCACACAGCTGCTAGGCAGTGCAGCTGGGAGGAAGCCTGGATCTTTGGACCCTGAGTCCGAACTACACCCACTTTCATGGTGTTCTGGCTCAGAGACTGTCAGACACCTGCCTCAAAGCCTAAACTTATCCCCCCCCACACACACACACACACACAAGGCAATTTTCTCTCTCGGCTTTGCTTTTTGCTATTGGTTTGCCTCAGTCACTTGTTCTCTAAGTCACTTGTTCACTTTTATGAGCTGCCTAATTCACCCCAAGAGCTATGGTTCCATCGACAACAAAAAAACAGCTTCACTCCTGCATCTCGACGCTCTCCTCATATTAGTATCTAAAATAATACCCAGGGCAAATGGATAGAAGCAAACTGCTCCCCCACCCACCAACTTCTAACATAAAGCACACCTCATCTACCGCCACCCCCCCCCCCCCCCACACACACACCAAGACTGTGATACCAGAGAGTCCTCTGGGAGGCCAGAGGCCTGGAGAACTGGCAGGAAACCCCCGCCCCGCCCTGCAGTCCTAGAGCCCCCACAAAGCTGAACACACTCTGCCAACTTTATAAACAGCCCTTCAGAGGGATGGGCTCTTAGATTAAGTTCCTGCCAGTTCCCTGTTGCTGGTCTTATTGTATTTAAC
This sequence comes from Erinaceus europaeus, assembly GCF_950295315.1. Classification (NCBI taxonomy): domain Eukaryota; kingdom Metazoa; phylum Chordata; class Mammalia; order Eulipotyphla; family Erinaceidae; genus Erinaceus; species Erinaceus europaeus. The sequence goes on along the minus strand of NC_080165.1, from coordinate 13,293,777 downwards.
AGGCAAACCTGGGCTCACTACAGTTAAGCTCTATGATTCTCAGACCTCCCAATCCTTGTCTCCCCTCCTGTGCCACCCAACACCTGCTCCCCAAAGAGGAGAGAAGATTATTTCTACAGGGAAAGACTAATCCCTGTGTTGCAGTGATGGCCACATCTGTGGGTCACTAGTTCCACTTCCACATGGAAACTTCCAGTAGCCCTGAGGGACAACTCCAGCTCCCAAGGGCCCTAGAAGTGATCTTCTTGCTAAGCTCTGGGCAGATCTCTGACAGGTGGCCCTCCAGCCCTGGAGCACCCCAACCCAGCTGCAGAGAGCAGTGCCTATCAGAATTTTCTTCTTCCTACCAAGCAGAATCCCATGTCCTTTCTGAGCTCAGCTGAACTCACAAGAGGCACTTGTGACCAAGGCCAAGAAGCTACCCACCTGTGGACCATTGACCTCAGGCACCAAAGGGCCTCACCTGGACCAAGCCACCCTGTTCCTATCAACTGCCCTCCTGGCTCCCAGTCCCGAACCGGTGCCATCTACACATGTGAGGGCTGTTCATCTGAATTGAACCAGAGTCTAGCCAAGGAGGCAGTATAGGCTGCACTTGGAGAGGTAGAAAGCCCAGTATCCAGGGGTTTCCAGAAAGCACTGACCACATGCAAAGTGAGCAAAGCAACCAGGAGGGACACAAGTGCAAAGAGGGAGCCCAGCTCTAGCTTCAGAATCGGTTGAGGCCATCAGAAAGAAGGGAGTGAAAAAAATTTTAAAGGAGAAGGAGGAGGACGAGGAGGAGAAGGAGAAGGAAGGAAGGAAGAAGGGAGCGCCCCAGGAGATGGAGGACAGGATGCTTTGGATTCCAGCTGGGTCACAGTCCAGGCTGGGAAGGAAACCCACAAAGGCAAGTAGGGTGTGTCTTGGGAACATGTGTCTTTTGGATTTAAAAACTGTGGGGAAGGATGACTGGGTGACTGAATGATGCTGGAGGGCCCTTCACATGCCCACCGCCCCCACCCCGGGGAGCTTTGCTGGGCTGGGCTCCATACCAGGCCAAGGTCACAGGCTCTGCCCTTCAGGAGGGAAGGGAGTGTGGGGGGGGGACGTCCCAGGGAGGAGATCAGAACTCATCATCCTTTATCCCTCTCCCCTGGAGCACAGTTGGGGGGGGGGATGCGGTGCCCCCAGCAGGCTGGGAGGTTGGTTCTGACAGCCACTTCCCCAGGCACTGAGCCTCCACCCGCTGCCCCAGGTGGGCAGGCTCTCCTTCTTGCTTTAACTCCGGCTAATATTCAGAGAATCCCAGCCACGAGCAGGACAGATGGGCACAAACACCTTTACTATTAAAATACCGTTCTCTTTTGTATTAATGTGGAAGAGTATCGAATGAATGCAGTCAAGCAGACTTGGAGCCAGTCTGCCCTGGTTGACTTGTTGACAAACTAATTCACCAACAGTGCTCAGGCCCTGAGCCACAGAGCTGTAAACAAGATTCCAGTTGCTGAATGAACTAGAACAGACACCAAATAAAACCATTAATCTTCAATCATCTTAGAACCCGGGAGAGCTTTCAGAAGCACTCTGATTCAGACGGTCTTAGGCAAGCACAAAATACTAACTATAGAGCACCATATTTCTGCTTTGTTGGATTTTTTTGTACTTTTTCAGTGAAATGTCTAGGCATTTCAGCTTGGTGGCCAGAGTTCTTGGCAGTAATAGAGCGGAGGAAAGATTCTAAGCAACTCTCCTGCACTTGGAAAGGTCCCAATAATTCATATTCTCATGTGTGTGTGTGTGTGTGTGTGTGTGTCTCCCTCTGTGTGTGTGTCTCTCCTTCTCTCTCTTCCCTCTCTCTCTCTCTTTCCCTCTGTGTGTCTCTCTCTCCCTCTCTCTCTTCCCTCTCTCTCTCTCTTTCCTTCTGAGTGTGTGTGTCTCTCTCTCCCTCTCTCTTCCCTCTCTCTCTCTGTGTGTGTGTGTGTATGTCTCTCTCCCTCCCTCTCTCTCTCTTCTCTCTCTCCTTGTATGTTGCCAAATGATAACAGTGATTGATTCAATTCCATTCCAGACCAGAAGCATTCACTGGGTTCCTATTATGTCTCTGGGATTCTGGAACATTTCTGAAAACTTCTACTCTCTCATTTAAAAAAAAAAACTGATTGTTTATTTACTAGATAGAGAAATCCAGAAATTGAGAGGAAGGATGAGATAGAGAGAGACAGAGAGACACCTACAGCCCTGCTTCACTACTTGTGAAGCTTTCCTCCTGGGGGCTTGAACCTGGGTCCTTGCCCTTTATGACACAGGTGCTCAACCAGGTGCAGCCCCCACTCTCTCATATTTTATCCAATTGACCCTATCATATAATGTAAGGACTCCTTGCATCACCTCTCCTGATTTGGGGTGTCTGAACCTATAGTCCCTCTAAGTCTTGGCCAGCAAAGATAAACTATGGGTTCACCCTGCCCTGATTGAGTTTGCAATCTGAGGCCACAGAAAGACAGGACGGTCAGAGAAAAAGAGTGTTGGGGTCTGGAGCAAACTAATCACAGACAGAGGAGTCACAGTGAAATGTTCCCATGGGCGGGTGAAAGTTACAGCTTACGGACAGCACCAACTCTAAGATTTAGGTGGGGGCTAGGAAGGGCTGGGCTCGTGCTGGAGTGGGGACTTGGGGTGTGCCTAGTGCTTGGGAAACAGCAAGAAATCCTGCCCAATGCAGAGGCTGCACAGGCTCCTGTGCTGAATAGGAATAGACATGGGTCCTAGGTCAGATCAGTGGGGTTTACAGTTAATGGTATTTATATACTTTTCCCATCTTTAGAAGCTACTCACTGTCTTGATCCAGCTTTCTAGTCCTATCCCCAACTCTGACACCATTTCCCCAGATAATACTTTTACCACCTACATGTTAACTGTCAGGCTCAGGGGGAAATCAGTAGTCATGGGCCCCTTGGAATAGACCTAAAATAGACTTCCTAGCTTCTTCCAACTTGAAGACCCCAAATCTCATCTGTCCTGTTCTTACCTTTAGGTTCCTGATGATTAAACAACTTTTTCTGCTTTATATCTTAATGCTTTTTCAGCTACCAAGTTGCAGATATTACCATGAAACCAACTTGATTTCCCTGGGCAGATGACTTCACCAATGTGCCCTAGAACCTCACCTCCCCAAAGCCCTGCCTCACTAGAGAAAGACAGAAACAGGCTGGGGTTGTGGATCAACCTACCAATGCCCATGTCCAATGGAGAAGCAATTACAGAAACAAGAACTCTCATCTTCTGCACCCCATAAAGATCTTTGATCCATACTCCCTGAGGGATAAAGAACAGGAAAGCTTCCAAGGGAGTGGGTGGGATACTGAACTCTGGTGATGGGAACTGTATGGAATTGTACCCCTATTATGCCACAGTCTTGTAGATCATTATTAAATCACTAATAAAAATAAGATAAAATAAAGTAAAATAAAATAAAAATTTTCAATATCTCTTTTAAAAATAAAGGAGAGGGGTCGGGCAGTGGCACACCTGGTTAAGTGCACATATTAGTATACTCAAGGATCTGGGTTCAAACCCCTGCAGGGAGAAAGTTTCACAACCAGTGAAACAGGCCTGCAGGTGTCTCTCTGTCTCTCTCTGTCTATTCCCCTTCCCTCTCAATTTCTCTCTGTTCTGTCAAATCAAATAAATAAAGTTTTTTTAAAAATCTTTAAAAAGAATGTTAAAATGAATTATAAATAAAGAAGATGTTTATGAAGTGCTTTCTGCTGTGGCACTCAAAATACAAGTCATTAAAACCAGATCTTCAATCCAGGCACATCTGGCTGAGCACACATTTTACCTACCTTGTTTAGGGACCCGGGTTGAGCCCCCAGTTGCCACCTGCAGAGGGGCAGCTTCACAAGCAGTGAATCAGGGGTGCAGGTGTCTCTTTCTCTCCCTCTATACCTCCCTCTTTGTTCTCAATTTCTTTCTGTCCTATCAAATAAAAAGAAAAGAGGTGGGGAAAATGGTAGCCCAGAGTGGTAGATTCAGTAAGGGTGATTCTAGACCCTGGTCCCTAACCCTCTCCACTCATGGTTTGTCAGCCAGAAAAATCATCCCTCTTGCTTCAGAAATGACAATGATTCTTTCACTTCCTTAATTACTTTACTAAGCATAATCACCTCCAGTTCCACCCCTTTGGCCCCCCAAAACATAATATCATCTTTGTTAATTGCTAAGTAATACTCCACTTTGTCTATGTCCCATCTTTTTAACTTTATTTTTTTATTATTTACTTACTGGATAGAAACAGCAAGGAATCAAGAGGGAAGAGGAAGAAAGAGGGAGACAGAGAGACACCTGCAACACTGCTTCACCACTCCCAAAGCATCCCCCTACAGGTGAGTACTGGGGGCGTGGGCCTAGGTCCTTGCTCACTGTAACATGTGTGACGGACCAGCTTAATCACCACCTCAAGGCTCCCCCTTGATATCTTTACCCAGTCGTCTGTTGACAGGCATTTAGGTTGCTTCCATATTTTCACTATTGTGAATAATGCAACTATAAAAGACAGCTACCAAATGGTTTCACTCTTATGTGAAATACAGAGATTTGAAGCACATGAACTTGAGGGAGGAAGGAAGGAAGGAGGGAGGGAGGGAAGGAAGGAAGGAAGGAAGGAAGGAAGGAAGGAAGGAAGGAAGGGAGGGAGGGAGGGAGGGAGGGAGGGATGATGTCAATCCAGTGCTAAGAGCTTGGGAGAACTATCATAGTTATCGTGTGTGTGTGCGTGTGCGTGTGCGTGTGTGTTGTTGTTGGTGGTGGTGGTGGGAACTTGCTATCTTATAATCTTGCACATCAGCATTAAATCACTAATAAAAAAATAAATTTAAAAGAAAGGAATGACAATGAAATATGCCTGGCATTTCACAAGTGTCCGGGCACTTTGACACCTCTCTGGGACCTGACAGTTGCAGCAGGTACTTAATGGGGTGTGGTTAAGTAAACAGCCCCATATTACATAGCTAGGACAGGGAGCGCCCAGCTGAGGGGTACACCCACTCCAGCCTCCCTGGGAACTGCTGGACTTCTGTGAGCTGGACTCTCTCACTGACCTGTGCAGACAACCCCAGAAGGCCCTGGAGTTAGGTTCTCTGCCAGTGGGGTTCAGCTTCCCCAAAGTTCTCTCACAATGAAAACGAATCCTGAGAGGGCACCACACCCCACTAAATCCATTCAACTTCGTGTCTTCCTGTCCTCTGGATACAAGCTCGCCCCCTCCCCCCAGCTCAGAAAAGTAGCAGAGACTCAGGGACAGTGGAGCAATCTGATTGCCTTCACCACCTCCTGCCAAGAGTATTTCTAAGGCAGTGACTAATGCGGAGCCTGAGAACAAGAATCTGGTTTAAGGACAGTGGGATGACTGAAATATCACGTCAGGAGGAGGCAAAGGTTTCTGGGGGTGGGGGGGGGGGATAAGGCGCGTGGGAGAAGAGAAGAAATCCTTTGATTGAGGCGAAAAGGATCTGACTCATGAACAAGTGGGGGTGGGGGAGTTCTAGAGTATTCGCCATAAATAGAATGAATTCCTCCTCAAGTCTCCTGCTGGTTCACCTTTCCTTACTCCAATGGATAGTTTTCTTTCTTTCTTTCTTTTTCTTTCTTTTTTTTTTTTCTCTTAGTGCAAAGTATTTGTTCTCAGCCCAACTTCTTCCTATAAAGTGATATGTAACTTCAACTTGGGCCAAATTTATCTCATTTCAGGTCACTCTCCTTGCACCAGCTCCCAGCTTCTGACACCACATACATTCCTCACGTGACAGCCAGACTCGAGCCTGAGCTGAGTGGGGCACTTGCCAATGTCTCAAACTCTCTGTTGAGAAAGTAGTGAGCAGGACCTAGGATCACTGTTTCTTTGACTGAGAAATGAGGATTCCGAACCCAGACTGCATTTTAATGGATTTGAGATTAGCCAGAGGGATTCCCCTCCTCCACCCCTTCCGAGATTAATAATTGACCCATTCTCCCGTGCACATTTTTTAAATGCTAAAGCTGTTTGTGTTCACTCAAGGTGAGTCAGTCTCTCTCTCTCCCTCTCCCTCTCCCTCTCCCTCTCCCTCTCCCTCTCCCTCTACCTCTCTCTCTGTCTTTCCCTCCCTCCCTCATTCTCTCCCTCCCTTTCTCTCCACCTTGGCTTGACTGCTCCAGGATGATTTTTCAATTAGAGAGAGGGAGAGGGAGAGGGAGAGGGAGAGGGAGAGGGAGAGAGAGAAAGGAGAGCATCAGCTGATGCTTCTCCTGGTGCTGTGAGGGCTGGGTTGAAACCTGAACCATGCATATAGGGAAGCAGGCAGCCCCCTGCTATCTCCCTGGCCCTAGGATTACTGCATTTTAGAACTCACAAAAAGAAATTAGAATTTCCAGATGGGGCCAGTACCAGAGGGAAGGCAGCGACAACCCCAGAGGTCAGTGGTTCTAGATCAAATACGAACTCAGCATTTTACCACCCACCCCTCTGAGTCATTTTTGTTGTGGGGAGGAAGCTTGGAGGGGAGCCAAAGGGCAGGTTTTCCGTCTGTGTCTTCTAAGCATTGCTGGATGTTCTCCCTTTAAAGCCCTTTTCAGTTTTACACAGTGGAGTGGTGGAGCTGGGAAATAGCTCAGCTGGCAGGGCACCAAGGCATGGGGTCCAGGTTTAGCGCCCTGGCACCACACAGGAGCACTATGGAGGCGACTGGGGAAGCTCCATGAATGGCAGAACAGTGCAATGATATCTTTCCTCTGTCTGTCTGTAATCCAGGGAAAGCTGCTGTGGCAATGTCAAGCATGCTCAAGGCCCTGGCCCTACATTAAATAAAATAAGATTTCAAAAAGCTGGAACCTCCAGGAAGTAGTGAAATTAAAAAGATGAAATTAAAAAGGGTGCCCTGAAGCCTGAGGGTCCAACCCACACACCCTCAGAGGGCACACCTGTACTTCCCACCCCCAACCCAGATGCTCAATGCCCAAGGCAAAGGATAAAAAACTTCCCCAGGAAGAGATCCAGTTGCCTAGCAGAGTCCTCTGTCTCTTGCAGGCAAGAAAAAAAAAAATTCAGGTGACCAGCTGTTGCAGCCCTGGAATCAGTGACCTTGGTTGGCAGTGGTCTCTGAGACGTGGCCTCTCACCAGCACAGCCACAGAACTCCCAGTCAGCCTCCTCCCACCACCCCACAGCCTTTGGAAGGTAGGCATCCATCCCAGCAAATCCAACTTTTGCTTCCACAGGAACCTAGAGCCATAGCAGGGCCCGACTGGTTGGACCAGAAGAGCGACAGGGCACAAGCTTTAAGTAACCACTGCTCTCAGGGTGGCACCAGCTCAGGGTGGTGCTGAGCGAGGCCCCAGGAGCCCTCGTGTTTCTCCACACACACGCACTTACTTATCAGGCTGGACTGTATGCGTGCCTTGCAGGCTCCAAAGAAGCATTTTTGCCCCCATCCACCCACCCAACCAGACTGAAGCCCACACACCCTTCACAAATTTTCCTGAGGGGGCCGGGCATGGCTCACCCTGTTGAGCACACACATTGCCATGTGCAAGGATCTGAGTTCGAGCCCCTGCTCTCCACCAGCATGGGAAAGCTTCATAAGCAGTGAAGCAGATCTGCAGGTATCTATCTCTCTTTCTCTCTCCTGGTTTGTGTGTGTGTGTGTGTGTGTGTGTAGTTGCTGTTTTAAGGTTTTATTTATTTATTAGTGAGAAAGATAGGAGAGAGAGAAAGAACCAGACATCACTCTGGTACATGTGCTGCCAGGGATTGAACTTGGGACCTCATGCTTGAGAGTCCAGTGTTTTATCCACTGTGCCACCTCTCAGACCACTCTCTCCCCTTCTGTATCTCCTTCTCCCTTCTCAATTTCTCTCTGTCCTAACAGATAAAATAAAAAGAGGGAAATGGCCACTGGGAGGGGTAGATTTGTAGTGCCACTACCACACCTCAGCAGTGACCCTGGTGGTAATGAAAACAAGCTGCCGAGACATGCCCCCCAACCTCCCCCTCCCCCACAGATCTGCTGTGAAGACCACCAGCCCCTCCCCACCCTCCCCAGTCTCACAGCCCTGTGTAGAGCAGGTGCTGACTTGTCCCCCATCGCACCTTTCCATTGTCCATTTCTTTGTCTGGCGACTCCGCCTCACCTCTGGCCTATGTCACTGAGCACCAATGTCTTCAGGACCCTCCATGAGGCAGAAGTGTCAGAACTCACCTGCTTGTTTCTGAGTGGCTCCCATTCTGCTGTCTGCACAGACCGCTTGGGTTCCAGTGTATCTCCTTAGCCTAGAACTAACGCCTCACATCTCAGGAAGAGCAGTCCCCCCCCCCCTCATTAAAGTTGTTATTATCTTTGTTTATTGGATAGAGATGGCCAGAAATAGAGAAGGTAGGGGGAGAGACAGAGATACCTGCAGACCTCTTTCACCACTTGCAAATCTTTCCCCCTGCAGGTGGGGACTGGGGGCTCAAACCCAGGTCCTTGCGCACTGTAACATGTGCGCTCAACCAGATGCGCCACCACCCAGCACTGGCATTTCTTATGCATTCGAACCCCATGTGGGGAGCCTGTGAGAAATGTGGAGCCTTGGCTCCCACCTCCAGGAGTGATTCTGCTGGGAATCTGAGTGAGGCCCAGAAATCTGCCTTTTAACCAGCTGCCCAGAGGTTCCACTGAGGGAATGGAGGGCTATAGCACAGACTGGGTGGGGGGAATGGGGGGCTAACCAGGGGGTAACCAAAATGTTTACCAGGGCAGGAACCAGTGAGTAGGGCTAAAACAGCTACTCAGGGCATCCTAGGGCACCCCTCCTAAGCCCAAACACTGTGGCATGACCCCCCATCCTCACCCCCACTGCCCACAGGTGTCCGTGTGGGCCATGAGCTCTGAGTGTTGAAGCCGCACCAGCCTAGCACCTGGGCAAAGGTCTCTGTTTCTCCTCCCGCCGTGATTGTGTCCATTTCTGAGATGTGGTCTATCAGACTGACCTACCCACGTTGCAGACTGTCTGTGAGGGCTCATATGCTTAGCACTATTGGCGCTCCTGACCTCACCTGGGACTTCCCTGTGGCAAGCTGAGTGAGGTTGTCTGCGAATGAGTCCTCCCAGCTTCCTTCCTGAAGTCCTGTGCTCTCAGGAAAAGACTGTTCACGCTACTGGCACTAAGAGAATTACAGTGCCACTATGTGCTCATTATAGGTCTAAAAAAATCATTTTCTTTCAGCCCATTTGATCCTGTGGATAAAAAATAGATTTTTTCACACCTCTAGTAGGTTTCTCTGATGAGCTTGCTTTTCCAGGTATTAAAATTTTAAATTCATCTGCTTACACATGTTTTAGGAATTACACCCCATTTTTATTAAATATGCCCTCATATTTAATAAGTTACAGATGGGGGGATTAGGAAGGCAATGTCAATGGAGATTAGAATTAAAATGTATAGAACAGATCCCAGCACTCGCAGTCTTAATAGCTATTTGACCTCAGACCAGCAAATTAGCTTCTCTGCTCTCATTTTCCTACTTACAAAGTCAGAATCAAAGTATCTTGAGCACTAGGCTCTTTATTACAGAGAAGTAACAAGATCACATATTCTCATTCAATGGTCAGCCTGGGTCTGAGTGTCAAAAGTGCCAGCTGTGAATAAATTCCATAAGGTGCCTGATTTGATTTGATTTTTTATTTTTTGTTTCTCAGACCTTTCTTCCGGCTGGGATAGCAAATATCAAGAGAATGAGAAATATCAGCTCAGGCTAAGTTCTGGTCTGATCATTTTGTTTGAATTTATAGACAATTGTTTTGCATTCTTATTTATTTTTTTATGAAAGAGAGCTACAGGAGGGGCAGGAGTGGGAGAGAGACTGATTGACTGCTCAACTCTGGCTGAGGATGGTCCTAGGGATTGAACATGGGACCTCATAGCCTCAGGCAGGAGAGTCTTTTTTTTTTTTGCCTCCAGAGTTCTTGCTGGGGCTCGGCGCCTGCACTATGAGTCTACTGCTCCTTGGAGGCTACTTTTTTTCCTTTTGTTGCCCTTGTTATTTTATAATTGTTGTGGTTATTATTGTTGTTATTGATGTCATTGCTGTTGGATAGGACAGAGAAATGGAGAGGGGAGGGGAAGACAGAGAGGGGGAGAGAAAGACAGACACCTGCAGACCTGCTTCACCGCCTGTGAAGCGACTCCCCTGCAGGTGGGGAGCCGGGGGCTCGAACCGGGATCCTTATGCCAGTCCTTTTGCTTTGCACCATATGCGCTTAACCCGCTGTGCTACCACCCGACTCCCCAGGAGAATCTTTTTGTGGAACCATGATGTTGCCTGCCCAGCCCGCTATTTCTCTTTCATTTCAGCAGGCGAGTAATTTTCTGCTCATAGCCTCGTAATTTTTAGACAATTTTAAAAACTTTTTAATCTTTATTTATTGACTGATTGGATAGAGACAGCCAGAACTCAAGAGGGAAATGGGGAGATAAAGGAGAGAGAAAGAGAGACACCTGCAGACCTGTTTCACCACTTTCAAATCTTTCCCCCTGCAAGTGTGGACTGGGGGCTCAAACCCGGGTCCTTGCACATTATAGCATGTGCACTCAACCAGGTGTGCCACCACCTGACCGTACTCTGACCTTTGTGAAGACACTGTTCTAGAGAGGGTGTGGGTGACTCCATGGGTCCTCTTCAAGGAGGAGATGACTAAGTGGACATCTGAATTAGGAGGAATCAGCCATGCAAAGATCTTAGATCAAAAATATTTTAGGCAAAGAGAACGAAAAACTCTGAGGTCCCAAAGCAGGTATAACTTATTTAAGAGGCAGAAAATAAAGCGGAGGGGTATAAAAATATGGTCAGTAAGAGCAGGAGAATCTAGATATGAGTTTTATAGGATTTCAGAAAGAAGCAGAAGCATCTACTTAAGAAGGTGCTTAGACTAAGATATGAGAGGTGCCAATGGAAAGAATCAGTCAAGTCTGTAGTCATACCACCCTCAACACATCTGGTCTCGGGAGAGAATCAGTCAAGACTTGGGTTGAGAATGTAAAGAATAAGAGGTCTGTGCCGATCGTGATTCCTGTGTTTGAGGTCCTCAAGGAAGGGGCACCATTTACTGAGACCGAAGACGAGGCCATCAGGTATACAGAGGAAGAGAATCAAGAGTTCTGTGTTGGACACTTAGGTCTTAGCTGCTCATTGATGCTCCATAAGTTTCTAGGAGGACACATCAAGTTGATAAGTGAGTTTAGGAATCTAGAGATCTTAGGAGAAATCTAAATAATGGAGCTCTTCAGGGTAAAGATGGTTCTGAAAGCCCAGGGTAGCAACCTGGGAGGGGGTATAGCACATAAAATGCAGGACTCTGGGAGTCTGGCGGTAGTGTAGCAGGTTAAGCGCACATGGCACAAAGCGCAAGGGCTGCCGTAAGGATCCCAGTTCAAGCCCCCAGCTCCCCACCTGCAGAGGAATTGCTTTACAGGCGGTGAAGCAAGCCTGCAGGTGTCTGTCTTTCTCTTCCCCCTCTTTGTCTTCCCCTCCTTTCTCCATTTCTCTCTGTCTTATCCAACAACAACAGCAGCTATGACAACAATAACAAGTACAACAACAAGGGCAACAAAATGGGAAAAATAGCCTCCAGGAGCAGTGGATTCGTAGTGCAGGCACCGAGCCCCCAAAATAACCCTGGAGGCAAAAAAAAAAAAAAATGCTGGACTCTAAAGCATAAGGCATCAAGTTTGATCCACAGCACCGTATATGCTGGAACGATGCTCTGGTTCTCTCTTCCTTCCACTTCATAAATAAATAAATAATTTTTTTTTTTTTTAAAGAAGAAGAAATGACCCAGACAGTGGAGCACTTGGTTGAGCCCCTACTTCCCACCTACAGGGGGAGCACTTCATGAGCAGTGAAGCAGGTCCACAGGTGTCTATCATTCTTCTTTTTGTTGTTGTTGTTGTTGTTGTGGCCCTTTTTTAAAAAATCATTGTTGTGGTAATTATTATTGTTGATGTTGTTGTTGGCAGATAGGACAGAGAGGAATGGAGAAAGGAGGGGAAGACAGAGATGGGGAGAGAAAGACACCTGCAGACTTGCTTCACTGCTTGTGAATCGACCTCCCTGCAGGTGGGGAGTCGGGGGCTTGAACCAGGATCCTTACACCCGTCCTTGAGTTTCATGCCCTGTGTGCTTACCTCGCTGCTCTGAAGCCCGACGCCCTGTCTATCATCCTCTCTATTCTGTCTCCTCTCTATCTCCCCCACTCCTCTCAATTTTCTCTGCCCTATCAAATAAGAAGTAGAAAAAGAGAGAGAGAGGAGGAGGAGGAGGAGGAGGAGGAGGGAGAGAGGGAAGGGAGGGAGGGAGGGTGGGAAGAAGGAAGGAAGGAAGGAAAGAAAGAAAGAAATGGCTGCCAGGAACAGTGGATTCATGGAGGCACTAAGCCCCAGCCATAATCCTGGTTGCAATGAAAAAGGAGGAGGGGGAAGGGGAGAGGGGCATAGAAGAGACCATTCTTCCCTAAGGAGAGGTAGGTATCTAGGGCTGAGCCCTAGAGTGTTCCAACATCTAGAGGTTAAATATAGGTAGGAAATAATAGAAGAACACTTTGTGAGGTATCAGGAAAGCCAAAAGAATGGAACGAAAAGCCCCATGAGTATATTCAGAAAGGAGAGTGGTCAGTCTTTGCCACAGAGAGAGAGAAAATAGCAGTGATCCATGAAGATTGAAAAGACAGAGATCTCTACTGACCTTGTAAGAAATTTCAGTATTACAGTCGGTCTGAAAGCCTGACTGGTAAGCATTCAGGGGAAAGGGACAGTGGAAAAGTATAGCATCATTTTTCTGGGAAGGAGAGAAGAAATACGTTTCTAATGGGTACAGAGACCAGAGAAACATGAAGGACATTTCAGGATGCCCTTGGAGAGAGTGTAATAAGCAGTTCAGGACAGAAAGGTGGATCTTTGTGAAGTTTCTTGTGTTAATTAATGCATACATGCATTTATGTACACAATTTCACCAGGGATTCTAACCTAGTACCAGAGATACATTAAAAAGTTTCACTTTTTAATAGGAAGAATATCTAATCCTCCATTTGTGAGAAAATGTCCCCAAAGGGTTGGTTTAATTGGATATCTGAGATCCTTAGACATGCAAATTCTTACAGCCTGAGAAGTATTCATTCTGAATGTTTTCTATTTACACCAGACTACACATGGTCACTCCCACTTATCGCTTAGCTCCTGACAAGTGGGGTATTTACATCTCCCCAAACGCTACACTGTTCTAGACTGCGGAATCTTGTATCCTCTCTCACACACCACACACACACACACACACACACACACACATACACACAACACACACACATCTATCCCAGAAACGCCCTCCTAGCACCTCCTCTAGGAAATACCCCCTTGGGTCTGCACTAGCCTCTGTAGATTTCTTCTCATTTTCTTTTTATAAAGATATGTGGGACCCAAGAGAGTGCTAAGAACCAAGGATTACAACTCCATCAAACTGAGGTCCATTAAGGAAAAAGAAAGAAGAAAAGAAAGAGAGAAAGAAAAAAATAGAGGAAGGAAGGAGGGAAGGGAAAGAGAGGAGGGAGGGAGGAAAAAAGATACAAACTATGTGTATGTTTGAATGTTTGAAAATGAAGTGACAAAGAAGAAATAAAAATTCTAAGATCACATTCTCAGCAACAACCACCATGACCATTTTGCTCAGTTTTCCCTGATTCTCTAGTCCTGTGTTTTCCTGTACAGAAGAGTCGCGTCCTGGGAGAACAAAATTCCCCTAAGCAGATCTGTCACTGATTTTCCAGTGACAACTGTAGAGGCGTGCCCTGTGTTCATCTGTATTCCCAGGACTTAGCACTACATGGCGCTCAGAGAACCCATGTATGTGGGTGGAATTAATGCCAAGGAGCACATCTGGCTGTGACCCTTTAGCAGCAAGAATGGGGTAGTTCCTCAGGGTCACTGACAGGTGAATAAATCAGCCCAAAGAGAAACTCACCTGTTCTGAAGGAGGGAGGCACAGGAGTCCTGGAAAGTTCATAGCATTTGACCTAAAGCAGATGCAAATAAAAGTGACATCTCAGACCAACGTGAAGATACATTTTAAACTGAGGTTGTTGGTAAATCATATAAGAAAAATATATCATGTCCTTATTTTATGATGCATGAATGGTCTAAAACCTAGAATATCATGCTGTTCAGTATTACATTGAGATAAGAATGATAAAAGCAAAGATAGATATAAAAAGTCACAGGAATGAAATGGACCTTTAAGTCAGGGGCCAGGCAGTGGCACACCTGGTTAAGTGCACACATTATAGTGTGTAAGGACCCTGGTTCAAGCCCCCTGGTCCCCACCTACAGGGGGAAAGCTTCATGAGTGGTTAAGCAGGGGTTCAGACATCTCCCTGTCTCCCCCTCCCTTCTCATTTCTCTCTGTCTCTATCCAATGATAAATAAGTAAATTTTTTTAAAAAATTGAAAGTCCGGGGGGGTCGGGCAGTATCACAGCGGGTTAAGCGCAGGTGTTGCAAAGCACAAGGACCAGCATAAGTATCCCAGTTCGAGCCCCCTGCAGGGGAGTCGCTTCACAGGCGGTAAAGCAGGTCTGCAGGTATCTATCTTTCTCTCCCCTTCTCTGTCTTTCCCTCTTCTCTCTGTCCTATCCAACAACAACAGCATCAATAATGACAATGATAACTACAACAATAAAACAACAAGGGCAGCAAAAGGGAATAAATAAATATTTTTTAAAAAGTAATTCATACAAGAATACAAAATGACTAATCATATTAGAATTTAAAGGACTGTATATACAATACTATAGGATTTTCTCATTAGACTTTTTAATATTTTTAAAATTTTTTATTTATTTTCCCTTTTGTTGTCCTTGTTTTTCATTGTTGTTTTAGTTATTACTGTTGTTGTTGATGATGTTTCACTGATAGATAGGACAGAGAGAAGTGGAGAGAGGAGGAGAAGACAGAGAGGGGAAGAGAAAGATAGACACCTGCAGACCTGCTTCACCACCTGTGAAGCGACTCCCCTACAGTTGGGGGAGCCGGGGGCTCAAACCGGGATCCTTACGCCACTGGTCCTTGAGCTTTGCACCACATGCCCTTAACCCGCTGTGCTACCACCCAACTCCCTGCTCATTAGATTCTAAGAAAGGCAAATTCAGGGACCCAGTAGTGGCACAGCTGGTTGAGCAAGCACCTTACCAAGCACAAGGATCTAGTTCTAGCCTCACCCACCACCTACAAGGGAGAAGCTTCTAAAGTGATAGAGCAGTGCTTCAGGTCTGTCTATCTATCTATCTCTATCTCTTCTTTCCCTCTCAATCTCTTGCTGTCTCCGTCCAGTAAATAAATTAGTAAAATGTCAAAAGAAAGTTCAAAACCACCTATGTTGCTTACCTAGTTAGCGAAGTCTTTACAAAAATGCTAACTATTGGGGACTGGGTAGTGGCACACCTGGTTGAGCACACATGTTAGAATGCGCAAGGACCCAGGTTCAAGCCCCCAGTCCCTACCCGCAAGGGGAGAGCTTTGAGAGTGTTGAAGCAGGGTTGCAGGTGTCTCTCTGTCTCTCTCCCTCTCTTCCTCTTCCATCCCTCATGATTTCTGGCTGTGTCTATCCAATAAATAAATAAATATAATTTTTAAAAATTACTATTGTTGATACCAAAATTAAAAAGACAAACATTCGATACTGCTAGTTGAACTGCAAATCAGAACAACTCCTCCATAGATAAAAGTCATTAGTCTACGTCAAAAATCTTTAAAGTGTACATACTAATTTAGGCATCATTTTATTTTTTGACCAGAGTACAGCTCAGCTCTGGTTTATTGTGGTGCTGAAGACTAGACCTGGGTCCTTGGAGCTTCAGGCAGAAAAGCCTTTTTTGTATAACCATTATACTGTCTCCCCAGCCCTACACATCATTTTCAAAACTAGGAATTTATCAGAAGGTGTTTGGATTTATATACAAACATATTAACTGGTTGATGCTGCTGAGGAAGTCATAGATTATATGTCTCACTGCCGTCTCTGGGTTCTGAATTTAATTTACATCTCAGAGATTAAAAATGAGAACTTTCAGTGAAAAGTGTCCGAGTGAACGTTGATGTTTGCCTTCATTCCCCCACAAAAACAGTCAGTAACTGTCAGTAACAGTCAAGTTATTTTGATTTATTTATTCCCTTTTGTTGCCCTTGTTGTTTTGTTGTTGTAGTTATTATCGTTATTGATGTTGTTGTTTCCAGATAGGACAGAGAGAAATGGAGAAAGAAGGGGAAGACAAAGATGGGGAGAGAAAGATAGACACCTGCAGACCTGCTTTACCGCTTGTGAAACGACTCCCCTGCAGGTGGGGAGCCGGGGGCTCGAACCGGGATCCTTACGCCAGTCCTTGCGCTTCGCACCACCTGCACTTAACCTGCTGCGCTACTTACTGCCTGACTCCCAATAAAGTGATTTTTAACACATGGACCCACAAGGACAGAGGGAATCAGAAAGGACAAGTTTGGAGACTAGAAAGTGTAGAGGTGGTGCCCACTTAGCAAATCCAGGCCTATAAAGAAAGCCGACATCACATCAGAGGCCTTCAAAGCGTGCGGGGTGGGTTGCACCAAGTGTCTTTGGAAGTAGAGAAAAAGGGTTCAAAACAGAAGATTTGGGTGGAAGTCCATTTGAGAAGCAGTTAAGCCCTACCCAGCTCTCCTTCCCAGCTCCACACAAGGGAGACTCCAGGAGAGGGTTTCCCTCTGAAGATTAGTCACCATCATCTCTGGGTTAGAGGACACCAGGCATGTGTGCGGGAAAGGTGATAATGCAGAAGGGAAAGATTCAGCGTAATTGTACACAGTGAAGATTTGGATCTCTGATCATCCTCTCCTTGTAACTAGAGGAAAACTTCAAGTCAGGCTGATTATCTTACAGACAGAAGGTTCAAAATTTCTCGAGGGGGCTGGTGTGGTAGCGCATCTGGTTGAGTGCTCATATTACAGTGTGCGAGGATCCAAGTTCGAGCCCCCAAGCCGTGCCTGCAGGGGGAAAGCTTCACAAGTGGTGAAGCAGGGCTACAGGTGTCTCTGTGTCTCTCTCTCTCTCTCTATCTCTCCTACCCCTCTCAATTTCTGACTACCTCTATCCAATACATAAATAAAGATAATTTTAAAAAATGTTTTTTAATTTCCCTTGAGCATCCAACCAAGGGAAAATTGTCATCAGAGTGTTTCCCAATAAAAAGTTAGATCACTCACAATAGAATTCACTGTTTGTAGAGATATCAGTACACCACACTGATCATGTCAAACAGATTGTGGCTTCTAGGATCAAGCAAGATTGGCTGTGGTCAGTCTGTACAGCAATAAACAGATTTGAGTGTATCACTTTTAATCACTATGGGCAGAGTATGTATCACTATAGGCAGAGTGACCATCATCTGGGGCCCTAGTCAGGTAATCCTTGGATTCCCACACAAATCTGATGGACCTAGACGTCTAATAGACTCTCCCTCTCCACCACCACTGTTCACTACCATCGACTGTTTAACTTCCGGTTGACTTCAGGAACGTCATCATAAGCCCTCTTGTGGGCCTTCCCAGGACTTGCTGTCACCATAAAGCAGTGATGGCGGGGACTTCTCCAGTCTCCGAAGGGTGGCTGGGTCTTTCTGCCCTGCAACTTGAGGAAGACTGGGCTTGAAATGAGTGAAACCTGCAGCGTTCTGAGCTGTGACCATGAGCTGCTAGCTCAGACCAATAGGCAAACGCTAGAAGAAGAACCAATAGGGACTCAGAGGTTACACATGCTCTGGTGCTAAGTACACACACACACACGCACACACATACACACACACACATACACACACACACATACACACACACACACATACACACACACATATACACGTACACACACTACTTTTCTTTATAGAAATGGAAGCTACTTTCTGCTCTAATCTAACTTTCTAGCCCTTTTCTCCATTCAGACACCATTTTCTCAGTCAATATTTTTATACAACTCCATGTTAGCTATCAAACTCAAGCAAAAACTACCATGGTCATGGGCCCTTAGAAACTTGCCCAGCTTTCTTCCACCCTGTGATCCCTAATCTCATCTGATCTGTTCCTACTTTTTGGTTCCTGTTCATTAACCAGTTTGTCTCACTCTATGTCCTGCCACCTTCTAGACACCAAGCTGCAGACGCTACCATGATTCCATCCTGAGTTCTCAGGGTAGAAGACCTCACCAATATGTCCTGGAACCTCTCCAGAGCTCTACCCCACTAGGGAACGATAGAAAAAGGCTGTGGATACAGATCAATCTGCCAATGCCCAAATCCAGTGGAGAAGCAATTACAGAAGCCAAAACTCCTACCTTCTGCACCCCAAAAACTATTTTGATCCATATACCCAGTAAGGAAGAAGTGATAGGAGGAAGATGATAAGAGGGCTCTGAACTCCAGCTGCACTGGGACTCAGAGAGAGGAGAAGAAAGGGAGGGACATTTAGATGTATAATAGGGTATGTGTGCCTTGGAGGGGAAGAGAGAACTGGACCTGGAAGAAAAAGGAGGCAATTATGTACAAATGTGGACAGATAGCTGTAGAGATGATAGTTAGCCCATGTCTGTGACCTTGGGAGAGATGCAGTGACTTGCAGTAAAGGTGTTGGGATTCAGAACTCTGGTGGTAGGAATGGTGTGGAGTTATACCCCTGTTAGCTTGTATTTTTAAATAAATATTAAATCATTAATAAAGCAAAATTTTTTAAGTGTCAGAGAGTTATAATGGCAGCCCACAGGCCTTAAGATTATGCAAAGTACATATCTGTGACTCTGACCTCTGGCTCCTTCCCTGAAGGGTTTGAAGTTTGTGCATGAGTAACCAGAATATTTCTTAAGGCATCAGAACATCTCACCTGACTAATAACATTCAGACAAAGACAATTGTAATCTAGGTTTAACACATTCTTAATGTCTTCCATACCATGAAAGTAATTTGTGTTTTGACAATTGTCCCTATTGTGTTACCTAAAAAGCGTCATTGATCTTCCTGTTCCTTCTGATGTGATTTTACCAAAAAATAATCTACAAGAGTTATGATCAGAGACACACCTGGCATTCTCCCATCACCAGGTGTCTAGGTGCTGTCCCTCCAGACTCTTAAGGTAAACTAAAAAAGTGGGGGCGGGTGGTAGCACAGCTGGTTAAGCACACACATCACAGTGCACAAGGACCTGGGTTCCAGCCTCCAGTCCCCACCTACGGGAGGAAAATCTTCACTAGGTATGAAGCAGGGCTGCAGGTGTCTCTCTTATCTCTCTCCTTCTGTCTCCCCCTTCAATTTCTGTCTCTATCCAATAATAAAAATAAATAAAAATATTTTTAAAAGATCTTTAAAAAACAAACAACTATGAGCAGAGTGGTAAGGCTCCCTAAGTGTTTGGAGTAAATACTCATTGTGTTTTATTGATTCTAAGGTGAAACAATTTGACACCTCTGAATGAATATCCCAGAAAGCCAGATATACCTAGCAATTTGATGGGATTATAAAATTACTGTTGGCCAGAAGGCATTATGATACAACTGTGCAAATAATTTTATCAAAACTTTCTTGTAAATCAAGAAAGTACTAGTATCAAAAGCGTTAAGAGTCAATAAACTATATTAACTTGAAAGCCTGAAACCAAAACACTGGAGATGAGGAAAACCCCCTCCAGACCCATTTATATATTTGAGATAGAATTCACACTCAACTTTCTTAACCAATGAAAGGAAGAACATTCAAACAATCCTTTGAAATTAAAATAAGACAGATTAAAATAGAATATTAGGTTGAGAAAGCTTCCCAGAGAACAAAAAGACACAGAAAACAGAAGTCAGGAGACAAAACGATCAACAAAAGATGCCGCAGACATGAAAGGCATATGTTTCTAGATTTAAAAGAGATTCACCGGGAGTCGGGCGGTAGTGCGGCAGGTTGAGCATGGGTGGCGCAAAAAGTGCAATGACCCAATTCAAGGATTCTGGTTCGAGCCCCCGGCTCCCCACCTGCAGGGAGGTCACTTCACAGACAGTGAAGCCGGTCTGCAGGTGTCTGTCTTTCTCTCCCCCTCTCTGTCTTCCCCTCCTCCCTCCATTTCTCTCTGTCCTATCCAACAACGACATTAATAACAACAATAATAACAACAAGGGCAACAGAAGGGAATAAGTAAATAAATAAAATTAATAAATATTCAAAAAAAAGAGAGAGAGAGAGATTCACCAACTCCCAGAAGATAAAGCAACAGACCCACAACAAAGTTAGGTTGTGATATTTTGGAAGATGGCAAAAAGAAGGGAAAACTATACAGGTTTCATGCAACAGGCAAGGGAATAGAGCAAAGCCTTCAGATTCCTAAGATCGTTTTGAAACTGAGTGGATCATACTCAGTTATCCACTGCCTGAAGGCATAGAATAGAGACCTCTTCAGACCTGCAAGGAGAGAAGGGAGGCAGTGGCTTAGGATAATGGGTGGGGACAGAATTTAGGATGACAAGTATGTCACCAATGTGAAATGCAACCAGTTCTTCTAGTTTGGAACAGATCACTAAGTCCAAGGAGATTTCTTTTTACTTTTTATTTCAATTTCTTTATTGAGGGATTAATGTTTTGTAGTCGACACTGAATACAATAGTTTGTACATGTGTAACATTTCTCATTTTTCCACATAACAACACAACCCTCACTAGGTCCTCCTCTGCCATCCTGTTCCAGGACCTGAACCCTCCCCCCAACCCACCCCAGAATCTTTTACTTTGTTGCAATACACCAACTCTAGTCCAAGTTCTGCTTTGTGTTTTCCTTTCTGTTTTTCAAACTTCTATCTGAGTGAGATCATCCCATATTCATCCTTCTGCTTCTGACTTATCTCACTTAACATGATTTCTTCAAACTCCATCCAAGATGGGCTGAAAACAGCATAATCACCATTTTTGATAGCTGAGTAGTATTCCACTGTGTGTATATAGACCACAACTTGCTCAACCACTCATCTGTTGTTGGACATCTAGGTTGCTTCCAGGTTTTAGCTATTACAAATTGTGCTGCTAAGAACAAACCTTTTGGGATGGGTATGTTTGCTTCCTTAGGATATATCCCCAGGAGAAGAATTGCAGGTAATAGGGTAGGTCCCCAAGGAGATTTCTTTCTCTTTTTTTATTCCTTATTAATGTTTTACAGTCGATAGTAGATACAATAGTTTGTACATAACATTTCTCAGTTTTCCACATAATGCAACCCCCACTAGATCCTCTGTCATCCTTTTTGGACCTGTACTCTGCCCCGCCCGCCCACCCCAGAGTCTTTTACTTTGGTGCAATGCACCAACTCCAGTTCAGGTTCTACTTGTGTTTTCTTTGCTGATCTTGTTTTTCAACTTCTGCCTGAGAGTGAGATCATCCCATATTCATCCTTCTGTTTCTGACTTATTTCACTTAACATTATTTCTTCAAGCTCCATCCAAGATGGGCTGAAAACGGTGAAATCACTATTTTTAATAGCTGAGTAGTATTCCATTGTGTATATAGACCAAACTTGCTCAGCCACTCATCAGTTCTTGGACACCTGGGTTGCTTCCAGGTTTTGGCTGTTACAAATTGTGCTGCCAAGAACATATGTGTACACAGATCTTTTTGGATGGGTATGTTTGGTTCCTTAGGATATATCCCCAGGAGAGGAATTGCAGGATCATAGGATAGGTCTATTTCTAGCCTTCTGAGAGTTCTCCAGACTGCTCTCCACAGGGGTTGGACCAATTTACATTCCCAGCAGCAGTGCAGGAGGGTTTCCCAAGGAAATTTCTTAAGTGAGATGAAGTTGCATGTCCTGAAAGCACTGGCCGTGGATTATGGACAACTATTAGAAAACTGAGCAAATCAAGTAAGAAGATAATTCCTAACTCTAGGAAAAGTCAAAAGACAACAACAAAGGAGAAAGGAATGGCTGAAAGATTCAGCATGCACTGTAATCATGATGTTTGAACAAACAGCTTGACAAAAATACAATTTAATTATATGGAGAGATTGGAGAAGTTGTATGCTGAAGGATGGGTGGGTAAGAAGACAGCAAAGTCCATGTGTGTTACATATAAAACAAAACTTACTATTCAAGATATTTTAATGAAAAACCGTGCCACTTAGAAACTGGGAATGGATGTCAAAAGAATCAGGAAGGTGTTAAGGTGAAAGTTTCTGGAGACTAGGACAGGAAAGTGCTATGTTCTATGATGATCATGTAGACTATCCCTCGGGTGTGAGCACACATATTACCAGGCACAAGGACCAGGATTCGAACCCCCTCCCTCACCTGATCAAAAACTGCAGGAGGTCTGCTTCATGAGTGGTGAAGCAGGTCTGCAGGTGTCTGTCTTTCTTTCACTCTCTCTATCTCCCTGTCCTCTCTCAATTTCTCTCTGTCCTGTATAATAAAAAAAAAATTAAGGAAGAAATGGCTACTGGGAGCTGTGGGTTTATAGTACTGGCACTGAGTCGCAGTGATAACCCCAGAGGTAAAAAAAAAAAAAAAAAAAGAATTATCTCTATAGTCATACTTTCCACATGTAGCATAGGTTTGAAAATGACAAGCTAAAGGAGGAAGAAAGAATGGACGTGGATCATTTCTTTCATTCGAGATCATGTGTGGATCTGACTAACAGTGATACCTGTCACGGGCTGTGTGATCATGATCCATCACTCTCTGTTAATCAGCTTGATCTGTGAGGCAGAAATTCAGCCAGGCTAGGGAATAGGTTGTGTGTGGGATTAAATGAAACAATGGGGGCCAGGCGGTGGTGCACCTGGTTGAATGCTCACATTACAGTGCACAAGGACCCAGGTTCAAGCCTCTGGTCCCCACCTGCAGGGGGAAAGCTTCACAAGTGATGAAGCAGAGCTGCAGGTGTCTCTCTGTCTCTCTCTATCTCTTCCCTCTCAATTTCTTTCTGTCTATCCAATAATAGATAAATAAAAATGTTTAAAAAAATGAAACAATGCCTGAAAATATATATTATATATATATATATATATATATATATATATATATATATATATATATATATAAATAAAAGAAACAATGCCTTTAGCGTGACAGGCACATGCTAGTGACTTTGGTAGCTCTACACACCCCACACCAGCTGGATTTGATCACGGTCTTCAAAGACTCTAAAGTAGAGAAAAGCAAACAAACGTGAGTTAGGTGCTTTGGAAACAAAACACGTGCCTTTTTCCTTGAGGTTTTCAAAGGTAATTTTTCCTCTGTTTAGTGAACATTTTTTTTCTTTATGGGGAGGGACTGCTGGTTTACAGTCAACAGTAAAATACGGTAATTGGAACACCTATAACATTTCTCAGTTTTCCACATTACAATCTAACCCCTGCCCCAGGTCCTCCTCTGCCATCATGTTCCAGGACCTGAACACTTCCCTGAGCCCCACAGTCCTTTACTTTGGTGCAATACACAAACGCCAGTCCATTAAAAGGTAAATTTACTGACTCATAATTCAATTTCTTGGTTTAAATATTGAATGCACTAGATCTAATAACTTCATTTCCTGCTAACTCCCCAGGTACCTGCTGCAGCCCTGCCCTCCATGTCTCCCACACCAGCAGCCCAGAAGAAGCCCTATCCACACATATCCCTTCCATTAACAGAATGAAATTCCAGATCCTGTTTTGGTCATAAAGAGAAATTACATGAAGGTAATGGGTGATTTTTTTTAAATTTTCTTTCTTTTATTTTATTTATTCCCTTTTGTTGCCCTTGTTGTTTTTTTTTAATTGTTGTAGTTATTATTGTTGTTGTTATTGATGTCGTTGTTGGATAGGACAGAGAGAAATGGAGAGAGGAGGGGAAGACAGAGAGGGGGAGAGAAAGATAGACACCTGCAGACCTGCTTCACTGCCTGTGAAGTGACTCCCCTTCAGGTGGGGAGCTGGGGGCTCGAACTGGGATCCTTAGGCCAGTCCTTACACTTTGCGCCACCTGCTGTGCTACTGCCCGACTCCCAGTAACGGGTGATTTTAAAAGTCACTTGTTCCTCACTAGGTGTGTTTCTTGCTATAACATAGGATTTAAAGAAAATTTTCTGAAGGAAGACTTTTAGAAGGAGTACCGACAGTTCAGCCAAGTGATTTGTACTGGGGACAAATCTCCACAAAATCGCTAATTCTAAACCACTAGTAGGAAGAAATGCATCCACTAGAGCGGAGGGATTAAGAAGACAGATTTTGAGGGTTATGTTCTCGTTATAGTTGTCCCCCAAAGACTCTTTAGATTATGAAAGTTCTGGTATAAAAGGAGTTGGGGGGCCGAGTGGTGGCACCAGTTAAGCACACATAGTGCAAATCACAAGGACAAGCACAAGGATCTCGGTTCAAGCTTCCCTGCTCCCCACCTGCATGGGGAAAGCTTCACAAGTGGTGAAGCAGGTCTGCAGGTGTCTGTCTTTCTCTCTTCCCCTCTCTATCTCCCCCTCCTCTCTCAATTTCTCTCTGTCCTATTCAATAAAATGGAAAAAAGAATGGCCACCAGGAGCAATGGATTCACAGTGCCAGCACCGAGCCTCACCAATAACCCTGGACACACACACACACACATAGAAGGATGGGACTTGATAAGTGACCTGAAGTTTTGTTGAGGCATTGGTACAAAGGGAAAAAAAATCCCTAGAAAGATGCTCCCTAGCACCAAAGGGTGAGAGTATGATTACACAAAGTGCCCTATGGCTTTGGTGTTGAAAAGCAGCTTGGGACATAGGCATGGGGTGCAAAATCTACACTCAGCAAGAAACATCAAAAAGGGGAATCGGGCGGTAAGGATCCCGGTTCGAGCCCCCAGCTCCCCACCTGCAGGGGAGTCGCTTCACAAGCGGTGAAGCAGGTCTGCAGGTGTCTGTCTTTCTCTCCCCCCTCTGTCTTCCCCTCCTCTCTCCATTTCTCTCTGTCCTATCCAACAACAATGACATCAATAACAACAACAACTACAACAATAATGAAAAACAACAAGGACAACAGAAAAGGGAAAATAAATATTTTTTTAAAAAAAGAATGTCTTGAAAAAAAA
This sequence comes from Erinaceus europaeus, assembly GCF_950295315.1. Lineage (NCBI taxonomy): Eukaryota > Metazoa > Chordata > Mammalia > Eulipotyphla > Erinaceidae > Erinaceus > Erinaceus europaeus. The sequence continues at coordinate 13,268,664 of NC_080165.1, read as the reverse complement.
AGAAAGAAACATCTAAAGGATGTTAGTCATGTCAGCAGTGAAATTAGTAACTACAGTGAATCATCCACACACATTACAGTGGGTTCACACTGGTCTACCAGAGAGAATTGCTGGAGGTGGAGGCTGGTAGTACACATCTAGGAGTTTGATAAACTCCCAGCATATGCTAAATGCTAGGAAATCTGTACCAGAAACTTATTTTCCCATGTCAGACATAGGACATGGGTACAGGAAAAATATAAGGAGTATTAGTATAGCAGCCACTGTTTATTGTTTGACCTTATTAAGTTTTCTACATAAAGTCAACAGTTGAGGCTCTGGGGACAAAGTACAGGAGCTTCATATAAATTGAATTAGGTGGGAAACAAAACTAGTCATTCTTTTTATTATTATTCTTATTTTTCCTTCAAATGGCAATCTTAATTTTTTTAAATAATTCTTATTTATAAAAAGGAAACACTGACAAGAACCATAGGATAAGAGGGGAACAACTCCACACAATTCCCACCACCAGACTCTGTAGCCCATCCCCTCCCCTGATAGCTTTCCTATTCTTTATCCCTCTGGGAGTATGGCCTCAAGAGCATTATGTAGTGCAGAGAGTGGGAGGTCTGGCTTCTGTAATTGTATCCTCAGTGAACATGGGTGTTGACAGGTCGATCCATACTCCCAGCTGCCTCTCTCATTCCCTAGTGGGGCAGGGCTCTGGGGAATCAGAGCTCCAGGACACATTGGTGGGGTCATCTGCCCAGGGAAGTCCAGTTGGCATCACAGTAGCATCTAGAACCTGGTGGCTGAAAGAAGAGTTAATATATAAAGCCAAACAAATAGTTGACTAATCATGAACCTAAAGGCTGGAATAGTGCAGATGAAGATTTCGGGTCCTCTGTTTTGAAGATAGCTAGTAGGCCTATTTTAGTTATATTCCAAGGAGCCCATGACTATACTAGTGTTTTGTTTTGTTTTGGTTTGGTTTTCTGATCCTGACCTCTAATATGCAGGTGGACCCAAGTTATTGTCTGGGGAGATGATGTGATGGCTGGAAAAAGACCCAGAAAGCTGGATCAAGGAGGAGAGTAGCTCCCAAATATAGGAAAGGTGTATAAGTATTGTTAACTGTAAATCACCTTAGGAGCCTATGTGAGCTCTGCATTCCTGTAGATCTGAGCTCACATTCTGTGGTCATGAGTAGGAACGTTCCAAGCTGCCCCAATTTCAGAACCCATCTTCCTCAGGTGGAAGATAGAGTATGTTGTTGGAGGATGGAACATTCTCTACCGTGGTTGATCCATGTTGAGGGCAAGGTCCTATGGGGGCCCACGGAGGGATCTATTGTGTTGTTCCTGGTAAAGATGACAAAAACTGACAAAAAACATAGGATAAGAGGGGTACAACCCCACACAATTTCCACCCCCAGAACTACGTATCCCATCCCCTCCCCTGATAGCTTTCTTAGTCTTTATCCTTCTGGAAGTATGGGCCTAAGGTCATTGTGGGGTGCAGAAGGTGGAAGGTCTGGCTTCTATAATTGCTTCCCCAATGAACATCCATACTCCCAGCCTGTCTCTACTAGTAACAATTCTAAGAGTTGCCAAGTTTGTGGAGCTGTGATCTATGTGCCTCTACATAACCAGAATTCTCCAAAGTAGAACAGGCTGGTGACGTGAACGTGCCAGGGATCAAGAATACACATCTAAAGATCTCATAAACGGTGTGTCTCAGGAGGGGGCACAGTGTATAAAGCACTGGACTCTCAAGCACAAGGTCCTGAGTATAATCTTTCACAGCACATGTTCCAGAGTGATGTTTAGTTCTTTCTCTCTCTCATCCTTTCTAATAAATAAATTAAACATTGAAAAAAGTCTCATAAATGTTGGGAATTCTTGAATGTTTTACTAGTAAAGATTTACAAGACAGTTGTCACAAGGTACAGCCTTGTACCTTTCTGTGACCTGTGTCTTCACGCCACTCCCACCACCACAAGTCCTCTACCAGCCTGACTTGAATTCCCAACTCCAACATGACAGGTTCCTCCTCTTCCCCCCACACCACCAGCCAGAGTCCTTGGCCTTGCTTCAACAGACCATGCCTCATCCATCAGCCACCCTGGGTTTTGCCTTTCCCTCCTTGTGTCTGTAATTCCACCTCTTAGTGAGGTCACTTTACATCGAATAGAGTTTGGCTTAAGATGGGTAGGAAGGGGAGTCGGGCTGTAGGACATCGGGTTAAGCACAGGTGACACAATGCACAAGGACAGGTGTAAGGATCCCGTTTGGAGCCTCAAACTCCCCACCTGCAAGGGAGTCGCTTCACAAGCGGTGAAACAGGTCTGGAGGTGTCTGTCTTTCTCTTCCCCTCTCTGTCTTCCTCTCCCCTCTCCATTTCTCTCTATCCTATCCAACAATGACAACAACAATAATAACTAAAACAAAAAACAAAAAAAAAGATCAGTAGGTAGATGAAACAAGGGGCCAATTAGCAAATATCAACAATCTCAAGAGATCTAGGCTCACAATTAAAATATCATTGTTACATAATGGTTTTCAAACAAGAATGACAGAAGAATCCATCTAGAGTGGGTTTCAGGGGTACAGATGAGGCTGGTCTGGCATCTTGAGAAAAGACCTGTCCATACAAATGGAATCTGTTTCTAATATGGAGATGTTTGCCATTACAGATAAACATGAATTGGAAGTCTCCTGTGGAATGGGCAGTCCAAAGTCAGGTGCCAAAAAAAAAAAAAAAAAAAAAAGCTCTAAGTTCAGTAATTGAAACTTTTTATGAATGTCTATCATTAATTAATAATTTTTCAAAAGTTCTAATGAAAGTTTATACTACCAAGAGAGAAAAAAATCTTAGAAATAATTCTTTTTAGGGGGGAACTTCCAGAGGTGGGGATACGAGCAGCAGCAAATCTGTTTCTCTCCTCTTCTGGATCAACTAGGAATACCAAAGGATACCACCTGGGACTGAAACAAGACAGGACTAGAATGACTACAGGAACCCTCCAAATCACCCGTGAGCGCAAACACACAGTGGCTGGTAACAGAGAGGAACCTAGGGAGAGACTAAGTGGCTGGTAACAGTCCAGCGGTTTACCAGTTGAGACACCACCTCCAGTCTGTTCCACCAACAAGGGAACAGCTGAAGGGAGGAGAAGACTCCCCAGAGACTCACCAAGTGCAACTCTGAGTCTCCATTGCTACTTCCCTCAGAAGCTGCAGCAGCGGCAGGGAGGGACACTTGGGGACAGAGATCTAACCAGGAAACTCAGGAGAAGACCTATACTTGGTGGCTGTGGGGCTGTGAATGTCTCTTTGCATAACCACTGGACTATCTCTGCCACACCCTGCCTTATCTCTTGGTCAGGAGTCAGTGATTAAGCTAAGAAGCCTACTTATAGTTTAGAAAGCCCTCAGGCTCCCATAGCCTACAGAGAAGAAGAAAAAAAATAAGAGAGGCTTTTAAATCACTGAGCTCCAACTCAGGGATTAAAAGACTATTGAAACAACTGTTAACTTCCACCATTGTGAATCCTTTACTTACCTTACTTAGACACAAGACAATCCAGGAAATAGTGATCAGTAATTTGAAAAGTATTAAGAGAGGAAACTCATAATATATAAAATGGGTAAACCAACAAGAAGAAATATTGGAGAAACTAACCAGGACAACAGTCCAGCTAAAAGCCCCCCAAAGGGTGAAGCACAAAATAACGAGTTCAACATCCAAACATTAGCTCAGGAAATAATCACAGGAGTGAGTAAAGAGTTTGAAAGAATTGTAATCAGAAATACAGGAACAACAAATGAGACTCTGGAAGAAAACACTATCTCAAGGTTATTAGAGAGCTGAAAGCTGAAAGAGCTGAGCTAAGAACACAACTAACTGAACAAGCTAAAACAGTATCAGAACAGGGAAACAAAATAGATGAACTCCAGAAAACAGTAGAGGGCATAGAGAATAGAATCAATGAGGCTGAAGACAGAATTAGCAAGATCGAGGATGAATTAGAGACAACTAAAAAAGAAGTAAGAGATCTCAAAAAAAGATTAAAACATGCTGAAAACAACAACAAAGACCTATGGGATAACTTCAAAAGAAACAATATACGCATTATTGGCTTACCAGAGGAAGAAAGAGAGGGAGAAGAAGAAAGCATTCTTCAGGCCATAATAGCTGAAAACTTCTCTAGTCTAGAAACATCAAAGACATAAAGATTCAAGAAGCCCAGAGGGTCCCAAACAGAATTAACCCAGACTTAAAGACACCAAGACACATCATATTTAGAATGGAAAGGAATAAGGATAAAGAAAGGATCCTGAAGGCTTCAAGAGAAAAAACAAAGAGTCACCTACCGAGGAAAACCCATAAGATTAGCAGCAGACTTTTACACACAAACACTACAGGCCAGAAGAGAATGGCAAGATATCTACCGAGTTCTCAATGAGAAAGGCTTTCAACCAAGAATACTATATCCTGCTAGACTGTCATTCAGACTAGAGGGAGGCATCAAAACCTTCTCAGAAAAGCAACAGTTGAAGGAATCAACTATTACCAAGCCTGCCCTGAAAGAAGTTCTGAAAGGTCTTCTATAAACAGTCAGACCATCATAAATAGGACATATATCAGAACACTCTAAAACTCTACAAGAATGGCATTAAAATATCTTCAGTCTTTGATATCAATAAATATCAATGGCCTGAATTCACCTATTAAAAGACACAGAGTAGGAAGATGGATCAGAAAACAAAACCCAACAATATGCTGTCTACAGGAAACCCACCTAACTCAACAAGACAAACACAGACTTAAAGTGAAAGGATGGAAAACTATCATACAAGCCAATGGCCCACAAAAAAGGGCAGGAACAGCTGTTCTCATATCTGACATGATAGACTTTAAAATACATAAGATTTAAAAAGATAGGGATGGACACTACTTAATGCTCAGAGGATCAGTCAATCGAGAGGACTTAACAATCATTAACATCTATGCACCCACTGAGAAGCCATCTAAATACATCAAACATCTACTGAAAGAGCTACAGCAATATATTAACAGCAACACAGTCATAGTAGGGGACTTCTACACCCCACTCTCTCAACTTGACAGATCATGCAGGCAGAAAATCAATAAAGACATAAGGGAGCTAAATGAGGAGATAGATAAACTAGAACTATTGGACATTTTCAGAGTCATACATCCCAAAAACTGGAATACACATTTTACTCAAATCCACATGGGTCATTCTCAAGGATAGACCATATGTTAGGCCACAAAGACAGCATCAGCCAATTCAAGAGCATTGAAATCATCCCAAGCATCTTCTCAGACCACAGTGGAATGAAACTAACACTTAACAATCAACAAAAAATTAGTAATAGTCCCAAAATGCGGAAGCTCAACAGTACACTACTTAAAAGAAACTGTTGTTGTCAAAGAGGAAATAAAGGAAGAAATCAAAATGTTTCGAGACTTCAATGAAAATGAAGACACAAGCTATCAAAATATATGGGACACAGCTAAGGCAGTACTGAGAGGGAAGTTCATAGCTATACAAGCACACATTAGGAAACAAGAAAAACACAAATAAATAGCCTGATTGCACATCTTAAAGACCTAGAAGAAGAAGAACAAAGGAACCCCAAAGCAACCAGTAGGACAGAAATCACTAAAGTTAGAGGAGAAATAAATAACACTGAGAATAAGAAAACCATACAAAAGATCAACAAACGTAAATGTTGGTTCTTCAAAAGAGTGAACAGAATGGACAAACCTTTATCCAGACTCACAAAACAGAAAAAGGAGTGGACCCAAATAAATCAGATAGTAAACGAAAGAGGAGATATCACAACAGACACCAAGAAATTCAACATATCATGCGAGGCTTCTATGAACAACTATATGCCACCAAGCTAGGGAACCTGGAAGAAATGGACAGTTTCCTAGATATCTACCAACTTCCAAAATTAAGTAAAGAGGAAGTGGATAACATGAACAGGCCCATCACAGCTAATGAAATAGAAACTGTCATCAAAAATCTTCCCAAAAATAAAAGTCCTGGACCAGATGGTTTTACAAATGAATTCTACAAAACCTTCAAAGAAGAACTAATACCTCTACTTTTAAAAGTCTTCCAGAAGATTGAAGACACTGGAATACTCCCTGCCAGCCTCTATGAAGCTAACACCACTCTGATACTGAAAGCATACAGGAACACAGCCAAAAAAGAAAACTACAGACCAATATCTTTGATGAACATAGATGCTAAAATATTGAACAAAATTCTAGCCAACAAGATACAGCAGTATATTATAAAGATTGTTCGTCATGACCAAGTGAGGTTTATCCCAGGCATGCAAGGTTGGCTTAATATACGTAAATCAATCAATGTGATCCACCACATCAACAAAAGCAAGACCAAAAACCATATGGTCATATCAATAGATGCAGAAAAAACCTTTGACAAAACACAACATCTCTTTATGATCAAAACACTACAAAAAATGGGAATAGATGAAAATTCCTGAAGATAGTGGAGTCTATATATATAGCAAACCTACAGCCAACATCTTACTCAATGGTGAAAAACTAGAAGCATTTCCACTCAGATCAGGTACTAGACAGGGCTGCCCACTATCACCATTACTATTCAACATAGTGTTGGAAGTTCTTGCCATAGCAATTAGGCAGGAGCAAGGAATTAAATGGATACAGATTGCAAGAGAAGACGTCAAACTCTCCCTATTTGCAGATGACATGATAGTATACACAGAAAAACCTAAGGAATCCAGCAAGAAGCTTTTGGAAATCACCATGCAATACAGTAAGGTGTCAGGCTACAATATTAACATTCAAAAGTCAGTAGCATTCCTCTATGCAAACACTAAGCTAGAAGAAACTGAAATCCAGAAATCAATTCCTTTTACTATAGCAACAAAAACAATAAAATATCTAGGAGTAAACCTAATCAAAGAAGTGAAAGACTTGTATACTGAAAATTATGAGTCACTACTCAAGGAAATTGAAAAAGACACAAAGAAGTGGAAAGATATTTCATGTTCATGGGTTGGAAGAATTAACATCATCAAAATGAATATACTACCCAGAGCCATATACAAATTTAAAGCTATCCCTATCAAGATCCCAACCACATTTTTTAGGCTGATAGAACAAATGCTACAAATGCTTATCTGGAACCATAAAACACCTAGAATTGCCAAAACAATCTTAAGAAAAAAGAACAGAATCGGAGGCATCACACTCCCAGATCTCAAATTGTATTATAGGGCCATTGTCATCAAAACTGATTGGTACTGGAACATGAATAGACACACTGACCAGTGGAATAGAATTGAGAGCCCAGAAGTGAGCCCCCACACCTATGGACATCTAATCTTTGACAGAGGGGCTCAGAATATTAAATGGGGAAAGCAGAGTCTCTTCAACAAATGGTGTTGGAAACAATGGCTTGAAACATGCAGAAGAATGAAACTGAGCCACTGTATTTCACCAAATACAAAAGTAAATTCCAGGTGGATCAAAGACTTGGATGTTAGACCACAAACTATCAGATACTTAGAAGAAAATATTGGCAGAACTCTTTTCCGCATACATTTTAAAGACATCTTTAATGAAATGAATCCAATTACAAAGACGACTAAGGCACGCATAAAATTATGGGACTACATCAAATTAAAAAGCTTCTTCACAGCAAAAGAAACCACTACCCAAACCAAGAGACCCCTCACAGAATGGGAGAAGATCTTTACATGCCATACATTAGACAAGAGTTTAATAACCAACATATATAAAGAGCTTGCCAAACTCAACAAGACAACAAATAACCCCTTCCAAAAATGGAGGGAGGACATGGACAGAATATTCACCACTGAAGATCCAAAAGGCCAAGAAACACATGAAAAAATGCTCCAAGTCTCTGATTTTCAGAGAAATGCAAATAAAGACAATAGTGAGATAGCACTTCACTCCTGTGAGAATGTCATACATCAGAAAAGGTACTAGCAGCAAATGCTGGAGAGGGTGTGGGGTCAAAGGAACCCTCCTACACTGCTGGTGGGAATGTAAATTGGTCCAACCTCTGTGGAGAACAGTCTGGAGAACTCTCAGAAGGCTAGAAATGGACCTACCCTATGATCCTGCAATTCCTCTCCTGGGAATATATCCTAAGGAACCCAACATATCCATCCAAAAAGATCTGTGTACACATATGTTCTTGGTAGCACAATTTGTAATAGCCAAAACCTGGAAGCAACCCAGGTGTCCAATAACAGATGAGTGGCTGAGCAAGTTGTGGTCTGTATACACAATGGAATACTACTCAGCTGTAAAAAATGGTGACTTCACCGTTTTCAGCTGATCTTGGATGGACCTTGAAAAAATCATGTTGAGTAAAATAAGTCAGAAACAGAAGGTTGAATATGGGATGATCTCACTCTCAGGCCGAAGTTGGAAATCAAGATCAGAAAAGAAAACACAAGTAGAACCTGAACTGGAGTTGGCATATGGCACCAAAGTGAAAGACTCTGGGGTGGGTGGGTGGGGAAAATACAGGTCCAAGAAGGATTCAGAGGACCTAGTGGGGGTTGTATTGTTATATGGGAAACTGGGGAATGTTATGCATGTACATACTATTGTGTTTACTGTTGAATGTAAAACATTAATTTCCCAATAAAAAATTAGAAAACAATAAATAAGAAGAAGAAGAAAGAAAGAAATAGTCTCTTCCTAAAAAAAAATCATTCTTTTTTTTCTTTTTTTTGATAAATTTTATTTATTTATTTTCCCTTTTGTTGCCCTTGTTTTTTTTATTGTAGTTATTGTTTTTGTTATTGATGTTGTTGTTGGATAGGACAGAGAGAAATGGAGAGAGGAGGGAAAGACAGAGAGGGGGAGAGTAAGATAGACACCTGCAGACGTGTTTCACCGCCCGTGAAGCGAGTGCCCTGCAGGTGGAGAGCCAGGGCTTGAACCTGGATCCTTACGCCAGTCCTTACGCTTTGTGCCACATGCACTTAACCCGCTGTGGTACCGCCCGGCTCCCTAGAAACTATTCTTAAAGACCACAACCATAGATATTGCTTATGTATCTAGGTCTGGGCAGTAGCAGCCCTGGTTGAGCATACACGTCAGTTACAATGTGCAAGAAGCCAGGTTCAAGCCTCCAGTAAGTTTCACGAGAGGTGAAGCGGAGCTACAGGTGTCTCTCTTTGTCTCTCCCTCTCTCTAGCCCCTCCTCTCTCAGTTTCTCTCTGCCCTGTCAAATTAATTAGTTAATTAATTAATTAAGAAGAAATAGTGTTTTATCTAAAAATCTTTAAATCTGGATTGGGAGATGACTCTAGTGATGAAGCATGTACCTTACGATGTACAAGATCCAGGGTTTGAGCCCAGGCACCACACAGGAGCATCTGGGAAGCTCCGGGAGTTTCTCTGTCTCTCTCTTTCTAAAATAAAATGAAAATTTAGTCCAGGAGCAGTGGACTTGCACATGTTCAAAGTCCCAGCACCACAAATAATCCATTCATTCCTGAAAATAAGAACTCAAAGTCTTACATCTATAAGCTGCTTCTCTTGCTGACAAATGTTATGGTAGAGATAACATAATTTGGACAAAACAAACATACAGACAAACTCAAACATGGCTATGGAGCTACCCCAAGTCTTGGGAAAACCAGAGCTGGGAGGCTGTGGAGAATGGTTCCAAGTACAACCGGGTGTCCCTGGCATTTTCATCACATCCAGGTGCGTCCACTGTTGAGAGGATGACACTCATTGAGCCAGAGACCTCGGAATTTGTCAGTCACTGCTTGATGAGCTTTCTGCCAATCAGAATAGGATTTACTGAAAACTATTTGCATAAATGGATCTGCCCCACCTCCCCCCACCAGCCCCTTCACCTATGGAAGCTTGTCCTTTGCCAGTTATTTGGGCACTGTGCTTAAAGGGGCCATACAGTGGGCTGTGATTCTGAAGCCTTGAATATTGACGTTTTGAACACCGAAGCTGCAAAACTTAAGTTGCCGTTCCAGCAGGTTTTACTCTCGTGGAGATAGCTAAAAGGTTCCAGAGAAACCCAATTCTGCTTCCGTTCCAGTTCCCTTTAGGTCTATTAGTCCCGTCTTCCCAGCAGCAGTGGGATTAGGTGTTGAGGAATCCTGGACTGAACCTCCCTTTCTCTCTCTTTTTAAATACATTGTTTTTAACTTTATTCATTTATTGGATAGAGACAGAGAGAAATGAAGAAGGAAGGGGAGAGAGACAAAGGGAGAGAGACAGAGAGACACCTGCAGCACTACCTCACCACTCGTGAAGCTTCCCCCCCTGCAGGTGGGGAACCAGGGGCTTGAACCCAGGTCTTCGAGCACTTTAATGTGTGCACTTAACCAGGTCTCTTGAACCTCTCACTCTTGATTTGCAGTTCAGATTTTTTTTCTTTTTGTATACCCACACATACACATCCCTCCGGGTTTGCTGTCTACAAAAGGCCAGCAGGAGGTTGGGACTAAAGGTTTAGCTTTAAGGACTTGGTAAGTCCTTTGAAGTTCCAACTCCACTAAACATCAGGAGATCTGGGTCTAAGAAATTGGGAGCTTTTTCTCAGAGCAGGTTGGGAACGAAGCTTCTTCACTTGTGCCTGCAAGGCCTTATGCGTGAGGCGATGGGTCCTTATAAGTTCTCACATGGGTTCAATTAGCCTAAAGTGATTTGAGAGTCAGTTATCCAAAAGGGAAAGCTCTTGAGATCCCTAAACTACTTTACTTGAGTGCACACAGAAATTATAGGAACTACAGACCCGAGTTACAAAAGGAAGCAAACCGGTTCATGGCTAAGAGTTCTGTGTTTATGTCTGCTTATATATTGTGTTTTTCCCACATGTGAATGTTTGATAACTTACCTCCAAATGCATTGATTTGTGTTTCAATAAAAGTTTCTAGAACATGGAAATCTTGATAACAAAATCATTTTCAACTTAATGTGATTTAGGGTAATTATTGGTAAATAAAAACAATAGTAAGCTGATTAATTGAATAAAATAGGCCATCAGTTCATCACTTACAGGTTCAAGCCCCAGATCACCAGGTGGGATGTGCTTTGCAACAGAGGAAGCTCCGGTGCTCCAGTGTCTTTCCCTTGCTGTCTCCTCCGTGTCTGAAAGGCTCAACCCTTCTGTTCATAGCTGAATTATTCATTATAGCCAAGGAGTGGAAGCAATCTAAATGCCCATCAGCAGACGACTGGATAAAGAATTTACAGGATATAAACACACACAGAGAGAGAGAGAGAGAGAGAGAGAGAGAGAAAGGAAGAGGGAGTGAGGGAAAGGAAGGAAGGAAGAGAAAGAACTCACAGGATACACTTCCTAACAAAGCCCCAAAACCTAGGTATAGACCAGGTCCCATGAGATAGAGCATGACTCATGACCACAGAATGTGACCTCAGATCTACAGGGATGAAGAGGTTATACAGGCTCCTAAGCTGAATATAGGCTCCAGATCAAATCGATAGAATCTACAGTCAACAGTATTTATACACCTTTCCCATATTTGGGAGCTACTCTCTTGCCTGATCCAGCTTTCTAGCCCTTTTTCCAGCCATGACATCATCTCCCCAGACAGTAACTTGATTCCACCTGCATATCAGAAGTCAGGCTCAGGAAGAAAATAGTATAGTCATGGGCCCTTTGGAATATAACTAAAATAGGCCTACTAGCTATCTTCAAAACAAAGACCCCAAATCTTCATTTGCAATATTCCAGCCTTTAGATTCATGATTAGTCAACAATTTGTTTGGCTCTATATGTTAACTCTTTTTTCAGCCAAAAGGTTCCAGATACTGATACCTACCAGACCTCCCCAGGCAGACAACCCCACAAATATGTCCTGGAGCCCCGCTTCCCCAGAGTCCTGCCCCACTAGGGAAAGACAGAGACAGGCTGAGAGTCTGGATCAACCTGTCAACCTGTCAATGCCCATGTTCAGCAGGGAAGCAATTACAGAAGCCAGACCTTCCACCTTCTGCACCCCATGGTGACCCTGGGTTCATACTCCCAGAGAGATAAAGAGTAGGAAAACTATCAGGGGAGGGGACGGGATATGGAGTTCTGATGGGGGGAATTGTGTGGGGTTGTAACCCTTTTATCCTATGATCTTATCAATATTTCCATTTTATAAATAAAAATGTTAAAATAAAAAAAAAAGAACTCACAGGATATATATTCAGTAGAATACTACTCCAAAATTTTAAAAGATTCTGTACTGGGCACAAAACCAGTGGAAGTAAAGGTGATTATGCTAAGTGAAATAAGTAAAGTGAAAGACAGCAATTAGTGATTTCCGTCATATGTGCACGATAGATAAATAAACAAATGAAGCTGCAGAAAGAAAGAAAGAAAGAAAGAAAGAAAGAAAGAAAGAAAGAAAGAAAGAGAAGAGAGAGAGAGATGCAAAGAAGGAAGGAAAGAAAGGCTAGCCACATTGTCCCTTAGATGTTGTGAAAACTATGATGGCAACAGGCAGAACGGAGGCACAGACCTTTGGTGCCAGGTGCAGTGAGTAACTATACCCCTGTTATCTTATAATCTTACAAATCATTATTAAATTACTATTGAAATTAAATAAAAGCTCTAAGAATAATTTTAAAAAGAAAAAAAGAGGCTCAGAATCTGATATGCATCTTTCTCCTTCTGGCTTATCTCATTTAACATGTTTTCCTCAAGCCCTGTCCAAGATGAAATAAAAGAGATGATTTCATTGCTTTTATAACAGAGTAGAATCCCATTGTGTATATATAACACAAGTTTCTTGGCCATTCATTTGGCATGAACATCTGGGTTGCTTCCAAAAAAAAATAATCATAATAGCTTCATGGACAGAGCACAAGCCTTACCATGCATGAAGTCCTAGGTTCAATCCCAAGCACCACATAATAAGACCAAGAACAGCACCAAGGGTATATCATGGTAGAGTGGTTCTCTCTCTCTTTCTCTCTCTCTCTCTCTCTCTCTCTCATGTGTGTGTGTGTGTGTGTGTGTGTGTGTGTGTGTGTGTGTGTGTGTTACTCAAAAACTGGGCTGGGGGGAGTCGGGCGGTAGCGCAGCGGGTTAAGTGCATGTGGCACAAGGACTGGGTAAGGACCCCGGTTCGAGCCCCCGGCTCCCCACCTGCAGGGGAGTCGCTTCACAGGCGGTGAAGCAGGTCTGCAGGTGTCTGTCTTTCTCTCCTCCTCTCTGTCTTCCCCTCCTCTCTCCATTTCTCTCTGTCCTACCCAACATCGACGACATCAACAACAATAATAACTACAACAATAAAAAAACAAGGGCAACAAAAAGGAATAAATAAATAAATTTTTTTAAAAACTGGGCTAGGAAGTCATTTGACTGAATTTCATATACATGAGGCCCTTTTTCATTCCCTGTTGCTGCATATCATAAAACAGCCAATAAGTGTGTAAAAGCTCTTTCTCCTGACTTCTCCACTAGTACTTCCTTATCTTAATTGAGAAAGTTGTTTTACAACTGAAAAGATGTCATACAGAATTGTGACTGAAGTGCTTGACAGAGAACCTCATAGTCAACTATCAAATCCATCAGAAGGTAGAAAAAGAAAAGCAGTCAACCATTGATGCCTTCCCGCAAAAGTCACAGAACTCTCTAAGTAAATGCTGATCTGAACACTCACGTGGGTGATTCTCATTTCCCAAATCTGCATTTCCTCTTTGCCAAATAATGTTCCGTGTTTGCTTGTTTTGAACCATAAACAACAGAAGGAGTTACAGGGGAAAAGAACAAAAAGAAAAAGAAAATACTGACATTTTTCTAGTCATTTCTTGTCCAGACCAAAATTTCCCTTTAACCTTTGTTAAATGTAATGTTATTTTATTTTTATTTATTTATTGACACCAACATTATCACAGGGGCTCAGTGCCTACAAGACGAGACAGATCCACCGCTCTCAAGAGGCAATTTTCCCTCCCTCCCCCCTTTTCATTTCTTTCTATTTTATTTGGTAGGACAGAGAGAATTTGAGTGTGGGGGGTGGAGTAGAGAGGGAGAGAGAAAGGTAGATACCTGCAGACCTGCTTAATCACTATGGGGATGCATTGGATCGACCTTCTCATGGTGCATCCCGTGAGTACCCATTCATTGGGGAAACTGACGATCCTTCCTAGCCGACTGAATCCACATGGATCCCAGTCACTTTCAAAGCCAGCAACAAGCAGCTCCTGACAGCTTTCAACCTGACGCTGTTGACTGGCTACGGAAGAAGGGCAAACGCTAGAAGAAGAAGAACTATGAAAAGTGTCCCTGTGCAGGTACGGAAGCAAGGGTTTGAACCCAAGTCCTTGATCATGGTCCCCAAATGTGATATTCTTACATTATGTCTTATCAGTCAGTGCTTACAAATAAATTCACCCTACAAGCCTAGTGAAAAAAAGAGGCTTAGAGCAGTGAAACCACACTTGTGTGAGGCAGAAGGAATGCAGGAAGGAGGAAGTAAAACGTAGAGTCTTTCAGAAATACCAAAATAAATATAATGATCTGTAGATCCTGGAGGAGGAGTTTCCTGCGCATCAGAGAAACACAAAACATAAGGGGGAAAAAATCATAAAATTGACGAATAGTAGGAACTTCCGTAAAAATCATCACGTGGAAAGTAAAAGGACAAGCTTCAACCCAAGAAAATATTTGTAAGCTATTACCACCATGGAGTCATCAAGAATATGTGAAGGCCCCTAAAAAATAGAAGAAAAGGAACGGTGAGCACACAGGAGACGTAAACAGATACATCCCTGAAAAGAAGACACAAGTGGCCACTATATAGGAAACTAGATGTGAAAACAGCCTCAGCCTTCTTCTTGATTATGGGAAGGCAGGTTGAGATGACAAAAAAAAAAAAAAAAAAAAGCTTTTCAAAAGCAAAAATCCAGCAAACCCCAGCCAATCCTCACACACTGCTAGCAGGAGCAGAGGCTGGCTCACCCACCCGCAGCAGCCATCTGACATTACATTACGAGGAGTTATATTATTCCCCTGGCATCCCACTCTCCTTCCAGTATCCCATTCTGAATTTCACAGAGCAGAACATGAAAATCTGTGTTTCCAACACACTCCTAACCCTGGGGTCCACATGTGAGTAAGACCCGATCAAGCTGAGGCAGGCACAAAGCTTTGCTGATGGGGCCAGGCAGTGGTGCTCCTGGTTTAGCTCGCACTTGGTTAAGGACCCAAGTTCAAGTCCCTGGTCTCCACCTGCAAGGGGAAAGCTTCACGGGTGGTGAAGCAGGGCTACAGGTCTCCCTATCTCTCTCTCTCTCTCCCCTCTCAATTTCTCTCTAGCTCTATCCAATAATAAATACATAGAAATATCATTTAAAAAAGACTTTGCCCCCACCTATAGGGGAGTCGCTTCACAAGCAGTGAAGCAGGTCTGTAGGTGTCTATCTTTCTCTCCCCCTCTCTGTCTTCCCCTCCTCTCTTCATTTCTCTCTGTCCTATCCAACAATGACAACAACAATAATAACTACAACAATAAAACAAGGGCAACAAAAGGGAATAAATAAATAAATTTTTTTTAAAAAAAAAAGACTTTGCTGCTGGGTACAGTATGGAACTATACCCCTATTACCACACAATCTTGTCAACCACCATGAAATCACTAATAAATAAATATGAAAAAAATGATTTGGTCAATCCAACACACATTCATGTCATTAAGATCTGTCCTATCCAGTCCCTTGCCTGGTTAGACCGGAGACTTCCGGTGAGGAGGGAAGCAGATCTCACCGGCTCCCCTACCCAGGGAAAAGAGTATTATGGTGGCTTCTTCGTTTTAAAAGGCAGTTTCAGAGCAGTGGCAGCTTGGTTTTGGAGCCAGCGGGTCTACCAGTGGCTTCCCCCATTTAACTGAAGTGATTTCCTAATTGTAAGGCGGTGTGGCTCTGGAAGAAGGACTGCACTGGCAGCTTGCCCACCTAAACTGCATCTTCCCCACTGAAGGGAAAGTGCTAGATTTCTGGGGGACCCAGTCCCATGGCGTGGCTGCAGGACTCAGTCCTAGACATTCGGTACCAAATCCGTTCCTTCCACTCTGCCAACAACTCTGTAAATAATCGGTAATGTGCATTCAATCTCTTTTCTCTTGGCTAAGCTAGGATATAGCATGTGCTTTGTGACTCTGTCTTGACAGGTATACCTAGCAACTTGCCTATATCACCCAACCCTCTGATTACAATCCTACATATACACCCAAGAGAAACTATGGAGTCTTTAGACCACAAAGAGGTATCAGGATATTTGTTCGGTAGTTCCTGCATTAACTGGAAGCAACTCAATGTGCTTTGTTCGTTCGTTCGCCTCCAGGGTTATTGCTGGGGTTCAGTGCCTGCATTAGGAATCCACTGCTCCTGGAGGCCACTTTTTTCCTTTTTAAAAAACTTATTTATTTATTTTCCCTTTTGTTGCCCTTGTTTTTTATTGTTGTAGTTATTGATGTCATAGTTGTTGGATAGGACAGAGAGAAATGGAGAGAGGAGGGGAAGGCAGAGAGGGGGAGAGAAAGATTGACACCTGCAGACCTGCTTCACTGCCTGTGAAGCGACTCCCCAGCAGGTGGGGAGCTGGGGGCTCGAACTGGGATCCTTGCGCTTCTCACCACGTGCGCTTAACCTGTTGCTCTACCGCCTGACTCTTTTTTTTCCCATTTTGTTGCCATTGTTATTCTTGTTGGATAGGACAGAGCAAAATTGAGAGAGATGGGGAATATAGAGAAGGGGAGAGAATGACATTTGGAGACCTACTTCACTACTTGTGAAGCAACCCCTCTGCAGGTGGGGAATCCTGGACTCAAACTGGGATTCTTATGCTGGTCCTTGTGCTTTGTGCCATGTGCACTTAACCTGCTGTGCTACCTCCCGGCCCCTGAAGCAACTCAATGTCTTTATTTATTTATTTATTTATTTATTTATTTATTTATTTATTTTGCCTCCAGGGTTATTGCTGGGGCTTAGTGCCTGCACCATGAATCCACTGCTCCTGGAGGCTACTTTTTCCCTTTTGTTGCCCTTGTTTTGTCATTGTCATAGTTATTATTGTTGTTATTTATGTCGTTGTTGTTGGATAGGACAGAGAGAAATGGAGAGAGGAGGGGAAGACAGAGAGGTGTAGAGAAAGACATCCGCAGATCTGCTGCACCACTTGTGAAGTGACACCCCTGCAGGTGGGGAGTCGGGGGCTTGAACCAGGATCGCTACGCCGGTCAATGTGCTTCATGCCATGTGAGTTTAACCCGCTGTGCTCAATGTTTATCATTTTATCCAGGAGTATACTGTATTAAAAAGTTATAGTGTGGGAGTTAGGTGGTAGCTCAACTGGTTAAGCACACATGGTGCAAAGTGCAAGGACCCATGGCTTAGGGATCCCAGTTCAAGCCCCCAGCTCCTCACCTGCAGGGGAGTCCCTTTACAGGCAGAAAAGCAGGTCAGCAGGTGTCTGTCTTTGTCTTCCCCTCCTCTCTCCATTTCTCTCTGTCCTATCCAGTAACAACATCAATAACGACAATAATAACTACAACAATAAAACAAGGGCAACAAAAGGGAATAAATAAATAAATAAATTACAGTGCAAAAGAACAGTATCCAGAAATAAAAATGAATAGCACAATAGCTTCATCTATCCACATACATAAGTTGCAATAAGTGTTGAGTCTAAATATATCACAAAAGAATACAGGCAGAATAATTTCATTTTAAAAATATATATTTATCTTATTATAATGAGACATACAGAGAAACCAGAGCTCTGTTCAGCTCTGGCTTATGGTGGTGCTGGGGATTGAACCTGGGACCTCGGGGCCTCAAGCATCAAAGTCTTTTGCAGAACCATTATACTATCTCCCCAGCCCAATAATTTCATTTTTACATGTTTAAAACTGAATAAAATAGGGAGTCGGGCGCTGGCACAGCAGGTTAAGCGCAGGTGGCACAAAGCACAAGGACCAGCGTAAAGATTCCTGGTTCAAGCCCCCAGCTCCCCACCTGCAGGGTGAAACAGGTCTGCAGGTGTCTGTCTTTCTCTCCCCTTCTCTGTCTTCCCCTCCTCTCTCCACTTCTCTCTGTCCTATCCAACAACAATGACAACAATAACAACACAATAATAACAAAAACAATTTCTTCTTCTAGCGTTTGCCCTTCTTCCGTAGCCAGTCAACAGCGTCAGGTTGAGCCTGATGTAAAGTTTCGAGACCTCCTTTGAATCTGGAGAGGTGGCAGTCGTTGACTATGTGGGTCATAGTCTGTCTGTAGCCGCAGGGGCAGTTCGGGTCGTCTCTGGCTCCCCAGCGATGGAACATAGCGGCGCACCGGCCATGGCCTGTTCGATAGCGATTGAGGAGGGCCCGATCATAACGTGCTAGGTCAAAGCCGGGTTGACGCTTGCAGGGGTCTGTGATGAGGTGTTTGTTCTTTACCTCAGCTGACTGCCAACTCAGTTTCCAAGAGTCTGGGACAGAGAAGTTCAGTGTAGGCGGAGGGGACCAGATTGGGTGACGAGACATCAAGCGTTGGACAGGGTGGGCGAAGATATCCGCGTATATTGGCAGGTCCGGTCGAGCATAGACGTGGGAAATGAACTTGGATGATGCCGCATCCCGACGAATATCTGGCGGGGCGATGTTGCTAAGAACTGGCAGCCATGGAACCGGGGTGGAACGGATGGTTCCAGAAATGATCCTCATGGAGGAATATAATTTGGAATCGACCAAGTGGACATGGGGGCTACGGAACCATACTGGGGCACAGTATTCTGCAGTGGAATAGCATAATGCCAGAGAGGATGATCGTAGTGTGGAAGCGCTTGCGCCCCATGAGGAGCTGGCCAGTCTTGCAA
Organism: Erinaceus europaeus; assembly: GCF_950295315.1. Lineage (NCBI taxonomy): Eukaryota > Metazoa > Chordata > Mammalia > Eulipotyphla > Erinaceidae > Erinaceus > Erinaceus europaeus. The sequence goes on along the minus strand of NC_080165.1, from coordinate 13,249,757 downwards.
TGATGTTATTCCTCGCGCCCACCTTTGCTGCAGTTTTTACAAGATGTTTGTGAAATGACAGAGTGTGATCGAGAGTAACGCCAAGATAGACTGGCTGGGCTTCATGCCGGATTCAAAAACAATGATAATAAACAAGGGCAAGAAAAGGAATATGTAAAATAACTGAATAAAATATTGTTTGGAGATACAGAGATAATGTGATAAAACATTAAAGAAAATGCAGGAAGTGGTCAATCAATAATTCAGAATCCTTGCTACCTCTGGCAGCAATATTCCTGGAAGGAGACATCGGACAGGTGTCAGAAGTATTAGGAAAGTTTTACTATTATTCCAAAGCTGAGAGTGATATGAAACGTACATCATCATCCAAGAAATGTTCCTGTAAAATGTTTGATTTGGTCTAATCAGACTTTGAACTATTTACAATGTCCAGGTACAGGAAATGCAGACCTGAGAAATTATCGAAGGAGCCAGGAGCCAGTTCACCCAGTGGAGCGCACACTTTTCCGTGGGGGGAGGCACTGCCTTCCAGATTCCCGCCACCATGAGAGAGCCCCATGCACAGGGGCTCATGAGTCAGCTTCATGAGTGGTAGGTAGACTGGTGCTCTGATGTCTCTCCTTTCTCTGTCTCCCAACCACGATCTGAAATTTAAAAAATCTGGGTCTCATAGTTGTGCTAATTTACCTCAAATTCCAATCTTTTTTTTAACAGATTTTTTTCTTTCATTTTTTTCATCTTTATTATTGCATACAGACAGAGAGAAATTGAAAGGTGAGGGGGAAGTAGAGAGGGAAATAGACGAGAGATACCTACAGTCTTTCTTTACCACCCATGTAGCTTCCCTCCTGCAGGTGGGGAGCAGGGGCTTAGCCTCAGGTCCTTGAGAACTGTAATGTCAGCACTTAACCAAGTAGGCGCCACCTAGCCCCCCTTGAATTTCAATCTTTAGTCTAAGTCCCAATTTTTCAATTACAAAGTAGAAACCTTGGGGGCCAAGTCCTGGTGCACCTGGTTGAGCGCACATGTTACAGTGCACAAGGACCCAGGTTCGAGCCTCTGTCCCCGCCTGCAGGGGGAAGTTCTGCAAGTGCTGAAGCAGTTTTGCAGGTGCTTCTCTCAAATAAATAGAGATTATTTTTAAAAAATATTTTAAAATATTTATTTATTCCTTTTTTTTGCCCTTGTTGTTTTATTGTTGTAGTTACTATTGTTGTTCTTAAGATTGTGGTTGTTGGATAGGACAGAGAGAAATGGAAAGAGGAGGGGAAGACAGAGACAGGGAGAGAAAGATAGATACCTGCAGACTGTGAAGCGACTCCCCTGCAGGTGGGGAGCTGGGGGCTTGAACCTGGATCCTTAGGCCGGTCCTTGCCTTTGCGCCATGCGCGATTAACCCCATGCGCTACCACCCGGCTCCCAACTTCTAAAAATTTTCAAAAGCTCTTTTTCAAAGTAGAAACCTCCACCCTCAGATCTTTGAATTAACTCAAAATTAAAAGTAAACATACTTCTATACTTCCAACTCTTTGTTCCTTTATGAAAAATACAAGGAGCCAGCAGGTATCTCAACCAATAGAGTGCTCACGTTATCATGTCTAAGGACCCTTCATGCTATCATGTCTAAGGACCCTGATTTGAGCTCTAGGCAGCCAGATGGGAGCTGGTGGGGACGCGGGGGGGGGGGGGGGGGGTGACGAGGGGGATCATAATCAGTAGAGCACTGCTGCTGTGTTTCTCCTTCCGTCTGTCTCTCTCTCCCTCAGCGTCTGTCTCACCATCTATATAGAAGGGGGAAATGGCCACAAGGAACAGTGGAGTCATGTAGGTACCACATCCCAGTGATAACTCAGGTAGAAAAAAAAAAAAAACATTGTAATTGTGATATGAAGACCACATACAACACAGTCATGTTAGTAACATTGTAATTGTGATATGAAGACCACATACAACACAGTCATGTTAGTATCACCAAGTACCACCATCCTCCCAGCTCCCCCAGATCAACTCCAAGTCTTCCTCTTCCATAGCTGTTTCTTACTACTCATTTTACTGGTTCTGAACATGGGCGAGCAGGGTATATTAAATTATAATAAATTCTAAGCAGGGTCCCTCTCCAAGTCTGGAGCCAGTGCTCAGGTTACGACGTTTTCTAGATCTAACCAGAGAACAGGAGCACCTAGGGTGTCTCCCCACCAAACCTCTTTCATTTAGCTTTGATTTGTTGTGCTCTCCATAGCTTTTCAAAGACGTTCAGGTATCAGTAAGTTCAACTGAGGTGCTAAGGACAAGAGATGTGGTGGTGGGTGGGGTGTCAATATGACATCACAAAGGGACATCTGTGAGGCAGATCCCTGCCTGAGGGGGACCTGGAGGAGAGGCAGATAAGACAAGAGGCCTGGTGGAGAGAGACTTTTGTTGGGTTTAGTGACCAGCTGATTGCTTGAGAACACCTATTTGTACCTTGAGGGCATTTCTGGGAGTTGATGACTTTCAAGCAACATTCTGAAGAGACTCATCTTAGGATATAGCACAGGTAAAGGATGGGAAAGAGACAAGGGGGAAAGGGAAGTCAACCCCACCCTAATTTTAAGCTAACAGTCCACTCCGCTGGGCTTCCCTTATGGAACCGCCATGTTTTTTGTTTGTTTAACAAAAGTTTCCCTTTGAATGAAGAGAAGAGCTGAGGTAATTCGAGCAAGACTGCAGAAGACCTTGACTTTTTAAAGTCTAGATTTTAGAGTCTAGATTTTCACATCGGGCCATTAGAGAAAGATGGTAGGGAAGGAATAGCAAGATAAAAGCAAAAACATTAATCTCCCAATAAAGAAATTTTTAAAAATAATAAAATAAAATTAAAAAGATAAAAGCAAAGCTTAAGGCTTACTTATAGAGTTGAGACTGAGATCAGAACTGAAATAGAAATTCAAGTATCATATACTGGGTTTCTTATAAGGACCTTGATTGGAATAAAAAGGAAACCATTCATAGGTGAAAATTCTGTCTGTACTCCATGACTAATTAGGGGATAGAAGAAAAAACTTAAAAACTATATATTTTAGATAGACTGACCAGAAAAGAATGATTGTGATATCCACATGAGATTGTTCCTGTCTATGTCTGTTTGGGCTGTTATTATAACAATATCATTTATTAGAGGCTTAAATAGTAAACATCTCTCACTCATAGTTCTGAAGTCTAAAAGCCCAAGAGCAAGGCAGTGGCAGCAGACCTAATGTCTGGTGAGGGCTTCATAGTTCACAGACAGTTCTTACCCCCTAGGTCCTCATGTGACAGAGGATGTGAGAGAACTGTCTGTAGCCCCTTTCATTACGGCCCCAGTCCCATTCCTGAGAGCCTCACCACAATGACCGAACCATCACCACAGGCTCCACCTCCAATTTCAGCAGTTGCTTGGTCTTTCCTGTTTTCTTCATTCTCTCCTCAGCCTTCCCCTCAAGGAAAGTAGGTCTTCTTCCTTCTCTGTTTCAAGAGTAGAATTCTGACTCCCTCAGCACTCCCTAGACTCCACCTGAGTCTTCCAAGATGGCAGCAGTGGGTCTTCTTAGTCTCTGCTAGTTAATGTGTTTCTCAGAGATGGTCCTCTCACTTGGTCTGCTTGTCAGTGCAGCGCAAGGTGCAGCTAAACCAGTGTATAAGGGGCTGTTCAAGCTTTAGAGCCATTATGACAAATATTCTCTGAGGGGGGCCGGGTGGCGGAGCACTTGGTTAGACACACATAGCGCCATATGTGAAGCCCCGGGTTTGAGTCCCTACCACTCCCCACCTGCAGGGGTAAGCTTCATGCACAGGAAGCAAGTCTGCAGGTGTCTCTTCCTTCTTCTCTCTCCCTCTCATCTCTCAACTGCTCTCTGTCCTAACAAGTTTTTAAAAAGTTAAGTGCACATGGCACAAAGCACAAGGACCTGTTTAAGGACCCCGGTTCGAGCCCACAGTTCACCACCTACAGGGGAGTCGCTTGACAGGCGGTGAAGCAGGTCTGTAGGTGTCTATTTTTCTCTCCCCCTCTCTGTCTTCCCCTCCTCTCTCAATTTCTCTCTGTCCTATCCAACAACAAACGACATCAACAACAACAATAATAACTACAACAAGGCTACAACAACAAGGGCAACAAAAGGGGGAAAAAATGGCCTCCAGGAGCAATGGATTTATGGTGCAGGCACTGAGCCCCAGCAACAAGCCTGGAAGCAAAAAAAGAAAAAAAAAAAAAGGAAAATGGCTGCCAGCCATAAGCAGACACTGAGCCCCAGCGATAACTCTGGCTGGTGACCCCCCCCAAAAAAAAAGAAAAAAAAATCTTCCCTGAATAATCATTCTCTGTGTGTCTGTGAGTCTGTCTTCCTGGTAGGCTAGAAGGAGGTATGCTTCCAAATTAGCTGGTGAGAACCTTTTAGTGAGTGGTGGGAGATAAAAATTAGCAGAGACTAAGAAGACCCACTGCTGTCATCTTGGGAGACTCAGGCCAGGTCTAGGGAGTATTGAGGGAGTCAGAATTCCACTCTTGAGTAATAATGACTCTGCTATCCCGAGTCATTGGCAGATGTTGAAGTCGTTACTATTCCTATAGGGTGGAGAAATGTCTGCAGTTCCCTCTGCATTTCTGGGCAAGGCTTTTGGCAGAGTCTCAAGTGATGATAGAAATGGTGACAGTGGCGAGGGAAGGAAGAAGACAAAACAGTTGCACCCACATGTGGCTGCCATGCCGCTCCTAGCAGTTGGCAGCTTCAACTAGTGACCCAAGACAGATATTGGAGGCAGAACTGCCCTCCAAGTCACAGCTGAACGAAGCTGGTGACAGAGACACCTGCTGACCATAGATTCTATCAGACCTAGTGTCCTGTCCCACTGGGATCCTCCAAACCAGAGTCAAAAGAGACTTACTACCCTTTCTTTATATCCCATTAGTCCCCAAGTGAGAGAAGGCTGGAGTAATAGTCAGAGAACGTGAGAACTCAGAGTGGCCCTGACTTGTGGGAAATTGGCTGGGAGAGTGAAAAAATCGTATGGAGCACTCGTTTGCTTCAAATGTCCGGGTTCCCTGAGGGATGAAAAGATGAGTAAGTGTCCTTGAGCTGTCGTTGGATGTGGATGTGGTTCATTGCTGCACATCTACCAAGTGAGGAGATGGAGCAGAAGAAAAGTTCCCTGAGAATGGATGATTCTCTGGTTTCATATTCTTATTGCATCTTCAGTAAGATCACACCGGAAGTGAAGGCCTAAGATCACGTGGTCAGGTAGGGCTGGAGCAGTGTGGGAAGCTGCCTTGCCAATCATCTGCTCCTCTGCCTAACCTTCCCCCCCCACCCCAATTCCTTCAACTCATAATTTTGAGTTGCCTTTCTCCCCCTTGCTGGGGTGTCACCGCTCCAGATGGACTTTTTCAGAAAGAAAGAGACAGAGAGATAAAGGGAAAGATTCCTTCCAATGTAATGAAAACCAGGCTCGAACCTGGATCACCAAACAGCACATTATCCAGATGAGCTATTTTATTGGCCACTTTTTATAGGAGGAATAAGAGGTGGGGTCCTGGCGTTGTAAGTCTGAGAGAGTGAAGTCCCATGGTGGCAATGCGTAGCACCACTTCCAGGTCAGAGGAAAGAACTGCTCTGCCCCTTTAACAGAACTCTGCTACTGAACTGACAATGTTTTCACCCTGAGAGTGACTAGAGGCAATTGGCTTGATGCTCAGACTTAGCATTCGAGCTTCTTAAACTTGAGTAGGTGTTTATTTACAAAGCAGATAGAAATTGAATACAGATATTTGCATCATCATCATTATTGTTGTTGATAAGAAAGTTAAAGTGAGACGGAAAGAGGGATACAGAAAGGAAGAGAGACACCAGTGACACTGCTTCACTGATCATGTAGGGATGGATTAGGGGTTTGAACTCTAGTCCTTGTGCATGCTAACATGTGCTTACAACCTGGTGTGCCACTGCCTGGCCTCAAGTATAGATATTTTCATTCTTTTGTTAGATTCACTTCTTTTTTTTTTTATTTCTTTATTGGGGATTAACGTTTTACAGTCGACAGTAAATACAATAGTTTGTACATGCGTAACATCTCCCAGTTTTCCATATAGCAATACAACCCCCACTAGGTCCCTCTGTCATCCTTTTTGGACCTGTATTCTCCGCCCACCCACCTACCCCAGAGTCTTTTACTTTGGTGCAATTCTAGTTCATGTTCCACTTGTGTTTTCTCTTCTGATCTTGTTTTTCAACTTCTGCTTGAGAGTGAGATCATCGCATATTCATCCTTCTGTTTCTGACTTATTTCACTTAACATGATTTCTTCAAGCTCCATCCAAGATGGGCTGAAAATGTTGAAATCATTATTTTTTAATAGCTGAGTAATTTTCCATTGTGTATATATACCACAACTTGCTCAGCCACTCATCTGTTGTTGGACACCTGGGTTACTCAAGGCTTTGGCTATTACACTTCTTTAGACCTTTCACACTATTCCAACAGCAAAGCACAAACATAGAAGTGGCTGGGGAGGTAGCTCAGTCAGCAGTAGAGCTGATGACTTAAGGGTGTGAGGACCCCCAAGCTGAAGTCCCAATGACTCTCTGGTCTTCTTTCTCTCTCCCTATTGCTTGCTCTCTCAAAATAAATACATAGATCTTGACAGGGTAGTTTTTCAAGATAAGTGTCTTAAAGAAATCAAGAAAAGGGATCTCTTTAAAATTCAAAGCACATAGATTTTTCTAGCATGTCCAACTGTGAGTTTCCCTAAACAGCTTAGCCACAGGCACCCATCCTTCCCTGCTATGAAGACACGCCAAGTTTTCCATACCTCTGGGGCTCTGTTCCAGCTCTCCTGCCTTGGGATGAATTACTTCTGGTCTCTGATGAAACATTTCATGACTCGACATTCCTCATTGACAGAGCTTTTGTGTAAAATGTGGGTGATGGCGTTGTCTCCCTATTAGATTGTGGGGCCATCTGAGGACAAGGGTCATCTCCCTGTCATCTCTTTGAGACACTCCTCCACACCACTGTTAGACAAAAAAGAGAGGAACTGAGGTGATCCTAAGGCATGAGCTAGACACATTTTCATGACGGCCAGTGAAGGCCTTCCACCTGCTCTCAGTGCGCATAAGGCTGTGAGGTTTACAAGCTCTCATAGATGCTAAGATTTCATTCCACACAGCAGTAACCTAAACAATAGCATCCACTGTGGTGAAGAAGAGCATGTCTGATGACTTTGAAATGTGTTCTTTTGGGGAGTCGGGCGGTGGAGCAGCGGATTAAGTACACGGGACACAAAGTGCAAGGACCGGCGGAAGGATCCTGGTTGGAGCCCCCCGGGCTCCCCACCTGCAGGGGAGTCGCTTCACAAGTGGTAAAGCAGGTCTGCAGGTGTCTGTCTTTTTCCCCCCCTCTCTGTTTTCCCTTCCTCTCTCCATTTCTCTCTGTCCTATCCAACAACGACATCAATAACCACAACAATGTTAAACAACAAAGGCAACAAAAGGGAAAATAAATATATAAAAAAGAAGAAAAATCTTAAAAAAAAAAAAAAAGAAAGAAAAGAAACGTGTTCTTTTATCCTTTACCATTTATAGGCCTTGCCACTGGGGTATGCAGTGCTTAGTGGTATTTATTGCTTTACCTGCACAGAAGCACCAGAAATGCTGGCTCACTCTCAGATGCTGTAGGCACCTCAGGGAAGTAGTTGAATGTGGTGAGTCTTCGTCATTTCCATTCACTTGAGTCAATGTCTCTTGTTGGGATTGTAATTGCAGGTGGTAATCAGAGAACACAGGGACTCCAGAAGAATTTTATGGCATCCAGGAGGGACACAGACCTGCCTGGGGGAAAAGCAGAAATAAGAAGTCGCAATACAGAGAGTACAATCTGGGAGTTATTTCTGAAGCGAAACAATGGTAAGACCTTTCAGCATCTGAATTGATTCTGATGTTTTAGGGTAGGTTTCTTAGTAGTAAAACCCTTCCATTGAAAAATTGTGATCTGAGGGTCAGGCAGTGGCAGACCTAGATGAGCACACACACAATATCATGAGGAAGGGCCCCAGTTTGAGTCCCCACTCCCCACCTACAGTGGCGGGTGGGATTGGGAGGATACTTCATAGCAGTAAAGCTGGTCTGCAGTTGTCTATTTTTCTCTCTCCATCTTTACCTCATCCTCTCCTCTTAATATCTTTCTGTCCTATCAAATAAAATAGAAAGGAAAAAAGTGGTGGGGCAGGGGGAATGGCCTGCAAGAGAAGTAGATTTGTAGTGTTGACACTGAACCTCAGTGATAATCCTAGTGGCAATAAGAAAGAAGGAAGAAAGGGAAGGATGGGGGAAGGGAAAAAGGAAAGATGAAAAGAAAGAAAGAAGGAGAGAGTGAGAGAAGAAAAAGAGAAAGAAGGAGAGAAAGGAAATGGAAGAAAGCGGAAGAAAGGGAGAGAAGAGAGAAGAGAAAAATAATCTTACTGGTATGTAGTCAGAAGTTGTTCAATAAAAGAAATCTGATAAAGGGCTGGAGAGAGAGCGTAATGGTTATGCAAAAAGACTTTCAAAGATTCTGAAGTCCCAGACTTAATTCTCAGCACCACTATAAACTAGAAATGAGCAGTGCTCTGGTTAAATAAATAAATTTAAAATTGGGTGGGGGTAGATAGCGTAATGGTTATGCTCTCATGCCTGAAGCTTTGAAGTCCCAGGTTCAATCCCCCACACCACCTTAAGCCAGAGCTGAGCAGTGCTCTGGTTAAAAAATAAATAAATAAATAAATAAATTTAAAATTAATTAACTAATTAAGAAGTCTGGTGTAAGGAGAGAGGTGCAGATATTATCCGGTGTACACATTGACACTATCTTTTAAATTGGTATTTCCCCCTTGAAGTGCCTATGCTGGTGGAAACTACATACTTAGTAAGTGCGTACTTAGCACAGCTGTTGTGATAACACTTCTCTTTTATAAGCTCTCTTCTCTTTCAATCTTCTCCCTTCTGATTTCTCTGAATTAGGTTTTTGCTATTGTCAGAGCTTTGGGTTTTATGGATATGGTTTCTTTTGTATCTTCTCTTGCTTTCTTTTTGTTTTTAATGCTTTTTTTTTTTTATTTAAGAAAGTATTAACAAAACCATAGGGTAGGAAGGGTACAATTCCACACAATTCCCACCACCCAGTCTCTATATCTTCTCTTGCTTTCTTTAATAACTTTTTTTCATATTTATTTTATTTATTTATTCCCTTTTGTTGCCCTTGTTGTTTTATTGTTGTAGTTATTATTGTTGTTGTCGTCGTTGTTGGATAGGACAGAGAGAAATGGAGAGAGGAGGGGAAGACAGAGAGGAGGAGAGAAAGATAGACACCTGCAGACCTGCTTCACCACCTGTGAAGCGACTCCCCTGCAGGTGGGGAGCCGGGGTTCGAACCGGGATCCTTATGCAGTCCTTGTGCTTTGCGCCACCTGCGTTTAACCCGCTGCACTACAGCTCGACTCCTTTTAATAACTTTTAATGACCTAAGAAATAGTTGGCTGGGTTCCATCTCTCACTTCCTCCAAGTCAAATAATAGCACATCCTGCACCCTACATTGCAAATATCGGAAGAGTACCACTTCTTTCGGCCATATCTTCATAAACATTTGCCTGGACTCTTGACATGGCAAAATAGAACAGAAAGGTGGTTTTGCCTTTTTTTTTTAATTGATTTAATAATGATTGGCGAGACTGTAGGACAAGAGGGGAATAGTTCCATATACAGTTCCCACCACCAGAGTTCAGTACCCCCTCCCTCAGAAACTTCTCTGTTCTTTATTCCTCTGGGAGTTTAGACCCAGGATCATGATGGGGTACAGAAGGTGGAAGGTCTGGCTTCTGTAATTGCTTCTCCAATAGACATGGATCTATACCCTCAGCCTGTTTCTATCTTTTCCTAGTGAGGCAGGGCTCTGGGGAAGTGGGGTTCCAGGACACATTGGTGAAGTCATCTGCCCAGGGAAGTCAGATTGGCCTCTTAGTAGCATCTGCAAGTTGGTGGCTGAAAACCATTAAGATATAAAGCAAAACAAACCAGGATCCTTATGCCGGTCCTTGTGCTTTGCGCCACATATGCTTAACCTGCTGAGCTGCCCAACTCCCATAAAGCAAAACAAAGTATTTAATAATCAGGAACCTAAAGGTAAGAACATAGCAGATGAGATTTGGGGTCTTCATGTTGGAAGAAGCTAGGAAGTCTGTTTCAGGTTATGCTCAATGCGGCCCATGACTTTACTAATTTTTGCCTGAGTCCAATGGCTAACATGCAGGTGAGTTAAAGGTATTATCTGGGGAGATGGTGTCAGAACTGGATATAGGACTAGAAAGCTGGATCAGGGCTGAAAGTAGCTCCCAAATATGAGAAAAGTATATAAATACTATTAACCTTAAACCCCATCAATCTGATCTGGACCTATGTCTGTTCATATTCACCACAAGAGCCTATGTAACCTCCACATCCCTGTAGGTCTGAGTTTGAATTCAATGATAACAGCTAGGGAGATTCTAGGCTGTACTCTTATCAAGACCTGCCTTTCTCTAGTGGCAGAGTATGTTGACCCAGCCTCCTTCTGGAGAGCAGGGCAGCCCCTACAATTGTTCCACAATGAGGACAAAATCTTGCAGAGGCCCACAAGAGGATTTATGATGTTCTTCCTGATGGAGATGACCAGTGATAGTGGAGAGAGGGATCTCTTAGAGGTCTAGGTCCATCATACCTATGTAGCAATCCCAGAATTCCCTGACTAGGGCCCCAGATGATGGGGTGGCATGGTAGTGACCAAAAGTGCCATCATTAAAGTGAGCTGATCTTTTGCCCTTATCCAGCTTTTGTACGTCTTTCTTACTTTATCTGACACAATTGGACTTAGAGTGATTGAGGATAGAATGATAGAGTGAAATAGGAAGTAGGTGAGGAGAGGGTATCTAGGTCTAAGTAGAAACTATTTGATTAAGTATTTTATGTTGTCTTTTTTATGTCTGTCTACTTGCTTGCCGTACTTATTAAGTCCCTGCAAACCATTGTGCACTGTTACTTTAAGGTATACATTTTCCCATAACTTATGGAGACATGTGCACATGAGCCCTATCTCATGGGCCCTGATCTATACCTAGGTTCTGTGGCTTTGTTAGGAAGTGTGCCACCTGAAATAGAATTGAGTCCTATGAGCTAGGAAAGGTCTCACCCGAGTAATGGAGCCGAAGGGTTTATATCCCACACCTAGCATCTCTGGACAAAGTCTGAAGTGAAGCATAGGGAGGTGGTACTGGTTGCCTTGATTTGGTTGAGATCAGCAGATGAAGTATCAAATGGTCTGGATTGAGAGAAGCATGAAGGAAAATGAGCCAAACCCCAGAGGTTCCAGAATGGGAAGAAGTATGGGTAGCATGGGTTTTTATAGAGAATGAGGAAGCTTCCTTGCTATCTTAAAGTTTAAGAAGGCAGTAGATAGTTATTATTATAACCAAGTTATTTGGGAATTTGTTTTACTTTGAAAATACCATGGTTAAGATTTACCATATAAGACCTTAACATGATTTATGTGATTTAATGCTATCTACAAATAACTATGTCTTATATACTGACAAGACTAGTTGCTTCTGGCCTAAGATTATAGGTGATAATATTTTTTAAAAATCTTTATTATAAATGTATTAAGAAATTAATCCCCGTGTTAAAATTCAATCAGGTTACTTAATTTGAAACCTTAAGTACTTAGATTGAAGGAACATATACTCAGAACTGAGGTCTAGGCATTAAAAGGTTCAAGACATTTAATCTATTATTCCCCTCTCATATTGATTAAATAGTGATTTATAAGACTATAAGTTAATAGGAGCATATATTAACACCATTCCTGTCACCAAAGGTCTGTGTCCCTACCCCTACCCCCTATCGTGGAACTAAAAATCTACCCTCCCCCCAGAGTTTTTTACTTTGGTGTAATACTTTGAACTCAGTCAAATTCTGCTTTGTGTTTCCCTTTCTGTTCTTTCTCAAATTCTGTTCATGAGTGGGATCATACCATACTTGTCTTTATCTTTCTGACTTATCTCACTTAACATAATTCCTTCTACATCCATCCAAGATGGGTCAGAGAAGGTGGCTTCATTATTCTTAATAACTGAGTAGTATTCCATTGAGTATATATACCACAACTTTCTCAACAATTAATCTGTTGTTGGGCACCTGGGTTGTTTCTAGGTTTTGGTTATTACAAATTGTGCTGCTATGAACATAGGTGTATACATACATTTTGGGATGGCTGTGTTTGACTCTTTAAAATATATCCCTAGAAGAGGAATTGGGCCATAAGGAAGGTCCATTTCTAGCTGTGTGAGAGTTCTCCAGACTGCTCTTCACAGTACTAGCAGTGCAGGAGGGTCCCTTTCCCCCCACAACCTCTCCAGCATTTGCTGTTGCTGTCATTTCTAATGTATGACATTCTCACAGGGGTGAGGTGGTATCTCGTTGTTTTTATTTGCATTTCTTTGAAAATCAGTGACCTGGAGCAATTTTCATATGTCTGTTGTCCGTTTGTATCCTAATGTGTGCTTATATGGCTATCAGTTTCCCTCTAAATACTGCATTAGCTGTGTCCCAAATATTTTGATAGCTTGTGTCTTCATTTTCATTTGATTCTAGGAACATTTAAATTTCTTCCTTGAGTTCCCCTTTGACCCAGTGGTTGTTAATCAGTGTATTGTTGAGTTTCCATATATTGGGACTTTTAATAATTTTCTCTTTGTTGTTAAGTGTTTAATTTCACTGTGGTCTGAGAAGATGTTTGGAGTGATTTCAATGACCTTGAATGTGTTAATACTGTCTTTTGGATCTGATCTATCTTGAGGATGTCCTATGTAAATTAGAAAATATGTTTTATAATTTCTTAGGGTGTAGAGTTCTGAAAATATCCACAAGATATCCATAGTCTATCCATCTTTTCAATTAATTCTCTTGTTTCTTTGTTGATTCTCTACTTAAATGATTTAAGTGTAAGAGTGTGGTGTTGCAGAGAACCTAGTGGGGGTTGTATTGTTATATGGAAAACTGGAAAATGTTATGCATGTACAAACTATTGTATTTACTGTTGAATGTAAAACATTAATTCCCCAATAAAGAAATTTTTTTTAAAAAGTGTGGTGCTGAAGTCTCCTACTATTACTGTGTTACTATTGATGTATTTTTGTAGCTCTTTCAGTAAGTGCTTGACATATTTAGATGGGCCCTCATTGGATATATATATATATAATTATTATCTTCTTGGTTGATTGATCCTCTGATGACTATGTAATGTCCATCTCTATCTTTTATTACTTTATTTACTTTAAAGTCTATTGTGTCAGAGGTGAGAATAGCTGTTCCTGCCTTTTTTTTTTTTTTTGTGGTCCATTAGCTTGTATGATAGTTCTTTACCTGTTCACTTCGAGTCTGTGTTTATTTTGTTTTGTTAGGTGGGATTCCTGCAGACAGAATAGAGTTGTATTATAATCCATCTTCCTACTCTATACTTTTTAATGGGTGAATTTAGGCCATTGACATTTATTGATATTATGGACTTAAGATATTGCAGTGCCACTATTCAACATTTTTTTGAGTGTCCTAATAAATGCCAAGGTTTTTGGTAGTGATGGTAATGTTTATAGGAGGCCTTTTAGGAGCTCTTTCAGGGCAGGCTTGGTGAGATTTGCCTCCTTTAACCATTATTTGTCTGAAAAGGTTTTTATTCCTCCATCTAGTCTGAATGACAGTCTAGTAGGATATATTATTCCTGGTTAAAACCCTTCTTCTTTGAGAGTTCGATGGATGTCTTGCCATTCTCTTCTGGCTTTTAGAGTTTGTGTGGAGAAGTCTGCTGTTAGTCTTGTGGGCTTTCCTCTATATGTGACTTCTTGTTTTTCTCTTTCAGCCTTTAGGATGCTTTCTTTATCTTTACTTCTTTCCTACGTAACTATGATGTGTCTTGGTGTTTTCAGGCCTCGGTTGATTCTTTTTTTTTTTTTTTTTTTCGGTTGATTCTTATTGGGACTCTCAGAATTCTTCTATTATTTAGGGTAGGGAAGTTTTCTATTATTTCCATTGGTAGGCCAATAATGCATATGTTACTTCTTTTGAGGTCATTCCATATGTCTCTGTTGTTGTTTTCAGTGTCTTTCAATCCTTTTTTTTTTTTTCTTAGCTCTTATACTTTTTTCTTAGTTTCTCTCATTCATCCTCAGTCTGGCTAATTCTGTTTTCTGCTTCTGTTATTCTGCTCTCCCTCCCCTCAGCTTCATTCTTCAGCTTGCTTATTTTTTTAATCTTGTTCAGTTACAGTATTAGCTTGCACTGCTAACTGGCTCTTTAGCTCAACTATTTCAGCTTTTGGTTCTCTAATTACCTCAAGAAAGTTTCTGTTTTCTTTCAGAGTCCCATTTGTTATTTCACTATTTCTGATAGTATTCCCCTCCAAAGTTTTCCTCACTTCTATGACTAATTCATCAATTAATGTTTGGATACTTTCCTTCTTCTTAGTTGCTACTGGTTTGCTTGGAGTTTTTTCTGGGCTCCTGTCCTGGTTCATTGTTGTAGTGGATCTTTTTAATTTGGCCATACTTTTAGTGTCTTTTGTAGTTTGTGTCTTGGCTATCACTGTTCTGATATGGTGTGTGGTGATCCCTAGTCTGTTCCTATACAACTGAAACCAGTCATCTTGTAGTCTGATTCAGGATTGGCTTGGGCTGTTGTTCTAATGTGATTTCACTGTCACTACCTTTGGAAGATAAGATGAAGTATCTCTTGTGTTCAAACTGAAGTGTGGGATATATGATGGTGCTCCCATTCTCCTTTGTCATTTTTTAGCAGCCTTTTGCTGGCTTGTAGATGGATTATACTGTTCAACCATGGTTCCTCTTTATCCCTTCTTCTATAGTTTCTCTCCTACCACCCTGAAAATCCTACAGTCACTTGGAATTCCCAGGCTTAAAGCAGTTTTTTTTTAATTTGTTTGTTTGTTTTTGCAGAGAGGAGGCCATGTGTTGTCTTCAAGCCACCATCTTCAGCAGATGGTTTTTCTACAGTGCTAAGGGATAGCCATCATATCCAGATATAAAAGCTTGCAGCCGCATCTGCCTTATTCTTTCATTGACTTATGGTACATATTTTGAGGTACCTCCCACCAGAAAAGGATTTGGACTGATATTTCCAGGTGCCTAGTTAGGAATCAGACAAAGACAGTGCCTCAAGGAATTTTCATTCTGCAAAATGACTAATATGCAATCAAATCAATAGGACGCAAATAGAGAAACAGGTACCACAAGAGCTACCTAAGGAAAATGAGGGGTGATCACAACCCCAGAGAGTTGGTGGAGGTCCAAGACAGGTCAGGAATGATGAGTTTGAGATCAGTGGGTCCTTTAAGTCCAAACACAAGCAGGCTGTGAGGATGTGGTGGAAAGAGAACCCCCAAGTTAAGTTCAAAATGTTTGTTCTCATGGACTCTCAGCCTTTGGGCTAAGACTAAGCACAGTATCTATTTTTATCCATTCACTATCTGATACATCCCCTACCCAAGGTCAATGCATTCAGTAGATTTTTGGAACAGAGAGTTGGAATACAGATTTGCTCCATCCACCCCATGCATTGACCTCGTACTGCAATACTTCCAGGAATAGGGCACCAGAGAGAGAGGGGAAAGTGTTTGTTCTCAAATCCTTGACTCTTGCTATGAGGGCTGGAAATACTCACCACTGTATATCGTTCAGGGGAATCCATAGTCCAATAAAAGTTTTTAAAACCTCATCTCAGTCCTTCTAGTCAGAAATAATATGGCTTATAGTAACAAATGTTTCTACTTAATTAATGCAATTGCTGAAATTCAACATACGCATGTTGCTTTTTTTTAATCAAATATTAGGTAGAACATTTGGTATTATCTTCTCTTCAACTAAATGATATGTCATGTTGTTCTTGAACCTCCACATCTGCATCATCCTTTTGGATTGTTAAAGACCACTGCAGTCTCTACACTCTCAAGCACAAACACCAGGCACTAACCTGGCAAGTGCTTCTGTGGTCAAGTCACAGAAGCTAGAGAGAGTTTTCTGTGCAGCTGTGGGGTTGAATTTCATGCCCTCACATGTCTCTGAAGAAGAAGAATTTTACTTAACAAACTTTGAGTCAAGTTCTTATAGACACACATTATAAAGAAAGGGAGAAACTGGTCTCAAGCAATCAGTCTAAAAATATCAACAAATATATGGAATTTTTTTTTTAATAAAACCTAGCCCAAATGAGTGACTACTGTTTTTTTTTTTCCTAAGAGTTGTATAGTTGAACTAGTTTTTCCCCAGTGTAAAATCTGATTCTCTATTATCCTTTTAAAACATAGCAGGCACTCAGTAAGTGTTACAATGAGCTGAATGTAATGTGCTTATCCCACTCGGCTCCAGACAGTGCTCAGAGTAGTCTGGATAGTTGACAAACAATGTCACTAAGAGCCCTACCTGTTATCAAGGAGAACTATCCTAAGATACCTGAGGTGAGTTATTAAATTCTAATCTCTCCACAGCCAATATTATCAACTCATTTTAAAGGACTTAGATCTTGAAGGGAAAA
This sequence comes from Erinaceus europaeus, assembly GCF_950295315.1. Taxonomy (NCBI): domain Eukaryota; kingdom Metazoa; phylum Chordata; class Mammalia; order Eulipotyphla; family Erinaceidae; genus Erinaceus; species Erinaceus europaeus. The sequence continues at coordinate 13,233,138 of NC_080165.1, read as the reverse complement.
GTGAGCTGGGGAGAAGTAGATGAAGAAAATTGATGTTAAATGACAGGGGGAGAGGCATACATGTTTGAAATTCTGACTTCCTGCAGTGAATAGTCAAAAGCTCTCCTACCAGAAAATATCTTAAATTGAAATGCATTCAGAGCATGGTGATTTTCTAACCCAATTAAATTTCCTCCCCTCCAGTAGCCTATTTTCTAAAACAGTGTGGTAGCTCTTAATATTATCATTTAATAAGCCAATGTCTAGTGGAAAAGATGAACTATATTCCAATTGGTAAATAAAGATTTCTTCTGTTAGTTTTGTGTGGGTTGCTAGTCTTCTACTTGACTCTTAGGAATTAAAACGTGCTGATAAATGGAATTAGTGACACAAAGCAATAAAATAAACTCCTTAGGATGTATCAATATGCATCTTTGTTCTCAGAATAACAGCATGCTGGAAGGACAAGTGAATAAGAAGTCACTTTTAAGTACCTTAATGGGTTTGTTTAATCAGGAATTCTACACACTTTTTTCCCCCTCTCTGTGCAGAACTTTGATAACTAATCATGCAAAACTTCCTAATAAGCACTTATCTATTACTCCTTAACCTCTTGCTAGTTCCATGGGTGACTTTTCCCGAAGAACAATCAGATATGAACAGACAAAACACAATCATGTATTCTTTGTTCACATGACAACAATTTGTCTTAAGAAAAACATTTCCAACACAGATCTTGTCAGTGGGAAAGATTCTACTAGGACTTTAACTTCAAAATGACTAGAGAAATCATCTGGAAAAGAAGATACTCTTCAAGATTCAACTAAAAATGGAAAAAAAAAAAAAGAGCACAAGTTGCTGTGATCAGTTCATCCGAGTTTGCCCATAACTGTCTTAAACTAGAAAATCTCACATCCTGGAATTTTTCTCCCCCTCAGGCCCAGCAAGTCTCTTGTTCTTTTTCTCTTCTCTCTCTTTCTTCTCCCCTTTTCCTCCACCTCTTCCACTCTACTCCACCCCAACCCCATGCCAAAAAACTGAAAGTTTCTAGCACTGGATTAAACTCTGGTTTAACATAAAAGCCTAGAGTGATCATGGCTTCTCTTTCTTGAACTATTACTGACAAGCTGCTTCCAGCTGTTCCTTGGTGGTGGTGGTGGGGGTGTCACAATGAAATGCAGTGTTTGCTAGATTTCACTTACCACCCAGGAGCTGACATACCCACTGAAGGCATTTCACAAGGCCATTTGGTAAGGTGGTAGATGAATGACATGTGAGCTCTCTTCTTTCTGATGTTTGTGGTTTGGAATTATTTGGTGCCAGTCTCGTGTGTAAAGTCCCTCCCTGCCTCTCCAGGTGTCTCTGGCAGGCTCTGTACTTTGACTAAAACCATTGGCTGATGATAATATAAGGGGCCAGGTGGTGGTGCACCTGATTAAGTGCACACACTACAGTGTGCAAGGACTTGGGGTTCAAGCCCCTGGTCCCTACCTGTAGGGGAAAGGCTTCATGAGTGGTGAAGCAGGGGTATGGGTGTCTCTCTATGTCTCCTGCCCTCTATGTCTCCTACACTCAGTTTGTCTCTGTCTCTATCTAATAATAAAGAAGAAGATTGATATCACTACGCACTGACAAGGAATGCTTTTATAGTTAGTCCATGAACTCACTTTCGAATGTATGGGCTTCTGTGAGGCTTGCTTGTTGCTGTTTGACCAGCTAGTTGACACTTTCTCCACTAGGCTGTTATCACTCCTCTCACACAAAGTGACCTGGACTGTTAATTTCTTTTATCTCTGGTCACACGTGGGAAAGTTAGGCCTGTGTGCCTGTGATTAGCTATAGCTGGTCCACATCTCTGCCACACTTGCTCCCAAGCATCCCCAGCCTCTACCTTTCACATGCTTCCCACCTCTTAAGTTCCCTCCCAGACCACAGCCACCACCTTAGGGACAAGCAACTTTGCATGTCTCTTTAACCTCAGCTTCCTTCTCTCTACTTCTTTCCCTTTCTCAGCCTTCATTCTCCATGCCTGTTAGTTCTAGAACACTTCCACTTTCTGCTCCAAGGTCCTGACAAGGTACTAGAGGAGCAGAACCAGGCTCAGAGAGGCCAGGTGATGTCCTGAGAAGGATGCTCTCTATCCTTTCCCCTCTGAGCAGGAGTCATGGGTGTTTGCTTATTGGAGGAAAAGAAGGCAAGTTCATTGAAGACTAAGTAGGGACTTCTAGGGCAGGGGTAGATAGCATAATGGTTATACAAAGAGACTCTCATGCCTGAGGCTCCAAAGTCCCAGGTTCAATCCCCCAGCACCACCATATGCCAGTTTAAGAAAATTGTTGAATTCATGATAAAACAGGGAATTATTTTAAAAAAAATCTTTATTGGGGGATTAATGGTTTACAGTTGACAGTAAAATACAATAGTTTGTACATGCATAACATTCCTCAGTTTTCCACATGACAATTCAACCCCCCACTAGGTCCTCTGCCATCACGTTCCAGGACCTGAACTCTCCCCACCCACCCACCCCAGAGTCTTTTACTTTGGTGCAATATATCAGCTTTCTGGAGTTGGTGTATTGCACCAAAGTAAAACAGGGAATTCTAACAAACCTTTGGGCAGAAAGCTTCAGCTTCTAAGATAGCTTTCTACTTCCAGTTATAAAGAAGCCTGGGAACATCTCTCTTACAAAACCATTCCATGGTTTCTGGACCCTACTGGGATATTTCTTGCCACCACCACCCCACACAACTCCCAACACAGGGAGATATATAACGAGATCAAGTGGCCATTTGAAGTGGAAAAATTATTTTTTGGGACCAGGTAGTGGCACACCTGATTAAAAGCACACATTACAGTGCACAAAGACCCAGGTTCAAGGCCCTGGTCCCCACCTGCAGGGTGGTGAAGTGGGGCTGCAGGTGTCTCTCTGTCTCTTTCCCTTTCATCTTCCCCTCCTTTTTCAATTTTTCTGTGTCTTTACCCAGTAATAAATAAATAAAATAAAATAAATTTTTAAAGAAAAACTATTTCTTTCCCACAAAAGCAGGACTGAGACACCATCTATAGGCACCTCAGATCATTTGCTAAGTTTTTATTGCTCCACTAATCTAGACCAGACCCCTCATAGTCAAGTTTGACCTGGTCACAATTCAGTTTTCCCAGCTCAGTCCCAAGTCTTTCTTCCTAGGTCTAAAGCTCCCTCTCAGTAGCCAATCAACTCCAATTAAACTTCAGTAAATGCCTTCTATTCCTCCTTAGCCCAGCATGAAAATCAACTGCTCAAACTCACATGCAGAGAAGATCTGGAATCATAGAAATGGGATGAGCTCCTCCTCGAAACACAGGTGTCTAACTTCTGCTGTTTCCTTTCTGCCCCTAAAATTGTCACCAAAGCCCCCTACACACACACACACACACACACACACACACACACACACACCAGAATCAGTAAGTAGTACTAAAGGAACTAGAACCCATATTTATACATCTAGGCTCTATGCCATCTCAAGAATCTTGAGCATTCCTAGTAATCCAGCTGGGGTTCATCCCTGGTTACTCACTGTTTGAGAAGGGGTTTGGGTTTGTCACGCTCAGACACAAATCTGATCAGCCTTCTTTTGTATCCATGTATGGAAGATTCTGCCCATAAGTAATTATGAATCCACTGCTCAGAGTGTCCCAATCACCTCTGATTACTAAGATCAAAAAGTAAAGACAGTAGTGAAACGTAAGTAACTTGAAAACACCCTATTCTGAACATGATTTTCTTCCAGCAAATCTATTTTTGTCCCTGAGGATTTTTATTTTTTATTTTTTCACTTGCCAGAAGGCCTAGGGTTATTTCCAGCGATCGGTGCTCCCAATGACCATTTTTCCCTTCTTTCTTTCTCTCATTCTTCCTTTCTTTCTTTCTTTCTTTCTTTCTTTCTTCCCCTTTCTTTCTTGCTTTCTTTCCCTTTCTTTATTTCTTTTCTGGACATAGACGTATATTGGGAGAGAAGGGGGAGATAGGGAGAGAGACAGAGAGACACCTGCAATATTACTTCACTGCTCATAAAGCTTCCTCCCAGGTGGGGGCTGGAACTGGGATAACTGCACATAGTAGTGTGCTCTCTACTGGGTGTCCCCCACGCAGTCTCTTCTAAAGATGTTTAGATTATGGGGGTTGGGCGGAAGCACAGCCGGTTAGGCGCACGTGGTGCAAAGCGCAAGGACTGGCGTAAGGATCCCAGTTCAAGGTGGGGAGCCACTTCACAGGCGGTGAAGCAGGTCTGCAGGTGTCTATCTTTCTCTTCCCCTCTCTGCTTTCCCCTCCTCCATTTCTCTCTGTCCTACCCAGCAACGACGACATCATCAATAACAATAATAACTACAACAACAATAAAACAACAAGGGCAACAAAAGCAAAAATAAATAATTTAAAATTTTTTTAATATGCTTAGATTACAATATCAGAGTGTCTACAGTCACTAGTAATCTGGAAGAAAGATCCAGGTCATTTCCACCACAGTGAAATCAGCCCAAGATTAAAAACACCGGCTAAAAAAAAACGATATAGGTTTGAACTTAATGGAGAACACATTATACTCTCACCTCCCCAGAGCACTACTCTACCAGGGAAAGATAGAGACAGGCTGAGTGTATGGATTATTGAACCAACATGTCCAGTAGAGAAGCAGTCACAGAAGCCAGACCTCCTTCCTGCACCCTAAAAAGAACTTTGGTTCATACTCCCCAATGGGGGAAATGTTAGAGAAGGGTGAACAGAGGGCCTGAAACCCCAGTTCCACTGAGACCTGGAACTTTTATAACCAGGAACCACTGTTTTTATGCGATCACTGAAAGGAAAGAGAATTTAGAGAACACTTGAAGAAGTCAGGCCCTGCTTCCCTTACCTCAGAGGGAAGAGGAGAAGAGGCGGGACACCTAGAAGTTGTAAGTGGTAGCAGGGTGGCGTAGAAGGGAAGTAAAGACGGGGTCTTAGAAGTGAACAACAGGCACCAACTTCCAGAGGGGGTTACCCATCTTTGCTCAAATGGCCCACATGCTTCTCTTTTCATTTTCCTGATTAAGGGTTTAAAATATCTGGGGTGGGAGGGGGATTCTATGAGCAACAATTTAATAAAACAAGAATAAAATAAAAGTCACCCACTTGAGTCCTATAGATACAAAAGAAAAATCATGGAGTACTACTCAACACTTACTAAAGACTATGGTGTGTCCTTTGGGACAGAGTGGGTCTGCAGAGGCTTTGGGGTCCTGGCACTTGTCAGCAGAATGGGGCCTAAGTTGAGGGTGAGAACCCAGGGAGATGAGAATTTGTACCCGGGTGTTAACAAGTGTACTATAAGCCCTCCCCCAATAAACTGTTGTTTTTTAAGTGTGGGCACAGGCAAGTGTGACTTTGGCCATGACATCTTGCTATTTAGTATTTCTAATTTTTATTTATAAATTTTATAAATTTTATTTTATCTAATTTTTATTTTATGTTTTCTAATTTTTATTTATAAAAAGGAAACACTCAAAAAAAAAAACAAACACAGGATAAGAGGGGTACAACTCCACACAATTCCCCCCAACATAATGCTATATCCCACCCTCTCCCATGATAACTCTCTGATTATTTAGTATTTTTTTATCTACTTTATTACCTTTTCTTTCTTTATTGGATAGAGACAGCCAGAAATTGAGAGGAAGGAGGAGATAGGGAGGGAGAGAGGGAGAGGGAGAGGGAGAGGGAGAGGGAGAGGGAGAGGGAGAGGGAGAGGGAGAGGGAGAGGGAGAGGGAGAGGGAGAGGGAGAGGGAGACTCCTGCAGCACTGCTTCATCACTTATGAAGCTTTCCCCCCTTAGGTGGGGACTGGGGGCTTGAACCCGGGTTCTTGTGCATTGTAACATATGTACTCAACCAGGTGCGCCACCACCTAGCTCCTCTATCTAGCATTTCTCACCCTGTCTCTGGCTCAAGTGAGTCCAGCATGTCGCTATTTCCTGTGTCTGCAACCTCAACATCTGATAGTACCACCTGTAATTATACTCACCTCTTTTTTATTATTATTATTATTTGTTTATTGGCAATTAATGTCTTACAGTCGACAGTGAATACAATAGTTTGTACATGCATACCATTTCCCAGTTTTCCACATAACAACACAACCCCCACTAGGTCCTCTGCCATCCAGTTCCAGGACCTGAACCCTCCCCGCCACCCACCCCACTCCTGAGTCTTTGACTTTGGTGCAACACACCAGCTCCAGTCCAAGTTCTGCTTAGTGTTTTCTCTTCTGATCTTGCTGTTCAGCTTCTGCCTGAGAGTGTATACCTCTTTTAAAGTTACTGGACACTTTGGGTTTCTGTAAATCAGGTGATAGACACACACACCCCCGGGAGTTGGGCAATAGCGCAGCACGTTAAGCACAGGTAGCGCAAAGCAAGGACAGGCATAAGGATCCAGGCTCAAGTCCCCAGCTCCCCACCTGCAGGGGAGTCACTTCACAGATGGTGAAGCAGGTCTGCGGGTGTCTATCTCTCCCCCTCTGTCTTCCCCTCCTCTGTCCATTTCTCTCTGTCCTATCCAACAACGACGACATCAGTAATAACTACAACAATAAAACAACAAGGGCAACACAAGGGAATACATAAATCAATTAAAAAAAGAAAAAAAAACAAAGACTTCCCCCCAATGAGTCTTTGTCACATGAAATGCAGCTTCATGCATCTCCTGTCCAGCTGTCCTGACTAGCTACAGTTGAGAAAGTTCCTTCCTACAGGGCAAAGGGTGCTAATGTACCCAATTACTTCAATAACAGCAGGTCTTTGCGGGATGGGTGGTGGTGCACCAGGTTGAGCGCATATGTTACCATACACAAGGACAAGGGTTCAAGCCCTCAGTTCCCACCTGCAAGCCCTCAGTTCCCACTTGTAGTTCCCACATGCAGGGTTCAAGCCCTCAGTTCCCACCTGTTTTACTTCATGAGCAGTAAAACAGTGTTTCAGGTGTGTCTCTCCCTCTCTAGTACCTCCTTCTGCTCACAAATTCACTCTGTCCTATCAAATAAGTGCCAGCATGGCCTTAAGGTGAGTTCTCATGAACCTTAACTAAATGAAAACAGCTGCAAAGATCACACCAGGTCTCAGCCTGTCTAAGCTCGTGCTTGTGAGGGGAGCCGACCCTGTGACCCTGGTTCTTTCCACTTCCCCTACTTCCATCCAATTTTTTCTTAGAATATTTAAATATTTTCTCCTGAAAAAACAGTGAGAAAATTCACTGTTGTGGTAATTTGTGGAGGGGAGGGAGAAGGAGTTATTTTTATTTATGTGAAGTGTCAAATCCAAGGGGATAATTTTATTTTACAGTCTCTTGTGTGATGAAAAAAAAAAATACATGATATTTTAAAATGTATAGCTAATAAGGTAGATGAAGAGTTGGTTTAATGTGAAAAGGAAATAAAAAGAGCTAGTGGGGGAGGAGACAAATGGTGGTACACCTGGTTAAGTGTATGTATTACTGTGTGCAAGGATCCAGGTTCAAACCCCTGGTCCCCACTTGCAGGGGGAAGCTTCACCAACAGTGAAGTCTCTCTTGCTGCCTTGTTAAATAAAATAAAGTTTGAAAAATTAAAAAAGAGGTGGTGGATAAAAATAAGGAAAGTTGGGAGTAGATAGCAGAATAGTTAGGCAAAGAGAGTTTCATACCTGAAGCTCCAACTTCCCAGGTTGAGCAGTGCTCTGGAAAAAAAAAAAAATTAATTAATTTAAAAAAAAAGGCTTTCGTGAGCAAAATGAAAGGAAGAAAGAAAAAGACTTACGATGGATATGGAAAATGAAAATAAAAACATGTAGGTTGGGGAAATGGGCAGAAAGAGGGGGTGGGAACGAGGATTTGGTAGACTATGGCGCTCAGTGTAAGGTTGATGGGATGATGCGTAGAGCATGGGAACAAGGGGGCCGCCTCAGACACCCCTGGTACCCTTCCCCCTACGGAAACTCTACAGATGAGGCCCATCCCTTGGCCACCTACTAAGGGAGTCACCCTCCTGCAGCTGTCCCATAGTGAGAAGGGAACAGCCACAAGGTCCTGCCTGCTAAGGCACAGACAGAATCACTCCCAGCTCAGCGCCAGGGACTCCACAGTGAGTGGGTGTCTCCTGTGTGACTCAACCTGCTGTCTGTCCTTCCTTCTGTCCCCCAGGGCCTGAGCAGCAGCGTGCCTCCCAGTGATCCAGAGTCACTCCACAAACCTCTGCAGAAAGAACAACATCCCTCTGGTGAAACCTGCCAGGTAGGTCTGCAGTGACTTGCAGGACATCTGGGTCACATCGGGACATGCTGCCCTCTCCTCCCACACAATCCTACTAAAGTCAGAGTTACCTTTTAAAAAATATTTTATTGATTTATTAGATAGAGGCAGAGAAAAACTTACAGGGGAGAGGAGGATAGAGAGGGAAGGAGAGATAGAGACAGACACCTGCAACCCTGCTTCACCACTCGTGAAGGTCCCCCACCCGCACCCCACCCCACCCACAGGTGGGGGCCAGGGGCTTGAACCTGCATCCTGGAGCACTGTAATGTGTGCTTAACCAGGTGTGCCACCTCCTGCCCCAATTTCTTTATACAAAACCATTAAAAAATATGTAATTCAGCTAAGTTTTGTCAAAGAGACTTTGTCAATGTTTTCTCAAAAAAAAAAAAAAAAGCGTTGTGTCAAAGAAAAAAAATAAGTATGCATCAACGATTCATCCCAGGGAAGTCCACATTGAGGGAGGTGTACTCCATGAAAGAGCTTTGGGTTTTTTTAGGTTTTTTTTTTTTTTTAATTCAATCTCTATCTGCATATCTTCCTTTTCATTCTTTTCTTTTTTAAAAAAATATTTATTTATTTTCCCTTTTGTTGCCCTTGTTTTTTTTATTGTTGTTGTAGTTGTTGTTGTTATTGATGTTGTCGTTGTTGGATAGGACAGAGAGAAATAGGGAGAGGAGGGGAAGACAGAAAAGGGGAGAGAAAGACACCTGCAGACCTGCTTTACTGCCTGTGAGGCGGCTCCCCTGCAGGTGGGGAACTGGGGGCTCAAACTGGGATTCTTACGCTGGTCCTTAATGCTTTGCGCCATATGTGCTTAACCCGCTGCATGGTAGCCCGACTCCCTCATTCTTTTCTTAACTGCTATAACCAAACAATAGCTTTTTGGTCCAGCTCAGTTTTCAGGGTCATTTTATTCTAGTTACTGAGGGTAAGTAATTCTTTTTTTTTTTTTTTTTTTTACCGTAGCCCTGCTCGGCTCTGGTTTATGGTAGTGCTGGGGAATTGAACCTAGGACTTTGGAACCTCAGACATGAGAGACTCTTTGCATAACCATTGTGCTATCTACACCCCCCCCCCTTGTCACTGAGATTCTATTTTAGGTGTTAAGAAATGGGACCAGGTGGGCCTGGGAAATAGTTTAGCATGTAAGAGCATAGTGTTAGTCTGTTTGAAGCCCTGAAAGTTGCAGGTTCAAGTCCCTGACACCATTTTATGCCAGACCTAAGCAAAGCTTTGGTCTTTCTTATAGCAAAGAAATATTTTAAATAATAATAATCAAAGTTGAGGGGTTATGCAAAAATTTTTATGCCTGAGACTCCAAAGTCCCAGGTTCAATCCCAGTGCCACAAGCCAGATCTGAGCAGTGCTCTGGTTCCTCTCTCTGTTGCTCTCTTTCTCCCTCTCTCTCTCCCCTCTCTCCCTTATTAAAGTAAAGAATATTTTAGGGAGACTAGGAAGTAACACCCCTGGTAAAATTCACATGTTGCCATGCACAAGGACCCAGATTCAAGCCCCCAGGACCCACATGAACAGGGAAATCTTCACAAGTGGTGAAGCAGTCAGCATCTCTCTCTCTCTCTTCCTCTCAATCCCCTTTTCTTCTCAAGTTCCCTCTGTCCCATCAAATACAATAAAATTGAAAATGTTTTAAAAGTTATCTTTCTAAAAAGAAAGGAAAAAAAGAAAGGAAGAAAGAAAGAGAGAAAGAAAGAAAGAAAGAAAGAAAGAAAGAAAGAAAGAAAGAAAGAAAGGAAGAAAGAAAAGAGCTGCATCAGGCTAGGACAAAGATTGCTTCTCGTAAACTATCCCCCCTCACTCTACCTCAGGCTAGACTTGTGTCCAAGGGTCTGTCTGGGAAAGCTAATTACAGGATTCTTTTTACACGTTGTTCCTCTTCCCCACCCCCACTTGCTGCTTCTAACCCCTCCTGGGTTGGGGAGAAAGGAGAGCAAAAAGGACAGGATTTATAATTAAGCCCTGCAGCCTAGATCCATCCTGGCTGGGCTAGAAGGTTCACATGTGGGTCTTCTGAGGGCCTCGGGGGTGTTACCATTGTGCTACTGTCTGACACCGGAGCTAAATCCATTATAGTCTGGCTTGGGCAGTCAGAGTGGCCTCAAAACACAGCCACCTCTGGTGGGTCACCAGCAAGATGATAGAACTGAGTCCCTTTTGATGACAACCATGGCACTCTCACCCCTAATCACACACACTGGCCGCTGGATCTTATGCATGGATTTCTTTGGCAGCCTTGCAAAACTTCAGGACCCCTTCTCAGAATATTCTTTTAGGTCATGGAAAATGCACAATGTTACAAAGGAAAGGAATCCTATTAGAAACACAACTTCAAAACATGTTTTCAAGGGGCTGGTGGTGGTAGACCTGGTTGAGCGCACATGTTACAATGGGCAAGGACCTGGGTTCAAGCCCCTGGTCCCCACCTATAGGAGGAAAGCTTCACAAATGGTGAAGCAGTAATGCAGGTGTCTCTCTGTCTCTCTCCTTATCTCCCCTTTCCTCTCAGTTTCTGGCTGTCTCTATCCAATAAATAAAAAGATAATTTAATTTTTTTAATTTATTTTTAAAAAACACGTTTTCAATGGATACTCTAATGTGTGTGACCCTTAACCAACATGATACAACCATTTGGAGCAGTAATTTCTTAGCAGTGGTGAGTAAAAATAATATTTTGAGTTACTCCCAGCAACTGTATGTGATATGAAAACACCTCTAGATTCTTTTTTCTTTTTCTTTTTTTTTTTTTTTTTGATGACAAAGTGTCGGTGCTCTGCTATGGCTGTGGTTTGTTGCCTACAGTTTACAGTTTAAGGAAAATCTAACATTCAGCTAGAAGATAGTGAAAATTAGGTGGCCTGCTGGGCTGCTTTCCCATGCATGATCAGAGACTCCCTGGATTCTGTCCACAAGTCCCTGAGGATTCAAGATCAAAGATCTTCTCCCTGGACTGAGAGCTCCCTGCCCCAATAAATCCTCCACAGCCTTCTACTTATATAGGTCAACCAGGGCAGAGGCGTTGGCTGTGGGGCTAGTTTGGCTGCTTGTTGCTACTCCTCCAGAGACTGGAGAACATTAAAGACAACCCTCCCCAGCTTTGGGACATACAACTCTGAGATGACAGAAAAGAAGAAGAAGGAAGAGGAGAAGAGAGAAAAAGGAGGGGGGGAGAGTAAGGAGGAAGAAGGAGGAGGAAGAAGGAGAAAGAAGGAAGGAGAAAGGAGGAAGGAGGAGAAAGAGGAGGAGGATTAGACTTTCACTAAGTGACCTAACACTGCTTTTTGTTTACACTCTACCTTCCTGAACATAGCCTAGAGCTGTCACTCCGGCACTGTAAGGAATGTTTAGTTACCTCTGGTCTGTAGAGGAATGATTGGAAAGAGGGGACAGGAAGGGAGTTATTAGGTTCATCTGTTTCATACTGCCTAAAAAGACCTTTATTATATGATGAAAACATTTTGTTTATATGATAGAAAGCAAGACTTTAAAGGTTTTCTAGAGAAAACGATAGCATTTTAGCTGAGCTAAGGACAGTTTTTTCTTCTTTTTTTTTCATTAGCGATTAAATATTGATTTACAAAATTTCAGGGTAGCAGGGGTAGAGCTCCACACCATTCCCACCACCAGAGTTCTGGATCCCCATTCCCTCCATTCTCCCACAGGTGCAGACGCAGGTTAACTATTATTTCTACAACCGTTTGTCTATATTTGTTTTTTTATTATTATTACAATAGTTTGTACATGCATAACATTCCCCAGATTCCCATTTAACAATACAACCCCCACTATGTCATTCATCATCTTTCATGGACCTGTATTCTCCCCACCCACCCACCCACCCCAGAGTCTTTTACTTTGGTGCGATATGCCAATTCCATTTCAGGTTCGACTTCTGTTTTCTTTTCTAATCTTGTTTTTCAACTTCAGTCTGAGAGTGAGATCATCCCATATTCATCCTTCTGTTTCTGACTTATTTCACTCAACATGATTTTTTTCAAGGTCCATCCAAGATCGGCTGAAAACAGTGAAAAAATGAAAACATTTTTTACAGCTGAGTAGTATTCCATTGTGTATATATACCACACCTTGCTCAGCCACTCATCTGTTGTTGGACACCTGGGTTGCTTCCAGGTTTTGGCTATTACAAATTGTGCTGCCAAGAACATATGTGTACACAGATCTTTTTGGATGGATGTGTTGGGTTCCTTAGGATATATCCCCAGGAGAGGAATTGCAGGGTCATAGGGTAGGTCCATTTCTAGCCTTCTGAGAGTTCTCCAGACTGTTCTCCACAGAGGTTGGACCAATTTACATTCCCACCAGCAGTGCAGGAGGGTTCCTTTGACCCCACACCCTCTCCAGCATTAGCTGCTGTTACCTTTTCTGATGTATGGCATTCTCACAGGAGTGAAGTGATATCTCATTGTTGTCTTGATTTGCATTTCTCTGACAATCAGAGACTTGGAGCATTTTTTCATGTGTTTCTCGGCCTTTTGGATCTCTTCTGTGGTGAATATTCTGTCCAAGTCCTCCCCCCATTTTTGGATGGGGTTATTTGTTGTCTTGTTGTTGAGTCTGGCAAGCTCTTTATATATGTTGGTTATTAAACTCTTATCTGATGTATGGCATGTAAAGATCTTCTCCCATTCTGTGAGGGGTCTCTTGGTTTCTATAGTGGTTTCTTTTGCTGTGAAGAAGCTTTTTAATTTGATGTAGTCCCATAGGTTTATACTTGCCTTAGTCTTCCTTGTAATTGGATTCATTTCATTGAAAATGTCTTTAAAATTTATGCGGAAAAAAGTTCTTCCAATATTTTCCTCTAAGTATCTGATAGTTTCTGGTCTAACATCCAAGTCCTTGATCCACTTGGAATTTACTTTTGTATTTGGTGAAATATAGTGGCTCAGTTTCGTTCTTCTGCATGTTTCAACCCATTGTTTCCAACACCATTTGTTGAAGAGACTCTGCATTCCCCATGTAATAGTCTGGGCCCCTTTGTCAAAGATTAGATGTCCATACGTGTGGCGCCTCATTTCTGGGCTCTCAATTCTATTCCACTGGTCAGTGTGTCTGTTCATGTTCCAGTACCAAGCAGTTTTGATGACAATGGTCCTATAATACAGTTTGAGATCTGGGAGTGTGATGCCTCCGGTTCTGTTCTTTTTTCTCAAGATTGTTTTGGCAATTCTAGGTTTTTTTCTGGTTCCAGATAAACATTTGTAGCATTTTTTCTATTCTCCTAAAAAAATGTGCTTGGGATCTTGATGGGGATAGCATTAAATTTGTAGATGGCTCTGGGTAGTATATTCATTTTGATGATATTAATTCTTCCAACCCATGAACATGGAATATCTTTCCACTTCTTTGTGTCTTTTTCAATTTCTTTGAGTAGTGACTCATAATTTTCAGTATACAAGTCTTTCACTTCTTTGGTTAGGTTTACTCCTAGATATTTTATTGTTTTTGTTGCTATAGTAAAAGGAATTGATTTCTGGATTTCAATTTCTTCTAGCTTAGTGTTTGCATAGAGGAATGCCACTGACTTTTGAATGTTAATTTTATAGCCTGACACCTTACTGTATTGCCTGATGATTTCCAAAAGCTTCTTGCTGGATTCCTTAGGTTTTTCCATGTATACTATCATGTCATCTGCAAATAAGGAGAGTTTGACTTCTTCTCTTCCAATCTGTATCCCTTTAATTCCTTGCTCCTGCCTGATTGCTATGGCAAGAACTTCCAACACTATGTTGAATAGTAATGGTGATAGTGGGCAGCCCTGTCTAGTACCTGATCTGAGGGGAAATGCTTCCAGTTTTTCACCATTGAGTATGATGTTGGCTGTAGGTTTGCTATATATAGACTCCACTATCTTCAGGAATTTTCCATCTATTCCCATTTTTTGTAGTGTTTTGATCATAAAGGGATGTTGTATTTTGTCAAAGGCTTTCTCTGCATCTATCGATATGACCATGTGGTTTTTGGTCTTGCTTTTGTTGACGTGGTGGATCACGTTGATTGATTTACGTATATTAAACCAACCTTGCATGCCTGGGATAAACCCCACTTGGTCATGATGAACAATCTTTTTGATATACTGCTGTATCCGGTTGGCTAGAATTTTGTTCAATATTTTCGCATCTATGTTCATCAGAGATATTGGTCTGTAGTTTTCTTTTTTGGTTGTGTCCCTGTCTGCTTTTGGTATCAGAGTGATGTTGGCGTCATAGAAGCTGGCAGGGAGTATTCCAGTGTCTTCAATCTTCTGGAAGACTTTTAAAAGTAGAGGTATTAGTTCTTCTTTGAAGGTTTTGTAGAATTCATTTGTAAAACCATCTGGTCCAGGACTTTTATTTTTGGGGAGATTTTTGATAACTGTTTCAATTTCATTAGCTGTGATGGGCCTGTTCATGTTATCCACTTCCTCTTTACTTAGTTTTGGAAGTTGGTAGGTATCTAGGAAATCATTCATTTCTTCCAGGTTCTCTAGCTTGGTGGCATATAGTTGTTCATAGAAGCCTCGCATGATATGTTGAATTTCTGCAGTGTCTGTTGTGATTTCTCCTCTTTCATTTACTATTCGATTTATTTGGGTCTTCTCCCTTTTTTGTTTTGTGAGTCTGGCTAAAGGTTTGTCGATTTTGTTTACTCTTTCGAAGAACCAACATTTACTTTCATTGATCTTTTGTATGGTTTTCCTATTCTCAATGTTATTTATTTCTGCCCTAACTTTAGTGATTTCTGTCCTTCTGGTTGCTTTAGGATTCCTTTGTTGTTCTTCTTCTAGGTCTTTAAGATGTGCAATCAGGCTGTTTATTTGTGCCTTTTCTTGTTTCCTAATGTGTGCTTGTATAGCTATGAACTTCCCTCTTAGGACTGCTTTAGCTGTGTCCCAAATATTTTGATAGCTTGTGTCTTCATTTTCATTGAATTCTCCAAACATTTTGATTTCTTCCTTGATTTCCTCTTTGACCCAGAATTTGTTAAGAAGTGTACTGTTGAGCTTCCACATTTTGGCACTCTTACTAATCTTTTGTTGATTGTTAAGTGTTAGTTTAATTCCACTGTGGTCTGAGAAGATGCTTGGGATGATTTCAGTGCTCTTGAATTGGCTGTTGCTGTCTTTGTGGCCTAACATATGGTCTATCCTTGAGAATGATCCATGTGGATTTGAGTAAAATGTGTATTCTAGTTTCTTGGGATGAATGACTCTGAAAATGTCCAATAGTTCTAGTTTATCTATCTCTTCATTTAGCTCCCTTATGTCTTTACTGATTTTCTTCCTGGATGATCTGTCAAGTTGAGATAGTGGGGTGTTGAAGTCCCCTACTATGATTGTGTTACTGTTAATATATTGCTGTAGCTCTTTCAGTAGAAGTTTGATGTATTTAGATGGCTTCTCATTGGGTGCATAGATATTAATAATTGTTAAGTCCTCTTGATTGACTGATCCTCTGAGCATTAAGTAGTGTCCATTCCTATCTTTTTTAATCTTATCTATTTTAAAGTCTATCATGTCAGATATGAGAATAGCTGTTCCTGGGCCATTGGCTTGTATGACAGTTTTCCATTCTTTCACTTTAAGTCTGTGTTTGTCTTGTTGAGTTAGATGAGTTTCCTGTAGACAACATTTGTTGGGTTGTGTTTTCTGATCCATCTTCCTACTCTGTGTCTTTTAATAGGTGAATTCAGGCCATTCACATTTATTGATACCAAAGATTGAAGATATTTTAACGCCATTCTTGTAGAGTTTTAGAGTGTTTTGATATATGTCCTATTTATGATGGTCTGACTGTTTATAGAAGACCTTTCAGAACTTCTTTCAGGGCAGGCTTGGTGATGGTTGCTTCCTTCAACTGTTGCTTGTCTGAGAAGGTTTTGATGCTTCCATCTAGTCTGAATGACAGTCTAGCAGGATATAGTATTCTTGGCTGAAAGCCTTTCTCATTGAGCACTCGATAGATATCTTGCCATTCTCTTCTGGCCTGTAGTGTTTGTATGGAGAAGTCTGCTGCTAATCTTATGGGTTTTCCTTTGTAGGTGACTCTTTGTTTTTCTCTTGCAGCCTTGAGGATCCTTTCTTTATCCTTCTTCCTTTCCAATCTAAGTATGACATGTCTTGGTGTCTTTAGGTCTGGGTTAATTCTGTTTGGGACCCTCTTGGCTTCTTGAATCTTTATGTCTTTGGTGTTGTCTAGACTAGAGAAATTTTCAGCTATTATGGCCTGGAGAACGCTTTCTTCCTCCCCTTCTCTTTCTTCCTCTGGTAAGCCAATAATGCGTATATTGTTTCTTTTGAAGTCATCCCATAGGACTCTGTTGTTGTTTTCAGCATCTCTTAATCTCTTTTTGAGATCTCTTACTTCTTTTTTAGTTGTCTCTAATTCATCCTCAATCTTGCTAATTCTGTCTTCAGCCTCATAGATTCTATTCTCTCTGCCCTCTACTGCTTTCTGGAGTTCATCTATTTTGTTGCCCTGCTCTGATACTGTTTTAGCTTGTTCAGCTAGTTGCCTTCTTAGCTCAGCGATTTCAGCTTTCAGCTCTCTAATAACCATGAGATTATTAGAATTTTCTTCCATATTCTCATTTGTTGTTCCTGCATTTCTGATTACAATTCTTTCAAATTCTTTACTCACTCCTGTGATTATTTCCTTAGCTAATGTTTGGATGTTGAACTCGTTGTTTTGTGCTTCACCCTCTGGAGGACTTTTAGCTGGACTCTTGTCCTGGTTCGAGTCTCCAATATTTTTTCTTGTTGTTTTAACCATCTTATATATTATGTTATGAGTTCCCTTTATCAGTACTTTTCAAATTATTGATCACTATTGCCTGGATTGACTTGTGTCTAAGTAATTTAATTAAAGGGTTTACTGTGGTGGAAGTTAACAGTTTTTTCAATCCCTGAGTTGGAGCTCAGTGGTGTAAAAGCCTTTTTGTTTTTCTTCCCTGTAGGCTATGAAAGCCTGAGGGCTTTTAAACTATCAATAGGCTTCTTAGCTTAATCACTGACTCCTGACCAAGAGATAAAGCAGGGTGTGGCAGAGATAATCCAGTGGTTATGCAAAGAGACTTTCACAGCCCCTCAGCTATGCCACCGAGGTATAGGTCTTCTCCTGAGTTTCCTGGTTTGATCTCTGTCCCCTGGTGTCCCTCCCTGTTGCTGCTCCAGATTCTGAGGGTAGTAGCAATGTAGACTCAGAGTTGCACTTGGTGAGTCTCTGGGGAGTCGTTTCCTCCCTTCAGCTGTCCCCTTGTTGTGGAGCAGACTGGAGGTGGTGTCTCCACTGATAAACTGTTGAACTGTTAGCAGTCACTTAATCTCTCCTTAGGCCCCTCTCTCCTCTCTGTCACCAGCCACACGTGTTTGTACTCACGGGTGATTTATTGAGTTCCTGTGGTCATTCTAGTCCTGTCTTGTCTCGGTCCGGGTGGTCTCCTTTGGTATTCCTAGTTGATCCAGGAGAGGAGAGGAGAGGAAAAGCGATCTGCTGCTCGTAGCTCCGCCTCCGGAAGTCGAATCCTAATTATTATCCGTTTGTCTATATTTGTATAGATTCTTCCCCCCTTTTTTAAGGTCCCAAACATAAACATAGATAATTTATGAGGATAGTCGTTAGACTTGATTATGCAAGAGATATGTCAAAACCTAATGATATCAGGTACCAAACAAAAAAGAAAAATAATGAACTTAAAATTTGAAATATTTATGACCAAAATTACAGTAGTTCATAGTCTTCTACTAAGAAAGGTAGGATAATATCTTTAGGTCTTTAGAAAAAGAAAGGATTTTTGTTGTTGTTGTTGTTGATTTAATAATGATCTACAAGGCCATAGGATAAAAGAGAACAATTCCACACAGTTCCCATCACCAGAAGTTCATATCCCATCCCCTCCATTGGAAGTTTCCCTATTGTTTATCCCTCTGGGAACATAGACCCAGGATCATTATGGGGTACAGAAAGTGGAAGGTCTGGCTTCTGTAATTGTTTCACCATTGAAGATGGGTGTTGACAAGTCGATCCATACTCCCAGCTTGGCTCTCTCTCTCCCTAGTAGGGCAGGGCTCTGGGGAGGTGAGGCTCCAGGACACATTGGTGAGGTCATCTGCCCAGGGGACTCAGGTTGGTGTCCATGTAGCATCTGCAACTTAGTGGCTGAAAAGCATTAAGATATAAAGCAGAACAAATAAATGTTTAATAAACAGGAACATGGAAGTAAGAATATAGCAGATGAGATTTGGGGGTCTCCCTTTTGGAAAAAGCTAGTAGGTCTATTTTAGGTATATTCCAACGGGTCCATGACTTTACTAATTTTTACCTGAGCCCAACAGCTAACATGCAGGTGAGATAAAGAAGGGATTTTTAAATATGCCCCCCAAGTATAAATAATAAAGGAAGCACATATAAATCAAACCACATCAACATTTAAAGTTCCAATACAATAACCAAAAAAAGTAAAGACAAAAAATATTAGAATAAAAAATATTGAAAGATATATGTAATATGTAAATTAAGGCATTAATGTTGAACATGCTAAAATTATTTTACAATCTTACTGAAAAACCAATACAAAAATGAGTGCAGCTAAGAATAATGATTCTTTTTTAAAATACTATTTATTTATTTATTCCCTTTTGTTGCCCTTGTTGTTTTATTGTTATTGTTGTTGTTGTTATTGTTATTGTTGTTGGATAGGAGAGAGCAAAATGGAGAGAGGAGGGAAGACAGAGAGGGGGAGAAAAAGACTGACACCTGCAGACCTGCTTCACAACTTTTGAAGCAACTCCCCTGCAGGTGGGGAGCCTGGGCTCGAACCAGGATCCTTATGCCGGTCCTTGCATTTTGTGCCACGTGAGCTTAACTGGCTGTGCTACCACCCGACTCCCAAGAATAATGATTCTTTTAGAGTAACTATTTTTAATGCTATTGCCAACAAATACAGGGAAAGATGTGAGACTTAACCAAAAACAGGGAAAGCAAATAAAACCAGAGACAAACATTATATTCCCAGAAGATTAGAAGAAAACATTCTTAATGTTGATTAAACCAAATATTGGAGAGGATTGTAGAGAATCAGGGAATCTCATACACTGGTCATGGGAAGGTAAACTGATTGAATCATTTTGGAAAACAATTTAGCATGCTCCAGTAAATTTGAAAATAGGCACATTCTCTGACCCAACAAGCCTGCTTCTGAATAAAAACAAACACTTGAACACATGCGATGATGTTTGTTAATATTCTATATTAGGAATTTATTGGCACCAACTCAAATGCCCATCTGTAGCAAGATAGATTTTAAAAAATTGCAACACATTCATTCATTGGAATATTAAAACAAGTAAAAAAAACATACATTTTATAGGATGATAGGTCAGAGACAGGGAGAGACAGAGAGACAGCTTCAGCACTGCTCCGCCACTCATGAAGCTCCCCCTATCCCACCGAAGATGGGGACCAGGGGCTTAAACCCAGGTCCTCCTGCAGGGTAACATGTGTGCTCTACCTGGTGTGTCACTACCCAGCCCCACAAGTTAAGATATATATTAGCCAAATTAATGAAATGAAAAGAGGAATCACCAAAAAGACCTTTGAATTAAAGATGATTCATACAGCATATTACCACTAATGGAAATGCTGTGAAATGCTCAAAAACAATAACATCCACAGATACACATTTATCTATGTGGGAAAAAATATAAAAACACACCTTGAAATCATGAAAATTTCTGATGGGAAGAATACAGGAGAATTGTTATTGGAGGTACATTGGAGACCCCCAAACTTTTTTCTCTCCAGGATTATTGCTGGGTCTCGGTGCCTGCACTCCAATTCCACTGCTCCTGGAGGCCTTTTTCTTTTTTTTTCATTGTTCTTGCTGGTATTGTTATTGTCACTGCTGTTGTTGTTGGAAGGGACAGAGAGAAATTGAGATAGGACAGGGAGACAGAGAGGGGGAGAGAAATGGACCTAGCCTTTGACCCTGCAATTCCTCTCTTTGGAATATATCCTAAGGAACTCAACACACCCATCTAAAAAGATCTGTGTACACCTATGTTCATAGCAGCACTATTTGTAATAGCCAAAACCTGGAAGCAACCCAGGTATCCAATAGCAGATGAGTGGCTGAGAAAGTTGTGGTCTGTATACACAATGGAATACTACTCAGCTATTAAGAATGATGAATTTGCCTTCTTCACCTCATCTGGAATGGAGCCTGAAGGAATCATGTTAAGTGAAATAAGCCAGAAAAAGGATGAATATGGGATGATCTCACTCATAGACAGAAGTTGAAACGTAAAAACAGAAAGGGAAAACACAAAGCAGAACTTGGGCTGGGTTTGGTGTACTGCATCAAAGTAAAGGATTCTGGGTGGGGGAAGGTAGTGTCCAAGTACTGGTGCAGGATGGTGGAGGAGGACCTAGGCTGGGGGTGAGAATGTTTTGCAGAAAACAGGATTTTTTTAAATTTTCTTTTCTTTTTACATTTATTTATTTATTCCCTCTTGTTGCCCTTGTTGTTTTATCGTTATAGTTATTGTTATTGATGTCATCATTGTTGGATAGGACAGAAAGAAATGGAGGGAGGAGGGGAAGACAGAAAGACAGACAAATGCAGACCTGCTTCATCGCCTGTGAAGTGACTCCCCTGCAGGTGGGGAGCTGGGGGCTTGAACCGGGATCCTTATGCCAGTGCTTGCACTTTGTGCCACCTGTGCTTAACCCGCTGCGCTACCGCCCGACTCCTGGAAACTGAGGAATTTAACACATGTACCAACAACTGTTCTTACTATAAACCATTAATCTCCAACTAAATAAATATTTTAAAACCTTTTTTAAAAGAAGAAAAGGAGATTTAAATAAGTGACACATTCATAGCAAATGCAAGAGTCCAGGCTTTGGCCCTGGTCTATTTGTTGACCATCACAGTATTAGATTCTGTTTTCCCCTTAGAGGAATGACTCCTAGCTGTGTCATCCAGTGAAAGCCACACCATCACCCATTATCTGCATGATCAATCTTGCTGCATCAAAAGGAGTATCACCTCAGCCATGTTTTGTTTTTTAAATCTCATCTATTTTTTCATTATGTTTTTATTTGCATTTATTTATTTATTTATTATTGGATAGAGACATAAATTGAGAGGGGAAGGGGAGATAGAGAGTAAGAGAGACAAAGAGACACCTGCAGCCCTGCTTCACCACTTGTGAAGCTTTCCCCTACAGGTGGGGACCAGGGGCTTGAACCAGGTCTTTGTGTGTCGTGCTGCGCCACGGAGAAGAGAGAGAGAAGATCCAGAGCGAAGAGGGAACACAAATCTTTATTTGTGCTGGCACCTCAGAGTTGGGTGAGAGAGAAGCAGGTTGGGCCACGTGAAGGTAGCAAAAATGGCCGCCTCACGCAGTAACCTTTCCTGCGTCTAACCACCGAAGTGAAGAGCCGGCAAGAGAGCGAGGTGTGGAAGAAGAAGGGCTTTTATAGGAGTAGTTCTCACAAGAATGGGAAGGGGGAGGAGTAACCATAGCACTCCATGGTAGGATAATAACTCTCGTGAGAATGGGAAGGGGGAGGAGCAACCAGAGCACTGCAACTATTGCGGGGGGAATAGAAAATGCCCTGAGGGCACAACATGGCAGAACAGGCGCTCCGAGAATGTCCCAACTCTCATGGGAACTAGCAGTAGCCTGAGGGGACAACATGGCAGATGTGACTGCATCTGCACAATTTCCCAGCACTTGTGCACTGTAATATGTGTGTGCTCAAACAGGTACACCAGCACCTGGCCCCGATTATTCATTATGTTTTAAAATCACACATTATAGAGCTGGTGCAACAGTTCACTTGGATAATGTGTCTTGTCGTGCTTATGAGCCAGATATGAGCCCAGTGTCCACCACACTGAAGGAACCTATATTGTGCTCTCTCTCTCTCTCTGTCTCTGTCTCTCTCTCTCTCTCTCTCTCTTACTAGGGCACTGCTCAGCCCTGGTTCAATGTGGTGTGGGGGATTGAACCTGAGACTTCAAAGCCTCGGGCAAGAGAGACTCTTTGCATAAATATTATGCTATATCCCCCACCCTTGTGGTATCTTTTCCTTTCTCCATCTCTGTCATGGCCTTTCTATCTGAAACAGACAACCTGGAGTGATGAAGCCCTAGTAGTGACAAAAATAAATAAGTAATAAATAATAAATCACACATCATGTCCTTTAGAAGCAGAAAGGGGTTGGATGGAGTGGGGGAGGAAGAGGATAGCATTAAAAAAAAAAGAGTGAATGTACCAAGTATGTTTTGAAGAGCTTTCATTTCCTCAGAAGCTTCTTGCTTCTTCTCACTCTCTCTGGCATCAGACACTGAGTGTCTGCCATCTAAGCCTTTAGGACTGGAAATGTCATGGGTTCAAAACCCAGCTCTGTACTCACAGCAGGGATGTTCCAAGTGGGTGAAGGTGAGCTCAGGCATTGTCTAAGCACAGAGGAAGCACCCAATCTTATGAGGGAAACAGATGTGGGGATTGGGGTGAGGGTTGGGGGGTAAAAGACTTCCTTTAGGGACGATCCCCAAGCAGAGACCTAGACAGATGCAGAGAAGTTAACGGAGGATCAGCAAGCAGGCAGGCCATCCCAGAAGAAGACACAAGTGCGGAAGCCCAGAAGCAAGAGAAAATCCAGAGACCAGTTGGTCATGACTAAAATTAGGGGTCAGCCCATAGGGAGAGGTGTGACAATAGTCAACCCAAAGCTTACTTCACATGATGTGCTTGCCTCACTAGACTGGATTCTATCCTGGGAACAATGGAAAGATAACCAGAGGAACACATCTGGTTTGTTCTTAGAGAGTTCAATCTAGCTCCAGAGCAGAGAATGTTGGAAAACTGATCAAATGCAGAGAGACCAGTCTTCTGCTAAGTGTCATGTAGAGACGCCAATGACCAGAATCAAAGAGAAGCCCAGAAACAAGCAGGAATGGATGACTCGGGTGGTCCGAGGACGTGGTGTCAGCAAAGTTTGCTGCTGCTTCAGGGGGAAAAACAGACCAAACACACGGGAATCTAGTTGAGAAAAAAGAAGTGAGTGAGTGAGTGAGTGAGTGAGTGAGTGAGTGAGTGAGTGAGTGAGTGGGTGGGTGAGTGAGTGGGTGGGTGAGTGAGTGAGTGAGTGAGTGAGTGAGTGGGTGAGTGGGTGGGTGGGTGGGTGGGTGAGTGAGTGAGTGAGTGAGTGAGTGGGTGAGTGAGTGAGTGGGTGAGTGAGTGAGTGAGTGAGTGGGTGAGTGAGTGAGTGAGTGAGTCCCAAGACAAGAAGGGTAGTAGCATGCCTAGAGACAGGCTGACAGTAAGTACAAGTCATAGGAATCTGGTACTCATGAGATGGAGACTAGAAGAGAAGGTGCATGGCCTTTGCTCATAGATGGAAGAACTAGAGCCAGGGCAGGGATAAGGCCTTTCTCACTCATGCGGCTCACACAGGTCCAGTGTTCCCAGGGTGCTTAATCCATGCTGGGATAAGTGCACTGGTCCCTATCCAAAATGAGAGCCTGAATCTCATGATCCCTCTCTTAGCTTCCCTAAAGAATGACTTAATGTTAAAAATTCATAGGCACTAATGGACTATAACATAAGACATTTCTGAATCCTAACTGAATAGAATCAATGGAGTTCAAATTCATTGAATTCT
Organism: Erinaceus europaeus; assembly: GCF_950295315.1. NCBI lineage: Eukaryota > Metazoa > Chordata > Mammalia > Eulipotyphla > Erinaceidae > Erinaceus > Erinaceus europaeus. The sequence goes on along the minus strand of NC_080165.1, from coordinate 13,209,168 downwards.
CAATTATTCTGTTTCTTTATCAATCTGTTTATTTAGGAATAGGTGATTAATTTGGAGCCCACAACCCTCCCCCAACCCTTGCCACTATAACTCATTTCTTCCTCTGGATTTTTCCAAAATTACTATCTGGTTTTTCCCTTAAAAGCATAGGTATAAGGGAGTCGGGTGGTAGCACAGCAGGTTAAGTGCATGTGGCACAAAGCGCAAGGACCAGCGTGAGGATCCCAGTTCGAGCCCCCAGCTCCCTACCTGCAGGGGAGTCGCTTCACAGGCAGTGAAGCAGGTCTGCAGGTGTCTATCTTTCTCTCCCCCTCTATGTCTTCCCCCTCCTCTCTCCATTTCTCTCTGTCCTATCCAACAACGACGACAACAATAATAACGACAACAATAATAACGACAACAACAATAAAAACAAGGGCAACAAAAAGGAAATAAATAAATAAATAATTTTTTTAAAAAGCATAGGTATAAATTACCTTTCCTAATCTCTCTCTTTTTTTTTTTTTTTTTTTGCCATAGAGAAACCTATACAGGCACTTATAGACTTGATTTGATAAATAGTGTTATGGCTATGTTAGTTTGAGATGCAGCAAAACAGAACTGGAACTTGTAGCTGTCTCCCACCCGAGCAAATTAATTGTGGGCACCCAACAGTGGCTGAGAGATAAACGAAAGATGGCATCCCCAGAGAAGCTTTGCCACGGGAATTATTAGAGCCTCCTACCTCATGTCCCCTGAGCAGTTCGGCATTTATCACACCGAAGCCTAATGTTTTTGTTTACAAGTCTCTTTCCTCTTTAATTTCCACAAGAGATGTATCCTATCCTTTGTATTTCCCATTCCCGTGGTGTGACAGACTGCCATGTATAACAACTGACACTATGTTGAGCAAGTCCATGAACGAAACTGCAGGAATTATGTCATCACAGAGCATGATGGGAACCTTCCAGATACACCACGTCACACAGGCAGGTTTCCAGGAAAGATAAGTCCCAACTTCCCCATAGAGAGATAAATGTTAACAACAGCTATGGGACAAAATGTCTAATTGACTTCTAGTTGACTGTGAGAAAGAGACTTCTGAGTGAACAGAAATGGAAACTGCTTGCAAGAATTGACGCAGAAGTAATGGTGAGGTATGATAATGACAGATGACAGCAAACTCAAGAGAACCAAGATGATAAACTGACCCAGGAAAGGCACCAGGTAAGAAAGAAGTTTGTGCTCCATCAGAGAGATTGATGACAAATACGCAAAAACAAATTTAATAAAAATCGTATTAAATATAAGACTGTTTATGAAGAGAAAGATTAAAAACGGGGTTAGGGGGAGAATGTGCAAAAAAAGTCAAGAAATATTTTGACTTATATTACCCGTCCCTAAAATTTTGAACAATCTTACTTCCTCTGTTCTTCAGAGCAGTCCTAAACTCATTTTCCTCTAGAACTCTTTCATAGAAGAGAAGAAAACACCTTCACTACTATACTAGGACTGTAAGGCTAGAAAGAACCAGCCATGGGCCAGGTGGTGGCACACCTGGTTGAGTGCACGTTACAGTGCTTAAGGACCCAGGTTCAAGCCACTGGTCCCCACCTGCAGAGGGAAAGCTTTTTTTTTTTTAAGAAGGAAAACTTTGACAGTGGTGAAGCAGGGCTGCAAGTGTGTGTGTGTGTGTGTGTGTGTGTGTGTCCCTCTCCTCTCCATTTCTGTCTCTATCCAATAAATAATAAAATATTTAAAATATTTTTTTAAAAACTATGCAATAGATATTCACTTCCTGTTTCCTCTTTGTCAAAGAGATGACATCTCTGTCATCTGAATAAACTGAGGGTGGGGGTATCTTCCTAAAATGACTCAGTTAGCACTTCTATAGAAAGAAACACAACAAGGGCAACAAAAGGGAATAAATAAATATTTTTTTTTTAAAAGAAAGAAAGAAAGAAAGAAAGAAAGAAAGAAAGAAAGAAAGAAAGAAAGAAAGAAAGGAACAAGCAGAGAGCCTTGGAGAAGAGGTTGGGCTCTGCTGGTTGCTATTCTTCTGGGGCCTACCACATGCCTGGCATAGATTTCTTTTTATTTTATTAGTGATTTAATATTGATTTACAAAATTCTTTGGTAACAGAGGGATAATTCCACACCTTTCTCGCCACCAGAGTTCTGTATCCCATTCCCTCCACTAGAAGTTATAGCAGTTCTCCTAAAGTTGCAGATATGAGTTGACCATTATTTCTACTACTATTTGTCTATATTTGTGCCCATTATCCCCCATGGTCCCATCTTCTCTTTCTTCCCAAGGCACACATATACCTATTACTACATTCAGATGCCCCCTGTTTTTCCTCTGCTCTCTCTGGGTTCTGATGGAGTTGGATATCAGGGCCCTCTGATCATTTTAATTCTATCATTTTTTCCCCCACTGGGAGTATGGACCAAAATTCTTTATGGGATGCAAAGGGTGGAATATCTGGCTTCTGTAGTTGCTTTTCCAGTGGAAATGGGTATTGGAAGGTTGATCCATAGCCCCAGCCTGTTTCTGTCTTTCCCTAGTGGGACAGGGCTCTGGAAAGTTGAGGTTCTGGGACAAATTGGTGAGGTCATCTGCCCAGGGAAATAAGAATGGAATCATAGTAACATCTGCAACCTGTTGACTAAAAGGCAGTAAGATATAAAGCATGGCAAAAAGATTAATGGACAGGGACCCAAAAGTAGGAATAGAACTGATGAGAATAAGGACCTTAGGGTGGGAAGAAGTGAGAAAGTCTATTTAGGCATGTTCCTAGGGCACCATGACTTTCATAGTTTTTGCTTGAGTTTGATAGTTAACAATGGAGTTAGACACAAATATTGTCTGGGAAGATGATGTGAGAATTGAGAATGGGGCTAGAAAGCTGGGTTATGGCAGAGAGTAGCTCCCATTCTTGAAGAAAATGAATAAAATTAACTGTTTACCCCCACCCACCTGGCCCAGGCCCATATATATTTATATTTAGCACAAGAGCCTGTGTAACCTTTGAGTCCCTGTCAGCCTGAGCTTGCAATTCATGGTCATGGCTGGGAACATTCTAGGCTGCACTCATTTCAGGACCCATCTTCTTCAAGTGGCAGGGTAGGGTGTGCCAGCTCCATTCAGAGTGAGTCAGTCCCCACCATTGCTGCATTATAGTGAGGGCAAGATCCTGGAGACGCCCATAACAGGGCTTGTGCTGATGTTCCTGATATATGTGACCAGTGATGGTGGAGAGAAGGATCTATTAGAGGTCTAGATCCATCATTTCTGTGTGGGAATCCAAGGATTTCCTGACTAGGGCCCCAGATGATGGGGTGGTCTGGTTTTGACCAAATAGGCCATTATTAAATGAGCCAGTCTCTTACCTTTATCCAGCTTTTGTCCTTTCTCTGACAAGCTTAGACTTCCTCCCAGTCGTTAAAGTGTTGAATGTCATTTGTTGTAACCAGCCAGTATTAGGTTTATGAGGTATGTCTTCTTTGGGACCTTCTACCAAATTGCCAAACTTATTTGGCCTACGTCTGTTCAGTTAGGGAATTTATGATGCCTTCTTTAGGCCCTTCTACTAGGATTCCAGGTGTCCTCGATCTATGTCTAATCACAGAGGGCTACTGAACACTTTTATTTTGAGTTATAAGTTTCCCCTTACTTATGAATACACATACACCTGTACCCAGTACCCTAAGGCCTAGCTTGTATCTAGTATCTGTGATGACATGGTCTCTCAATGTGGTTTTAATTTGTATTTCTTTGGTGATAAGTGAATTAGATCATTTCTGCATATGTCTGTGGGCCATGTGTAGCTCTTCTTTTTTTTTTTCTTTTTAAATTTTTTTATATTTATTTATTCCCTTTTGTTGTTTTTGTTGCTTTTTATTGTTGTGGTTATTACTGTTGTTGTTGTTGTTATTGATGTTGTCATCCTTAGATAGGACAGATAGAAATGGAGAGAGGAAGGGAAGACAGAGGGGGAGAAAAAGACATCTGCAGACCTGCTTCACCACTTGTGAAGCAACTCCCCTCCAGGTGGGGAGCCGGGGACTCGAACCAGGATCCTTACACCAGTCCTTGGGCTTTGTGCCACGTGCGCTTAACCCGCTGTGCTGCCACCAGACTCCCATCTCTTCTTCATTTTTTTTTCTAATCCCTTTATTGGGAGATTAATGGTTTAGTGTTGAAAGTTAAATACAGTAGTTTGTACATTTCTCTGTTTTCCACATAACAATTCAACCCCTTCTAGGTCCTCCTCTGCCTTCAAGGTCCAGGACCTGAACCCTGAAACCCCCTCAGAGTATTTTACTTTATTACAATACACCAGTGTTTATACTTTATCCCCATGTTCTCTTTCCTTTCCTTTTTTTCTTCATCTTTTTTTTTTGTACTATTTTTTTTATTGGGGAATTAATGTTTTACATTCAACAGTAGGTACAATAGTTTGTACATGCATAACATTCCCCAGTTTCCCATATAACAATACAACCCCCACTAGGTCCTCTGAATCCTTCTTGGACCTGTATTCTCCCCACCCACCCACACACCCCAGAGTCTTTTACTTTGGTGCAATACGCCAATTCCAGTTCAGGTTCTACTTCTGTTTACTTTTCTGATCTTGTTTTTCAACTTCGGCCTGAGAGTGAGATCATCCCATATTCATCCTTCTGTTTCTGACTTATTTCACTCAACATGATTTTTTTCAAGGTCCATCCAAGATCGGCTGACAACGGTGAAGTCACCATTTTTAACAGCTGAGTAGTATTCCATTGTGTATACAGACCACAACTTGCTCAGCCATTCATCTGTTGTTGGACACCTGGGTTGCTTCCAGGTTTTGGCTATTACAAATTGTGCTGCCAAGAACATATGTGTACACGGATCTTTTTGGATGGATGTGTTGGGTTCCTTAGGATATATCCCCAGGAGAGGAATTGCAGGATCATAGGGTAGGTCCATTTCTAGCCTCCTGAGAGTTCTCCAGAGTGTTCTCCACAGAGGTTGGACCAATTGACATTCCCACCAGCAGTGTAGGAGGGTTCCTTTGACCCCACACCCTCTCCAGCATTTGCTGATAGTACCTTTTCTGATGTATGACATTTTCACAGGAGTGAAGTGGTTTCTCATCTTTATTTGCATTTCTCTGAAAATCAGAGACTTGGAGCATTTTTTTCATGTGTTTCTCGGCCTTTTGGATCTCTTCTGTGGTGAATATTCTGTCCATGTCCTCCCTCCATTTTTGGATGGGGTTATTTGTTGTCTTGTTGTTGAGTTTGGCAAGCTCTTTATATATGTTGGTTATTAAACTCTTGTCTGATGTATGGCATGTAAATATCTTCTCCCATTCTGTGAGGGGTCTCTTGGTTTGGGTAGTGGTTTCTTTTGCTGTGAAGCTTTTTAATTTGATGTAGTCCCATAGGTTTATACTTGCCTTAGTCTTCTTTGTAATTGGATTCGTTTCAATAAAGATGTATTTAAAATTTATGTGGAAAAGAGTTCTGCCAATATTTTCTTCTAAGTATCTGATAGTTTGTGATCTAACATCCAAGTCCTTGATCCACTTGGAATTTACTTTTGTATTTGGTGAAATATAGTGGCTCAGTTTCATTCTTCTGCATATTTCAAGCCATTGTTTCCAACACCATTTGTTGAAGAAACTCTGCTTTCCCCATTTAATATTCTGAGCCCCTCTGTCAAAGATTAGATGTCCATAGGTGTGGGGGCTCACTTCTGGGCTCTCAATTCTATTCCACTGGTCAGTGTGTTTATTCATGTTCCAGTACCAAGGAGTTTTGATGACAATGGCCCTACAATACAATTTGAGATCTGGGAGTGTGATGCCTCCGGTTCTGTTCTTTTTTCTCAAGATTGTTTTGACAATTCTAGGTCTTTTCTGGTTCCAGATAAACATTAGTAGCATTTGTTCTATCTGCCTAAAAAATGTACTTCGGATCTTGATGGCGATAGCGTTAAATTTGTATATGGCTCTGGGTAGTATATTCATTCTGATGATGTTAATTCTTCCAACCCATGAACATGGAATATCTTTCCACTTCTTTGTGTCTTTTTCAGTTTCCTTGAGTAGTGACATAATTTTCAGTATACAAGTCTTTCACTTCTTTGATTAGGTTTACTCCTAGATATTTTATTGTTTTTGTTGCTATAGTAAAAGGAATTGATTTCTGGATTTCAATTTCTTCTAGCTTAGTGTTTGCATAGAGGAATGCCACTGACTTTTGAATGTTAATATTGTAGCCTGACACCTTACTGTATTGCATGGTGATTTCCAAAAACTTCTTGCTGGATTCCTTAGGTTTTTCTGTGTATACTATCATGTCATCTGCAAATAGGGGGAGTTTGACTTCTTCTCTTCCAATCTGTATCCCTTTAATTCCTTGCTCCTGCCTAATTGCTATGGCAAGAACTTTTAACACTGTGTTGAATAGTAATGGTAATAGTGGGCAGCCCTGTTTAGTACCTGATCAGAGTGGAAATGCTTCCAGTTTTTCACCACTGAATATGATTTTGGATGTAGGTTTGCTATATATATAGACTCCACTATCTTCAGGAATTTTCCATCTATTCCCATTTTTTGCAGTGTTTTAATCATAAAGGGATGTTGTATTTTGTCAAAGGCTTTCTCTGCATCTATTGATATGACCATGTGGTTTTTGGTCTTGCTTTTGTTGATGTGGTGGATCACATTGCTTGATTTACGTATATTAAACCAACCTTGCATGCCTGGGATAAACCTCACTTGGTCATGATGAACAATCTTTTTAATATACTGCTGTATCCAGTTGGCTAGAATTTTGTTCAGTATTTTAGCATCTATGTTCATCAGAGATATTGGTCTGTAGTTTTCTTTTTTGGTTGTGTCCCAGTATGATTTTGGTATCAGAGTGATGTTGGCTTCATAGAAGCTGGCAGGGAGTATTCCCGTGTCGTCAATCTTTTGGAAGACTTTTAAAAGTAGAGGTATTAGTTCTTCTTTGAAGGTTTTGTAGAATTCATTTGTAGAACCATCTGGTCCAGGACTTTTATTTTTCAGGAGGTTTTTGATAACTGTTTCAATTTCATTAGTTGTGATGGGCCTGTTCATGTTATCCACCTCCTCTTTACTTAGTTTTGGAAGTTGGTAGGTATCTAGGAAATCGTCCATTTCTTCCAGGTTCTCTAGCTTGGTGGCATATAGTTGTTCATAGAAGACTCGCATGATATGTTGAATTTCTGCGGTGTCTGTTGTGATATCTCCTCTTTCATTTAATATCTGATTTATTTGGGTCTTCTCCCTTTTTTGTTTTGTGAGTCTGGATAAAGGTTTGTCCATTTTGTTCACTCTTTCAGAGAACCTACATTTACTTTTGTTGATCTTATGTATGGTTTTCTTATTCTCAATGTTATTTATTTCTCCTCTAACTTTAGTGATTTCTGTCCTTCTGGTTGCTTTAGGATTCCTTTGTTCTTCTTCTAGGTCTTTAAGTTGTGCAATCAGGCTATTTATTTGTGCTTTTTCTTGTTTCCTAATGTGTGCTTGTATAGCTATGAACTTCCCTCTCAGTACTGCCTTAGCTGTGTCCCATATATTTTGATAGCTTGTGTCTTCATTTTCATTGAAGTCTCGAAACATTTTGATTTCTTCCTTTATTTCCTCTTTGACAACAACAGTTGCTTTTAAGTAGTGTACTATTGAGCTTCCACATTTTGGGACTATTACTAATCTTTTGTTGATTGTTAAGTGTTAGTTTAATTCTACTGTGGTCTGAGAAGATGCTTGGGATGATTTCAATGCTCTTGAATTGGCTGATGCTGTCTTTGTGGCCTAACATATGGTCTATCCTTGAGAATGACCCATGTGGACTTGAGTAAAACGTGTATTCCAGTTTTTTGGGATGAATGACTCTGAAAATGTCCAATAGTTCAAGTTTATCTATGTCTTCATTTAGCTCCCTTATGTCTTTATTGATTTTTCTGCCTGGATGATCTGTCAAGTTGAGAGAGTGGGGTGTTGAAGTCCCCTACTATGACAGTGTTGCTGTTAATATATTCCTGTAGCTCTTTCAGTAGACGTTTGATGTATTTAGATGGCTTCTCATTGGGTGCATAGATGTTAATAAATATAAGTCCTCTTGATTGACTGATCCTCTGAGCATTAAGTAGTGTCCATTCCTATCTTTTTTAATCTTATCTATTTTAAAGTCTATCATGTCAGATATGAGAATAGCTGTTCCTGCCCTTTTTTGTGGGCCATTGGCTTGTATGACAGTTTTCCATCCTTTCACTTTAAGTCTGTGTTTGTCTTGTTGAGTTAGGTGGGTTTCCTGTAGACAGCATATTGTTGGGTTGTGTTTTCTGATCCATCTTCCTACTCTGTGTCTTTTAATAGGTGAATTCAGGCCATTGACATTTATTGATATCAAAGACTGAAGATATTTTAATGCCATTCTTGTAGAGTTTTAGAGTGTTCTGATATATGTCCTATTTATGATGGTCTGACTGTTTATAGAAGACCTTTCAGAACTTCTTTCAGGGCAGGCTTGGTGATAGTTGATTCCTTCAACTGTTGCTTGTCTGAGAAGGTTTTGATGCCTCCATCTAGTCTGAATGACAGTCTAGCAGGATATAGTATTATTGGTTGAAAGCCTTTCTCATTGAGCACTCGATAGATATCTTGCCATTCCTTCTGGCCTGTAGTGTTTGTGTGGAAAAGTCTGCTGCTAATCTTATGGGTTTTCCTCTGTAGGTGACTCTTTGTTATTCTCTTGCAACCTTCAGGATCCTTTCTTTATCCTTATTCCTTTCCATTCTAAATATGATGTGTCTTGGTGTCTTTAAGTCTGGGTTAATTCTGTTTCGGACCCTCTGGGCTTCTTGAATCTTTATGTCTTTGATGTTTCTAGACTAGAGAAGTTTTCAGCTATTATGGCCTGAAGAATGCTTTCCTCCTTTCCCTCTCTTTCTTCCTCTGGTAAGCCAATAATGCATATATTGTTTCTTTTGAAGTCATCCCATATGTCTCTGTTGTTGTTTTCAGCATCTCTTAATCTTCTTTTTTAGTTGTCTCTAATTTATCCTCAATCTTGCTAATTCTGTCTTCAGCCTCATTGATTCTATTCTCTCTGCCCTCTACTGTTTTCTGGAGTTCATCTGTTTTTTTACCCTGTTCTGATACTGTTTTAGCTTGTTCAGCTAGTTGTGTTCTTAGCTCAGCTCTTTCAGCTTTCGGCACTCTAATAACCTTGAGATAATTAGTGTTTTCTTCCAGAGTCTCATTTGTTGTTCCTGTATTTCTGATTACAATTCTTTCAAACTCTTTACTCACTCCTGTTATTATTTCCTTAGCTAATGTTTGGATGTTGAACTCGTTATTTTGTGCTGCACCCTTTGGGGGGCTTTTAGCTGGACTGTTGTCCTGGTTAGTTTCTCCAATATTTCTTCTTGTTGGTTTACCTATTTTATATATCATGAGTTTCCTCTCTTAGTACTTTTCAAATTACTGATCACTATTTCCTGGATTGACTTGTGTCTAAGTAAGGTAAGTAAAGGGTTCACAATGGTGGAAGTTAACAGTTGTTTCAATAGTCTTTTAATCCCTGAGTTGGAGCTCAGTGATTTAAAAGCCTCTTTTTTTCTCTCTCTCTCTCTGTAGGCTATGGGAGCCTGAGGGCTTCTAACTATAAGTAGGCTTCTTAGCTTAATCACTGATCCTGACCAAGAGATAAGGCAGGGTGTGGCAGAGATAGTCCAGTGGTTATGCAAAGAGACTTTCACAGCCCCTCAGCTATGCCACAGAGGTACAGGTCTTCTCCTGAGTTTCCTGGTTAGATCTCTGTCCCCCGGTGTCCCTCCCTGGCACTGCTCCAGATTCTGAGGGAAGTAGCAATGGAGACTCAGAGTTGCACTTGGTGAGTCTCTAGGGAGTCCTCTCCTCCCTTCAGCTGTACCCTTGTTGGTGGAGCAGACTGGAGGTGGTACCTCAACTGATAAACTGCCAGACTGTTACCAGCCACTTAGTCTCTCCCTAGGCTCCTCTCTGTCACCAGCAATGTGTGTTTGCACTCACTGGTGATTTGGAGGGTTCCTGTACTCATTCTAGTCCTGTCTTGTTGTGGTCCCAGGAGGTCTCCTTTGGTATTCCTAGTTGATCCTGGAAAGGAGAGGAGAGGAGAGAGACAGATCTGCAGCTGCTCGTAGCCCTGCCTCCGGAAGTTTTTTCCCATCTCTTCTTTAAAGAACTGTCTATTCATATTTTCTGCCCACTTTCTTATTGGGTGCTTTTTCTTTTTGTTGAGCTGTATGAGTTCTTTATAGATGTTTGATATCCACCACTTATCTGAAGAATGGGGTGCAAATAGATTCTCCCAGTTGCTAGGTTTCCTATCTGTCCTTATGGAATAATCTTTTGATGTGTAAAAGCTTTTCGGTATGATATAGTCCCATTTGTTCATCCTTGTTTTAGTTCCCCTTGCCAATGGGGTAGAGTTTTAGTTTTCAGTATTGTGTTATTTGGATGAATAGATGAGTGGATGCGTGTGTAGATGGATAGATAGATGAATGAATGACTGGGTGGGTGGGGAGATGAATGGACAGATAAATGAGTTCTACCATGACTACTGCTGCTCCCTAGATATTTATTGAGTAAATTAGTTTTCTGACTTTTAAGAGCTGTCTGAATCCAACTTGTAATTGCTTATAAGCCAGTTGGCTTAATCAACAGTCATTATTGATCAGATGAATAAATGAAAGTATTGATACTCTCAAATACATTACAATCTTACTGGAAAACTAAGAGATGAACAAAGTAGATCTGGTTAGCAAAGCAGGACAACAATGTGTCATATGGAAAAATGACTACACAAGCAGCACAGGCCATAAGAACAGCGACTCTGTGACTATTCCATAAGAGTGAGTCCTATAAATAAGAATCCATTCCTTTGAGAGTGAAAGGGGACTTATTATAATAAACATTCCAAGACAACAGAAACTAGTTGGGGCATATGGTCATGTGCAGGTATAAAAGTTTTCATGTGTGAGAGCAAAGTTTCTACAATGTAGGAGCAGCCTCTGGGTCTTTGCCTGTGGTTTATCTTTGGAACCATTGGTCTATGATTGGAATTAATGAGTGTGACATATCAAAAAGGTGTGAAAAGCATTATAAATTAAAATGGCCAGAGAAAGAATTAAAAGATTATACAAAAGTTAAAATAAATGTGTGTGTGTGTGTGTGTATGTGTGTGTGTGTGTGAGTGAGACCAGGAGGTAGCACAGTGGGAAAAGTGTTAAACCCTCAAGCATGAAGTCTTGAGTTCAGTCCCTGGCAACACAAGTGCCAGAATGATGCTTTGGTTCTCTGTCTCTCTCATGTTAATAAATCAATCTTTTTAAAATATTATATTTATGTATTAATGAGAGGAATAGGAAGAGAGAGAGAACCAGCCATCATTCTGGCACATGTGCTGCCGGGGATTGAACTTGGGACCTCATGCTTTAGAGTCCAACATTAGATCCACTGCACCATTTTCCAGACCACAATGTTTGTTTGTTTTTTAATATTTCCTTTTGTTGCCCTTGTTGTTTTATTGTTGTAGTTGTTGTTGTTGTTGGATAGGACAGAGAGAAATGGAGACAGAAGGGGAGACAGAGGGAGAGAGAAAGACAGACACCTGCTGACCTGCTTCACCGCCTGTGAAGCGACTCCCCTGCAGGTGGGGAGCCGGGGGCTTGAACCAGGATCCTTAAGCTGATCCTTGCACTTTGCACCACATGTACTTAACCTGCTGTGCTACCACCCAAGTCCCATAAATCTTTTTTTTTTTTAAAGATTATATGCATACATCTTGTATAAGTGAGCGTGTCATCTCACTTATAGATTGTTAAGATATATCTTTGGACCATTTTGCTTTGTTTTTGTTTTCCAACCAGGGGCTGCATTTTTGTTTTCCAACTCTGGGGTTCAGTGCCTACATGACTCCACCGCTCCTGGTAGTTTTCTCTCTCTTCTCTCTCTCTCTCAGATAAAGGATGAGAGACAGAGAAAAGGGCAAACACCACAGAGCAGCTCCACCACTGATGAAACTTTCACCCTGCAGGCTCTGAAACCCAGGTCCTAGCACAGGGTAATGTGTGCGCTCTCCCAAGTCACCCGCGGGTCCCTCTGGAGTGTTTGCTTACTGAGCAAGATGCCCTTTTCAGTGTTGTTCAAGAACAGCCCAGGGGTGTTATGTGATCAGATTGCTGCTAACGAGGTAGGGTTAGGGTACAATTATAACCCCCACACCACATGTGTATAGAAGGATCTAGCAGTGAACCCCAAAGCTCCAGGTTCCCAATATGCCTTTTAAGGAGGCTCTCGGGTGACCTGTAGACACAGTGAAGTCTGAGCCACGCTGGTCTGTACCCACACCACCTCTTCCAAAAGAGTAGCCTTCATTTAAACACTTCAGGATACTTTTTCTGCTTTGTCCCTTGCTTTCCTTTCTAAAACCTCTTCAAAGTGTGCTTCCTTTTGCTTTTAAACCCTTTAAGTGTCTAGAGCTTTAGTGATGATAAGAAACATTGTTGTTTGCAAAGAAAACAGCGCGGAGGGAATGCAACACCCTATCCTTTCACTCTCCCTTCCTGGGGAGTTGGAAAAACAAACTCCCACTCACAAATTAAGCCGCTCCATGGCGGTACAGTCCAGCTTTTCACTCTACCCACCCAGGTTTTGGTTTTAAAACTTCTCCCTATGGGAAGCAAAAAGAAGCCATCCTCGTACATGTAGGCTAATCCAGGAAAATCTTCACTTCGGTCTATTGTAAAAGCTTCTCAAAGGACTTGATCTTCTACAAGGTGAAAGGCTATTAGCGGGCTGTGGTGGTGCCTTGCCCATCTCTGCACCCGTTTTCCTGGCTCTGAGCCCAGCCCGAATTTGGTCATCCAGGGCAAGGCCACAGCTGTGAGCTGGCTTGCTTGGCATCTCTATTTCTGCAGCCGTGAAATAACTTTTCCAGTGTCTGGTCAGTGTGGTTGTGCACGTGACCTGATGACTTTCCCCGCCCCTACCCCACGCCCATGCCGCTTGGTTAACCTTGGCATAGTTAGCACAAGAACAATGGGCCCAGGGCTGGGTTCTCCTGAGAAGTCCCATGCTGGAAACTGGCAGGTTAGAAAGGGGTGACTTACCTTCCTAAAATGAAGTTAGTCCAGGAAGAATATTGTGAGTGAGGGAAAGATGGGATTTCAGCACCTCCCGATAAAGGTCTTTTCCTTTTTAAAAATATTTTTTATTTACTTATTATTGGATAGAGACAGAGAAATTGAGAAAGCCAAGGGAGATAGAGGGAGAGAGACAGAGACACACCTGCAGCCCTGCTTCAACAGTCGTGAAGCTCCCCCTCTCTCCCCACCCCACTCCCGCAGGTGAGAACCAGGGGCTTGAACCAGGTCCTGTGCACTTAACCAGGTGCACCACCGCCTGGCCCTTGCCCACCCCTCACTCCCACCCCCATCCCCTTGGTTGTCACTGAGGCTGACTTTTTCAGATAAAGAGACAAAGTACAACTTAGACTGGCTTTGGTGAATGGCACCAAAGCAAAGGACTCCGAAGAGGGAGTGTAGGGGGTGGCTTTGGTGTCCTGGTGCATGATGGGGTGGGGGGCTAAATTTGGGGTGATAGTGTTAGAAGATACCTATCATGGGGAAATGAGAAATTGTATCAATGTGTCAACAACTATTGTAAGTCATTACTCTCCCCATAAATTTTTAAATTAAAAGTAAAGTAAAAGATGGATTTTGGGGGAAAAAAAAAAAGAAGTCATGACCTCATTAGAATTCCTCTCCTTTTTTGGGGGGGGGAGGGTGCCACAACCTATAAAATGAGTGCCCTGCTTTAGGCCACCATCTTCAGAGGAAGAACCAAAAGTGGTAAAATGGAGCTCTCTATATTTTTTAAATTTATATTTATTTATTTATTTATTTATTTATTTTCCCTTTTGTTGCCCTTTTTTTTATTGTTGTGGTAAAATGGAGCTCTCTATATTTTTAAAATTTATATATATTTATTTATTTATTTTCCCTTTTGTTGCCCTTTTTTTTAATTGATGTCATTGTTGTTGGATAGGACAGAGAAAAATGGAGAGAGGAGGGGAAGACAGAGAGGAGGAGAGAAAGACACCTGCAGACCTGCTTCACCACCTGTGAAGGGACTCCCCTGCAGGTGGGGAGCCGGAGGTTCGAACCGGGATCCTTACGCTGGTCCTTGCGCTACCCGCTGCGCTATCGCCTGAGCTCTATATTTGAAAACTCTTCGTTGCCTGCAAACCAGACGCTGTAGGTTTGAATGTCCTTCAGGAGAGAAGAGGCTCCAGAGCCCAACAGTGAGTCCACAGCCACTAAGCCAAGGCTTCCTCAGAGGGGCTTCCCCACCGACGAGCTCACCTGGATTAAGTAATTTTCCAGTGACCAGCCTCCATCCCCTGTGGGCTGCAGCGGGTGCCTGCCCGCCATCATACGGGACAAACTGCTCCAGGGCTCTCGTGAGCAGAGACAGCCTTAACCCCCCTGCTGCCCAGTCATTTAACAAAACACTGATTTTTGAGCAGTAACATTTGTTGAGAATTTCCTCACCAGTAGACAAATTATCTATTCTACTGGTTATCTTAAAATATACCTTTGGGGGAGTTGGGAGGTAGCGCAGCGGGTTAAGCGCACGTGGCGCAAAGCTCAAGGACTGGCCTAAGAATCCCGCTTCAAGCCCCGGGCTCCCCACCCACAGGGGAGTCTCTTCACAAGCGGTGAAGCAGGTCTGCAGGTGTCTGTCTTTCTCTCCCCTTCTCTGTCTTCCCCTCTTCTCTCCATTTCTCTCTGTCCTATCCAACAATGACGACATCAATAACTACAACAATAAAACAACAAGGGCAACAAAAGGGAATAAATAAAATTAAATTTAAAAATATATATATACCTTTGGATCAAATCCAAGTATCAGAGCACTGGGTAATTAAATTATCCTTGTAGAGCAAAGTTAACTCTACTGTGCACACACAGAGAGAAGCCGAGAGGTCAGACCCTGGGAAGCATGTCGGACCTAACATGGGGATTCTTTCAACAGAACAGCCTGTCACATCACCAATTTCCTTCTTAGGAGAAACCGTCAGGGGTTTGGGGTTTCAGGAGAACTCTTAACTTTTATTCTAACTCTTTTGTAAATCTTCTTTTGTTCAATATATTCTTTCTTTTGTAGAGAGAGAAAAAATGAAAGGGAAGGAGGAGCTAGAGAGAGAGGGAAAGGCAAGGGTAGATAAACACTAAGTATGCAAAGAGACTCTCATACCTGAGGCTCCAAAGCCCCAGGTTTAATGCCCTGTACCACCATAAACCAGAACTGAGCAGCACTCTGGTTAACAGAAAAAAAAAAGACGGAAGAGACAGCACAATGGTTATGCAAACAGACTCTCATGCCTGAGGCTCCTAAGTCCCAGGTTCAATCCCCCACACCACCATAAACCAGACCTGAGCAGTGTTCTGCTGTTTCTCTGTGTGTGTGTGTGTCTCTCTGCATCTCTCTCAAAAATAAAATTAATTAAAAAAAAAAAAGAAAGAGAGGTGCTTGCAGCCCTGCTTCACCACCTGTGACACTTGCCCTCTGCATATGGGGGGGCAGGGTTTGAACCCTGGTGCTTATGCATAGTCCCATGTGTTCTCTACCAGAATAAATGACTTCTTTAAAAAAATAATAATTTATTTTCTTTTTGTTGCCCTTGTTTTTATTGTTGTAGTTATTATTGTTGTTGATGTCATTGTTAGATAGGACAGACAGAAATGGAGAGAGGAGGGGAAGACAGAGAGGGGGAGAGAAAGACAGACACCTGGAGATCTGCTTCACCGCCTGTGAAGCAACTCCCCTGCAGGTGGGGATCCGGGGGCTTGAACCGGATCCTTAGGGCCGGTCCTTGCGCTTTGTGCCACATGCGCCTAACCCGCTGAGCTACCACCCAACTCCCCAATAAATGACTTCTTATGAACTCTGCATTGACCTCATATCTGGGGGGAGGGGTTCCTTTTGTTCTGACCCCTGGGAAATTGAGCTAAGTTTGTTTAGCAGATGGGAATATACTGCCCTGTAACAACCTTTTTCTTGTTGGAATTTTCTCACCCCTTTTCTCCCTTGACAGTTTTATGTGTTTGTACTGTCTATATTTTATAAACCCTTGCATATATGTTCCAAAGGTAATAATTTGGGGGGACTAGGGGGTTTCACCACTCCAGTTCAACTTTTTGAGATAGAGATGACAGAGGAAGTGAGGGAAAGATACTAAAGTATCACAGCTTCTTCCAGTGTGGTGGGGGCCGTGCTCTAAGCTGGGTCATGCACAAGCCAAAGCAGATAGCAAAGAGCCATCCACCGGTCCTCGACTCTAGTAACCTCTCTAATTTCAAACTGGAGTCACTTAACCAAGGAAACCTAGACTCGGAGTTTTTACTCCAAGCACTTAAGCAACTAGGCTAGGGGGAGTCTGGGAATAGGAGGGAGAATGCCTAGCTGTGTTTTTTTGTGTTTTTTTTTTCCGGTGGCATATGTAAATTCTGAGTCTAAACCAATCACATTTCCAAGTCCATGATAGGAGAGACAAGATTTTTTATTTTCATTTCAGGAGGTATATTTAGCTTCATAAGCCAGAGAGTGAAGGATAGATAAGGCTCTTGTTCTCTGACATCTGGCTCTGAGGCTCATTGGCATGCAAAGTAGTGTCCAGTCCCAAATAAACAACAAAATGGACTTATTAGAGAATGTCAAAGAAAAACAATCCCAACCTGTAATCTCATGCCATCACAAATAAAAGACTCATTGAGATAAACTGGTGATTGGAAGTGTAGGGACTTTCCTTTTGCTGAGTTCAGGTATCTCCCATTGGCTGAGCTATTGTTGGTGTCGGGAGACATCACTTCCTGTGAAGCATGTGAAAGATTAACTCTTACAAAATTAATTTTCACAATATTAGAATTTCAGTCCACTGGGATTTGGTGACAATCAACAAAGAATGGAGTTGGTTCTTTGTTCTCAGGGTGTCTTAAACAAATGAAGACTTCAATTTCTAAGAATTTGAGTACGGAAGAGTGATTTTTCCAACAATTCTTATTCTCACATGCATATTAAGATGATAACAGATTATTTTAGTAAGTCAGCATTACTCTAGTTAGTACTTTAGTAGTCTGATTAAAAACTCTTCCTACTGGGTAAAGTGATATGTGATAATACTAATTAGAAAGTGTGTCCTCATGTAAACACTAATTAGAAAGGACATATACACCCCTATGTTCAAAGATGCATTATCCACAATAGCAAAAGAGTGGAAACAACTTAACTGTACACTAACAGATAACTGGCTAAAGAAGTTATGGGATATATAATCCCTGGAATACTACTCTGTAATAAAAAAAAAAAAAGATAATATTATGTCCTTTGGGACAAAATGGATGGAACTGGAGGTGATTGTGCTTAGTGAAATAAGAGATGAAAGACAACTACTGGATGGTTTCATATGTAGAATCTAGAGAACTGATACACACGAACTTTAAAAAAAGAAAAGAAAAACAGAAGCAAGAAAACTGCTTCTAAGACTTTGTCAGAACTATGGTGGTTATCTTTGAGATGTGCTAGGGTGGGGACACAGAATTGGGTGATGGGTGTGGTGTGGAACTATACACTGTAGTCTTATAGTCTTGTAATCTACTATTAGTCACAAAAAATGAAAACAAAAGTGTCCTTGAAGGCTATGAATATGTACCCTTGAAAAATACCTTGTTCAGAAAAAGACTTCTGTAGGTGGGGACACAGAGCAGCAGCAGAAGCTGTGCCTCCCTCCTCTCCTCTCTGGGGTCAACTAGGAATATCAAAGGAGAACACCTGGGACCGCAACATGACGGGACTAGAATGACTTCAGGAACCCACCAAATCACCTGTGAGTGCAAACACGTGTGGCTGGTGGACAGAGAGGAGCCTAGGGAGAAATTAAGTAGCTGGTAATAGTCCTGCAGTTTATCAGTTGAGACACCACCTCCAATCTGTTTCACCAACAAAAAGACGGCTGGCTGAAGAGAGGAGAATACTCCCCTGAGACTCACCAAATGCAACGGTGAGTCTTCATCGGTACTGCCCTCAGAATCTGGGGCAGCAGCAGGGAGGCCCTGAGCTGACATCAGGGGACAGAGAACTAACCAGGACACTCAGGAGGAAATCTATACCTCAGTGGCCTAGCAGTGGAGCTGTGAGAGTCTCTTTGCATAACCACTGGATTATCTCTGCTCCACCCTGCCTTATCTCTTGGTCAGGAGTAATGAATAAGCTAAGAAGCCTACTTATATTTAAAAAGCCCTCAGGCTCCCCTAGCCTACGGGGAAGAAAAGAACAAAAGAGGCTTTTAAGCCACTGAGCTCCAACTCAGGGATTAAAATAGTACCGAAACAACGTCAAATTCCACAACTGTGAACCCTTTAAGTACCTTACTTAGAAACAAGTCAATGCAGGCAAGAATGATCAGTAATTTGAAAAGTACTGAGAGAGGGACCTCATAACATACTATATAGAATGGTTAAACCAACAAGAAGAAATATTGGAGAAATGAACCAGGACAAGGTCCAGCTAAAAGCCCCTAGAAGGTTGAAACACAAAATAATGAGGTCAACATCCAAACACTAGCTAAGAAAATAATCACAGGAGTGAGTAAAGAGTTTGAAAGAATTATCATCAGAAATGCAGAAACAACAAAATACACTCTGGAAGAAAACACTAATTATCTCAAGGTCATTAGAGAGCTGAAAGCTGAAATAGCTGAGCTAAGAACACAACTAGCTGAACAAGCTAAAACAGTATCAGAACAGGGTAACAAAATAGATGAACTCAGAAAACAGTAGAGGGCAGAGAGAATAGAATCAATGAGGTCTGAAGACAGAATTAGCAAGATCGAGGATGAATTAGAGACAACTAAAAAAGAAGTAAGAGGTTGCAAAAACAGATTAAGAGATACTGAAAACAACAACAGAGACCTATAGGATGACTTCAAAAAAATTATATATATATATATATATATATATATATATATATTATTGGCTTACAAGAGGAAGAAAGAGAGGGAGGGGAAGAAAGCATTCTTCAGGACATAATAGCTGAAAACTTCTCTAGTCTAGACAACATCAAAGATATAAAGGTTCAAAAAGCCCAGAGGGTCCCAAACAGAATTAACCTAGACTTAAAGACACCAAGACACATTTAGAATGGAAAGGAATAAGGATGAAGAAAGGACCCTTAAGGTTGCAAAAAAAAAAAAAAAAAAAAAAAAACAAAGACACCTACAGAGGAAAACCCATAAGATTAGCAGCAGACTTCTCCAAACAAACACTACAGGCTAGAAGAGAATGGCAAGATATCTATCAAGTACTCTATGAGAAATGCTTTCATCCAAGACTACTGTATCCTGCTGTCTACAAGAAACCCACCTAACTCAACAAGGCAAATACAGACTCAAATGGAAAGGATGGAAAACTATCATACAAGCAAACGGCCCACCAAAAGGGGCAGGAACAGCTATTCTTATATCTGGCATGATAGAATTTAAAATAAATAAAATTAAAAAGATAGGGATGGACACTACTTAATGCTCAATGGATCAGTCAAGAGGACTTAATAGTTATTAACATCTATGCAGAAGAATGAGAAGCCATCTAAATACATCAAATATCTACTAAAGAGCTATAGCAATATAGTAACAGCAACACAGTCACAGTAGGGGACATCAACACCCCATTCTCTCAACTTGACAGGTCATCCAGGCAGAAAATCAATAAAGACATAAGGGAGCTAAATGAAGACATAGATAACCTAGAACTATTGGACATTTTCAGAGTCATTCACCCCAAGAAACTGGAATACACATTTTACTCAAATCCACATGGGTCATTCTCAAGGATAGACCATATGTTAGGCCACAAAGACAGCATCAGCAAATTCAAAAACATTGAATGCAACCCAAGCATCTTCTAGACCACAGTGGAATTAAACTAACACTTAACCATCAACAGTAGATTAGGAATAGTCCCAAAATGTGGAAGCTCAACAGTACACTACTTAACAGCTACTAGGGCAAAGAGGAAATAAAGGAAGAAATCAAAATGTTTTGGGAGTTAAATTAAAATGAAGACAAAAACTACCAAATTATTTGGGACACAGCTAAGGCAGTACTGAAAGGGAAGTTCATAGCCATACAAGCACACGTTAGGAAACAAGAAAAAGCACAAATAAACAGCCTTATTGCACATCTTAAAGACCTAGAAGAAGAAGAACAAAGGGATCCTAAAGCAACCAGAAGGACATAAATAACTAGTTAGGGCAGAAACCTTATTTTGAAAATAAGAAAATTGAAAATAAGCATACAAAAGATCAACAAAAATAAATGTTGGTTCTTCGAAAGAGTGAACAAAATCGACAAACTTTTAGCCAGACTCACAAAACAAAAAAGGGAGAAGACCCAAATAAATCAGATAGTAAATGAAAGAGGAGATAACACAACAGACACCAAGAAATTCAAAATATCATGCAAGGTTTCTATGAACAACTATAAGCCACAAAGCTAGAAAACCTGGAAGAAATCAACAATTTCCTAGATACCTACCAACTTCCAAAATTAAGTAAAGAGGAACTAGATAACATGAACAGGCCCATCACAACTAATGAAATTGAAACAGTTATCAAAAACCTTCCCAAGAATAAAAGTCCTGAACCAAATGGTTTCACAAATGAATTCTACAAAACCTTCAAAGAAGAACTAATACCTCTACTTATAAAAGTCTTCCAGAAGATTGACGACACGGGAATACTCCCTGCCAGCTTCTATGAAGCCAACATCACCCTGATACCAAAATCAGACAGGGACACAACCAAAAAAGAAAACTACAGACCAATATCTCTGATGAACATAGATACTAAAATATAGAACAAAATTCTAACCAACCGGATACAGCAGTATATTAAAAGATTGTTCATCATGACCAAGTGGGGTTTATCCCAGGGATGCAGGGTTGGTTTAATATATGTAAATCAATCAATGTTATCCACCACATCAATAAAAGCAAGACCAAGAACCACATGGTCATATCAATAGATGCAGAGAAAGCCTTTGACAAAATACAACATCCCTTTATGATCAAAACACTACAAAAAATGGGAATAGATGGAAAATTCCTGAAGAATGTGGAGTCTATATATAGCAAACCTACAGCCAACATCATATTCAATGGCGAAAAACTGGAAGCATTTCTACTCTGATCAGGTACTAGACAGGGCTGCCCACTATCACCATTACTATTCAACATGGTGTTGGAAGTTCTTGCCATAGCAATTAGGCAGGAGCAAGGAATTAAAGGGATGCAGATTGGAAGAAAAGAAGTCAAATTCTCCCTATTTGCAAGTGACATGAAAAAACTCAGGAATCCAGCAAGAAGCTTTTGGAAATCATAAGACAATACAGTAAGGTGTCAGACTACAAAATTAACATTCAAAAGTCAGTGGCATTCCTCTATGCAAACACTAAGAAGAAGTTGAAATCCAGAAATCAATTCCTTTTACTATAGCAACAAAAAAAATTAAAATATCTAGGAGTAAACCTAACCAAAGAAGTGAAAGACTTGTATACTGAAAATTATGAGTCACTACTCAAGGAAATTGAAAAAGACACAAAGAAGTGGAAAGATATTCTCTGTTCATGGGTTGGAAGAATTAACATCATCAAAATGAATATACTACCCAGAGCCATATACAAATTTAATGTTATCCCCATCAAGATCCCAACCACATTTTTTAGGCAGATAGGAACCAAAAAAGACCTCGAATTGCCAAAACTATCTTGAGAAGAAATAACAGAACCAGAGGCATCACACTCCCAGATCTCAAATTGTATTATAGGTCCATTGTCATCAGAACTGCTTCGTACCAAAACATGAATAGACACACTGAACAGTGGAATAGAATTAGAACAGAGAGCCTGGAGGTAAGCCCCCACACCTATGGACATCTAATCTTTGACAAAGTGGCTCAGACTATTACATGGGGAAAGCAGAGTCTCTTCAACAAATGGTGTTGGAAAAAAATGGGTTGAAACATGCAGAAAAATGAAACTGAACCACTGTATTTCACCAAATACAAAAGTAAATTCCAAGTGGATCAAGGACTTGGATGTTAGGCCACCAGAAACTATCAGATACTTAGAGGAAAATAGTGGCAGAACACTTTTCTGCACAAATTTTAAAGACATCTTCAATGAAACGAATCCAATTACAAAGAAAACTAAGGCAACTATAAACCTATGGGACTACATCAAATTAAAAACCTTCTGCACAGCAAAAGAAACCACTACCCAAACCAAGAGACACCTCATAGAATGGGAGATCTTTACATCTCTTACATCAGACAAGAGACTAATAACCAGAATATACAAAGAGCTTGCCAAACTCAACAAGACAACAAATAACCCCATCCAAAAATGGGGGGAGGACATGGACAGAATATTCACCACCAAAGAGATCCAAAAGGCTGAGAAACACATGAAAAAATGCTCCAAGTCTCTGATTGTCAGAGAAATGCAAGTAAAGACAACAATGAGATACCACTTCACTCCTGTGAGAATGTCATACATCAGAAAAGTTAGCAGCAGCAAATGCTGGAGAGGTTGTAGGTTCAAAGGAAACCTCCTACACTGCTGGTGGGAATATCAATTGGTCCAAGCTCTGTGGAGAACAGTCTGGAGAATTCTCAGAAGGCTAGAAATGGACCTACCCTATGACCCTGCAATTCCTCTCCTGGGGATATATCCTAAGGAACCCAACACACCCATCCAAAAAGATCTGTGTACACATATGTTCTTAGCAGCACAGTTTGTAATAGCCAAAACCTGGAAGCCACCCAGGTGTCCAACAACAGATGAGTGGCTGAGCAAGTTGTGGTCTATATACACAATGGAATAGTACTCAGCTATAAAAAAATGGTGACTTCACTGCTTTCAGCCGATCTTGGATGGACCTTGAAAAATTCATGTTAAGTGAAATAAGTCAGAAACAGAAGGATGAATATGGATGGGATGATCTCACTCTCAGGCAGAAGTTGAAAAACAAGATCAGAAGAGAAAACACAAGTAGAACCTGAACAGGACTTGGTATATTGCACAACAAAGTACAAGACTCTGGGGTGGAGGGGTGAGTACAGGTCCAAGAAGGATAACAGAGGACATAGTGGGGGTTGTACTGGCACATGGAAAACTGAGAAATATCATGCATGTATTTACTGTTGAATGTAAAACATTAATTCCCCAATAAAGAAATTAAAAAAAAAAAAAGAAAGAAAGAAAAAGAAAAGTATCTTGTTCCTTCCTCCAGTGGGGGAAGCTTCCCAAATGGTAAATCAGTGCTGCGGGTCTCTGTCTCTCTCCTTCCCTGTACCCCCCATTCCCTCTAGATTTATCTCCATTTGTACCCAATAAATAAATATTAAAAAAGAAAAACATCTTGTTAGTTCAGCCACTTATAATATGTATGGTCTTAACCACTGACAAATTCTTCAAATGATCCTAAAACTTCAGTAGTAATAGCACATGTCTTTCCTGAAACCATTAGGAATATTTACTATTTCTAGGGGGTCGGGCGGTGGCACAGTGAGTTAAGCGCATGTGGCACAAGGCGCAAGGACCGGCATAAGGATGCCGGTTTGAGCCCCCGGTTCCCCACCTGCAGGGGAGTCGCTTCACAGGCGGTGAAGCAGGTCTGCAGGTGTCTGTCTTTCTCTCCCCCTCTCTGTCTTCCCCTTCTCTCTCCATTTCTCTCTGTCCTATCCAACAACGAACAACATCAACAATGGCAATAATAATAACCGCAGCGAGGCTACAACAACAAGGTCAACAAAAGGGGGAAAAAAATGGCCTCCAGGAGCAGTGGATTCATGGTGCAGGCACCGAGCCCAGCAATAACCCTGGAGGAAAAAAAAAAACAACAACAAATATTTACTATTATTTTGTTGATCTCACCCCTGTTGAATTCTATAATATTGACTCTTCTCTTGTTCCCTCTCTATTTAAGCCTTGGTCTTAACAAACATCTTCTCTTCCTCCTCACAGTCTTTTTTTTTCCTCTTTTTTTTTTTATTGGGGAATTAATGTTTTACATTCAACAGTAAGTACAATAGTTTGTACACGCATAACATTCCCCAGATTCCCATATAACAATACAACCCCCACTAGGTCCTCTGAATCCTTCTTGGACCTGTATTCTCCCCACCCACCCACACACCCCAGAGTCTTTTACTTTGGTGAAATAATGCCAATTCCAGTTCAGGTTCTACTTCTGTTTTTTTTTTCTGATCTTGTTTTTCAACTTCGGCCTGAGAGTGAGATCATCCCATATTCATCCTTCTGTTTCTGGCTTATTTCACTCAACATGATTTTTTCAAGGTCCATCCAAGATCGGCTGAAAACGGTGAAGTCACCATTTTTAACAGCTGAGTAGTATTCCATTGTGTTTATATACCACAATTTTGCTCAGCCACTCATCTGTTGTTGGACACCTGGGTTGCTTCCAGGTTTTGGCTATTACAAATTGTGCTGCCAAGAACATATGTGTACACAGATCTTTTTGGATGGATGTGTTGGGTTCCTTAGAATATATCCCCAGGAGAGGAATTGCAGGGTCATAGGGTAGGTCCATTTCTAGCCTTCTGAGAGTCTCCAGACTGTTCTCCACAGATCTTGGACCAATTGATATTCCCACCAGCAGTGTAGGAGGGTTCCTTTGACCCCACACCCTCTCCAGCATTTGCTGCTAGTACTTTTTCTGATGTATGGCATTCTCACAGGAGTGAAGTGATATCTCATTGTTGTCTTTATTTGCATTTCTCTGACAATCAGAGACTTGGAGCATTTTTTCATGTGTTTCTCGGCCCTTTGGATCTCTTTGGTGGTGAATATTCTGTCCATGTCCTCCCCACATTTTTGGATGGGGTTATTTGTTGTCTTGTTGTTGAATTTGGCAAGCTCTTTATATATGTTGGTTATTAAACTCTTATCTGATGTATGGCATGTAAAGATCTTCTCCCATTCTGTGAGGGGTCTCTTGGTTTGGGCAGTGGTTTCTTTTGCTGTGAAGAAGCTTTTTAATTTGATGTAGTCCCATAGGTTTATACTTGCCTTAGTCGTCTTTGTAATTGGATTCATTTCATTGAAGATGTCTTTAAAATGTATGCGGATAAGAGTTCTGCCATATTTTCTTCTAAGTATCTGATAGTTTGTGATCTAACATCCAAGTCCTTGATCCACTTGGAATTTACTTTTGCATTTGGTGAAATACAGTGATTCAGTTTCATTCTTCTGCATGTTTCAAGCCATTGTTTCCAACACCATTTGTTGAAGAGACTCTGCTTTCCCCATGTAATAGTCTGAGCCCCTTTGTCAAAGATTAGATCTCCATACTTGTGGGGCCTCCTCACACTCTTCAATCAAGCTCAGTGGTCCACATGGCTGCTACTTCCTTCACACTGCATAACTACTCTTGGAACCCTCTGCTATCACTCTTCATTTATGTCTTTCAGGCTGCATTTTCATTTGAGCTCCAATATCTTGGCTTTGATTTCCTTCTAAATACTTTTCATCAACACCTCAACTTCATTGTACTGACTATTAATAATTACTGTCAACATTACTTGCTAATAATTTGCTGTCATAAGATGGCAATGACAAGCACATCATTTTTACTGCTCACATACACCACATTCTAGAACAGGCACTTTAAAACTAAGTCTCATTTCATCCTGTCCACTTACAGGTGGGTTTCTGCAACCTCAACTTCCCCTATCAGGAAGTAGAAATAAGAACTGTACAGAAAGACTGGGGAAATGAGATAGCAACAGCGCAATAGGAATTACATGCAAACATCTCAGGTTATTCCAGCTCCATCAGGTCCCAGAGAGAGACGACCAATAGGGGAGAGACATTTGGCTGTAGTGATAGGGTGATGTGTGGCTTGGAGGGGAAGATGGGATTGGACCTGGAAGACAATGGAGGTAATTATGTACAGATGTAGACTGATAGTTGTAGAGATGACAGTTAGCCCATGTCTGTAACCTTGGGAGAACCGCAGTGGTTTGCAATGAAGCACTTGGGATTCAGAACACTGGTGGTGGGAACGGTGTGGAATTATACCCCTGTTGACATGTAATTTTGTAAATCCATACTGAATCAGAAATAAATAAATAAATAATCTCAGGTTTGAGTGCTAACTTTGCCAATAGCCAGATCTGAGCGGTCGTGTTCTACACACACACACACACACACACACACACACACACACACGAAACTTGTCCTGGTCTTCCAACAAGTACATTGTAAAACTAAAACTTGAACTCCAATCTGCCATATTAAACTGCATCCTGAAATTTTTATCTAGCATGAAATTATCTTTATCGTCTCCAAAACAGACTTTTAAAATTCCTTTTTGCCTTTTGTGTTGTAATTCTCCTGCTGAATACAGAAGCTCACTATTTTAAATATTTCTTTGGGCCTCCCTCCTCCATTCCCTTCGTATTGACTGTATCACTAAGTCCAGTAATGTTTCTTTCCAAGTCCCCTTCCTTCTCTCTTCTTTCCTCACTAATGTCTGCAATACACTGCTGTCCCCTCTTTGCCTCCAGCATCATGCACAGCCCCCTTTTTCACAACCAGACCCATGAACTTTCCAGCAAAGAACCAATGGCCCCACAGTCTCAGCTGACACCAGTGTTTGAGTCCTTGACCTCAAAATCTAAACCTTCTACATTTAACTGAGCCCTCTTTTTCCAATTCTGCCAACCACTGTAAATGAGCACACATGCTTCACTCCGTTTGTCTGTTCTCATCATTCTTCTGTTGTAAGAGAAACAAAATATTTCCCCACTAAATCCATCCTCTGAGCTGGCTCTGTGGTTTTATGCCTTTCTCTAGGCGTTGCATCCTGTATTTCTTATTTACCTTACTCATTCAGCACAGTTGTATATTGTCTTGTGCTGTAAGAATCCTTCAGTGAGTGTGGATGTGTACATATGTTGGTTTAGTTTTAGATTCCTAGAGGACATGGATGGATTTCAAATATCCATTCTGTTTCTCAGAGTTTGGAGATGGGTTCTGATGTAAATCATCCACAAACAACGTTTAGAGACAGCAAATGACTATGACAGAGGCAATGAAAAGGACTAGGTTTGGGAATTAAGAATACCTGAATTCCAGTCCAGTCAGCTATGTGAAACCTGTCACTTTCCAATCTTTAATAACATGGAGTTCCTTTGGCCTGCTTTCTGCTGTGATGGTCACTGAAGTAGGAGAGCTCATGGAGGCCAATATCTGGCATTGATGTGTACTGGGAAGTGAAACTATCAGGGTTATTTGAGAACTGAAGAGAATCACTGCTTTTTTTTTTAAGTTCTATGCGAGCATAAATTGTTGGTTTGAGCTACTATTATATCCATAACTGATTGACAGGGTCATATGTGTAAACTATAAGCTCTAGCTAAAGTTTCTAGTTTATTTCTATGCTTTAAAATGATAATTTTTAGAGTTGAAATGACCCTCCTCTAAACCAGTGATTACCAAACAAATCTATAAGAAATAGAAAAAAATCTATGATTTTTGTAAAACTAAGGAAGACAATTTTAAGGTTTGTCCTGCATTTTACTTATTTTTACTTTTAACTTTTAAATAAGTATTCGTTTGTTTATTTTACTGAATAGAGACAGAGAAATCAAGAGAGAAAGGAAAGTGGGAGAGTGGAGGAGAGACACCGGCAGCACCGCATCACCACTCAGGAAACTTTCCCCCTGCAGGTGGGGACCAGGGGCTTGAACTCAGGTCCTTGCACAAGGCAATGCATGCACTTAGCCAGACGTGCCTGAACCCTTGCCCTGTATTTTATATCATAACTTCCTATTCTTGTGTGAAAGTAGTCACATTTTTTGTTTTATCAAATAGCGGGGGTAGGTGTCAGATATCAATAGTGGGTTTTGCCATCGCTTCAATAATTTCAATAAAGTGAGAAGTAGGCAAACTAAGGCTAGTTCCCACGGTATTTTTGAAACTGTCATGGGACCTTCTTACACTTAATGCTTTGAAAACCAAATTTACAACGAGTTCTTTTAGAGTTGAAAAATCATTTGATTTACAGAAATTAAATGGCTTGTCTGAGGTCTCATAACTACTACAATTTGAGCATGAGAATGCACCTGCCTTAGCTCACAGATAATGCCTCAGTTTAGGTGAAAAACTGTCTTTCCTACTAATGAGAGGGGAATTTATTTTCCACATAACTTGAACAAAAGGCATTGTATAAAATGTATTAATTTATGGGGGTCGGGCGGTGGCGCAGTGGGTTAAGCGCATGTGGCGCAAAGCCCAAGGACCGGCTCCCCACCTGCAGGGGAGTCGCTTCACGGGCGGTGAAGCGGGTCTGCAGGTGTCTATCTTTCTCTCCCTCTCTCTGTCTTCCCCTCCTCTCTCCATTTCTCTCCTATCCAACAACGAACAACACCAACAATGGCAATAATGATAATCACAACGAGGCTACAACAACAAGGGCAACAAAAGGGGGGAAAATGGCCTCCAGGAGCGGTGGATTCATGGTGCAGGCACCGAGCCCAGCAATAGCCCTGGAGGAAAAAAAAAAAAAAATGGAAGAAAACAATGTATTCATTTATAATACACTCATTAAAATCCACACATTTTTATCAAGTGAAGAAGTGGGTGTAAACCTTTATAGGATTAAAAAAAAAAAGTCTTCTTAACTTTTTATTTTCATATTTCAATTTATTTGCCACTAAAATTTATTCTTGTTAAAACTAACTTCACTTGTATAAAAGCTCTGGAAAGGGAGTCAGGCGGTAGCACAGCGGGTTAAGTACACGTGGCACAAAACACAAGGACGGGTCAGGATCCCGGTTCAAGACCCGGGCTCCCCACCTGCAGGAGAGTCCCTTCATAGGCGGTGAAACAGGTCTGCAGGTGTCTCTGTCTCTCTTCCTCTCTATCTCCCCCTTCTCTCTCAGTTCCTCTCTGTCTCTATCCAATAACAAAGTTTAAAAATTTTTTTTAAAAAGCCCTGTAAAATATAGGGGAGAAAGAAACACCCCCCACACACACACCATCATTCCAGAGAAATTCACTATTGATATTTCAGAATGGCTTCTGCTAGCTGATTTCCTATGTCCATTTTTACATAATTGAAATTATGCGGCATATGCTTCTATCAGTCAGTCTCCGGGTTCTCCACTTATCTATTTTAATATTTTTGAATGAATAATACATGCACAAACGTTAGAGCTCTGAACGTACAAATGGATAACGAGGGAAAAGTCTCCTTCTGACCTTTCAGGATCCCAGTACTCCTCTGTAGTAACAATTGGTATTTCCTGTTTTCATAGTTCTCTTTAACACACACATATTTTTAAGTTTTCATTAGTGACTTAATAATGATTAACAGGATTGTAAGGTAGCGCGGTACAATTCCACACAGTTCCCACCACCTGAGTTCCGTGTCCCATCCTCTCACTGGAAATTTCCCTGTTCTTTATCCCTCTGAGAGTATGGACCAAAGATCATTATAGGGTGCAGAAGGCGGGAGTTCTGGCTTCTGTAATAGCTTCTCTTCTGGACATGGATGTTGGGAAGTCAATTCATCCGCCCCCCAACCCTGTTTCTACTCCCCCTAGTAGGGGTAGGATTCTGGAGAGGCGAGACTTTGGGACATCTTGGTGTAATCCATTTTTTTGTTGTTGTTATTAATAATGGTTTACATTATTGTTAAGATTTCAAGTTATAGTCCCACATTACACCTATCACCAAAGCACTATGCCCCTATCCTGCCAGCAGTAACCCACACAACATCTTAAGAGACAGTTTCTTAGCTTCTGGAGTTTTGTTTGTTTGTTTTTTATTGGATGGAGACAAGAGGTTGGGCGCCAGATGTTGTAGAGCCAGATGTTGTAGTGTGCGGGCCGCAGAGAAGAGAGAGAGAGGGTCCGGAGCGAAGAGGAAACACAAATCTTTATTCACGCTGGCACCTCAGAGTTGGGTGCTAGAGAGGCAGGTTGGGCCACGTGGAGGTAGAGAAAATGGCCGCCTCACGCAGTAACCTTTCCTGCGTCTGAACACCAGAGTGGAGCACCAGCAAGAGAGAGAGGTGCGGAAGAAGAAGGGCTTTTATAGGAGTAGCTTTCACGAGAATGGGAAGGGGGAGGAGTAACCATAGCACTCCAGGATAGGATGATAACTCTCGTGAGAATGGGAGGGGAAGGAGTAACCAGAGCACTCCAGATATCGCGGGGATATAGACAATGCCCTGAGGGCACAACATGGCTGAACAGGCACTCCGAGAATGTCCCAACTCTCGCGGGAACTAGCAGTAGCCTGAGGGGACAACATGGCAGATGTGACTGCATTGGCACAATTTCCCAGCAAAGAAGTTGAGAAAGGAGGGAGAGATAGGGAGAGAGACCAGGCACTGCAGCACTGCTTCACTGCTTTCAAAGTAGTTCAAGTCCCTGGCCTCCACTTGCAGAAGGGAAGTTTCACTGGTCACCAAGAAGGGACGATTTCACTGATAGATTTGCTGTGCAGGCACTGAGACCTAGCAGTAAAGCTAGCAGCAGTTAAAAAAAAGAAAAAAAAGTATTCGGGGCCAGGCAATCATGCACCTGGGTGAGCACACACCATCATGCACAGGGATACATGTCCGTAACACCTACAGGAGGATATTTCATGAGTGGTGAAGCAGGTCTGCAGGTGTCTCTCACTGTTTGTCTCTCTCTGTCCCCACTCCCAAGTCCCTCTTCCCTTTCAACAAGGTAGTGACACACCTGCTTGATGCACACATTGCAGTGTGTAAAGACTGAGGGTTCAAGCCCCCAGATCCCCCTTGCAGGGAGGAAGTGGTGAAGCAGTGCTGCAAGTCTCTCTCTCTCTTTCTATCTCAATCCCTCCCTCTCCCCCTACTTCCTCTCCCACTCTCCCGCTCTCCCTTCCCTTTCCCTCTCAACTTCTGTTTCTATCCAAAATAAATCAAATCACTAAAAAATAATAATAAATAAAATTTGTTTAAAAAAAGTTTGAAAATACAAAATGGAGAAAAGTTGATCTATCATATAAAGATAAATCAAAAGTTGTTATAGGCATATTAATATAAAAATGGATAAAGTCTAAGGCATTACAATGTCTTTATAATAACAAATGCTTCTTTTGACAGGATATACACATACACACACATAGAGATATCTGAAATTTATATGTATCTAATACATAGCTTCAGAATATACAAAGTGAAAACTAACCAAACTGAAAAGACATGAACAGTTCTCAACCATAGTGGGAGATGTTAATATACATGTCCTAAAAACTGATAGAAGATTTAACATAAATAATAAACTTGAACATGTGTGTATACATATATATTTATATATAAAATACAGGTACATGATTATGTTACATGAGGGACACAAAAGAATTTATAAGTTTAAAGAAAAATTAAAGTTAAAGAATACAAACATTTTAATGAATTAGAAAAAGAATAGCAAAGAAAACCCAAGGTAAAAATGAAAGAATGTTAGGAATATAATGAAATATTATAAGCATTTTCCATAATAGAGACTTTTAAAATGTCCAGAGTTGACACTCTGAAAAGTGTAATAAATCAAGCCAGATCTGGAAAAACTAATAAGGAGAAAAGGAGCCACATATTATTTGAAAAATGAGAATTGGGGTATCACTACAGACCTTACAACATTAAGTTTTTCTTTTTTTTAATTGTATGCTTTTTAACAAAATTAAACTTTATTTATTTTATCAGCTAGAACAGAAGGAGATAGAGAGGGAGAGAAAGACAGAGAGATACCTACAGACCTTCTTTACCACTCATGAAGTGGGGGCCAGGGGCTTGAACATGGTCCTTGTGCATGGTAATACATGCACTTAACCAGGTATGCCACACTCAGCTCCCGGCATTAAAATTTTCTAAATATTTTTTCTTTACTGTGAAATTTGAAAATACATATGAAGTGAATAAATTGACATAATAAGAGATAATAAAAAAAAAACCTGAATATGTACTCTCAATCCTTCCAACAAAAGTGTCCCACTATCTGGTAACTTTAGAGCTGAAAGCATAACAATGGCATTCATACACGGACTAAAAAATGGTAACACTGGGAGTCAGGCGGTAGCGCAAAGGGTTAAGTACACGTGGCACAAAGCTCAAGTCCTGGCCTAAGGATCCCAGTTGGAGCCCCTGGCTCCCCAACTGCAGGGGAGTCTCTTTACAGGTCTGCAGGTGTCTTTCTCTCCCCCTCTCTGTCTTCCCCTCTTCCCTCCATTTCTCTCTATTCTATCCAACAACGATGACATCAATGGCAACAATAATAACTACAACAACAATAAAAAACAAGGGCAACAAAAAGGAAAATAAGTAAAAAAAAAATATATATATATATATTTTTACTTATTTTCCTTTTTGATAGATATATGAAAAACAGAAGTGTATGCTCACTCTTCTTCATAATCTTGATATCAAAACTGGTTGAAGACAGAAATTTCAGGTCAACTTTCCTCATGAACATAGATTCAAAGTCCTTTTTGAACTTTTTTTTTTTGTATTAGCTTTATTTATTTATTGGATAGAGACAGCCAGAAATCGAGAGGGACAGGGAAGATAGAGAAGGAGAGAGACAGAGAGACACCTGCAGCTCTGCTTCACCGTTCGTGAAGCTCTTACCCCCTCCAGATGAGGAGTGGGGACTCAAACCTGGGTCCTTGCGCACTGTAACGTGTGCTCAACCAAGTGTGCCACCACCCGGCCCCTCAGATTCAAAGTCTTTTTTTCTTATTTTATTTATTTTCCCTTTTGTTGCCCTTGTTTTTATTGTTATAGTTATTATTGTTGTTATTGATGTTGTCGTCGTTAGGACAGAGAGAAATGGAGAGAGGAGGGGAAGACAGAGGGGAAGAGAAAGACAGACACCTGCAGACCTGCTTCACCGCCTGTGAAGTGACTCCCCTGCAGGTGGGGGGCCGGGGACTCGAACTGGCCTTAAGCTGGTCCTTGCGCTTTGCACCATGTGCGCTTAACCCACTGCGCTACCGCCTGACTCCCTGTCTTTTTTTCTTTTTTTTTTCATAAACATTCCCACCACCAAAAGACTGTGTCCCATCCTACCCACCCCCTGCCACCCCGGAAGCCGAATATCCACTCTCACCCTCACCCCAGGGTTTTTGCTTTGGTGCCCTACTTCAGATTTAGTCAAATGCTGCTTTCAAAGTCTTTTCAAAGATTCAAAGTCTTAACCACATTGTTAGCACAACAAACTTAGCAATCTATAAAAAGGAGAGTGCATCAGAAGCCAATTAGGTTTATTCCAAACATATTGCCTTTAAAATTTAAAATAAAGTCAACATTTTATAAACGACAGCAACAAAGGAATAAAATCCTAAACCATATTTAAAGATCTTCTATAATCTGATGAATGGTGCCAACACAATGCCTGCAGGAAGTAGTCCTAATGGTAAAATCTTTTCCTGCATAGTGAAAATCAGGACAGGATGCTCACTACTAGCGATTCTACTCAGCGGTGCACCCAAGGGCCTAAAGGCTGTATCATCACACCGGCATGCTGAGCTTGTGTCTGACATCAACAAAACAGTCACTTTTATTCTGAGGCACACTGATACCTTTAAACTATCACTATTACAACATTTCCCTATATACTCTGCTCCACCTCCCCATTTTCCACAGAAACAAGCTCTTGGGGATCGGGCAGTAGCGCACGTGGGACAAAACGCAAGGACCGGCGTCAGGGTCGCGGTTCGAGCCCCCGGCTCCCCCCCTGTAGGGAAGTCCCTGCACAGGCAGTGAAGCAGGCCTGCAGGTGTCTATCTTTCTCTCCCTCTCTCTGTCTTCCCTTCCTCTCTCGATTTCTCTCTGTCCTATCCAATAACAACGATAATAATAACCCACAACAACAGTAAAACAACCAGGTCAACAAAAGAGGAAAAATGCCCTCCAGCAGTAGTGGATTCCTGGTGCAGGCATGAAGATCCAGCAATAACCCTGGAGGCAAAAAAAAAAAAAAAAAAAAGATAAAAGAAAGAAAGAAAAAAAAAAAAGAAACAAGCTCTTT
The DNA here is from genome assembly GCF_950295315.1 of Erinaceus europaeus. Classification (NCBI taxonomy): domain Eukaryota; kingdom Metazoa; phylum Chordata; class Mammalia; order Eulipotyphla; family Erinaceidae; genus Erinaceus; species Erinaceus europaeus. The sequence continues at coordinate 13,174,972 of NC_080165.1, read as the reverse complement.
TCTTTATCCCCCCCATACACCCCACCCCCACCCCCCACCCCCCTTGAGCAAAGCAGATTCCTGCTTCAGTGACTTAGGACATTGTCATGGTCTTCCAGACTCACTTGCTTCTTAGTCTTTATCTGTTAAGACAAAATGAAAGTATCTCTTACTGTTCTCTGGATTCCAGACTTAGCAGTTTCAGGAAGAAACTGTGCTCTTTCCACATCTAGGCCTTTGCACAACCCTTCCCAAGCCTGAGACACAATAAATGATCAGTAAATAATCATTGAGTAAATAATATCTCTTCAGTTATAGGTTCAAAGCTCAGGTTCTAGAATTGCCTGGACTTGAGAATGTATTTTGGTTTCACTTTGACTAGGACTAGAGACAGTGTCTACTCTAAATGATGCTCTTATGCAGGGATGTGCTCACTCTGCTTCTTTGTAAATGGCAGCTATACTTTTCATTATGTTATTGTCCAACTCAAGAAGTTAATATTTATAAAGTGTTTATAACAGCTCTAGTCACAGGTAATTGGTTCAATTTTATGTTTATTTTGTAAATATTGCCACTGATAGGTGGGGGTAGATAGCATAATGGTTATGCAAAGAGACTCTCTTGCCTGAGGTTCCAAAGTCCCAGTTTCAATCCCCCGCACCACCATAAGCCAGAGTTGAACAGTGCTCTGGTTTAAAAAAAAAAAAAAAAAAAAAAAAAAGAAGGAAAAAAAAACAACATATATTGCCACTGACCAAATTACACCACATTAACTTAGCACAGGCTGTTAGGGTGAGTCTTTGGAGATATTCCTAAGTCTTTTGGACAGAAAGGATTTAAAATATATACTATAGTGACTGCAACTGTCTTGTAAAAAATTTTTTCTCCAATGAAGTGATTTATTTATTTTTAATTTTTTATATATATATTTATTTTCCCTTTTGTTGCCCTTTTTTTTTTTGTTGTTGTTGTAATTATTGTTGGTGTTATTGATGTCGTCGTTGTTAGATAGGACAGAGAGAAATGGGGAAGACAGAGAGGATGAGAGAAAGATACCTGCAAACCTGCTTCACCGCCTGTGAAGTGACTCCCCTGCAGGTGGGGAGCCGGGGGCTCAAACCGGGATCCTTATGCCCGTCCTTGCGTTTTGCGCCACGTGCACTTAACCCACTGCGCTACTGCCCAACTCCCAAAGTGATTTATTTATTATTATTTTGTTTGTTTGATGATGATTATTTTTTATTTCTTTATTGGAGAATTAATGTTTTACATTCAACAGTAAATACAATAGTTTGTACATGCATAACATTCCCCAGTTTCCCATATAACAATACAACCCCCACTAGGTCTTCTATCATCTTTCATGGAAAAGTGATTTATTTTTAAAAGGTGAGAAAATACATATTCCGTTCACATATAATTATTAATCCAACTTTGCAGAGGTTTATGACTCATCTCCCAAACACTGGTTTTCAAATTTTCTTCTCTGTCATGATTCAGATGTAAGAAACATATCATACATTATGACCTAGTACATAATGATATACAACTATATATGTGTGTGTGTATATGAAAGTTATCCTAGTGTGTAGCTGAAAGTTATCCTAGTGAGGCGGTAAATTTTGATTCATTCTCCAAATCCATTCCATTCTATCCATGCTACTCTGCCTCATTTAAAAAAAAAAAATGCTAGTCTTCAAGAATGAGTTAAATCCCCTTTTTAATTTTTTAAAAATTGTTTTTGTTATCTTTATTTATTTATTGGATAGAGACAACCAGATATTGAGAGGAAAGAGGGTGATAGAGAGGGAAAGTCAGAGAGACAACTGCAACAATGCTTCACCATTCATGAAGCTTTCCCCTTGCAGGTGGTACAGGGCCTTGAACCTGGATCCTTGCGCATTGTAACATGTACACTCAACCAGGTCTGCCACCACCAGGCCCCTTAAGTACCCTTTTAATATATTCTTTATTATTATTATTTTTTATTTTTAAATTATTTCTTTATTGGGGAATTAATGTTTTACATTCAACAGTAAATACAATAGTTTGTACATGCATAACATTCCCCAGTTTCCCATTTAACAATACAACCCCCACTATGTCATTTATCATCCTTCATGGACCTGTATTCTCCCTACCCACCCACCTCAGAGTCTTTTACTTGGGTGCAATATGCCAATTCCATTTCAGGTTTAAAATAGTCTTTTTTTTATTTTATAATTTATTTCTTTATCGGGGAATTAATGTTTTACATTCAACAGTAAATACAATAGTTTGTACATGCATAACATTCCCCAGATTCCCATTTAACAATACAACCCCCACTATGTCATTCATCATCCTTCATGGACCTGTATTCTACCAACCCACCCACCCACCCCAGAGTCTTTTACTTTAGTGCAATACGCCAATTCCATTTCAGGTTCTACTTGTGTTTTCTTTTCTTATCTTGTTTTTCAACTTCGGTCTGAGAGTGAGATCATCCCATATTCATCCTTCTGTTTCTGACTTATTTCACTCAACATGATTTTTTCAAGGTCCATCCAAGATCGGCTGAAAACGGTGAAGTCACCATTTTTTACAGCTGAGTAGTATTCCATTGTGTATATATACCACAACTTGCTCAGCCACTCATCTGTTGTTGGACACCAGGGTTGCTTCCAAGTTTTGGCTATTACAAATTGTGCTGCCAAGAACATATGTGTACACAGATCTTTTTGGATGGATGTGTTGGGTTCCTTAGGATATATCCCCAGGAGAGGAATTGCAGGGTCATAGGGTAGGTCCATTTCTAGCCTTCTGAGAGTTCTCCAGACTGCTGGACCAATTGACATTCCCACCAGCAGTGTAGGAGGGTTCCTTTGACCCCACACCCTCTCCAGCATTTGCTACTGTTACCTTTTCTGATGTATGGCATTCTCACAGGAGTGAAGTGGTATCTCATTGTTGTCTTTATTTGCATTTCTCTGACAATCAGAGACTTGGAGCATTTTTTCATGTGTTTCTCGGCCTTTTGGATCTCTTTGGTGGTGAATATTCTGTCCATGTCCTCCCCCCATTTTTGGATGGGGTTATTTGTTGTCTTGTTGTTGAGTCTGGCAAGCTCTTTATATATGTTGGTTATTAAACTCTTATCTGATGTATGGCATGTAAAGATCTTCTCCCATTCTGTGAGGGGTCTCTTGGTTTGGGCAGTGGTTTCTTTTGCTGTGAAGAAGCTTTTTAATTTGATGTAGTCCCATAGGTTTATACTTGCCTTAGTCGTCTTTGTAATTGGATTCGTTTCATTGAAAATGTCTTTAAAATGTATGCGGAAAAGAGTTCTGCCACTATTTTCCTCTAAGTATCTGATAGTTTGTGATCTAACATCCAAGCCCTTGATCCACTTGGAATTTACTTTTGTATTTGGTGAAATACAGTGATTCAGTTTCATTCTTCTGCATGTTTCAAGCCATTGTTTCCAACACCATTTGTTGAAGAGACTTTGCTTTCCCCATGTAATAGTCTTGGCCTCTTTGTCAAAGATTAGAGGGACACAACCAAAAAAGAAAACTACAGACCAATATCTCTGATGAACATAGATGCGAAAATATTGAACAAAATTCTAGCCAACCGAATACAGCAGTGTATCAAAAAGATTGTTCATCATGACCAAGTGGGGTTTATCCCAGGCATGCAAGGTTGGTTTAATATATGTAAATCAATCAATGTGATCCACCACATCAACAAAAGCAAGACCAAAAACCACATGGTCATATCAATAGATGCAGAGAAAGCCTTTGACAAAATACAACATCCCTTTGTGATCAAAACACTACAAAAAATGGGAATAGATGGTAAATTCCTGAAGATAGTGGAGTCTATATATAGCAAACCTACAGCCAACATGAACTCAATGGTGAAAAACTGGAAGCATTTCCACTCAGATCAGGTACTAGACAGGGCTGCCCACTATCACCATTACTATTCAACATAGTGTTGGAAGTTCTTGCCATAGCAATCAGGCTGGAGCAAGGAATTCAAGGCATACAGATTGGAAGAGAAGAAGTCAAACTCTCCTTATTTGCAGATGACATGATAGTATACATGGAAAAACCTAAGGAATCTAGCAAGAAGCTTTTGGAAATCATCAGGCAATACAGTAAGGTGTCAGGCTATAAAATTAACATTCAAAAGTCAGTGGCATTCCTCTATGCAAACACTAAGTTAGAAGAAATTGAAATCCAGAAATCAATTCCTTTTACTATAGCAACAAAAACAATAAAATATCTAGGAGTAAATCTAACAAAGGAAGTGAAAGACTTGTATACTGAAAATTATGAGTCACTACTCAAGGAAATTGAAAAAGACACAAAGAAGTGGAAAGATATTCCATGTTCATGGGTTGGAAGAATTAACATCATCAAAATGAATATATTACCCAGAGCCATCTACAAATTTAATGCTATCCCCATCAAGATCCCAAGCACATTTTTTAGGAGAATAGAAAAAAATGCTACAAATGTTTATCTGGAACCAGAAAAGATCTAGAATTGCCAAAACAATCTTGAGAAAAAAAGAACAGAACCGGAGGCATCACACTCCCAGATCTCAAACTGTATTATAGGGCCATTGTCATCAAAACTGCTTGGTACTGGAACATGAATAGACACACTGACCAGTGGAATAGAATTGAGAGCCCAGAAATGAGGCCCCACACCTATGGACATCTAATCAGGTTTAATATATTCTTTATTATTGAATGGAGATAGAAACTGTGAGGGGAGGAGAGAGAGAGAAGGTGGAGAGAGAGAGAGAGAGAGAAGCTTCACTACTTATGAAGCTCCCCCACAGGTAGGGACTGGGGCTTTGAACCCATGTCCTCGTGTATGGTAACATGTTCCCTCTACCAGGTGTGCCACCATCAAACCCCCTTAAATATCCTTCAATAGCTGGAAATCTGCAGCTTGACAAAAAGCAAATGAAGTAAAATGATAAATAATAATAAAAGAAAGAGGAGAAGAAGAGGAAGAAGAGGAAGGGGAAAAGACGAACTGTCCTAAAGCAGTGCTTTTCACACTCTAGCCTGCCTCAAAATCACCAGGGAACTTGGTTGCCAGGTTGCTGGGTAGAGAATTTGTACTTCAAGTAAGTCACAGGGTTCATCTGTTGCTACTGAAGGACTGTGGACCACAGTTTGGGGAACTTTGCAGCAGACAATACTAAGATGGGGGTGGGGGAGTCCTAGTACCCATTTCCATATTCATACATGGTCCTAACTTTTCTTACAAATATGTTTTTTTCCTTTGCTTTAGACTCAAGCCCCACTTGCCTTGTTCCTCAGTTGACTCCAGGTTCTCTGCTTTTGACAGTTTTAGTGTGCCTACTTTCTTACCCTATGTTCACAGACTTCTCCTGCCTAGTTGTCCTCTCTTATTGAGACCAACAGTTAGAGTCTAGAAAAGGTCAGCAGAAAGACAGAATTATTTATCACAATCATTCAAAAGACATGTACATTTGACACGGTTTCAGGAATTCAAAAGAATTAGTTACTACTCTGGTGCAAAGACCACCTGAATTCCATGTCAGTATCTTGAGGCTGCCTACTCTTATGACTTTGGGTCGTTTTCTCTGTCTAAAAGGTGAAGTAAAGCATGATGTTACAAATGAAATACCTCCTCACTGTTAACCAGAGGCTTCAGCCCAAAGTAGGTAAACAGGCAAATTACAAGGACTCTTTTGGTAGTGTTGCCACTAGCTAAATAGAGAAAAGGAACTGTAAATACTAAATCTAGTTGAGAATGGAAATGGCCTATAATTGTGTGTTGATGAGCTTTAGACAGTGGCAGAACTTCAGCCTAGAGAGGAAATTGATGAAATCCAATGTAAAAAAGGTTCTCAGTTGACATCATCAGAGGTAAGAGAGTAAATAAATGATGGAATTTGGACAGAAAGCTACAGCACTGCATCTTCAAGCAGGTGAGAAACCAGGAATCAGAGGTTACTAGTTGTCCAGGAAAGGAGAGAATGTTGGGGATAGAAAAAAAGAGATAGTTGGAAGGAAGAGATACATGGTTCCAAGTCCAGAGATGGGCCCAGCATCTGAATTCCTTTCGGGACTGGTTTTCTTTCTCGTTGAATTCTTGATCTGGAAGTTTCACTTTCTTTGGCATAAGTGACTGTGATAGGAATCCCTTTTTAGTTTTAGGGGGTGAATACTCTATACCTTAAAATGGCTTTAACTTGGAAAGCAGCAACAGGTTTTGTTTTTTTCTCTCCTTCTTTCTTTTGTCTTTCCAGTCCCCATCCCCCTTCTCCTCTAGGGATTCAAATGCAGATGCCATGCAGATTCTTGGGATAAAGGAAATTAACTAGTAGGACTATTGAGTAGGGAAAGGCACGGTTTAAGGTATCAGTCCTTGTTCGTCCACGCGGGGGAATGGCTTTGTCTCCTGACCTGAAGAGTCTTATCTTGAGTGGAATAGATAGTCCATTTCCAAGTTGGATATATTTGGAGAAAGGTGTAAGCTGAACTCTGTTGATCTCCACCACTGGTAAGAACTGGAATTTATGCCTAGTATTTCAGTCTCATATCTAGGACATCACACGTGTTGAAACTTCTATGATCTTATGAGATTTGGATATTTTACTGGTGCATTCTATTGTGCTGCGTGTATTTTTGGTACAATGCAAGCATCTTCTTCAAGTGTTTAGGGGCTGTGATTTCACTTTTATTCTCAATTTCTTAGCACCCACACACGTGGTCATGGTAACTACAGCAAAACTTCACTATTTTATAAAAGAGAGTGTAAATTCAAAGCCATTAAGCGATCTTGGGCATATTTACCTCTACAGTGAGTACTGATGAAATGTTGTTTATATAAAAACTGAGAGGACTAAGAATTTGCTTGAAAGCTAAATGGAACTAATGAGGTAAAATAATGTGCATTAAGTAAAAAAGCCTTCAACAAGCCAGTGGGTGTTTCAGGTGAAGGGCAAATGAAAGGACCAAAGTGGACAGCTGAAAATTTGCTCACTTTCTCAGTCACTAATTATGTACTTAGCAGTGTCTCCACCAGTGTTCCTTAAAATGGAAGCCAAGTTAGATGGGAGCAGAGCTGAAGCCAAACTTAGGAGAGAATGCCTTCCTCTGGTTTTGTTATGGGGGCAACTTCTATCCCGTGGATGCCTTTTATTATTAAAGACTAATTATAGCAGCATAAATAATGTTTCGTCCGGATTAAAGGTCTATGTTGATTGATTTTTTAAGTTAGCTTTTCCGGACTGTAATCTCCCCTCTACTTTCCCATCAGAAAAGTCACTTTACTCATAATTGTATAATATAAATATTATATAATTATACTACTATTTCGTGGTTGTGTTCAATGTCTTTCCTTGCCGTCTTCCCCTCCTTCTTGTCAATGGCTTGATAGGAGACTTTAGAGATACCATTATCATCTATTTTTTGCGGAGGACTAACGCACATCGTGGAGCAACGTGGGAATGCCCCACCGATTCTGTTCTGAAAAAGAGACGTTTACATTTCTTTTTTTTATCGGACTATTACTGTATATAGGCATGTGTGTAAGATATATCTATCCTAATTGTCGTGAGGATCTCTTTTTGCTTATCTTTTACTGTGTCTTGGTGGTGTTGAGACATGGCAGGGATCCTAGTCCCGGGGCTCGTCTTCCAGGAGCTTCCAGCTTTTGCCTGGAGAGCAGCTAATAATGGACGTGCCTACGGGTTCCTCCTCCTGTGAGCAGGGAGGGGACGGGCTGAGCCGCCCAGGGAAAGAGGTGGTGGGGGTGGGGGGTGGGGGGTGGGGAGCGATCTAATTTATGATTCTGTGATCAAAGCTTTGGGCAGTGAGAGAATCCTATATGATGAGGGTGTCGAGCTGTCTTGTGGAATCCCAACTTACTGAATAACAGCTTTATGTATCAAGAACTGGTGCTAAGGCTCGAGAGTCAACTTGGCAGATGCAATGCGGGAGGGCATGGTCTAGATTAGTTCCCTGGCATCTCAACGGGCCTGGGGCGCCTGGGGGAGCCACCACTGGCTTTCGCTTAGGGGTCCAGAGGCTGTTTTAGAGGCGACGCCGGAGCTGAAGTGGAAGGGGAGGTGGGGGTGCGCATTCCAGGCGGCGGAAGCCGCAGAGAGAGAGGCGACTGGACGCGCAGTGACCTAAGAGTCCGCGCTGGGCTGGTTCGCGAGCGTGGGTAGAGCAGGAAACTCAAAAGGGGGGCAGCGAGGAGCCCGGCGGCTGTTACCACTGTTTGCTTATTCGGGGCGCAGTCGGATTGGGTTTGGGGAAGAGGAGTGGTGGGAGGAGCTGTTGGTGGGGATGTAGGTTTGGAACTGGAGGGGCTTCAGTATGAGGGCGCCGGGAATAGGGTGCAGGAGGAGGAGGTGCGTGGGGGGGGGCTAGCTTCCAGGTGTGTGTGTGGGGGGGGTGTAGTGGAGAGGCACTGAGGTCTGTGTGGGGGTGGAGAGGGTACTGAAATGCACTGCGTCGGTCAGAAAGGTGTGGGGGAGTCGGCTTCAGGATCCCCTTCCTCCTGCCTGGGCTGTGGGCCGACCCCGGCCCCCCTCGGGGTGCCCCCTGGAGGGGGGATGAAGGCTTGGCCCCCTCGAGGCTCCGGCCCGGAGCCGGCGGGGAGTCGGGCGCCTTGCAACCTCCCCCCCCCCCCCCCCGGGAACCTCCCTTGACAAACTTCGTTGCATCCGAAGCCAGACGTTCCCCGGAGTCCAGATTCGGCCCCTGCTCCCAGCTCCCCCGGGAGGAACCCGGAGGCCCGGCGCGGAGGAAGCTGCGGGCACTGCTGGGGCGGCCGCACCCTGGCACCGCCCTGCCCCGCGCCCGCCCGGCCCCCAGCCCGCCGTCCCGAGCAGCCGGGCCACGCGGCGGGGCGCTCCGGCTCCGGGTTTTGGCGGCTGCCGGGGTGGGGGAGGCGGCACGTGGGCGGCTGTGTGCGGGGTGGGGGCACCTGGCCGCTTTGCCACTCAGGCCAGCGACCGAGGCGGGCGTTGGCCGCCGGAGCCCGGAGCCTCCCGTCGGGGCGGTGGGCTCTAGATACAGTCCGACCCGCTCGCACGGCCCCCCTGTCCAACTTCCTTGAGATGCCTGCCCCAGGGGGCACGGCCACGTGGCGCCTCGATCTGGGAGCCCCCGGCGCCTCAGGTCCACGCGCCGGCACCCAGAACCCACGTCGAGGCGGCGGGAGCAACGATCCCGCCAGACCTCCGCGGGAACCATTCTGGCACGTAGGGTCCCGCCCCCGGGCAGAGGCCCCGCCCACGCCAAGCCCCTCCCCTTCCTGCCGACCCTCGGCGGCTGCCTGCGGGCCGAGCCCCGCCCATCCCCACAGGCTCCGCCCCGAGCCCCGCCCACACCGCGACTCCTCCCTTTCCTCCCCGCCGGCTCGGAGGCAGCCTGCGCGGCGCCCCGCCCCCAGCCCGAGGCCCCGCCCCAACCCCGCCCCCAGCCCAGGCTCCTCCCCTTCCTGCCGGCTGGCTCCGCGGCACGGGGCGAAGCGCCCCCGCCGCCCCGCCTCTCGGTCGCCCCGCCTTACCCCTCCCGCGCGGGCGGCCCGAAAACCCGGAGCGCAGAGCTCGGGGCCGGCGGCCGCACTGGGCATGCTCAGTCGCCGGGGCAGGTTTTTCGGTCGCAAGTAGGAAGCTTTCTGCACTACACCGGAGAGGGGGAGCCGCCGAGCCCGCCTCGCCGCCGAGCTCCGCGCCCGCCCCACCCGGCCCGGCCCCGCGGCGGGGCGATGAGCCCGAGCCCCCGCCGGCCCGCGGGGCAGTGAGCGCGGCTCCCGGGCGCGTGGCGCAGCCGCTCCTGCGCACAGCCCGCCGGCCCGCACCGGCCCCGGAGCTCCGGCCGGGAGCAGGAAGCGCAGGCCACGCAGGGACCCAAGTGGAACAAAGTGTCGGCCGCCTCCCTGCCCCGCGCGCCGCCCGCAACTCCGCCGCCCGCCATGGCCTCCGAGGAGCTGTACGAGGTACTCCCCTCTCTGGACCCCCGGGCCCCCCAGGCCCCGACACCCCCCCCGACCCCCGGGCCCCGGGCCCACCGCAGTTTGCCGGACGGGGAATGTGCGCGGGGGCGCGCGGACTCGGGGGTCCCGCCGCGGGGAAGTGGCGCTGACACGGCCGCGCGCGCGCCCCCGGAGCCCCAAGTGCCCGCTGGCGGGCTGGGGGGGGCTCTGCTGACCACTTCTTGGGGTGCTCCCGGGAGGGCTTGGCCTCGGGTTTGGGGAGGGGGGGAAGCCCGGAGAGGACGAGTGCAACTGCCTCTCCCGACTCGGCTGCCGGCCGGAGCGATGCGAGAAAATATCACAACCCCCCCCCCCCCCCAAAGGCTGCACGGTGGCCACGGGCTTTTAATGAGGTTACATTGTGGCCAGAGCCAGGAAATTTAAATTTAACCCTGAGACACCGCCATTCATTTGCGCCGCAGCGGGGCGAGGAAAGAAAGGGCACGATCCCGGCTCCAAGTTTGGGGCGATGGGCTTGCCAGCGGCCACTGGAAGTTTTCGAGTTACCCGGGTGACTCCTGGGCATATCTTCGTGTAAGTTCTTGACGTGTTTCAACGTGGACTTCCCGGAAGGACCAAAGCCGGCGGCAGGGGGGACCGTTCTGTTCTGCTGGATCAATGGTCCTATTTTACAGACAGGCTTCTAAGTGCTTTTGAAGAGATTTAAAAGTTGCTGGGTACTCACAGGACGTGCCTCTGAAGGTGCGATTAGGGACCGAGGTGTGTCGGGGACTTAGGTTAGCATCTCTGACAGGCTGAGAGCCTCTTTGGCCTTTGTGAAGCCTTAGTAAGTGTGAGGTGAGCCTGCTGAGGTGTCTTCTGGGTGTCTTACTGCTGTTGGCACAGGATGAGACTCTTGTCAAGGGTGGTAGCCTTCCTGTAACTTTTTGTTGCTATTTGAAAAAAGCCAAGTGCTTGTAAAAAAAATAAAATAAAATAAAGCCTCTAGAGGAGGTTGCCATCGCTGGGATTCAAGATACAGTGGTTGCCTCTCTGCTTTACATTTGTTTTTTGATCCGTGTACCTTAGCCGGTATGGAAAATGTTCCCTTCAGTTCAACCATTTTACAAGTAGCCTGTATGGTATTGAAGGTACTGTTTTGGGGGGCTGGGTGGTGGCCACCTGGTTGAGCGCATATGTTACATACAGTGTGTAAGGACCCGGGTTTGAGCCCCCCTGGTGCCCACCCACGGGGGGTGGGAAAGCTTTGCAAGTGGTGAGGTAGTGCTACAGGTGTCCTCTCTATCACCCCCTACTCTCTCCATTTCTGGCTGTCTCTATCCAATATATAAATACAATTTTTTTTGTTTGTTTGTAATGACTTTGGGTCATTAGTGTACTGAAGAGGGCAAAAAATCTCTGTGTTCCAAAGGGTCTTTCCTTTCAGCAAGGGGAGTGTTTATATGAGGGAGTTGCACATTGGAGGATGTCTCCGGGCTAATTCAGATGGCTTAGAGTACATCCATGAGAATATGAAGGGTTTTGTTTTTTCCTTGAGATCATCCTTTGATGCTGTGGGCTCGTATTCACTCTCGACCTCTGTGTGATTATGAGTTATGCAGTCTGTCAGCTAATCCCATTAGTGTTTGGCAGAGGGTAGCACCTTATACATAAGTTGTATCTTCCGTGTATGAAGATGATTCTGAAACCAGTACTGTGATCGCTAGTGCAGGATGAACTACATTTAGTTTTTTCACTGCTTATGCTATGTCTTCAAGTTTAGTAGTCCACATTGTTCTGGCATTCATTGATAAGTCACTTTTACACAAAGTTTGTTTTATACTCAGAATGTTGGTTGATGATCCCTCTGAGTGGAGGTTTGTAAATGATTCATACCCTCAAGGAAATAAGGATAAACACATTATAAAGAAATATCAGTGAGAGGCCTGCACAGTTGTGTTTTTGATTCTGAGTTTTGCTTTGGGGAGAAAAAAGTGCCACAGGAGTAGAGGTGAGATATTAGTTAATGCTGTTGTGATCTGTAGCTCACAGGGTGAGTTTTCTGACATTCCTCTGTGTAGGCAGCACAGTGACTATTTTGACTGGAAGTTGGAAAGGGAGTCAGAAAATCTAAGTTATTGAAAGTCCACCCTGTTGCTTTGAGTCCGTTAGTCATGCAAGCAGTTTTTTCATCTGTAAGATTAGAGTCTGTGGTGTGGACTTTAAAGGAGAAAATGTGTAAAGCTTACCTGCAGTTCTCTTAGTGAGCTTCCATTGAGTGGTGCCTGTTACTGTATTTCACTGATCTAATATGCCTCTCAGAGACAATAACTGTAGAATTTTAATCTAGGCACTATCGTTATTTGAGGAAGACATAAATATGCAGTTGTGAATAAACCACAAAGTGACAAGCTGGATAGAACATTAATAGACTTTAGTACCAATAGCTTGGCATGGGGCATCAGTTACCATGTCTAGTCAGTTCTGCCAACATCAAAATTGAAGTTTTCTCTCTCATCAGGTTAAGTGCACATGATGTGAAGGATCAAGTGTAAGGATCTGGGTTCAAGCCCCCTGCTCCCCACCTGCAGGAGGGTCGCTTCACAAGCGGTGAAGCAGTTCTGCAAGTGTTTTATCTTTCTCTCCTCTGCCTTTCCCGCCTCTCTTGATTTCTCTCTGTCCTATCCAACAACAACAACAAGGGCAACAAAATGGAAAAAAATGGCCTCCAGGAGCAGTGGATTATGATGCTCCACTAAGCCCCTGGAGGCAGCACCAACAACAAAAGTCTCTTCTCCCAGAGCACTGCTCAGCTCTGGCTTATGGTGGTGTGGAGGGATTGAGCCTGGGACTTTGGAGCCTCAGGTATGAGAGTCTCTTTAAAATAGAAGTTCCATGTTTGGTCTCAGACTCCATAATTCTGGAGAGTTGTGTAGACAGTGGAGGAATTTAAAGTCTTGCTTTTGGAAGTAGCATGGTCTCGTTAGAGTATGGGACTAATAACTCTGGACTTGGGTGAGCTACCTGACCACTGAGCTTTGCCATCTCATCTAATAAAAAAAATAGGTCACCAACACTTTGCATGGGCCTAGTAAGTGATAATAACCTCTTCGGGAGTGTGTAGATGATCATTGTAACTGTATTTAGTGAGTAGAAAACAGCAGAGTTCAAGCATTGGCCGCTCCAAATTGAGGGGATCAAGTGTTGGTTGAGAATGGAAGTCTTTCCACCTCTCCAGTAGCTGAGATGAGGGGAAGACAGAGGTTTGATAGCATAGGTAAGAATCTCATCGTTTTCACAGAAAGGCAAACATCTTTTAAAGGAGGACTTGACAACATTTTCTGGAAAGGACCAGGTAATGTTTTAGACCTTGCAGACCAAAGCTCGTGTGACAAACTCACCTCTGCTCTAGTTTTACAATAGCAGCCATGGGCAAAATCTAAATGAACAAGTGCTGAGTTCCAACAACACTTTATGGAAAGTAAAATTTGAATTTCATGAAACTTTTGCATGTGATGAAGTATCCTTCTCCCTCACCCCCAGATTGATAACCGGTGCTTGGGATGTTCAACTGTCCTGGATCAGGGTTTTATTTACACATGGGGAGTGGGGAGAGTGTGGTTCCTTAAAGACTTCCAGTTTCATCTCATTTCATTCGCAGTATTGGGTTCTACTCTTCCCTGTTTGTGAAGAAAGAAAAGCTGTGTAAAGTGGGGTGATGGAAACTACTTCAAAGAACTGTCAAGTTCAAATGACATTAGCATGTAAAAACAATTGATGTTTAGTAAAATGGTGCTTTCATTGCCTTAAAAAAAAACAACAACAATCTTTTAATGAAGGGAAAAACATTTCTCACTCTTGAACTCAGAAACCAGGACTATTTTCCTTTGAGACTTGGAATTTTAAAGTGTCAGCTGTATTGGTTATATCACCAAAGAGCTATGAAATCCAGATGACCTTTAAGATGACAATAACGTTTTATTCATGTGGGATAAACTAAAGGATCTATACTATCATAAAGTGGGAGTAGCGTAGCCAGAAAAGGAGCTTAATGGTAGAGTGTAGGGTTTGCATGTGGGGGGGGTGTTGCCAGAGTTTGATCACCATCACTGAATATGCTGGAGTGATGCTCAGGTTCTTTCTCTCTGAAGCATTTCTCCTTATTAGCTTTCTTTGTTTATCTTTTTTTAAAATTTATTTTCCCTTTTGTTGCCCTTGTTTTATTGTTGTTGTAGTTATTATTGTTATTGATGTCATTGTTGTTCAATAGGCCAGAGAGAAATGTAGAGAGGAGGAGAAGACAGAGGAGGAAAGATAGACACCTGAGACCAGCTTCCCCGCCTGTGAAGCGAGTCTCCTGCAGGTGGGGAGCTGGGGCTTGAACTGGGATCCTTACTCAGTCCTTGCGCTTTGCGCCACGTGCGCTTAGCTTATGCTTACCGACTCCCTCTTTGTTTATCTTGTTTACCATAGCACGCCTCAGCTCTGGCTTGTGGGAGTGGGATTGAATCTGGGACTTCACAACCTCAGTCATGAAAGTCTTTTGCATAGCCCTTATGGTGCCTCCTCCCCAGCCCTACTTGGCTTAATAGTTCCTTTTTTTCTTAGTGGATGGAGAGTTTTCCCACTGCGCCACCTCCCGGACCACTTTTTTTTTTTTTTTTTTTTAAGAATTTACTTATTTATTCATGAGAAAGATAGGTGAAAGAGAAAGAACCAGACATCACTCTGATACATGTGCTACCGGGGATTGAACTCAGGACCTCAGGCTTGAGAGCCCAATGCTTTTTCCACTGGACAGAGTTTTCCCTTTGAGAATTACTTTCAGTAAGCCTTTTGAGGAAATGTTTATTTAACGTAAGCATATTTTAGTAAAAAAAAAAAAAAAATTAAAGTAACTTTTTAGGAATGAAATTCTACTTGGCATATAAATTTGTTTTAATAGTAACTAAAATTTGATTTACAGAATTGTTACAGGGATATATTTTAACTGAACCGTAAAATTGGCTTGCCATTGGATTGCAAGATAACATTTTAGGGGTGTGACTTCCCACTTTGATAAATGTATCACAGAAGTTCTAGTACCATTAACTACTGTCAGCTTGATCTTCCACCCCATGTGTCTTCCCCCTGATAACTACTGTTTTATTCAGTCAGAGTTACTTTTATTGACATTTGTTTTGTTTCTTTATATGACACATATGAGTAAAGATATCCAGTACCCCTCTTCCTCTTTCTGACTTACTTCACTTAGCACAACTTCATATTCCATCTGTGTTGTTGCAAGAGGCAAGATTTTGTCTTTTTTTTTAATTTCCTTTTTACTGCCCTTTTTTTGTTGTTGTTGTTGTTGTTGTAGTTATTGTTGATGTCGTTGTTGTCGGCTAGGACGGAGAGAAGCGGAGAGAGGAGGGGAAGACAGAGGGAGAGAGAAAGATAGACACCTGCAGACCTGCTTCACCGCCTGTGAAGTGACTCCCCTGCAGGTGGGGAGCCAGGGGTTCAAACCGGGATCCTTGAGCTTTGCGCCACCTGTGCTTAACCCACTGCACTACCGCCTGACTCCCTAGATTTTCTTTTTAAATAGCTGAACAGTATTCTAGTGCTTATATCTCAACTGCTTTGTCTCATAACCTGTTGGTGGGCATTTAGGTTATTTCTGTGTCTTAGGTATTGTAAATAGTGTCCTGTGAATATAGGGGTGCAAATATCTCTTTGAATTAAGGTTCTCATCTTCTCCAGATAAATATATATATCAAGAAATGAGACTACTAGATCATATGGTAGTTGAATTCTTCATTTTTGAGTTCTTTATCTTTAAATTTCTTGATCTTTATTTATTACAGTCAGAAATTGAGAGGGATGGGGGAGATAGAGAGACAGAGAGACATCTGCAGCACTGCTTCACCACTCTTGAAGCTTTCCCCCTACAGGTGGGGACTGGGGGCTCAAACCAGGGTCCTTTTGTACTGTAAAATGTGCTCTCAACCCAGTGCGCCACCACCCGGCCCCCGGTTCTGTTTTCTATGGAGGCCACACCAGATTACATTCCCACCACTAGTGTGTGATAGTTCCTTTCTTTGCATATCTTCACCAGCATTCTTTTCATTTTGATATTCTCACAGATTTGAGGTGACATCTCACTGTAGTTTAGATTTATATTTTCCCCACAGTAAGTGATGTTGATGTTTTACAGGTGCCTGTTAGCCACTAAATGCCTACTTTGCAACAGTGTATATCCATATCTTCTGCTCACTTTTTATTGATTTTTACTGTGGTTGAGTTATATGAATTCTATATATATATATACACACACACACACATATATTTTTTCTACTTTATTTCTTATTTGAGAGGACAGCTAGAAATAGAAAGTTAAGACATCAGCAGACCTGTTCACCAGTAATGAAACATTCTCCCTGCAGGGGGGGGGGTGGGGTGGGTGGGGAGAGCAGGGGGCTCAAACCCAGATCCTTGCGCACAGTGATGTATGTGCTTAACTAGGTGCGCAACCACCCGGCCTGAGCAGCCTTTAATATTTTCTGTATTAACCCATTGTCAGATGTATGATGTGCAGAATATCTCCCATTTAGTAGGTTGTGTTTACATTTGTTGTGGTGATTTCTTGTGCTGTAGTCTTTTTTTTTTTTTTTTTTCAATTTGACATAATCCCATCTGTTCATTTTTTTTTTTTTTTTAGAAAAGCTTTAAATCATCAGTCAGCAGGCATATCTGATATCAGATTCAAACTTGAGCTCGTGCTTGAGGGTCCATTGCTTTATTGCACTACATCCACTCTGTCACCGTCTGCTCATTTTTGCTTTTGTTTTACTCGCCTTTGGAGTTGTCTCCAGAGACTTTCCTTCTCTGAGGCTGACACTGAGGAGCGCATCACTCGTGTTTTCTCCTGCGTATTTGGTGGTTTCAGGTCTTACACCCAAGTCTTTAATCCATTTTGAGTTAATTTTTGTGCATGCTATGAAACGATAACCTGGTTTCATATGTTTGTTCAGTTTTCCCATTGCCTCTTGTTGAAGAGTTCTTTGCTTGCTTCATTGAAGAAGTGTTTGCTTGCTTCTTGTTTGTATGCTAGTTGTCCGTGCATGTGTTGGCTTGTTTCTGGGCTCTCAATTCTGTTTCTTTGGTTGATGTGTCTACTTTTATTCCAAATACCATATTGTTTTGAATACTTTTGTTTTGCAGTGTAGTTGGAAGTTGGGGAGGACAAGTCATACATTTTCCTTTTTTTTTCCTCAGGATTGCTATTTGGTGTCTCTTGTTTCATGCAAAACAAACAAACAAACAACACTTTAATTTTTTTTTTTTTTTAAGATAGAGGCAGAGAGTGAGTGCAAAGAGACCACAGTACTGAGACTTCCTTCAACACAGTGGGGGTTGGGTTTGAACGTAGATCTGCACATGACAAAGCAGTGCACTATCCAAGTGAGCTATTCACTTACTCCCGTGCAGATTTTCATATTGTTTGTTCTACTTCCCTTAAGAAATTATATTGGTGCTGGGCTAGTGTGGGGTGCCTCTTCTCGGGAGCATACTCTCTGGGTTGGAGAGAACGAGACTGGAGCCAGCCTGGGTTGCTACTCAGTGACAAGAGAGAGATGACCCAGGAGCAGAGCTGGTGGTGGCGAGGCGACTCAATTCTCTATTGATCAGAGAGCCAAGGCTTTTAAGAGTTGGACCGGAAGTGACAAGTCGGAAACGAAATGGCTTGACATGGTTTGGAAAGGGGTGGAGAAAGGCAAAAGGGTCTGGGAAAGGTAGGAACTTCCTTAGCAGCTGTTGCCCTTAAGGGTTTTAACTGGTAGGATTAATAATACCCTGCAGGCAGGGAGGGTCTTGAGGGTAGAAAGAAAATAGGTCAAAGGAATGGAATGGGTGGGGATCTTTCAGGCAAAACAATGATTATGTAGATAATAAGGGAGCAGGCCATAGTATTAGGAACACAGGGTGCTTTGTGAGGCAGGGAGTCTGATAAGACGAGGCAAACCTTGGGGAGTCGCGTCCCTCCCCGCTCGACCTTTCAGTAGAGAGAGAGAGAGAGATACTGACAGGATGGACATGGCCCTCAGATCAAGCCCTGCCAAGCTCAACCACATCCTCACAATTTCCCTACATATTGGAATTTTGATAGGAATTGCATTGAATTAATATAATTTTAAGTGTGATGGTACCTAGATATGGAATTGCCATTTCTTTGTGTCATAAGAAAATCTTATAGTGAATTGACTTGAAAGGATGATCAGGATTTAGGGGGAAAGTTAAGTCTCTAGTCTTCCTTACTTGCTACTTTGTTCAGTAACCAGAGCAATTTTGTGTACACTGGCCAAAGGCAAAGATATCAATTCAGTCTGCACTTATAATTCAGGTGGATGTTGCAGAGATCAGGAGATTGTCCATGGATGTTGGGTAAGGCAACACTGCTGTGTGATGTAGTTGGCTCTTAAAAGATTGAAATCACAGAAATAATACAAAGGAAGATAGAATTACTTGATTTCTGGAGTTGATTTGGGGCCAGTGAAGTCAAATGTGTGTGTATTTTGGAAATTGACAGTCTTAATTGCAAACTGCTGAGAACATTGATTCTTTTCCTAAACAACAATGTGGGAATACCTTGTACTTTTCAACTGAATTGGCTTTCAATTCCTGTGTACTGTAATAAGTCTTTTTGTTGTTTATCTTACTGATACCTAAGAATCACTGCATTTTATTCTCCTGCTCTATAATTTAAACACTGGACATACTTTTCAGGCTATCTAGAAATGCTTCACAGTTTTGAGTATCCGATAGAGAAACCAGTGTGAGACAAGTTTTTGTGACTATGGAGCAATATTTTTTTATTAAACAAACAAAAAAAAACAATACTAATGACTTAATAATGGTTTCTAAGACTGAGGT
Source organism: Erinaceus europaeus (assembly GCF_950295315.1). NCBI lineage: Eukaryota > Metazoa > Chordata > Mammalia > Eulipotyphla > Erinaceidae > Erinaceus > Erinaceus europaeus. The sequence continues at coordinate 13,156,115 of NC_080165.1, read as the reverse complement.
TATAAAGACATAGTTCCACACCACATCACCACCAAAGTCGGACCAGTTGCTTCTGTAGCTATATATTGTGTGTAGAAGCAACAACATCACCCACGGTCCTTTAAAAATACAAGTTCTTGGGAGTCGGGTTGTAGCGCAGTAGGTTAAGTGCGCGTGGTGCAAAGTGCAAGGACTGGAGTAAGGATCCTGGTTTGAGCCCCCAGCTCCCCACCTGCAGGGGAGTTGCTTCACAGGTGGTGAAGCAGGCCTGCAGGTGTCTTTCTCTCCCCTTCTCTGTCTTCCCCTCTTCTCTCCATTTCTCTCTGTCCTATCCAACAACGACATCAATAAAACCAACAACAATAATAACTACAACAACAATAAAACAAGGGCAACAAAAGAGAAAATTAAAAAAAAAAGTTTTTGGGTCCAAACCATGAAGTTTCAGTTTTCAGTGTGTGAATGGTGATGGGAATCTGTGTTTCAGAAAGCATCTTTCTGGAATACAGGTAAACTCAGGAGCCTCTGGACTGCACAGTTGTTTTGGGGTGTGTGTGTGTTTGTGTGTGTGTGTGTCTTTGAGTTTACAGTTTGAGGTGGGGAAGTTAGTTGAGCTATACTAGTTCATTTTGCAGGGTCTTTGACTGTTGCTGGTTTATAATCCACACATTTCAGGAAGGGATTAGTGTGCTGCATTGCTGTGTGCACAACCCAGGTTGGAGCCTATCCCCTGTCACACTGAAGAAAAGTTTGATGCTGTGATGTGTGTGTGTGTGTGTGTGTGTGTGTGTGTGTGTGTTGTGTGTGTGTGTGTGTGTGTGTGTGTGTGTGTGTGTGCGCGCGTGTCTCCTTTGTCTCGGAAGGAAGGAAAGGAGGGAGGGGGTAAGTTGATTGACTAGGAGGGCGTGTGGTGTTGTAATCTCTTTTTTTTTCTGTCCTCAGTGTTTAGCATTGTTGTCCACCAAGATTCCAAGATTGGGGCATACAATATTTATTTTATCTTAAATACCTAGAAAAAGTGACAAGCAACGGCAAATTAATAGTAAAAGCCAAAAGTAAGTTAGTCTTACAGAAATGTGTTTTCTTTTTTTGCCTCTAGGGTTATCGCTGGTCCTCTTTTTTCCCCATTTTTATTGCCCTTGTTAATGTTGTTGGATAGGACAGAGAGAAAATGGAGAGAGGAAAGGAGGGGAAGACAGAGCGAGAGAAAGATAGACTCCTGCAGACTTGCTTCACCGCTGGTGAAGTGACCCCTGCCTCTGCAGGTGGGAACCGGGGGCTCGAACCAGGATCTTTATGCTGGTCCTTGTGCTTCGCACCATGTGTGCTTAACCTACTGTGCTACTGCCCCACTCCCCAGAAATGTCTTTTTTTAAAAAAAAAAAAAAGATTTTATTTGATTCATGAGAAATGATAGGAGAGAAAGAACTAGACATCACTCTGGTACATGTGCTGCCGGGATTGAATTGAGAACCTCATGCTTGAGAGTCCATTGCATTATCCACTGTGCCACCTCCCAGACCACCAGAAATGTCTTTTTGTGCAGTTCAGCTTCAGTATTTGCATAAATGTTGAGTTACACTTTTATGTACTTGACCCTCCCCCAGACATTATGTCCCATGCTAGTCCACTTACTCTCAGCTCCTTCTCTTAATCTAGTTAGTTTCAGCTCCAGGGTAAGGAGAACTAACCTTTTGTTTCCCATACAAACTTAGTTCTCATCTTCTTCAAGTTAGTTGTTCACGTGCTCTAGGACTTTGGGAAGAATCTATGGCATTTCTGTGAACGTACCTAAGAGCATTCTTCTGGGGAAGAGAAGCAGTACATTTCATCTGTTTTCAAATGGGATCTGTATCGTAAAACAAGAATTCAAACCGTTTTTTTTGTTTGTTTGTTTTGAGAACTTTGCACTAGTTTGACTTTCACTACCCTTCATTGACCACTTGGACATTATTTTTGCTAAACCGAGCTCTGCTTCTGCCAGAGTCTACAGTAAAACCACATTAAAATCTTAATGATTGGGTTTGGAAATAGTAGGCTATTTCCAGCCCTTGAAATTAATTCTTGAAATTAATCACAAAGTCTAAAGTTAATCAACATTTGACACTATGAGATCTCTAGAATTTTTTACTTCTGATCTACCCATGAATCTACATGCTTTTATTTCCAGTGTTTATTTTTGCTCATGGCAAAACCTCATAAAACAGAGCATGATTATGTCATGATACTATTAATTTGTTTAGTTTTACCTGTATCTTTGCAAATCCCCCGATCATTAGTCTTCTATCTAAAAATTTACTTAAGGGCTGCTGCTTCTTAAGTATATTCTGTAAAGGCTCATTTTGTGAATCTTATTGGTGGAAAAGGTTTTTTTAATTTTTTTATTAATTTATTATTGGATAAAGACAGACAGGTTGAGAGGGGAGAGGGAGATAGAGAGACATCTGCAGCCCCACTTCCCCACTCATGATGAAGCTTTCCCCCTGCAGATGGGGACCAGGGGCTTAAACCTGGATCCTTGTGCACTGCAATGTGTACGCTTAACCAGGTGCGCCACCGCATGGTCCCGGAAAAGTTTTTTTGTTTTTCTTTGTTTTATCTGGAGATGCTTTTATTTCACTTTATGTTCTGAGTACTAGAATTGACTCAAAAGCAGTTAATGGATTATCTTCCTTCAGCTGGAATTTTTGAAGCTTCCACTGTCTTCTGAATTAGCCCTACTAGTGTGAAGCAGTTGTTTATGTGGATACTCTCTGGGAGGTCTGTCTTCTCTGGTTGCTTTTGAAACCATCCTCTCTTGACTTTGGTGGTCTGATTTAGTTGCAAGGTATCTCTGTGACTTTATATTAATAAACTGGGGACACGCTGTGCTGCTTCTGCGGTCTGCAGCTCATTGGTTTTAAAGCTTGCTGGACTTGTTACCGTCAGATACCGATGCTCTTCTCGTCTGCTCTGGAATGCCCTGGATTCAACTTTCTCACTTAACTTCTGTTCCCCTCATTTCCAGTGCTGGTTTTTGTTTTGTTGGCCTTTGATGGAAGTCCTCCTCCACTAATGAACTGCCTCCCATCTGCCGCTTTTTAGCTCATCCTTCAAGTTGTTACTTTCAGCAGTCGCATCATTTTGTCCTAAGTATTCTGTGTTCTCCATCCCCAGTTTAGGACTCTTCTTGCTTGTTTGCTGTTTGCCTGCTGTTACGATTGAATCATTCTTACTGGAGCTACTGGGTCGTTTGGAATATGTTCATTGCTTCCTGTAAAGCCCACTCTCTCTTTTTTTTCTTTTTTTGTCATCATCTGGAGAAACCTTACTGAAGTGATTGCTGACTTGAGGCGGCACTTAAGATTTACTTAATGATACTCAAAGCGATACAGTTAACAGTTTCAAGGGATCCTTTATGAGAATTGATGTAATAGCTGCATATCGTTTTTCTTCTGCCTGCTTTAATTTAGAAGCATATCTTCTCTAAATTTATTTATTTTTATTTATTTTGCCCACAGGATTACGGCTGGGGCTGGGTGCGGGCACTACAAATCCACCGCTCCCTGCGGCTGCTCCCCCCCCCCCATTTTACTGGACAGAGAAAATTGGGAGGGAAGGGGGGAGAGAGGGCCTGGGCCATGGTTCACCGTGTTAAGTGTATATAGTACTAAGTGCTAGGCCCTGCTGCTCCCCACCTGCAGCAGCGATGCTTCACTAGTGGTCAAGCAGGTTTTTCTCCGTCTCTCTGTCCTATCGAATGGAAACCAGAAAAAGGGAAAAAAAAAAAAAAGACTACCAGAAACGGTAGATTCGTTAGTGCTGGCACTGAGCCCTAGAAACCAGAAGCAAAAATAAAAAATAATAAAAAAGGGAGAAAGACACATGAAGTGTGTTCTGCCCCCTGTCCCTCCCCCCCAGGTGGAGAGCTGGGGCTCGAACCTGGGTCCTTGCACTAAGTACTGTGTGCGTTTAACAGAGCGTGACACTGCCCGGCCCCTCTAAGTTTTCTTTAGTTGAGGTTGGCCTGTTTCGATGGTTGAGCCATTCTTGCCCTGACCCCTTTGTCCTGTCCTCTTCCTGGTATGTGTGAACCTTGGCCTGCTTTGGTGTTTTATCAATCTATTCAAGACCACGTCTGAAGTAACTACTAGCCAGGTCTTCCCCTTCTCGCTGTGAGGTTGAGTTATTCTTGGCTCTGCAGTTCTTCTTCTAGCGTTTGCCCTTCTTCCGTAGCCAGTCAACAGCGTCAGGTTGAGCCTGATGTAAAGTTTCGAGACCTCCTTTGAATCTGGAGAGCTGGCAGTCGTTGACTATGTGGGTCATAGTCTGTCTGTAGCCGCAGGGGCAGTTTGGGTCGTCTCTGGCTCCCCAGCGATGGAATAGCAGTAATATTAATTTGTACTCACACATTGCTCTCTAGCTATTAAGTACTAGCATGTATATTTTCTTCTAGAATGGCTGACTACTTGTCTGTTTTTGAATTTCCCATCACTCCTAATCTGCAGACATGGCCAAGAGTTAATAACTGTCAACTTTTAGCTGAAATGCAAATATTATAAATGACTAGAATTATGTTGCTGAAAATCAAGCCGTATTTGTGAGAATTCTGTAGTTAGGTACCTCATGTTAGCAAATCCTGAGTGGTGTTTCAAAGAGAATCATTTCTAAATTTGACACCAATAATTTGGCAGAGATTCGGGTTTCTAGAAAGAGTATCTGAAATGTCGGCCAGAATACTCACGTTTATTTTGCTGTTGGTGCCAGGTGGAGGGAGGAGTGTCTCAACTCCTGGTGTTCTCTGTTTGGAGAAGTTAGTCACCATCTATTGAGGACACTTTTTACCTTTTGTCTTATTTCCATGTGCTCTTTGAAAATGTTGATAGCAAACTAGCATCTGAGGGTATATCCCAGCATACTGTGAATGTCTTTGGTTAAAATGAGTGCCACCTCTCCAGAGCCCTGCCCCACTAGGGAAAGATAGGCACAGGCTGGGAGGATAGGTCGACTTGTTAACGCTCTTGTCCAGCGGAGAAGCCAGAAATCCCACCTCCTGCACAAAAGCCTCCCATGGAGGGGAGGGGATGCAGAACGCTGGTGGTGGGAATTGTGTGGACTTGTACCCCTCTTATCCTATAGTCTTGGCAATCATTATCAAATCAATAAAAAAATAAAAAAGAAAGAGAAGGTAGAACCTTGGGAAAAAATTAGGCATATGTATACAAATACAGACAAATGGTTGTAGAAATAATAGTCAACCCCTATCAGCAACCTTGGGAGAACTGCCAAAGCTTCCAGTGGAGGGAGGGAGTGGGCACACACAACTCTGGCGCTGGGAAGGGCGCAGAATTATACCCCTGTTATCTTGTAAATTTTCCAAGTCAATATTTAAGCACTAATAAAATTAAAATAATTTAAAAAAGAAAAAATGTACCCATTTTTTCACCAGTAGTTCAGTGTATTCAGTATTACAAAGTTTCCTACTGAAACATTTATTGTAGCATGCCACTAATAATCTGGAAGCCTCTCTTACTTCTATTTTTGTGAGAACCCAGGAGGAAAAGTCATCTTGGTTTGTAAAAAGACGTCACATACTTTACACATCTGGGTCTCACTTGGGGCCTGTTTGCCTGTATTGTCACGTGATATAGAGGGACTGAGCTGCCTTCTCTGGCTTCTAACAGGCAGATATTTGGCAAGAGGGTAAGAAGCTCCCAAAGACAGGTGAGTTGACAATGTTTGCTTGTGACTTTAGCTGAAGACAATGGCCAGTGATCGTCTCTTCCAGGTTTCAAGCGCCAGGGACCCCCAAGGCCCAGGAGCACAGAGTACGCTCTGGGGGTTGAGGGCTAAACTGTTGTTGAAAAGGTCCTAAAAAAAAAAAAAGTTTTGGCATAGGTGACACAGTGAAATGTGCTTTTATGGTCTACTTCCTGGAGCTTCCACCCAGCAACAGGAAGAGGACACTGGGCTCAGGAAGTGGAGGTGGGATCACAGGCCTGGCCCCGCGTGAATTCCTATATTGTCCTAAAATCTCTGAGGTTACCAGTGTTGACAAGGACATTGCATGCTTTAAAGGACTTGTCTGTTCCTCCTCTCCGTTAAGCTTTGGTTCGAGAAGATGAGAACCGTGTGTGTGTGTGTGTGTGTGTGTGTGTGTGTGTGTGTGTGTGTGTCTAGGAGCAGGGACGTAGGTCTCCTGTGATGCTGCTAGGGCAGAATGTCTTTCTTGACTAAGGGATGTGGGAATGAGAATATTAGTAGTAAAAAAAAACACATTTTTTTCCCCTCTTAAAATCTTGTTTCAGCAGTGTTTTGGTTTTTTTTTACACCGACATCTAATGAAATAACACTATTTACCCTTCCTCCAGTCCCCATTTTATTGGGGGGGTTGTGGTTTACAGTGTAGTTGTTGACACTTTGGGTCCAGTTTTTCATCTCCAGAACATTCTCACCTCCCACCTAGGATCCTTCCTATCGTGCTACATCAAGACCCCAAGGCCCTCTTCACCCCCTCCCAACTCTTCTGTCCACAGAGTCTTGCTTCAGTGCAGAAAGAGGGGGAAAAAAAGAAAAAGAAGTATTGGGGCCCGTTACCTGGTTAAGCGCACACTACAGTGGGCAAAGACTGGGGTTCAAGCCTTCCCAAGTGGTGAAGCAGTGCTGCAGGTGTGTCTCTGTCTGCCCCCTTTCTACCTCCCCATCTCTCTCTCTCTTCTCTCAATTTCTCTCTGTCTCTACTCAATAATAAATAAATGAATAGTTTTCCAACATGTTTTAATGAGAGAGAACACTAGAGCACCATGCTGACATGTATGATGCTGGGAGACCTCATGCTTGCGAGTCCAACACTTTATCCACTACACCAACCACCTTCCAGCTGGCAAGACACATTCTTTTCTTTTTAAAAAAATTATCTTTATTTATTTATTGGACAGAGACAGCCAGAAATTGAGAGGAGGGGGAAGATAAAGAGGGAGAGACACCCGCAGCACTGCTTCACCATTTGTGCAGTTTTCCACGGCAGGTGGGCACTGGGGGCTCGAACCCGGGTCCTTATGCATTGTAACGTGCCGCTCAAGCAGGTGCGCCACGACCCGGCCCACAAGCCACGTTTTTCTATCAGAACTCCTCTTACTGTGGAGCGTTGGGAAGGGGTGCTGGCCGCTGTTCTCCCCAGTCCACCTGCTGCCTCTGTGTTCCTTGCACCATTCCTGAGGTCTCTTGTCAGGATGGAGCTCATCTGCTCCCAAACCCAGCCTTCCTCCGGTCTTAAGCCGGAGGTCTCCCTGATAGACATATCCTGTCCTGCAGCGTCTCTCCACCCCTGTCTCCCTCTTGACTGACCCGCATCCGCCCCATGTCCCTCCAACTGGGCTTTTAGCACTCTGCTGTGTGCACCCAGACTTCATCCTGTTTTGACTGTTGACCTGGCCTCCTTGCATACGGTTGGCTTGATCAAAGCCCTGGCCTGAGGAGGAGGAGGAGTTGGCCTAGCTGCTTTTGTTTGTCTTGCTTTTTGCTCCCTGTGGTCAGAGGAAAATACCACCAACGCTATGGCTCGAGAGCATCTCTGGCTAAGTCAGCAGGACCCCTGGGAGTCCTCACCCTTCTTTCCCTAAACTGATGAGCTTTTGTGCTTGGAGCCAGAGTGAGATGATCCATTTTAAGGATGTAGAGAGCTTTCTTTCTTTCTTTCTTTCTTTCTTTCTTTCTTTCTTTCTTTCTTCCCTTCAGAATTATCACTGGAACCCAGTGCCTGCACTATGAATCTACTGCTCCTGGTGGCTATTTTTTTTTTGGGGGGGGATGTAACAGAAATTGTTAGAGGAGAGGGAGAAAGATAGACACCCGCAGACCTGCTTCACCGCTTGCAGGTGGGAAGCGGGGGAAGGAGGGCTCGAACTGGTATCCTTGCTTGGGTCCTTGCTCTTTGTACTATGTGCATTTAACCCAGTGTGCCACCACCCGGCCCCGAGTAGCTGTGTCTCTTGGTGGTGCTGCCGCCCTAGAATTCGGATCTGAGAGCAGTTTTTTCCTCTGGTGTGAGTGACTTAACATGCCTATATTCAGTGGCGCCAGGTTCAGCTCCTAAGTGAGTTCTTGGTTAAAGTGAACGATTGCTGTCTACAAGTGTTTTCCAGGGTGAACGGTCCTTCCTAAGTACCTCTAAATGGGGATCATTTGAAATAAGGAGCCTGCAGTGATGAGTAGAGCAAGCTTAGGAGGTGGTGGAAACAAGTCCTGTCCCAGTATGTGTCCACAGGGGGCGTTAAGTAGAGGCCAGGACACATGCAGTCGCCCCAGGACCGCTCACAGTCCACAGAGCTGACCGTGGTCCCCAGAAGATGGCTTTACTGCAGAGCTGTACCCATACTGCTGTCAGAAACGTGGCCCCTATAAAATAAAATACATTAAAAAAAAAGAAAGAGAGAAAGAAAGAAAGAAAGGAAGAAAGAAAACTGGTCCCTGAAAAGTCAGAGCCCCAGATCATGAAGCTGGACTGTGCAGGTGGGGATGGCATTCTAGTATCTAGCTCTTGTCCCATGTTCCCACTAAAGGGAAACTAATGCTCAGGGTCTCCCCTTTGGCCAAATTCTGTTATTGAGAGACAAAACAAAAAGCTGGGTGGAGGTAGATAGCATAACGGTTATGCCGAGACTCCCATGCCTGAGGCTCCATCATTCCAGGTTCGCACCACCATAAGCCAGAGCTGAGCAGTGTTCTGGTAAAAACAAAACAAACAGAAAAAAAACAAAAAAAAACCAGAAAACAGACTCTGGCAACAGGCACTAGCCAAGGAATCAAACACGAGGAGATTCTAGGAACACTTTTTCTCTGGGACATGAGGCAGATTTGGAAGCCCTGATCTTTAGTGGTTTTTTGTTGTTGTTGTTTGTTCATTTTTTTTTTTTTTTTTGCCCCAGAGCCCCTCTCTCCTCTGCTCTGTCACCCCCTTCCAACTGCCCTTCCCTGGGAGCTGCCCCAGAACTGGAATTGTCTGTTTTGCTTACGGGCTCCCTTCCGGCCCACCTGTCAGGACCCTTGCACATCTGCCCTGCTGCCCCTGGAGGCAGGAAGCTGCGCATGCACGGGAGTGCTAGCGCCCCGGGAGTGGCCTGAAGCCACAGAGGAGGTGGAGGGAGAGTGGAGGCTGCTGTCCTCCTTGCGGGGACAGTCCGGTGGCTCAGTTCTCTGGTGTCCGGGGACACGGCTGGCTGTGCTCACCATGGGACATGCTGGAATCTTCCTTGCCAGACTAACTCCGTTTCCCTCCTTCCTTTCCTTTCTTCCTTTTTGTGCATCTTAAAAAAAAAAAAAAAATCACACACATACACATGTATGTATTTGTTTATTTTGGATAGAGAGAGAAGTTGGGAGAGGAGGCAGATACAGATATACAGACTCCTTCAACACTGTCTGCAGGTGGGGACAAGGGGCTTGAACCCAGGTCCCATGTACTATGGTGTGTGTAAGCTCAACCAGGTGCTGGCCTGGCCAGCTCCATTTCTCGTTCCCCAGACTTAAGTGTTCCATACCCTCCTAGCTCTCCCCCCCACCCCCAAGAAGGAAGAGAAGAAGAGAGAAAGAAAGGGAGGGAGGGAGGGAAGAAGGAAGGAAGGAAGGAAGGAAAACCCCACCCCTGACCTCTCCTCACTCAACCCTGGGGCGAGAAATCCCCGCCATCAGGAGCTCGGAGCACGAGCTGGCACTTGTCACGGGCTGTGGATACAGAGAAGCCCCTCGAGCAGAAGCTCCAACCAGCTGAGAATTGCTGGAGAGCCAGTTATTCAGCCAGGCTTGCTGTGCTGCTTTTAGTACCTTGGATTTGGGCTTTTCCCGATACAGTTTGCGTGAAGGGCCGTGAGAGCTTTGTTTTCTTTTCTGTGAGTGCTCTTCTCTCACCACAGTGCCCCCCGCCCCATGTTCTACCACAGAACACAAAATTGAACCAACCTAAACGAAGGCTGCCTTTGGAGGAAAGGGGACTTCTAGCCCCTGCTGGACATGCCGTCCAGTTTTCGGCTGCGTGCTTTGTCAGTTTGCTTGTCTGCTACATGGCAGGCAGACAGAGGAGCGCTGAGCAGGTAGGGAGAAGTGCCTTCCTTTCCCCCTTGGTATGGATTTCCTACGCATGTTAGGGAGAGTTTTCCAGAAGCTATGCAGTAAGTAGCCTTAAATGGGTCTACGTGTTTGTTTAAAGTAATATTTGAAGATAGCTTGAAGAGAGTTTATAAATATATGTAAGTATGTTTAGGTGACCTTTTTGCATGCTGTGTAAAAGCTTCTTGAGTTCAGGAGGCTATCCTCTGACTTAGGGTTTATATTTACATTACTAGAACACACACGAACATCCTAACAATAAAAAAAAAAAAAAGCTTACCACTTGCTATCAGGACTAGAGTTGTAAGGATTTTTTTTTTTTTTAGCTTCACTTAGAAACATTTCTTTATTATTTTCCCTTTTGTTGCCCTTGTTGATTTTTATTGTTGTTGTAGTTATTGATGTCATCATTGTTGGATAGGACAGAGAGAAATGGAGAAAGGAGGGGAAGACAGAGTGGAGGAGAGAAAGACAGACACCTGCAGACCTACTTCTGCCCCCTGTGAAGCGACTCCCCAGCAGGTGGGGAGCCGGGGGCTCGAACCGGGATCCTTACACCGGTCCTTGCGCTTTGCGCCATGTGCGCTTAACCCGCTGTGCTACCACCCGACTCCCCATTTTTTATAAATGTAACTCGTGAAAGAGTTCCAGAGAGAGAGGTGCACACCACTCTGGCACATGCCACACTGGGGATGGAACTGGGAGCCTCAGGCATGCAAGTTCTTTGCTCTGCTGGTTGAGCTGTCTGCCTCGCCATTGTAAGGATTCCTGAAACTCTGTTGTACAAATGAACAGTGATGGTGATTCCAGTGTAAAGAGTAAACACCCTCCCTCCGTTTCTTCCTGCTTATGATACTCAGTCACCAAATAGACGACGAGGGGGCGCAGGCAGTGGAGCACCCATGTTACAGTGTGCAAAGGCCTGGGTTCAAGGCCCCAGTCCCCACCTACAGAGGGAAGAAGCCTAACACATGGTGGAGCAGTGCAGTAGGTCTTCCTCCCCCCCACTCCCCACTCCCCAATTCTCTTCCTCTCTCCCTTTCTGTCTCTGTCCAAAAACAAACAGAAATAGAGAAGATAGAGCAGTGGTATTTCCCAATATTTATGGAAGCAGAAAAGGAAGACTCCACTGATACGGACCTGTCATTTCAAAGGTAGCCAGTCGGTTTCCTGTGGACGGCCGCACAGAAGTCTTCTGTACACACCCGGAAGTGAGTGGCTGATTGATTGTAGGACAGAGGATGAACATACTCTGAGGTGAAGCAGACTTGCGAGGAGAATAGTGCAGCCTCATGGACAGCACGTTCTGACCGCTGCTCTCAAGATTTCACATTAGACGGGTGTCAGTAATGAAGCTGAAAATAGAGTTGTCCATCCCCACCCCCACCCCCAGAGAAGATTTTCTCTGAAAACAGAAAAATTCAAAGACTTGGGACACAGCTTTTTTTTAAGTTTCTGCAAAGATGATGTATACAGGCAGCGAGGGCATTTATGACATACTTGGTTTAAGAAACAACAGGAGTAATAAGTTTAGAGGACACATTAAAAGACATGTGCAGCGCAGACTTTAAAGGCATTAACAGTCCCAAGAACTGAGGAAACGCCAATCAACATGAGATCTTTGCCACCACTGGCCTAGCTTCTGGATAGCCGATTCTATGGCGGCAGGGAGTGTGGAAATGGCAGGTTGGATAATGAGCGCCAAGCTAGAGCTCAGAGAAGGTTTTCCATTCTAGGCCACTTCCTACTGTGTAAATATATTTATTTATATATATTTTTTTCCCCTTTCCTTTTTTTTCTTTGCCTCCAGGATTATTGCTGGGGCTTGGTGCCTGCACTACAAATCCACTGCTCCTAGAGACCATTTTTTCCCATTTCGTTGCCCGTGTGCCCTTGTTGTAGTTATTGTTGCCATTGCTGTTGTTGCATAGGACAGAGAGACATCGAGAGGAGAGGGGGAGAGAAAGAAAGATACCTGCAGACCTGTTTCACCGCTTGTGAAGCACCCCCCCCCCCACGCAGTTGGGGAGCTGGGGGCTCGAACAGGGTTCCTTATGCTGGTCCTTGAGCTTTGCGCCACATGCGCTTAACCTGCTGAGCTACCTACCGCCTGATCCCCTGTGTGAATATTTACATCATATCACCACACACTAATTCTGAATTACTTTGGTTCATTCCAAAATGTATTTCTCCTTTAAGGAATGAAGGTTAGGCACCAGAGAGGATATAAAAAATAAAACAAACAAACAACAACAAAAAAAACCCACCCAAAACCCAGACGCAAGGCAAGGCAAGGCAAACCTAAGACTGTTTTGTGTTGGTTGTCAACAGCCTCTTTGAAGTAGGAGTCTGACTTTTCAAGGTCACTGCTTGCACCAGCTGACCTCCACTTCCTTGGCAGGCAGGTCCTTCAGATTTCCAGCATTTTCAGAGTCGCCTCACTTGTGCTTTGTATGCAAAAATTCTTTGTGTGCTTACTGAGTAAAGAGGGTAGAAGTCCAAGAATAAAGAGAATTGTCCCATGCCATACCAACTCCTGACTAATCACCTTGACTGATAGGTGACCATCAGTTCTGATAAGTGCAGACACAGACGGTTATACAGGTCAGCCCCCACTCCCACCAGAAACATAGGGTACTTTAACAGCCGGTAAAGTCAACATGGAGGGATTGTCGCATTTTCCTTCTAAAACATAATTATTTTGCAGAGTCAGGACCTTGTACGTGTGCGATTTCAAAACACGGGGCTCCTTTTTCATTCAGAGAGAGAAAGAGACAGGGAGATGCCGTAACACTGGGCTTCCTCCGGTTACTACACCACCTCCCACATGGTGTTGGGGCTTGAACCTGGACTGTGCTCAGTGCATGGTACACAGCTTATCTGGTGGGCTCTCTTTCCAGCTGATCCCCCTCCCCCAATCTTTTAATTTCATTGGTACATTTTTCTTTCTTTTTTAAATATTTATTTATTCCCTTTTGTTGCCCTTGTTTTATTGTTGTAGTTATTGTTGTTGGATAGGACAGAGAGAAATGGAGAGAGAAGGGGGAGAGACAGACAGACACCTGCAGACCTGCTTTACCGCCTGTGAAGCAACTCCCCTGTAGGTGGGGAGCCGGGGGCTCAAACTGGGATCCTTACACTGGTCCTTGTACTTTGCGCCACCTGCGCTTTACCTGCTGCACTACTGTCGACACCCCTTCGTAATTTTTCTTTTGCCTTTTTCTTACTTGGTTTGTTGGCATATTCATTCTCTCTCTCTCTCTCTCTTCTCCTCCCTCTTCACACATATATATATATATATATTAGGATACTTAACCTTGCAGAATATCCTACTGTCGACACCCCTTCGTACATTTTTCTTTTGCCTTTTTCTTACTTGGTTTGTTGGCATATTCATTCTCTCTCTCCCTCTCTCTCTCTCTCTCCCCCTCCCTCTCCATATATATATATATTAGGATACTTAACCTTGCAGAATATCCTACTGTCGACACCCCTTCGTACATTTTTCTTTTGCCTTTTTCTTACTTGGTTTGTTGGCATATTCATTCTCTCTCTCCCTCTCTCTCTCTCTCTTCCCCTCCCTCTCTCTCTCTCTATATATATATATTAGGATACTTAACCTTGCAGAATATCCTACTGTCGACACCCCTTCGTACATTTTTCTTTTGCCTTTTTCTTACTTGGTTTGTTGGCATATTCTCTCTCCCTCCCTCCCTCCCTCTCTCTCTCTCTTCTTATGTATATTAGGATACTTAACCTTGCAGAATATCTTCCCTTCTCTTGTCTCATCTGTCTTCTCCTCCTCCTCCTCCTCCTTCTTCTTTAATTTGTAGTTTGGTTGTATATTTCAACCACCAAATTATTGAACTTTTAGACTTTATGCCATCAAGTTAATTTTCCTCACTTTGTTCGTTGTTTAGGAAAGTTTCCCTATTTCAAGATCATTGTCTATTGACTTTTTGCCTGAAAGTTATACTGTGTGACCTTTTTAAAAGTCCTTTTATGTTGGGGTGTGATTTTTTGCTATTGTTGTTTGTTTCTGTGTAAATGTTTGTTTTGTGTTGTCATCTGTGCACAGTTAAATCTCTTCTGTTCAGTTTGGTGTGTCTTACCCATCACACCATACTGTTAGTTAATCAGTATGACTTTACAGCCAGTCTTGGGGACCCCACCAGGTGGCTTTTATCTTTTATCTTGATCTCCTTTTCTGAAAAGCTCCTCAGCTTCTCTTGGTGGCGCACTATTCCTCTTCAGTGCCATCTTGTGGAATTGCAGCAGAGCCACGTCGGGCTTGGCTTGATGCTCGTGTTGATGGCTTACTCTGAGCCCTGGAGATAGAGCAGTGACCTAGCAGTTAAAGCCCCTGCCCCCAGATCTGTGCGCGGCTGGAAGGCTGGTTAGGGTACCGCTTGCGGCTTGAAGGTCTGTGTTATTTCTGTGTAAACGTTAGGGAAAACGTCCCTGCTGCAGAGATGTATGGGATTGGCAGGCAAAAAAAATGCCCCCTGAGGTTGACTTATATTGGGGGCGTTTAAGCAACGGCTTTGCGGAGGCCTAGGAATAGATGTAGTGGGGTCCAGGAGGGTCTCCTTGTACTAAGATATGTCATGTTTGCCGGGCTGGCTTCGCAGGCGGGAGACAGACCACCAGAGACTCATGGCTGAGCTGAGAACGCAGTTCAACTTTTATTTACAAGCGAGGATGCAGTTCAACAAACAAATCTAATCTAATCATAACCCAATTCTGTCCTCCATCTCTCTCCTCTGAAGTCAGGAACCAAGGAAATAAGTACTATAGGGGGCGGGGAGAAGGAAGAAGCCTGAACCAGTGATGATGACTAAACCAAATGTCCCAGAGGCAGGGAGGGAGACCAAACCAATATCCCGGAGGCAGGGGGGTGCCCAGCCAACAGTGGACGTGCAAACAGAACACACAGCAAGCAACACAAGCGAACCCAATGTGATGATAAAAACAGAAGGTCTCACAAGCAGAATCCAGAAGCATACCAACAAAGATGGGAGGCCAGGAGGAATGATGTCATATCCAGCTGAGTTGATATTAAGGATCAAATTGGCAGAGCTCGTTGCTAGCAAGGCCACCTTCCTTTAGAGGTAGGTAGGGGGCTCTTATCATTCAAATAACCTCACTAGTCTGACCCTCTTGGTTGAGACTGCATTAAGTGAGGTGCTTGGCATGAGCAACTCCATCTGGGGGCCTTTTCCTTTAAAGAGGATCAAACTAAAAAGTAAATGACAAATTCTGCTGGAGGCTGTTAGGGGCTAAGAAGGAAGCAGGGAGACTTAAGTGGCTGGCACTTTGTCTCTCAGACTTTGTAGAAGTCTGGCAGTTACCATTGGGAAGGTAGGAATGCAGAACTGTGGAGGGTGTGGAGTGGAGCTGTGCATTATAATCTTATAAACCACTATTAATCACAACTTTAAAAAAATATTTATCAGTGAGTGAGAGAGAGAGAGAACCAGACATGTGCTGCCGGGGATCAAACTCCAAACCTCATGCTTGAGAGTCTAATGCTTTATCCACTGTACCACCTCTCAGACTACCAATCACAACTTTTAAAACAGCTTGGGGGAAAAAAAATGATGATGGTGTGGGGTAGCCGGTAGTGAGGCGAAAGGGAGACAATCCATCTTAGGAGTTTGGCTTAAGCAACTGGAGGGGGAGACTTGCCATTTATTAACAGTGATTTCGAGATGACTGGTGTGTTGGAGTAATGGCAGCTGTAAATAAGGCACTGACATCTTGACAAGTGAACTGTGAGGTAGTCTTCAGAATCCCAGGTGGCGGTGCTAGCAGAAGGCTCTCCCCAAGTTGAGAGTCTCAGGCATGTGCTTAGGATGTTTGGGAACGTACAAAAAATGGTGGCGATTTGAAGTTGGGTGTTGGTGTGACGGAGAGAGTAGGGAGTGGCACCTGTGGGCTGTATTGTGACCGTAGAGAGGCTCAGGGTTTACTCACCCGGCTGTGGGGTAGCACACAGGGAGTAAGAGCTGTGCAGACTGAACGTGGGTGGCGCTGAAGAGTCCGAGATCAAGAATGGAGACACAGTGTAGGAGATAGGAAGAAACGTGGCCAGGACAACAGGAGGAACAAGAGGTGCTGTGCCCTGCAGGGAGGCCAGGCAAAGAAGGTTCCCGAAGGAGGGCCTGGCCCACTGTACTCCAAAGTGGCCACCAAGGACTGGAACTGACTGGGACTAGGGGCTGGAGCCTGGCCTGGACTCAGAGGAGAATAAGAAAGTTGGGGGGGGGTGGCTTATGGAAAGGGAACCATAGAAGCTGGCTGCAGGGCTGTTTCCTATGAGACAAGGGGTGACAGCTTCTTCTGCAATGGTGGGAAAGCTGATCCGGAGGGACGAATGAATCTAGAAAAGGGGCGTGGTCACTGGAATTACTTCCTCTGTTGGCCAGGGGAGAGCCAATGTCATTGGCAGGGGCGGTCATTGAGAGACCAGGGTGTACCTGTCTCTCTCTGTTCTTTCTCGCATCTTTCTCTCACCCTCCCTTCATCTTTCAGTTATGATCTAGCATCTTTTTGAATGTTTTGGCCAGTTTTGTTGTTAGATTTATTCCTAGAAATTATAGTTCTTTGTTGCTTTTGGTAATAGAATCTATTTTTTTAATGGAATTTCTTTAAAGTCATACTTTGTAATTGGTTAATTCTTGTTCATAGAAAGCCTGTATTTGTCTTTGATATGTATCTGACAACCTTGTTGGACTATTTTGTGATTTGAAAACTTCCAGCGTGTGTGTGTGTGTGTATGTGCATGTGTGTGTACACGCACAGTTTGTCTTGTGAATTGGAATACTTGCATTCTTTTTTTTACTTTTATTTATTCCCTTTTGTTGCCCTTGTTTTACTATTGTAGTTATTGTTGTTGTTGGATAGGACAGAGAGAAATGGAGAGAGGAGGGAAGACAGAGAGGGAGAGAGAAAGATAGACACCTGCAGACCTGCTTCACCACCTGTGAAGCGACTCCCCTGCAGGTGGGGAACGGAGGGCTCGAACCCGGATCTTTACGCAGGTCCTTGCACTTCGCGCCACCTGCGCTTAACCTGCTGCGCTACCGCCCGACTCCCCATTCTTCCTTTCAAACTCATTCCTACTATTTGTCTTTTATTGCTTTGGTAGCATACAGTACAGTGTTCAATATAAACTATAAAAACAAGTGTTTTTTATTTCTACCTCTAATAAAAGTTTTATAAAAGTTTATCTTTGAGGAGCACAGAACTCTTGGTGTGGAATTAAACCCCTTTATCATAATTTTCTAAATCAATATTAAGTCACTAAAACATAAAAAAATTTACCATTGAATAAAAGTTGTAGATATTTCATATAGATAATTAAATTTTAAAAAAAACTTGGTTAAAGTTTTCTTTGATTTTTTACTTTGTGAATAGTCATTGAGTTGTACTGAAATAGGCATTCTGTACGTATGAGAGAATATTTGCTGTGTTTGCTTTTGTAGACTTTTTTTGTTTGTTTGAAAGATTTATTTTCATGGAAACAAGCCAGAGGTCAGCACTGCTCAGCTTTGGTACAGGAATTGGACCTTAGGCCACTGAGTCCTTAGGTGTTCAAGTCTGGTGCGCTGCCACAGGACAATCTCCCTAGCTCTCCTTTTCCTGTTTAGGCATAATGCGGTAACTTATTTTCTGACATTGGGATGTCCTTGCAATTCTGGGATAAATTCTTCTCATAATCAGTGTTTTCATAGGCCCTTGAGGAAGAGGTAGCCAACTTAGTAATTCTTCTATTCTCAAACAACTTACAGAATCTTGTCATCTTTTGAAGATTTTACTGCTATAAAATAATTTGGGCCTATATTGCCTTTTAATATAGGAGAGGAGTTATTTGATTATTGTTTTGAAAATGGACTCTTTGTATTTTGTATTTTTATTTTTGGGTAGAAGCAGAGAGAAATCAAGAGGTAAAAGGTGGTGCTAGAGAGGGAGAAAGACACCTGCAGACTTGCTTCACCCGTCATGAAACTTTACCCTGGGCTTGAACCCTGGTGCCTGTGCATTGTAAGGTGTGCACTCCACTAGGTGTGCTTCTGTCTGGCCCTCCACATTCTCCTTCCTTCCTTCCTTCCTTCCTTCCTTCCTTCCTTCCTTTCTTTTTAAATATTTATTTTCCCTTTTGTTGCCCTTGTTTTTCATTGTTGTTGCAGTTACTATTGTTGTTATTGGTGTCATCATTGTTAGAAAGGATAGAGATAAATGGAGAGAGGAGGGAAAGATGGGGAGAGAGAAAGACAGACACCTGCAGACCTGCTTCACCACTTGTGAAGTGACTGTTCTGCTGGTGGGGAGCCGGGGGCTTGAACTGGGATCCTTAGGCCGGTCCTGCACTTCGCGCCACGTGCGCTTAACCCACTGCGCTACCACTTGACTCCCTCTACTTTCTGTTAAGTCAAGTTGTAGCTAAGGCTTATACTAAGTCTATAATTATATAATGTATCTCATGGTTTTTTGTGTATGCTTTTTCTTCATTGGGAGGTTAATGGTTACAATCAACAGTGAAATACAGTCGTTTGTACATGTGTACCATTCCTCAGTTTTCCATATAACACTCTTATCCTCACACTTAGGTCCTTGTCCACCATCATTTTCCAGGACCTGAACACACCCCTTGCCCTACCACAGAGTCCTTTACCTTGGTGCAGTACACCAGACCCAGTCCCAAGTTCTGCTTTGTGTTTTCCCTTCTGTTCTTATTTTTCAACTTCTGTCTGTGAATGGGGATCATCCTTTTCTTTCTGGCATATCTCACTTCACATGATTCCTTCAAGCTCTATCCAAGATGAGGTGAAAAGGGTGAGTTCGTTTGTTTGTTTTGTTTTTTGTTTTTGTTGTTGATTTAACAATGATCATCAAGACCATAGGATAAGAGGGGTACAATTCCACACAATTCCCACTACCAGAGTTCCATATCCCATCCCCTCCATTGGAAGCTTTCCTGTTCTTTATCCCTCTGGGAATATGGACCAAAGATCATTAGGGGAGCAGGAGGTGAGAGGTCTGGCTTCTGTAATTGCTTCTCCACTGGACCTGGTTGTAAGCTCCCAGCCTGTTTCTATCTTTCCCTAGTGGGGCAGGGCTCTGGGGAGGTGAGGTTTCAGGGCATATCGGTGAGCCATCCGTCCAGTGAAGTCAGGTTGGCATTGTGGTAGCATCTGCAATTTGGTGGCCAAAATTCCCAGGTTTGAAGCAGCCTCCTTGCAAAGCATATGCCAGGTTTGTCTTCAAGCTGCCATCTTGGCTTTGCCCCTGATGTCACCATTTTTAATAGCTTCCATTGTACAATAGACAGTAGAGAACTTCTCTGCTCTAAGCATAAAAGACATAAAGATTCAAGAAGCCCAGAGAGTCCCAAGCAGAATTGACCCAGACCTAAAGACACCAAGACACATAATTTTTAGAATGAAAAGGAATAAGGATAAAGAAAGGATTCTGAAGGCTGCAAGAGAAAAACAAGGAGTTACAGACAGGAAAACTCACAACATTATCAGCATGTCTTTTCACACGAACTGTAAAAGCCAGAAGAGAATGGCAAGAGAAGTACCATGTGCTCAGTGATTCTCAACCAAGATTATTGTACCTGCTAGACTGTCATTCAGACTAGATGCAGGCATAAAAATCTCTGACAAGCAACAGTTGAAGGAACCAACTATTAACCAAGCCTGCCCTGCAAGAAGTTCTAAAAGGTCTCCTATAGACAATCACAACATCACCACAAAGATGCCATATATCAGAACACTGATAAAAATTTAGAATAACAGGGAGTTGGGCGGTAGCACAGTGGGTTAAGCGCACGTGTAGCACAAAGAGCAAGGACCCATGTAAGGATCCTGGTTCGAGCCCCCGGCTCCCCACCTGCATGGTGGTGAAGCAGGTCTGCAGGTGTCTTTTCTCTCCCCCCCCACTCTCTTCCCCTCCTTTCTTCATTTTTCTGTCCTAACGATGACCAATAACAACAATAATAATAATAACTGCAACAACAATAAAAAAAGAAGGGCAACCAAAAGGGAAAATAAATATTAAAAATTAGAATAATGCCATTAAAATATCTTAAATCTATAATAAGTGTCAATGGCCTGAATCCATCACTAAAAGGCACAGAGTCGGAAGATAGATCAGAAAACCCAACGCAACCATATGCTGTCTGCAAGAATCCCACGTAACTCAACAAGACGGACTCCAAGTGAAATGATGGAAAACTATAATGCAAGCTAATGGACCACAAAAAAGGGCAGGTACAGCTCTTCTCATATCTGACACAGTAGACCTTAAAAAAAGATAATAAAGATAAGGACAGACATTTCTTAGTACTCAGAGCATCAGTTAATCAAGAGGACTTAACAATTATTAACATCTGTGCACCCAATGAGAGGCCATAAATACACCAAACATCTACTGAAAGGGATACAGCAATATATTCACAGCAACACAGTCATAGAGGATTTCAGCTTCCCGATCTCTCAACTTGACAGATCATCTAGGCAGAGAATTAATAAAGAAATGAGGGAATTAAATGAAAAGATATATTAACTGGAGTTGGCAGTAGCGCAGCGGGTTAAGCGCACGTGGCACAAAGGACCTGCATAAGGATCCTGGTTCGAGCCCTCGGCTCCCCACCTGCAGGGGTGTCGCTTCACAGATGGTGAAGCAGGTCTGCAGGTGTCTATCTTTCTCTCCCCCTCTGTCTCCCCCTTTTTTCTCCATTTCTCTCTGTCCTATCCAACCATGACGACATCTGTAACAACAATAATAAGAGCAACAAAAAGGGAATAAATAAATATAAAAATAATAATAATAATAAAAGATATATAAATGAGAACTGTTGGACATTTTCAGAGTCATTCACCCCAAGAAACTGGAATACGCATTCTATTCAAGTTCTTTCCTTCCTGTCCTTTCCTTCTTCAAGGATAGACCTTCCATTATCAAGGATAGGCCATTTGTTAGGCCACACAGTGTCAACATTTTTTTTTTTTTTAAACCAGAGCACTGCTCAGCTCTGGCTTATGGTGGTGCGGGGGATTGAACCTGGGACTTTGGAGCCTCAGGCATGAGAGCCTCTTTGCATAACCATGATGCTATCTACTCTCCACCCAGTGTCAACAAATTTAAGAGCATTGAAATCCTCCCAAACATCTTCTTAGACCACAGTGGAATTAACACTTAACAGCGAACAAAAAATTAGTACAAGTTCCAAAATATGGCAACTCAGTAGTATGCTACTTAACAGCTGTTGGGTCAAAGAGAAAATTAGGGAAGGAATTAAAATGTTCCTAGAATCAAATGAAAATGAAGACACAGGTAATGAAAACATTTGGGACACCGCTACTGAGAGGAAATTTCGTAGCCATACAAGCACACATTAGGAAACAGGTAAAAGTTCAAGTAAGCACACCTTAAGGTCTTAGAAGAAAAAGCACCAAGGACCCTAAAGCAGCCGGAAGGACTGAAATAACACATCTGGGCCAAGCAATCTACTGTCTAATTTAGGTATTTTGCTGGCCATCTTAGGACTTTTTTTTAGATGTTGTATCTTCAGACATTTACTTTTCTGGAATTGTCTGCTGCTTCCTGTTGTCACACTTGACTTTGAATTCTCATTTCTCAGTTATCCATCTTTCTCCTTCCCTCGTATTCATCACGCATGGCAAAAGAAACCGATCTTATGAATTCCTTTGACTCAGTGCTCATTTGTTTCTGTTGATGTTGACATTGACTTAGCTGTGTACTCACTGATAGATTTTCCTTCAGTTCTTGCAGTGTGTTTTAGGTTCTTTGAACTATTTATAACTTAAGTTGCTGTAAAGATTGTTAAATCCAAACTCTGGGCTCACTTAGAGTCAGCGTCTAGTGAGTGTTTTCCTTCCTCCTTCCCTCCCTCCCTTCCTTCCTTCCTTCCTTCCTTCCTTCCTTCCTTCCTTCCTTCCTTCCTTCCTTCCCCCTTGCACACAACCATACTTGCATGTTTTACTGTCTAGCTGAACCTTGCACATAAACAGATTATTGTGGTTTTGGTCGCTTGAGTTTTCCTGGGGTTTTGTTTGTTTGTTTGTTTGTTTTATCTCCAGGGTCATGAGGGCTTACTGCCTGCGCTACGAATTTACTATTCCTGTGGCCATTTTTTCAACTTTTTTTTTTTTTATAGGACAGAGAGAAATTAAGAGGGATGGGGGAGAGAAAGACACCTACAGACCTACTTCACCACTTGTGAAGCGACTCCACTCACCCGCACCACAGGTGGGGAGCTGGGGGCTCGAACCAGGATCCTTACGCTGGTCTTTGCACTTCATACTATGTACACTTAACCCACTGCACCACTGCCTGGCCCCCAAAATTGAGTTTTTATTGTAGCAGAAAGTTAAGATAGCTTGGAGTCAGTCTACAGTTTGTTTTTCCTGTGATAAGCTTTTATCAACTGTATATGTACATCTGTGTTCTGATGTCTCTCTGGACTGGTTTTCTGAGAGTTTCCCCTAGGCCTTTAAGATCTGGAAGAACCTGATGAGAGAACATTTCCAAGGTTTTGTGTGTATGTGTGTGTGGGGGTTGTTGTGTTTTATTTAGTTTCCTGGTACTATCCAGTTTGGGGCTCTGAGCTTTGACAGTTCAGACATCCTAATCGATCAAAGCTGGGAAGAGCTTCCCATTCACAGAGCTGCCATGTTGCTCTTTCAAAGATTTCTTGCTGTTTGTGGCAGTTTCTGCACTGCACCACTGTGGTTTCCACTGAGCATGTGTAGTTCAGCTGTCAGCCAGGGGTGGCAGCATTTCATGCTCTGAATTTGCACCTTACTCCCTGTGAGTCCCTGAGTTGTCAAAAAGCTCTAAATTCCCAGTAGTTTCCTCAACTCAACCCCAAGACCTAGGCACCTGGTCCTCCTAAGGCTTTGATTATTCTTGCCACTGTTTTTCAGCTGTGTCTGGGTGCAAGGGGTTGGGCAGTGCTCTCAAGCCAACTGTCACCCCTAAACGTTGGAGTTTTTGAGATTTAACCCTTTCCCTGCCTTTAGGAAGTCTTTTAAACTCACTTTCCAGAAAGATTATCTTTGGGTATTCACACGGCCCCCGTACTGTTCCCAGCATGACAGAAAACTGAATCCTCGTTGGTTTTGAAGTATCTGGGTGTGCAGTTTGTTTTCTGGGCTGTACTTCCATGTCTCCGTCATTCTGTTTGTTTCATCTTGTAATGCAACTGAGTGGAAGGGATTTGGCTGCTATCCTTTTTCTCTTTCTGTTCTTTTTTATTTGAAATTAGCCTTTCTGTGCATTAGGGGCTGTGGTGGTTTCACCGGGGATCTAAGAAGTCACAGCTGTTGGATTTCTGAGATCCTGACATCCTCTTTTCGTCATTGGACTTTCTCTTTCTGTTCCACTTGTATTCTCTCTCCAGCAGGTTTCCTGAGTAGAAGGGAATTTTCCTTGGTAAGTTCCATAGCTCTCACTGCCCACACAGTTCTGAATATGATTCTTACAGTAGGGGTGCAAACTCATCTTGGATTGGGCTGCTCTGCTTTCCATCGAGAGACTGTCAACAGTGTTGGGGTCCTTTTTTCTCTGGAATATGCCTCCAGATCTTCCTTGATCACCTTTGGTTTGAGAGAACCTAGTTTTCCTTTGACCTTCATTTGAAAGTTTTTGTTGCAATAGGAAAATGAAGGGATTGAGACCTTCCTACTGTTGTAATTTTCTGGGGACAACAGACAAAGCAGGACCTTTCTCTGGCTTTAAAGACTGGAATATGGTGGGGATTCTCCCAACCTCACACCAGAGGCCTCCTTTCCCAGAGCTGATGGGGACCCACTGGTTACCACTCACCCCTGCATTGGCTCTAGCTTGACCACTCAGACTTTTATCTCCTGCTTTGAGATGGTCAGATGTCAGTAGATGCTTTAAGGTATGATCTGACTGCAAATTTTGCTTACTTTTCTTGACTTACAGATTTTATCTTTGCCATGGTTTTCTTTCTTGTCAGTTAATGAGTGGTGCATGTTTAAAAAAGAAAAAGTATATATTTATAGTCTCTCTAGTCAATGTTTTAACCCATCTTACTGTGTTTATTGTAGGGAAAGGACTTTGTTTTTTTTAATTTTTAAAAATTATCTTTATTTATTAGATAGAGACAGCCAGAAAATGTGAGGGAAGGGGGTGAGAGACAGAGAGAAACCTGCAACACTGCTTAACCACTCACAAAGCTTTCCCCCTCCAGGTGGGGACCAGGGGCTCAAACCCAAGTCCTTGCACATTGTAACTCAAGGATTTCTTACAGCACAAAAGTCTGCCATATTGGTGGAAGTGAAAATTTCATATCTTCTTCTTGAAACTTGTCTCTTATTTCCATGGCTTGTCTGTTTCATTGCTTAGTTTGCTTGCTTTACTCTTTTGACCTTTTTAACTGTTGAAATAACTTTATCTATCTGTTCATATACTAGGAAACAAATGTAAATACATACTTTTTTGTTTTGGTCACTCATAGGCTAACCAGCATGATAACAAAAGGGAGAGAAAAAGTAACACTTACGTTGTGAGAGCTGGGAAAACATAGGTCACAATGTCACAGATTACTGTAGCGAGATAGGTCCTTATAGTGATCTTGCCTAATCTACTCTCTCCAGTTTTATACACTAGGATATTGTAACTGAGACTAAGGAAAGCTAATTACTGAATGAGGATGAAGTACAAGACTCTTAAGAACTTAACTCACGGGCTCCTTGTGTCAACTATTCTTTCACCAGAAGTTAATCACCCCTGTTAGTGCTGAAGAGTTAAGTCAAATAGAGCACAGGTCAGGTTTGGAACAAAGCCTGTCTCACCAACTGGAGCACCAGTCTCCCCTCCCCCCCATTTATCCTTCCTTCCTTCCTTCCTTCCTTCCTCCCTTCCGGTGTTAATACTTTACAGTGCAGTCATTGATATACATACAATGTTTTCTTCCTAGCCTTTCTCCCCAGAGTCCTTTGCTTTGGTGCAATACATCATGGCCAGTTCATGGTTCATTTTGTGACGTACCACTAATAAGTGACATCATTTGATATTCATCCTTGTTTTAGCTTACTTTACTTAACATGATGTCCTCAGATTTCATCCAAAAGAGTGCTAAAGAGACCACCTCATTGTTTTGAATAGCTGAGTAGTATCCTGTTTTGTATATATACACCATTGCACATAGATACACAGAGCTTTTCTTTTATTTCTTTTTCTTTTATTTATAAAAAGGAAACATTGACAAAACCATAGGATAAGAGAGCACAACTTCACACAGTTCCCAGCAACCAAACTCTGTATCCTATCCCCTCCCCTGATAGCTTTCCTATTCTTTATCCCTCTGGGAGCATGGACCCAAGGTCATTGTGGGATGCAGAAGGTAGAAGGTCTGGCTTCTGTAATTGCTTCCCCACTGAACATGGGCATTGACAGGTCGATCCATACTCCCAGCCTGCCTCTCTCTTTCCCTAGTGGGGTCGGGTTTTGGGGAAGCGGAGCTCAAGGACATATTGGTGGGGTTGTCTGTCCAGGGAAGTCTGGTCAGCATCATGTTAGCATCTGGAACCTGGTGGCTGAAAAGAGTTAACATATAAAGCCAAACAAATTGTTGACTAATCATGAACCTAAAAGCTGTTATAGTGCAGATGAAGAGTTGGGAGGGGTTCTCTCCATTTTGTAGATAGCTAGTAGGCATATTTTAGTTATATTTCAAAGAGCCTATGGCTATACTAGTTTTTTTTGTTTGTTTGTTTGTTTTTGCCCCTTAGCCTGAAATCTGATATGCCATTGGATCTTTACTATCTGGGGAGGTGATGTCATGGCTGGAAAAAGAACCAGAAAGCTGGATCGAGGAAGAGAGCAGCTCCCAAATATGGGAAAGGTGTATAAATATTGTTGACTGTAAACCCCATCAATTTGATGTGATCTGGGGCCCATATTCAGCTTAGGAACCTACATGACGTCTGCATCCCTATAGATCTGAGCCCACATTCTGTGGTCATGAGTAGGAACGATCCAAGCTGCTGCAATTTCAGGACCCATATTCCTCAGGTGTAGCATAGAGTATGTTGTCATCCTCCCTTCAAAGGATGGAACAATCTCTACCATTGATCCAAGTTGAGGGCAAGGTCCTATGGGGGCCCACAAAGGAGTCTATTGTGTTGTTCCTGATAGAGATGACCAATAATAATGGAGAGAGGGATCTATTCGAGGTCTAGGCCCATCATGTCTGTTAGGGAATCTCTGGACTCCCCTGACTAGGGGCCCAGCTGATGGAGTGGCCTGATAATGACTAAAGAGTCATTGTTAAAGTATGCCAGTATCTTGCCCTTATTTAGCATTTGCAGTTATCTTTGGAGTCACTGAGGGAAGTGTAGTAGGAAGTAGGTGAGGAGGGTATCTAAGTCTAAGTAGTCACTTACTTCATTATGAACTTTATACTCACTCACTGCAGACTGTTGTGTACTTTTGCTTTCAGGTATATATTTTGCCCTAATTTATGGATACATGTGAACGAACATATGCTCTATCTCATGGGACCTGGTCTATATCTAGGTTTGGGGACTTTGTTAGGAAGTGAGCCACCTGGAATGGAATTAGAGAATCCTATGAAAAGGAAAGTCTCACCCAAGTAATGAGGCTGAAAGGTTGACATTCCATGCCTGACGTCTCTGGACACAGTCTGAAGTGCAGCTTGCTGAGGTGGTACTCTTTGCGTTGATTAGGTTGGGAATGGCAGATGCAATATCATTTGGTATGACTTGAGAGAAGCATGCAGGAAAGATACAGGCTCTATAGAGGAAGCTGGAGGTTCCTGCTGTCTTAGGGTTTAAGAAGGCAGTAGACAGTTATTGCTATAATCAGATTATTTGGCAACTGGGTAAACTTTGAAATATCCCTTTGTTAGCATTTGATGTATCATAGACACCACCACCATAATTTATGTCCTTTGACATTATTTGTATATAGCTGTGCCACCTGGTTGCTTCTGTTCTCCCTGGTCTAAGCTTTTATTTTTTTATTATTTTTATTTTTTATTCCCTTTTGTTGCCCTTGTTTTTTATTGTTGTAGTTATTTTTGTTGTTATTGATGTCGTTGTTAGATAGGACAGAGAGAAATTGAAAGAGATGGGGAAGACAGAGAGGGGGAGAGAAAGATAGACACCTGCAGACCTGCTTCACTGCCTGTGAAGTGACTCCCCTGCAGGTGGGGGACTCGAACCGGGATCCTTAAGCCGGTCCTTACGCTTGACGCCACATGTGCTTAACCTGCTGCACTACCACCCGACTCCCTGGTTTAAGCTTTTAAGAGAATCAACACATCGAAGCCTCAGCCTGTGGTCTGTGTATTAAAAAGTTTGAGACATTCAATCAATTTTTCCCCTCTCATATTAATTAGTGATTTATATGACTACAAATTAATAGGAGTGTACATAAACACCATTACCACCACCAAAAGATTGCGTCCTATCCCATCTCCCCTCCCTCACCTACCCCCACCCCGCGAAGCCAAACATCCACCTTCACCCTCAACCCAGGGTTGTTACTTTGGCGCCCTACTCCAACACATAGAGCTCTTCTGATAGGTATCCCAAAGGTACTGTTGACATATGTTCAGTCTACGTAATATGTTCAGACTTAGCAGTAAAAGACACAACTAAATCGGTGGTATTGTACAAACACTTCTGTTGTTTTCAGAGCGGCACTTTGTTGCATATGTGATGACTGATGTGTATATGATTTAGCAGTCTTTTAGTTAGAAAAAAAAATTCAAGTGACAACACCTGCAGGGGGAAAGCTTTACAAGTGTTGAAGCAGTATTGCAGGTGTCTCTGTCTCTCTTCCTCTCTCCCACTTCCCTCTCAGCTTCTGACTGTGTCTATCCAATAAGTAAATAAAGATAAAAATAAAAACTTTTTTAAATAACAAAGAAGAATAAAACTGATCTGATTGTATTTTTTTGGAAGTTGGTAAAACATTGGTGGTAGTTATTGGTCATGTTATTTATTAGTTACTTAATATTGATTAACAAAATTATAAGGAGCTCTAGTTTTAATCCTGAATACCTACCCTCTTTCACTGCAGTAGGAAATGATGCTTGATTGATTGATGTACTCAAGTTTCCAGTAAAATTAAAAAAAAATTTTTTTTTTCATTGAGTAATCTTCAGATGCCTTTTCGACCCTCATAAGCAACAAGTAGTCTCCTCTCTCTTTCTTTTTGGAGAGATGCAGAGAGAGAAACACCAAAACACTGGTCAGCTCTGGCTTATGGTGGTGTGGGGATTTATCCTGGGCTGTTTGGGAACCTCAGGCATGAGAGTCTGTTTGCATAACCATTATGCTATCTTCCCCACCCCCTCTCTGGTCTTTTTCTACCATGTCTCAGACTTGATGAACATACTGTTAGAGGGAGAGCACTCACTGAGCTACCATCTCACACCTGAGAGCAGGGCTTCCATCAGCAAACCAGGAACTGACAGGTGTTGGAATTCTGCTACCCCACCGGTGGGGATGCGCGCTGGTGAAGCCCCTTTGGAAGATAGTACGGACAGTCCTTCAACAAATCAAAGTGGAAGTACCCTATGACCCAGCGATACCACTCTTGGGCATTCACCCAGAGGACACTCAGGCACTAATTAGAAGGGACATATGCAGCCCTGTGCTCATAGCTGCGTTATTCACAGGAGCCAAAGTGGAAGCAGCGTGGATGCCCACCAGGTGACTGGCCGAAGAAGCTATGGGCTGTATACTCCATGGAATAACGCACTGCAATCAGTAAAAGATACTGTGTTCCTTGGGCCAAAGTGGATGGAACTGGAGGGGATAATGCATAGAGAAATCAGTAATGAGACGAGAGACAACTAACTACCAGATGGTCTCACTCATGTGTGGAATCTAGAGATCTGATTTTTATGAACTCAGGAAATTAAAAAAAAAAAAACAGAAGCAAGCAAACTGTAAGACGTGTGAGAACTAAGGTGGTTATTTTGGGGAGGTGGGAGGTTGGGGTTATGAAGCTTTGGTGGTGGGTGTGGTGTGGAACAATACGTTGTAATCTTACAGTCTCGTACTGTTAGTAACAAACACGGGCACGAGGCACAAAGCACAAGGACCAGCATAAGGATCCCGGTTCGAGCCCCTGCTCCCCACCTGCAGGGGAGTCGTTTCACAGGCTGTGAAGTAGGTCTGCAGATGTCTATCTTTTTCTCCCCCTGTCTTCCCCTCCTCTCTCCATTTCTCTGTCCTATCCAACAATGACGACATCAATAACAACAACAGTAATAACTACAACAATAAAACAACATGGGCAACAAAAGGGAAAATAAATGAATATACATAAAAAATAACAAATACAAAAATAAAGGGAGAGAACTCTTTACTCCTTTTTAGAAGCATTCTCCGTTCCACATCAGTTCTCAGAAACTCTTTTGAGTTCTGTGAAAATATGCCTTTCAGTGGCAAATTAACCCTCAAGAAGAGTGGTTAGTCTTAATAACTGAATTTTTTTTTTTTTAGTTCATCATTTAATATGGAAACATAGGAAGTGGACCCCCCACCTACTACTCAGCGTACATGGCTGGTCTTGTCCGTCAGTGCACACGTCTCGGTCCCTCTCATATACACCCATTGACTGTTCTGCAGTCGGTTTCTGCACTTCTGACACTGTATCATTGCGCATTAAGTTCAATTATATTTGTTTTGACTGTGACAAAGGAGGGAGAAATTGTTCATAGCAATTCAGTGGCTAACAGTGGTTTTAGCTTGAGTCAAGATTTGAATCAGTTTTTCAACCTAGACCAACAGATTAGACTCGCAGGGGCTTTTGGAAGGGAGTACTGTCTCTATACTGCTATCTAGATGGAAACAGAAACTTACTAAGCTGATCAGTGAGCGGAGTGGCTCTTTGTCTGTGAAGTAAATGAATACACTTTGCCTGCCTTCTGGCCATACATCCTAACGCTGGTCATAACTCATGCTAAGCCTAGCTGGGCTAAGCAGTGGAGGTGCTTATTACCCTCTGCTCCTGGGAGACAAATGCAGGTGGTGGTTCTAGGGGAGAAAAGAGCACAAGGGATACAGACACCCTGAGAGGCTGTGCTGGTATTTCAGCCAGGAGCCAGAGCTACTCTGGCAATCGGGAGGAGATTTCACGGATGTCCTTCCAGCAGCTTAAAGGATTACTAACTATTTAACTCCTGAAAGGGGGAAAGAGAAGTCTAATGGCCCAGAAGCAGATACTACAGAAAGCAGATAGCAGCCTGCGGTGACCATCTGCCTAGTCACTGCTGTTTGCCTTCTGGTGACCCAGCCCCAGGAGGAAAGTCAAGGGGGGGGGGGGGGTCTGTCCCAAGACTGTCCCTCCAGCACCCTCGGGTGGCAAACTCTGACAAGGATTTCCTGGCAGAGAAAGGCCTGTGAGCAGCTGGCCCCTCTGTCAGTCGGACGAAGCAGGATGGTTTGGACAGAGTCACCGAAAATTGAAAGCCATTCTACTAGCATCCCCCCTGCCATAGTATCTCAAGGGCACTTAAGAACAGTTGTGCATTTTAACGGTCCATTTGGAAATACCTTTTAGACTTACAGCAGAGTTATAAAAATATACACGTCACCACTAAATTGAAAGGACACACGCACCGCCATGTGCATTGTTGCCTTATTTACAATAACTGAAGAAGGGAACAGCCTCCATACCCATTGACAGATAACTAACTGGATAAAGAAGTGAATGGAATATACACTCTGCAGTACAACAAGATGACAAATTCTTTGGGACAAAATGGATAAAACAAGGTGATTATGCTTAACAGAAATAAAGGGGTGAAAGACATCTACCAGGCGGTTTCATTCACATGTGGAATCTGGAGAATTGAAACACACGGGGTCGGGAAAGAAGTAAACCGACTCTCTTAAAATGACTTGGGGTAGATTTTATTTATCTGCACCATAGCCAGTTGTCCAAATTTTAGCATCTCCCTCCCCCCCCGACATTTGCAAAACCAGGAAATGAATAATACGGCGACCACTTATAGACTTTATTCAGATCGTACCAGTTTTCCCACTAATGAACTTCGTCTCTAGTATCTGATCTGCCCTTAGCCTCTCCTTCTGTGACCTTCCACGTTATTTGTAGAGTTCTGCATTTAAATTTTCCATGGAGGTTTTCACAGTTATATACAGATTAGTTTGGGGGTGGGGAGGGGGGACGGACAAGAACTCACACACAGAATGTTCAGTCCTTCTGTTAACAGTTGCTGGAGTCGCCATGATAAAGATCACAGACTGAGTGTCCTCTGCAGACATCCATTTCGCACAGCCCTGGACACCAGCTGTCCTAGGGTCGAGGCGCGGGCCGGTGCGCTTCCTCCTGTGACTCTGAGTCAGTTTGCTGGTGCCGTCTTCACCCTTTGCCAACATATGGTGGGCTCCGTGCTTGTACTCCCATGTCTCAGTGCTCAAGTTTCCGCCTCATAATGAGGACAGTTGTCACCTTGGATTAGGACTCATTATAGCTTCATTCCCTCTGGAAAGAGCACATCTCCAAATACATTCTGAGATGGGGGGTGCTGAATCAAGACATCAGCATAGTTATTTTAAAATATATCTTTACTATTGGATGGAGACAAATTGAGGGAAGAGAGAGAGGGAGGGGGGGAGAGGGAGAGAAGGAGAGGGAGGGAGGGAGGGAAGGAGAGAGAGAGAGAGAGAGAAAGAGAGAGAGAGAGACCTGCATTCTTGCTTCACCACTTGTGAAGCTTTTCCCCTGCAGGTGGAGATCGGGATTCATGGGTCCTTGTGTGCACTTAACCAGGTGTGCCACTGACTGGCCCCCATTCAGCGTGGCTTTTAAGGGCACACAGTTCAGTTAAATCCCTTCTTTGGGAGTCGGGCGGTAGCGCAGCAGTTAAGCACAGGTGGCGCAAAGCACAAGGACCAGTAATTGGACCCCAGTTCAAGCCCCCGGCTCCCCACCTGCAGGGGAGTCGCTTCACAAGTGGTGAAGCAGGTCTGCAGGTGTCTGTCTTTCTCTCCCCCTCTCTGCCTTCCCCATCTCTCTCCATTTCTCTCTGTCCTATCCAAAAACAATGACATTAGTAACAATAACAATAAAAAAACAAGGGCAACCAAAGGGAATAAATAAATAAAATTAAAAAAACTAAAAAAAAACTCACTCCTTTTGTTATTCAGATTACTGTAGCTTTTGACCACTGGAAAGTCCAGTTTTTGATTCCCCGTGTGTGTGTGTGTGTGTGTGTGTGTGTGTGTGTGTGTGTGTGTGTGTGTGTTTAAGCCCTTATTTTCAGCTGCTACAAATGCTCAAGCCTCATCTTGAGTTGTCCTTGCCCATCCCTGGCATCAGCCACTTCTCTGGACAGTGAGAACTAGAAATCCAGGTCTAGGCACAGGGGTACCTGTCGCTACTGAGGTATCTTTGCCTCTAGACCCCCCTAGTGGACGGAGCTGTAAATAGATATATGTTGTGTACCTGGTATCTGTCTGTGCAGGTATTGAAAAATGAGGTTTGAGTTCAGCACTTTGTTCTCCTTGCTAACTGTCCTTCCCTTCCTTGTAACTTCTTTCTCTTACAGTGGGAAGCCTGCTTTCTCATTATTAATGGGTTCAAGTCCAGTGTGTGCTTAGAAGCAGTTCCAGAGTTGCTGTGAGAAACATCACCAGCTCTGCCAGGCCCTTGGACCAAATCCACTTGCGCCTTGTTTTTGTCAATAAAATTTGACTGGAGCCCAGCCTGCCCATTTGCTGAAATGCTGTCTGTAGTTGTGATGGAGGGGTACGGTCTGCAGTGCCAGACACATCTGCTTACAGCTCCTCGTCTTCAGAAACAGTCGGATGACTTCTTGCTTTCAGCTCTCCAGTGTTCTAGTAAAAATGCTCCCCCCCCCCAAGTGATTCCTTCCGCCACCTCCTCAGTTATTAATTTGTAGGGTAGTTAGGTCGCCGTTTTGTGAACTTGTGTTCTGCCGTGGCCTCTCCCCACTTTGGCTGATTGTCATCTGTGGAACATCACATGCATATCTTCAGTGGCCCTTATCTGGCTCTGCCCTTTCTGGTCACAGTCATCACAGTCTGTTCCTCACCCCCTACGTGGGGACCTGGTCTCCTAGCTTCTGGATCGCCCTTCCTGTGCATCCTTTGTGCAGATCAACAGATATGTGTGGGTTTTCATCTCCTTGTTTCTTCTTTACTTCTTACTGGAAGAATTAGTAACATGGTTTATAATAAGTAACAGCTCTGGTTTATGGTGGTTTGGGGGATTGAACCTAGGACCTTGGAGCCTCAGGCATGAGAACTTTTTACATAATCATTATGCTGTCTGTCCCCACATTCTCTGTATCTTTCTCCCTATGTCTGTCATTAACAATAAATAGGGAGTTGCACGGTAGCGCAGTGCGATAAGTGCACATGGTGCAAAGCGCGGGGATCCCGGTTCGAGCCCCCGGCTCCCCACCTGCAGGGGAGTCGCTTCACAGGCGGTGAAGCAGGTCTGCAGGTGTCTTTCTCTCCCCCTCTCTGTCCCCCCCCCCACATTTCTCTCTGTCCTATCCAACAGCAGCAGTAGCAATAATAGTGGCTATCTTTAGAAAGATTTGTATAGTAGTATTAACCCTTTATGGTAGTGATATATATGTCTATATATGATATATAGACATATATATATCATATACATACATACATACATATATATAATTTCTCATATATATAAGAAATGTGAAAGGGAGGCAAGGACGAGAGACCTGCAGACCTGCGTCACCACTTGTGAAGCTTTCCCCCTATAGGCGGGGACCAAGGGCATTCAACCAGGTGTGCCACCACCCGGCCCCAGTGACGATCTATATTTATTCACTTCACTGCCGCTCCCTCCCTCCCCCCGGCCTTTGACTGTGGTCATGACGTCTGCTTTTGCCCTCAGGATAGCCCCCAAAATATTAACACACAGGTTTCTAAACACACGGCTGCCCATGCTTGGCTGTGAGCACTTCTAGCAACTGCCCAGCAAGACTCTGCTCAGGCACCGTCCCAAATGATTTCTCCATGAGAACGAGTCAGCTTAGAGAGAGAAAGACTCTTGTATCTCCTACCCACTCTAAGGAGGTACCCCTCTTCAGAAGCTGTCCGAGCTCTCTGATTAAGGTGACGGCCTCCAGTTTCTTTCAGATTTCATCATTGCCATGTCTCCGTGGACCACCTCACCAAGAGACTTGAGACTAGCCCTCCCCCTTAATTCATAATGACTTTATGAATATATTTCCACCAGAACCTTTTCTCCCCCCCTTTTTTGTCCTGATAGAAAAAAAGAAACGAAATAAGCTAAGGCTGGGGACCTTAAGTTTGAGCCCTGCTGCTTCATGTGACAGCGTTCTGGTTGGGGTCTCTCTCAATATAAGTAAGTGAATGCAAACTTGAGTGAACTTTTCTGTATATTTCTGTTCTTGCAGGCAGTTCCTTCAGCGAATGGGGAGTAGGTGGACCTGTTGGATGTCAGGCTTGCTCAGAGAGGACCTTCACTTGCAGTGCTTGAAGACTTCCTTCTCTTTTCTTTCTTTTCTCTTGTCTTTTTTCGTCTTTTCTCGTCTCTTCTCTTTTTCTTGGCTTTTGTCTTTTCTCTTCTCTTCTCTCTTTTTTCCTTTCTCTTTTTCACCAGAGCACCGTTCAGCTCAGGGTTATGAATTGAACCTGGGCCTTCAGAGCCTCAAGCGTGAAAGTATTTTGTATAAGCACCATGTTCTCTTCCCCACCCAGGGCTTGGAGACTTTTTTTTTCTAAGCAAGACCCGTTTATAGTCAGTGGGTCCTGAGGCAGTGATTCACCATGTTCTCATCAGGAGAACAACATGGAAAGGCTCCCACTATACAGCCCCACCTCTTGCCCTCCAGGGTGTAGCTCTTTCTCCTGAGTTTCCTGGTCAGCTCTCTGTCCCTGGGTGTCAGCACAGGGCCTCCCCCCTGCTGCTCCAGCCTCTGAGGGCAGTAGCAATGAAGACTCACAGTTGCATTTGGTGAGCCTTTAGGGGAGTCCTCTCCTCCCTTCAGCTGTCTTTTTGTTGGTAAAGCAGACTCAAGGTGGCACCTCCACTGACAGACTGCTGGACCGTTACAGCCGCTCGGGAGTAGATACGGGCTTCAGACCCAGGAATCTCTCTTTAGGCTCCTCTCTGCCCACGAGCCACACGTGTTTTCACTCACCGGTGACTTGGTGGGTTCCCAGAGTAGTCCCAGGCTCATCTTGTTGCAGTTTCAGGTGATCTTCTTTGATATTCCTAGTTGACCATAGAGAGGGGAGGAGAGAAACACCTGGAGACTTAAAACAAAAAATTTTAATTACCTTTATTGGATAGAGACAGATAGAAATTAAGAGGGAAGAGGGTGATAGAGAGGGAGAGAGACACCCGCAGCCCTGCTTCACCTCACACGTTACAATGTTTGCCATAGATAGGATGCTGTAGAGTCTTCTAAAGGTCTGGCATTAGTATGCAGGGCTAGCTCATTCTTTGTTGATCCCCCCCACACACACACACACACACCAGAGCACTGCACAGCTCTGGTTTATGGTGGTGATGCTAGAGATTGAACCTGGGGCCTCAGAGCATCAAGCATGAGGGTCATTGCATAACTCTTAATGCTGTCTCCCTAGTCCTGTTTATCGGCTTCCTAACTTTCCTCGTACTCGGTGGATGACTCGTCATTTCTCCACTGAATGTACAGTTTGTCGGTACTTGCTTTTGGAGAGCCCCAGTGATGCAGTGAACAGTACTGGGTGTGTCTTGTGTTAACCCGTGCGGGCCAAAGAGCTCCATGTAAGGGTGCGAGCATTTTCTGAACTGCCCTCAAAGCAAGCACGTCAAACTGTTGCTTTGTTTTAGCCATCAGCTTGCATATTCTTCTATTTCTGTTCACTTTTTTTTCTTAGTTTTATTATTTATTATTTTTATTTTTTAAAATTTATTGGGGAATTAATGTTTTACATTCAACATAAATACAATAGTTTGTACATGCATAACATTTCTCAATTTTCAATAAAACAATACAACCCCCACTAGGTCCTCTGTCATCCTTTTTGGACCTGTATTCTCCCCCACCCCCACCCACCCCAGAGTCTTTTACTTTGGTCCAATACACCAATTCCAATTCAGGTTCTGCTTGTGTTTTCTCTTCTGATCTTGTTTTCAACTTCTGTCTGAGAGTGAGATCATCCCATATTCATCCTTCTGTTTTTTTTTTTTCTGTTTTTTTTTTTTATTTAAGAAAGGATTAATTAACAAAACCATAGGGTAGGAGGGGTACAACCCCACACAATTCCCACCGCCCAATCTCCATATCCCACCCCCTCCCCCGATAGCTTTCCCATTCTCTATCCCTCTGGGAGCATGGACCCAGGGTCATTGTGGGTTGCAGAAGGTAGAAGGTCTGGCTTCATCCTTCTGTTTCTGACTTATTTCACTTCACATGATTTCTTCAAGCTCCATCCAAGATCAGCTGAAAATGGTGAAGTCACAATTTTTAAAAAATATTTAGTTCCTTTTGTTGCCTTATTGTTGTAGTTATTACTGTTCTTGTTATTGATGTTGTCGTTGTTGGATAGGACAGAGAGAAATGGAGTGAGATGGGGAAGACAGAGGGGGAGAGAAAGACACCTGCAGAACTGCTTCACCGCTTGTGAAGGGACTCCCCTGCAGGTGGGGAGCTAGGGGCTGGAACCGGGATCCTTCTGCCTGTCCTTGTGCTTTATACCACGTGTGCTTAACCCGCTGCGCTACCGCCCAACTCCCAAAGTCACCATTTTTAATAGCTGAGTATTGTTGGACACCTGGGTTGCTTCCAGGTTTTGGCTGTTACAAATTGTGCTGCTAAGAACATATGTGTACACAGATCTTTTGGGATGGGTGAGTTGGGTTCCTTAGGATATATCCCCAGGAGAGGAATTGCAGGATCATTGGGTAGGTCCATTTCTAGCCTTCTGAGAGTTTTCGAAACTGTTCTCCACAGAGGTTGGACCAATTTACATTCCTACAAGCAGTGTAGGAGGGTTCCCTTGTCCCCAAAACCTCTCCAGCATTTGCTGCTGCTACCTTTTCTGATGTATGACATTCTCACAGGAATAAAGTGATATCTCATTGTCTTTATTTGCATTTCTCTGACAAAGACTTGGGGCATTTTTTCATATTTTTCTCAGCCTTTTGGATCTCTTCTGTGGTGAATATTCAGTCCATGTCCTCCCCCTGTTTTTGGATGGGGTTATTTGTTGTCTTGTTGAGTTTGGCAAGCTCTTTATATATTCCTGTTATTAGCTGCTTGTCTGATGTATGTAAGATCTTCTCCCATTCTGTGAGGGGTCTCTTGGTTTGGGTAGAGGTTTCTTTTGCTGTGCAGAAGCTTTTTAATTTGATGTAGTCCCATAGGTTTATACTTGCCTTAGTCTTCTTTGTAATTGGATTCGTTTCATTGAAGATGTCTTTGAAATTTATGCAGAAAAGAGTTCTGCCAATATTTTCCTCTTAAGTATCTGATTTTTCTGATGGTCTAATAACATCCAAGTCCTTGATCCACTTGGAATTTACTTTTGTATTTGGTGAAATATAGTGGTTCAGTTTCATTCTTCTGCATGAAGAATGAAAACTCAGGTCAGTGTGCTCAGCTCTGGCCGATGTGCTCAGTCAGTGTGCTCAGCTCTGGCTGATGGTGGTGCTGGGGACTGAACCTGCGACCTCAGAGCCTGCAACTGAACCTGCGACCTCAGAGCCTCAGGTAGGAGAGTCTTTTCAGAACCATGATGCTGCCTCCCCAGCTTCCTCCACCACCACCTCCTCCTCATTATTATCATTATTCCATTTATTATTTTTTTTAAATGAAAACTTTAAGTCCTGCTGACATCTGACTGATGGTGGTACTGAGGATTGAACCTGGGACCATTTTTTTCCCCAACACCATTTGTTGAAAAGACTCTGCTTTCCCCATTTAATAGCACCTTTGTCAAAGATTAGATGTCCATAGGTGTGGGGGCTCACTTCCAGGTTCTCAATTTTGCTCCACTGGTCAGTGTGTTTATTCATGTTCCAGTACCAAGCAGTTTTGATGACCATGGCCCTATAATACAATTTGAGATCTGGGAGTATGGGGCATCCAGTTCTGTTCTTTTTTTCTCAAGATTGTTTTGGCAATTCTAGGTCTTTTCTGGTTCCAGATAAACATTTATAGCATTTGTTCTATTCTCCTAAAAAATGTGCTTGGGATCTTCATGGGGATAGCATTAAATTTGTATATGGCTCTGGGTAGTATATTCATTTTGATGATGTTAATTCAAGTTATATTGACTTTTTTAAAAAATCTATTTATTCCCTTTTGTTGCCCTTGTTACTTTATTGTTGTTGTTATTGATGTCATCATTGTTAGATAGGACAGAGAGAAATCGAGAGAGGAGGGGAATACAGAGAGGGGGAGAGAAAGATAGACACCTGCAGACCTGCTTCACCACTTGTGAAGTGACTCCCCTGGGGAGCCAGGGGCTCGAACCAGGATCCTTGTGCCGGTCCTTGCACTTTACGCAACGTGCGCTTAACCTGCTGCACTACCATCCGACTCCCATTATATTGACTTAAAAAAAAATTTATTGGGGGGTCAAGCACACGTGGCACAAAGCGCAAGTACCGGCAGCATAAGTATCCGGTTCAAACCCCCAGCTCCCACCTGCAGGGCAGCTGCTTCAGAGGTGGTGAAGCAGGTCTGCAGGTGTCTATCTTTCTCTCCTCTCTATGTTTTACTTCCTCTTTCCATTTCTCTCTATCCTATCCAACAACAATGACATCAGTAACAACAACAGTAATAACTACAACAACCACAAAAAAACAAGGGCAACAAAAGAGAAAATAAATATAAATTTTTTTTTTAAAAAAGGAAATACATTCTAATCCAGCGATGCCACTTTTAGACACTTATCCAGTGGGCAATCAGGCAATAATTAGAAGAGGCATTGCACCCATGTTCATAGCTGTATTATTCACAATGGCCAAAGACTGTAATTAGCCTAAATGCCCATGACAGATGACTAGCTCAAGAAGTTATGGGATATATGTTCTACTGAATGCTGTTCTGTAACCAAAAAATATGGTGGTATGTCCTTTAGGACAAAATGGTGGGAACCAAAGATGATGATTCTTAGTGGAATTTGTAGAGATGAAAGACAATTACTGGATTGTTTCACTCATATGCGGAATCGAGAGAACTGATGTGCATGGACTTGCAAAATAAAAATAGAAACACAGAAGCAAACTGTTTCTAAGACATGTGAGAATGATGGTTATCTTTAGGAGGCGGGAGGGCGGGTGTGGTACGGAATATACAGTGTAATCTTATAATAGTATAACCTGCTATTAATCACAAGAAATGGGGGGATGCATAGTCTTATTTGTTGGCATTTAGATACAATACCTCTTTCCATCTCCCTGAATTAACATGGGTTATTATGAGCCTCTAACTTTTACTAATCTAGTGGACAAAAATTGGTCTGTGGCTGTCTTAATAATGTATTTTTTTAGTCAGGATCATAGCTTATAGCCACTGAAATAGTTCATTAATAAAACTTAATAAATTTTTTATATCTTATTTGTCTTGGTGTGTTGCAAAGTCTACTTAACCCTCTTAGGCATTTTGCTTAGTTTTAATTACATTTTCTTTTGTAGTTGTGATCCATATATAACTGTGTGTGAGAGATAATAGTCATGAAGCATGGACTGGCTGGATAGCTCACTTGGACATTGGCACAACACGGGTCGAATCCACCTCCCACCATTCTGAAGGAAGCTTTGGTGCCACATGGCATTTTTCTAGCTGTCTCTCTATCTCTGTCTTTCTGAGTCTGCAATGGTGAAGTCCCACTGATGTTATGAAGCATGACCATAGTCAGAATACCTGATTTCAGCTGGCCCTTTCTCATATGCCTAGACAGATGCTTTTTCCATAAGGAATTTCATTACTGATTTGTAGTTGTAATAATACTGTGACTCACTCTCTGATCATCTTCTTGTTGCAATAGAGAATTTAAAAAATACGGCAACACTTTTGGGTGACAGCTTCCCCTCCAGCAGAACCCCAGCAATAACCCTGGAGGCAAAAAAAAAAAAAAAAAAAGAAGTGGAGGAAAAAGAAAAAAAAATCACAACATCTGAATGGACGATTGGTACTGTTTGCAAACAGTTTACGAAGATATTTGGTCTTTTAAGCTGCTTTGGCTTGGAATGCATGGAGGAAGGGGGAAACTGTATACAAGTGACAGCTGTCTTTTTTTTTTTTTTTTTTTTTAAACTCTTGGGTTACAAGACTGTAGGGTTGCAAGGTAATACGTGCGCTCAACCAGGTGCGCCACCACCCGGCCCCCTTCCTTTGTCTTTGGAATTGGCAGCCGCCTCCTTCCTCCAGTAGGGATCTGAAGCTGCACTACTTCAATGAAGGCTGGCCACTACTGAATGTGAGCACAGGGCTGTGTCCTGACTCCAAGCTCATGTTTGGATAGCCTAAGGCCCGTGTTGTGCCCCGGCTCCTTTCACACCTGATGTAGATGATGTGACGCACCGGCTGTCAGCTGAAGTGGATAAAGGCTGTTTGGGTGAAGCCTATGCCGGGGAGACGGGGGTGCAAGTGGTGGCGCATCTGATTAAGTGTTCGCATCGCGTGCGGTGCACAAACCCTGGTCCCCACCTGCAGAGGGAAATCTTCACGAGGGGTGAAGCAAGGCTGCAGGTGTCTCTCTGTCTCCCCCACCCCTCTCAATTTCTGTCTCTAGCCAATAATAAATAAATATTAAAAAAAAAAGAAGAGGAAGAAAGAACAAACATGCAGAGGAAGGAAACAGAAAGCAGAGACCGCCGGACGGAGATGCAGACAGAAGACAGACAGGTCAGCCTGGCAGCATGGGGGCCCAACGGCCACCTCCCTCCCTCCCTCCCTCAACAAGAAAGAATGCAATAAAGGCAGGAGCTAGCTAGCAATCCCAGGGCCTTTCTCTCTCCCTGGCCTTCTTCCGCATACTAAGGACCTAGCACCTCCCTGAACCTCTCGAGCCAGCCCCTTGGCCTGATTCTGTAGTTAGTTTGCTCCTATAATTTCCTTTCTACTTCTGTGCTTTTTGTTTATCCAAGTTTTTATGTTTTTAAAATGCAAGAAAGTCCGTTGATCTTTCTCTTTGTCATTTGAACTGAATTAGTCCATTGCTAAGTGTCAAGTTAATATCTTTATCATTTAAATCCATCTGGAGTTTATGCTGTGCCCTGAGGGCTAGACTCATAACCAGCTAGAGAATGATTTGGATGTTGGCTGAGCCATCATTGCGATTTACTGTTAGGGTGAGTTAGGGGCTGGTTTACCAAGTCAAATGGAGATGGATTCATCTCTGACGTCCTAGTTCTAGAAACAGCATCCCTCTAAAGGAATCTTGAAAGGATCTGTTTTGGGTGGAAACGGGGGGGGGGGGGTCCACTACAAAAGCCTTATTTTCTTAGTCTTGATAAAATGGCTATCAAAACAGAAAAGGTGACAGGTAGTATGATTGAGGCCGGTACCTACCTGAGAGGCCGTCTGTGGTTTCAAAGCCCTTTGAAGGGAGACTGAGACCATCCTCACACTCAGGTTGTATGAGCCTAGACCTTTGTGTTGGAATTTGTGTCTGTGGCGCTGGGTGGATTGTACCACAGTGGGGGGGGGGGTGTTGATTTTTCTTTCTTTTTAAAATGTTTTATTTCATATTTATTTACTTATTGGACACAGAGAGAGAGAAATTGAGAGGGGAGAAGGAGGTAGAGAGGGAAAGAGAGACAGAGACACCTGCAGCCCTGCTTCACTTGTGAAGCTTTCCCCCTGCAGGTGGGGACCAAGAGCTTGAACCTGGGTCCTTGAGCACTGTAATGTGAGCACTTAACCAGGTCACTGTAATGTGTGCGCTTAACCAGGTCACTGTAATGTGTGCGCTTAACCAGGTGCGCCACCGCCTGGCCCCCATTTCTTTCTTTAGTATAAATCTAAGATCGCACGTGTCCCTGACACGTGACCTTGAATCATCATTTACCTGACTGCCTTGAACTTCCAGAACTTTTTTTGGTACTTGCCCCATTTCTTTGTTGTTGCTGCTGCTGCTAAGCCCTGTTCTGCTTTTCCCTCTTTTATGGGCGGCCCTCCTCCCTGCCCACTTCTGGGAGGGGATGAGCACACTATCGTATTCCTCTGTAAAAACATCGAAGTGAGCTCTTAACCACAGGCTTTAAGCATTTAAACCACCGTCTTTAAAATCACATCAACTTGAGTGTCATTATTTTGCCAGGTGGCTCGGGAAGGCTCAGCGACTAGGTTGTTTTCAGTTTTACTTCTTCCAGGAACTGAACCCTTCCTGCCTTTAATCCATTTATATGGTGAGACAGCAGGGTGTGTGGCTGCCGTATGTTCTGTCCCCGAGACACCCGTTAATGTGAGCTGGTGCTGGGGTCTTGCCCGTGAATGCTGGACACACCTGGGCAGTCTGAGCACTTGCTGCATTGTTAAAAGGTTTTCTGGTGTTCTGTGAATGTAATTCTGCAGATTTTTTTTTTTTTTTTAATAAGGGTTCTATTTACCCATGTTAGATTTAGTGTTGACAGTAATCTTAACTTTTCTGGGAGACAGAGCAGTGTTTTGTGGTCAAATAGGAATATGGAGTCATTTTTATTTATTTTATATGTATATTTATTTTTTTATTTAAGAAAGGAGACATTAACAAAACCATAGAATGAGAGGGGTACAGTTCTGCACAATTCCCATAACCCGATCTACATATCCCATCCCCTCCCCTGAAAGCTTTCCCATTCTCTATCTCTCTGGGAGTATGGATCCAGGGTCGTTGTGGGTTGCAGAGGGGGGAAGGTCTGGCTTCTGTAATTGCTTCCCCGCTTATATGTATATTTTATTTACTTGCTAGAGACGGAGAAATTGAGAAGAGGGAGAGAGACACCTACAGCAGTGCTTCACTGCTCGCAAAACTATCCCCCTGTAGGTGGAGCCTGGAGGCTTGAACTCAGGCCCTTGTGCACTG
The DNA here is from genome assembly GCF_950295315.1 of Erinaceus europaeus. Classification (NCBI taxonomy): domain Eukaryota; kingdom Metazoa; phylum Chordata; class Mammalia; order Eulipotyphla; family Erinaceidae; genus Erinaceus; species Erinaceus europaeus. The sequence continues at coordinate 13,112,964 of NC_080165.1, read as the reverse complement.
CAGCGTGAGTTCTCAACTGGTGTACCACTGCCCAACCCCCATGGAGCCATTTCTAGTTTTCTGTTTTGTTTTGGTTTGGTTTTTATTGGGCCTAGAGCTCTCTTTGATAAAGATGCCCTAATTTAAACCCTCAGTGCTGAGGCTGGAGACGGCCTGAGTGCCTCGGAGCCCTCCTGGGCGAGCGCATGGAGGCCAAGACCAGAGTCGAGGACCTTGTCTTCAGGGTTCGTCGTTCCGCTGAGACTCAACTCCAGCTACTCCTTTTCCTTCTTTCAGGGCTACCCTCCCTCTCTGCTTGCTGTTTGTTAGGGCTGGCTCTTTGCTGTCTCGGTTTCATCACGGCGACATGACGTCAAGATGAGAACTGAATTAACAGAGCAGGTCCTTGATCTCTGCTGCTTGTTTCTGATGCCAGGCTCATGGCAGACGCTCTCAGGGAGAGAAGGGGGTCAGATTGACTTGTCCTTGGGGATTTGAGGTTGTGAGAGGTGGGTGTGCGTCCCTGGCATCTGAGTAGGAGCCAGCAGTTGCACGTCTCATTTTTGGTGTCCAGGGCAGCCCACTGACAAGGCCAGAGGGTGAGAAACTGAAGTCATGGGGTTGAATATTCAGGGTCAAAGTGCTGTGGTGAGGATGTGATCACTTGGGTAGGACGAGGGCCGGCGGTCTTTGAGGAAGGCTTTTACAGCGGGGAAATGGAAGCGGACTGTCCTGGGGGAGGGTGGGGGGATTGCAGACCATCATAGCTGCCTCTCACACAGCAGTTTAGATGCAGGATAAACGAGGATGTACGCGTCAAGCAATGCCAGTTTACTGCCTACTATAATCTCTCTCTCACACGCTCTCACTGTCTGTCATACATACACACACACACTTTCTCCTAGAACCACAGTAATCTGTATAGAGCACCCAAGATTCCTTTCTAGCATATGAATCAGAAGTTGTGAAGTTGCAGCATTTTGCTGGTTATGTCAGGCCCCTGAATAATACCTCTAGGACTTGAGGGGATCATTAAAAATACTCGATTAAGTCTTCAGAGGGTCAGCCAAAAATATTAAGGACAGCCTCACCAGTGGCTGACTCAGAACGCAGGTTTCCTTCCTCTGGCTCTGGGGTTTCGTCGTGTATCTTAGGTGTCTGGCTGATTCCACACCGGAGGACCAGCCCAGCCATCTGCGCCATGCAGCACGGGTTCCTCCAGAAGCCTCTGTGGCTTCTCTCTCTGGCAGCATCTGGTTTCTGGGTTGCTGAGGTTCAGCCACTGAGGGAGATGGGAAGGTGACAGCTCCGCAGCCATCTCCAGAGCAGCCCCCACCCCCACCCCCAGCACCTTTCTTTTATCAGATTGACTTAAGAGGCACACAGACAGACAGAACTTCTAGGGAGACAAGGCCTGTGAAGGCACCAGCACATGGTTGGAAACAGCATCCACAGGAGGTCTTACTGGAGGAAAGGAAAGTTTTCTTTCTTTCTTTCTTTCTTTCTTTCTTTCTAATTTATTTATTTTCCCTTTTGTTGCCCTTGTTTTTCATTGTTGTAGTTATTATTGTTGCTGTTATTGATGTTGTCATTGTTCAATAGGACAGAGAGAAATGGAGAAAGGAGGGGAGAGAAAGACAGACACCTGCAGACCTGCTTCACCACTTGTGAAGCGACTCCCCTATAGGTGGGGAGCCGGGGGCTCGAACTGGATCCTTACGGCGGTCCTTGCGCTTTGCGCCACGCACACTTAACCCACTGCACTAACGCCCGACTCCCAAGAATGGAAAGTTTTCTAATCACTTTGAAAATCCGAATAGATAGGAAGAGACACAGGCAGGCCTAGAACACTCAGTTGGAATAAGGAAGCACTGACGTGCAAACACATGTCCCATCCCATCTTCTTCTGCCCCTACCCCTACCCTCAGCCCCAAGCTGTCCTGGCCCCACACCTATTGAGAGAAGGTGAAGGAAGTTCATAACGAAACTATCCCCTCCATTCTGGGCACAGAATAGGTGATCAGTATTAATAGCGCTGACAGTGTCTCATGTTTTCTTGTTTTTGACAGTATTCATGATGCCATGTAGTTTGTCATTTTGCCTTATCTCTGCTCATTTCCTTCCGACCTTTTTATCTTTGTGGATGGTAGTGCCTGAACGGACCAAGTGAATGTTCTGAAATACAGCATGCAAATTGAGGGCTAGTTATTGCTATCATTGAAGGACACACACCCCCCCCCCATAAAGAAGTGTCTCCCTTGGCGCTTCCATGTGTTCAAAATCTGTGAGGTCTAGAACACTGAAACGTAACTTCAACTTTGCATCAACATCCTTAAGGTGATCACAGCCATGTGAGAATTTCCCAAGCTGTATTTTTGCAGTATATGCCTACCACCCACCCCGTTAATCTTGCAGAGATGCATGTGTTTATCTTTCTGAGAGAGGAGGGATAAGCAGAGCAGAGTTCAGCTCTGCCACACATGGTAGCACCAGCGCTCGAGCTCTCTGGGGCCTTAACAACGCAGGTCCTGCGCTCTGACACGGCGCTGTCTCTGGCTCTGACTTTTCTTTACCCCATCTTGCCTCTTTTAGAAGCAGCCTTTATCATTGTTGTCCTAGAAACGCCAGACTCACATAACTTAAAATGGAAGCTAATGTAAGGCAGCAGTGCTGGTTTTGGGGGAAATATGAAATAACCATAGCCAAGGAACACAGACATGTACCCGGCTGTTTACCAGTGGGGCTGTAGCAATAGTTGTTTGTAGTTCCAGCAAGTAATACATGGATTCGAATGCCTTTCACCTGCCTTAGTGGAGGCAGGACTGGGGCTCCGTCAGTAATACTATTGAATGGCTCCGTTTCGTGCCAGTTAGACTGAGGGCCAGTTCCCAGGTACACAGTTAGCGGTGCACATAGTACTGAACCATTTTCTTGGATGGGGAGGGGGACCAGGAGTATTTACAGTCATGACTGTGGTTGAAGGAACCACCAGAAATTGCTTGTGTCTGAGTATGTCAGGTCACCTGGGTGGGTGGTCCAGACAGGGAAGAGGACCCCTTAGCCATCCAAGCTGCCATCTGGTAATCAGTACAAGAGGGTGAAATCATTCTGGGTTTATGCCGCTCAGTAAATGCCAACGGCGGCATAGTAAGACTAAGCTTCTTCCTGGAACTCTGCCAGCTGTTTCACGCGAGAAGCACTGACACTGCTTTGCTTTGTGTGTATTTGAAGGAGTAGGGGGTGTTAGAACCTGGGAAGTTTCTGGGGAAAAGGAGGAGAAGGGGTTATTGTTGCTTGGCTTTCTAAAGTGAGCACCCAGCACTGGGTGCTTGAGCGCCAGTGGGTGAGACAGGGGCTTGTCAGCTCCTGCGTGCACGCAGTGTAGTTCGTTCCCAGACTGAGAGTCAGCACGCCTTGGACAGCACCGCCACGTGGAAATCGGGGCTTGTCTGTTACGCTGGCTTATTACCTCGCACGTCCCCTGTGGTGCAGTCCGACACCATCCAGCTTTGCAGTTCCCCGGGAACCTGGGCAGTGGGTCTGTCTTCTGTCCACATGCTGCATCAGCCAGGCAGGCTGGAACTGTGCATCTTTGAGTTGGAATAGTATCAATCACTTTGAGGCTGCTGTTTATCTAGACTCCTATTTATCTCCTGATCAATGGAGCTGGGTCTCAGAGCTCATCTGTATTCTCAGTCTGACGCTTGAAACTCATTCGCGGTTTAACCGGACCATGATTACAGCTATAAAATTGAAGGTAAAGTTCTTCCAACTGTTACCTGTCATGAACTGAAAGAGAAGACTGGGCAGGACTTGTGTGGTCACTTCATGTAGCTCATTGTAAATGTCAAGTCCTGTACGATTTCCTTTTTCTCTGGGATCAGCCAGTGTGGTGACTTTTAATTTTTGACTTGAAAAATCATGCTTATGGGCAGATGAAGACACTAGTAACCATACAAAAATCTGCTTTATTTTAAAACACAGACAGGCTAGGCCTCAGCAGCGAAGGCTGTGGATGCTGGGTGCCTTCTGCTTGTGGACGGGATCAGGCATAGTTGGCACTGGTTCCAGGCTCCTTCCAACGTTAGGATGACCATAAGGAGGGTGGGGGTGGGGGGGTTCTGCCGTTGAGTGAGAGTTTGTGTCCTTGGAATGAAAACATCACACATTCTGATCTTTAGATGTGGTAGGAGTGTGCCTAATGACCAGCGCTGACCTCGGAAGCTCCTGCTGCCTGTGTTCTTTTGCTTTTCAATACTGAGGTTTGATGAAATGCATCTGGTAAACTGTCATACCTAGAAACTTGGCACGTTTTCTCCACAGAGAAAATATGTAAATCAGGACCCCCCACTTTGATATCCTTTATATTATATCCTAATTTCTAGAACAGGCGGACACTCAGTATTTGTTAAATGTACTTAATGGTTATTAAGTTTTAGTGTGTTAAATTTATTTTTTAAAAACTTAGCTCTGGAAACTTTTTGTAAAAGTTGGAGAGTTTTTGTGATAAATAAAAGATCACTGTGATATTTTTCCAAGGCCCCCCTTCCCCCCTAAAAAAATGAGTTGCTTAGACTAGAACCAGATATATGTGTCCTGTCACAATGTTGAGAATGTTCTCTGTTGACGAGTTCTTTTTTTTAAAAAAAATATATATTTATTCCCTTTTGTTGCCCTTGTTTTCTTGTCGTTATTGATGTCGTCGTTGTTGGACAGGACAGAGAGAAATGGAGAGAGGAGGGGAAGACAGGGGGAGAGAAAGACAGACACCTGCAGACCTGCTTCATCGCTTGTGAAGCGACTCCCCTGCAGGTGAGGAGCCGGACTCTCGAACTGGGATCCTTATGCCGGTCCTTGCGCTTTGCGCCATGTTGACGAGTTCTTAATTATTAAGCAAGTATATAAGAACACTGACAGGGAGGCCAGGTGGTGGCGCACCTGGCTAAGCAAGTGCACACATTACAGTGCACAAGGACCAGGGTTCAAGCCCCTGATACCCATCTACAGGGGGAAAGCTTCACGAGTGGTGAAACAGGGCTGCAGATGTCTCTCTCCCTCTCTATCTCCCCCTACCCTCTCAATTTCCCCTCTGTCTCTAATAATAGTAATAGTAATATTAATAATTAATAATAGAACTTTAGAAAAAAAGAATACCGACAATCTCCTTTTTTCAGGATGATGGCCATGGAGGTCTCCAGCAGGAAAAGCGATCCCACTTAAGCTGCTGACTTGGGGTCTCTTACCCAGTTCAACGAAAAAGCACAGAGTTTCATCAGGAAAGTGATAACACAGGACAGATTTAGTTGTGTGATTGTTTCGGCCTTCCTGATAGATTGTTTTGGTCTTTATTGAAATTTTTTTAAAAATAAATCTTGCATTGGGGTTGCATACATACAGTATTTTCAAAAACTTTTTATTTATTTATTCCCTTCTTGTTGCCTTTATTGTTTTATTGTTGTATTTATTATTGTTGTTGTTGTCAGATGTGCAGAACGGAGTTTGTGTTGTTTGGAGGTGTCTCTGTGAACCCCCTCAGAGGCTTGGCAGACAGTCTGGCCCGTGTAAAAAGCAAGTGAGGCTCTGTGTACATGGAACATTGAAGCTGACTGTTAGCATTGTTAATATTTGACTAGTTTGCCCAAACATACGTGTGAAACAGCAGAGATCAAAAAGAGAGCTCTTTAATATGTCAGGCCCCCAATGTTGCTACCTTGTGTCAATACTTTTTATTGATCCAGTTCTAGATGTAATCATGTTTACCATGTGGGTCTACCTAATTCTCCTGCTAATTCGGAGAAAGCTTGTTGAAGCTCTTTTTGCCTCACTCCGTGATCTTCCCTTTAAGTTCCCAAAGTCAGGGCAGTGGTTCTTAAAACCAACGGTTGTGGGAGTCTGGGCGGTAGCGCAGCGGGTTAAGTGCATGTGGCGCAAAGCGTGAGTGGTGCAAAGCACAAGGACAGCTGTAAGGATCTCGGTTCGGGCCCCCGGCTCCCCACCTGCAGGGGAGTCGCTTCATAGGCGGTGAAGCAGGTCTGCAGGTGTCTGTCTTCCCCCCCCCCCCCCCCCCATCTTCACCTCCTCGCAAAGCGTGAGTGGTGCAAAGCACAAGGACAGCTGTAAGGATCTCGGTTCGGGCCCCCGGCTCCCCACCTGCAGGGGAGTCGCTTCATAGGTGGTGAAGCAGGTCTGCAGGTGTCTGTCTTCCCCCCCCCCCATCTTCACCTCCTCTCCCCATAGCTATCTGTCCTATCCAACAACAACGACATGAGTAACAACAATAAAAAAAGGGAAATAAATAAATATTAAAAAAAAAACCAACAGTTGTGAAAAGTGTAATTTCATAGGCAAGGGGCTCTGTAATGGTGCTGTGGGAAGTGTGACTTGGTGGGCCAGTTGTTAGGATAGTACTGACGTTTGGCAAACCGAGTCTTTATGGGGAGTAGACAGTCGTGATTACCTGCTAAGCTGTTTGTTGAGGACAACCGAATCATAAACAGAAAGCTTCGACAATCGGGCGGGGGCGATAGCATAATGATTATGCAAAAAGACTTTCACGCCTGAGGTACCCAAGGCCCCAGGTTCAATCCCCAGCGCCACCAGAAGCCAGAGTTGAGCAGTGTGCTGGGGAAACAAAAGACAGAACAGCATATCAGCGTCTTAATAGTTCTGGATGTAGTTCCGTCCCACAACCATCACCAGAGTGCTGCCCCCATATGCCCCTTGATAGCCTCCCTAGTACTTAAGTCTTAGAGATAGTTTGGCTGTTGGCAGGTACGTTAGTTTTTGTTTTGTGTTTTTGTAAGTTCATAACGCTCAGTTCTCTGAATTCCACACATGAGCAAACCATCTGGTTCTTCCACCTTTTGTAATAGGTTCTTTTTAAAGTTCCTTAATCTGGAGTGTTCTCTGTATATGTGCTACTAATTTATTTGGCCGATCATTTAAATAAGAGTTTCTTATTTCCCACCTCTGTGAGTTGGAGCATAACAGTTTACTGTTTGAAGAATTGGGGCCAGATGGTGACACACTCAATAGAGCGCACACCTACTGCCCTACACAAGGACCGAGGTTCAGGCTCCCAGTTCCCACCCACGGGGGAAATTTCATGAGCTGTGGGGCAGTGCTGCAGGTTGCTCTCATTCTCTCCCCCTTTGATCAAAAAGGGGAAATGGCGACTGGAAATGGTGAAGCTGTACAGGCATCAAGCACCAGCAGTAATATTGGTGGCAAAAAAAAAAAAAAAGAATCTTGTTTTATGATCAGGGAACTATCTAGACTGGTAGAACATTAGGCTAGCATGCCTGAGATTCTTGGTTCAATCCCTAACACACTCTGCATGTGCCAGAATGGTGCTCTGGTTTCTCTCTCTCTCATCGTCTTTCATGTGAAACTCCCTCATGTAGTTATTATTATTAATATTATTTTTAGAGAGAATCTTGGGATATCTGGTTGAGTGCAGAAACCACCATGTGCAAGAACCTGGGTTCAAGTCCCTGGCCCCCTCCTGCAGGGGGGAAGCTTCTCTTCCTCTCTCCCTATCCCCTCCTCCCTTCTCAGTCTCTCTCTGTGCTATCAAATAAAGGTAGGAAAATGGCCTCCAGGAGTGGTGGGTTTGTCCTGCAGACATTGAATCCCAGTGATAACCCTGAGGGCAATTAAAAAAAAAAAACAGAAAGAATCTTGCTTTATTTATAGGGTTGGAGGTGAGAGGGGGTGACCGGGAAAGAGAAGGAAGAAAAAGGAGAGATACTTGTAGCGCTTCCCCACCACTCGTGCAGGTGAGGTGAGGACAGGGGTCTCCAACCCAAGCCATCGCATGTGGTGACATTTTCCTTTCAGGTTTAAGCAGCTAGACAATTCCTATTCATTTTGCACCTGCCTTATGGCAGCCGCTTAGGACTTTAAAGAGCGCCCTGATGACGCTCAGGTGTGGATTCCACGGGCGGAGGAAGTAAAGCGTGACATGTGAGATGGTGCAAAATGCCCTTGAGAAAACCAGCGAGGATGGGGATAGACTGGGGGGAAACAGGGTTGAAAGAGACCAGTTCCTTTCTTCCTCTAAATATTAGCGTTGACACTTTGGCTGGATGGACTCCAGGTCAAGCATTTAACCCCAGAGCCTGTGTTTGCATGAATAAGTCAAAACAAGAATAAGATACGGCCAGCCCACTTCATAGGGTCACGTGGGTGAAGGAATATTAATTCGCAGAAAGCCTGTTACTTAGTTACATCGACAACTGCTGACTTCTCAAGGCCTTCACTCACGGAATCGCCACAGTGGCCCTCAGCTAAGTGCCTGGTCATGATTCATCCCCTGGATTAATTCAGCAGGTAGCGAGTGCCCGTACTCACGTGCTAGAGTTCTCAGTAGACAAGCTTCTTCCAAGGGGGCAGCTGAATGTAATGAGCCATGCTTCGTGCTTCTCGCATTGTTCAGTACATTTTATTAGAAAGTCCAGTTTTGGGGGTTGGGCGGTAGCACAGCAGGTTAAGTGCACATTGGTACAAAGCGCAAGGACCGGCGTGAGGATCCCAGTTCGAGCCCCCGGCTCCCCACCTGCAGGGGAGTCGCTTCACAGGCGGTGAAGCAGATCTGCAGGGTCTTTCTCTCCCTCGCTGTCTTCCCCTCCTCTCTCCATTTCTCTCTGTCCTATCCAACAATGACATCAATAACAACAAGGGCGACAAAAGGGGGAAAAATAAATTAATTAAAAAAAAAAAAAGTCCAGTTAGCTGTCCGTGAACCCAGGAGCTACTTCATCATCTGGTAAAGGTTGTGCTGGGGAAACTCAGTGAGGCTTTATTTCCCCGTGCATGATCATAGGACCTTTTAAAACAACTGTTTCTTTTGCTTTGCATCCATTTTTAATTTAATTAATTTTATTTTGTGTTTGCTTTGCTGACTGTCACTTCCCTCCTGCTCAAGCCCACTGCTTCTAGAGTGCCAGCTCTCTCTGCTTTCCTTTCTCTCTGTCTCTTGTTTTTTTTTTCTAGGTAGAAGATGAGAGAAAGAGAATCAAAGAGGAGAGAGACACCACTTGTGAAGCCTCCACTGAATGTGGTAAAGTGTGTATTCTACTGGCTGAGCTGTCTCCTGCCCCCTCTGTTCGACTCAGTCTTAAAAAAGCATTCCTGGTGTGCTTTCCCTTATAAGCATTCTGCTATATTCTAACACTTGTAGTGGTCGTCAGTGAGAACACTGAGTGCGAATGAACCTTGTGGTGGGGCAGAGCAGGAGATGGCAGTGAAATCTGTCACTTGATGGTTAAAAGCATTGAGCCAGATTGAGCCACACACCGGGACCTGGCCAGATTGAAAGGAAAAACAACTGGCATATGAGGTCAGTGTCCATCTGAAGAAGATGGGAAGGAGGGATTCACAAACAATTTCAGGAACTAACTGTTACCTGAAAAAAGACTGTGTAATTGACATCATTAGGGGTTCTTAATTGAGCAAATAAAACCCCTACACACTACACAAAAGTTATTGCCAGGGACAAATTATAGGTATCCAATATAGGTACAGTGGCTGAATGCGGAGGCCTGTGGCTAGTTGTAGCTCACTAACTAGGATTTGTGACTTAATCTTCTGGTCCTTAACTGGCTTGGGACAACAAGCATTGTCCCCTCACTGACACAAACAACATTCCCCACAAGTGACAGTGACAGTGCTCGCTTCCACCAGTGAGCACAGTTCTCTGCTTTAGAGCCAGAGGTCATTGTGTCTGTTCAGAAGCGGTCTTGGTCACACTTATGAGCTTCGCTGCTTATTCCTTAAGTTTTGGGCAAGGCTCTCAAGTACTACTTTTTCATATTTCTCTTTTAAATTGCCAAAGTCAAGCAAGTGGCAGTCCACCGTGGGTGCCTCCCTCATTGGCAGGGCCAGTGGGGTATCATTGTGAAGTTATCTGCTCCTCTGTTCTTAGCAGGCAGCCTAGTAGGTGATGCTCGGTGCCATGCGGAAATCTGTTGACCGTCAGTCATGACCATGTATTTACAGACAGTCCTTGTCGAATCTTCAGTAAACTTTGCAGTCTGATGCTTTTCTAACTAGCTGCCATTTCCTGTATATTTCACAGGTAGAATTATCTTTGTTATTTATTAATTTCCCTTCTACACAGGCAGGACTGAATTAGTTTGGCCAATTTTCCAAGTTAATAATAGATATAAAAATTATCTTTATTGTTAAGTCAGTGTTTGAAATTCTTTAGTGTCTATCATTGTGAGATTATGTTTTTTTTTTTTTTTAATGATTAATAGTGGCCTACAAGATCATCAGACCCACCACCAAGGTTCTGTGTCTCCACCTTCCTAACTCCCAAGAGTAACAGGTAATCAACCACCACAGTTCTCACAAAGTCTTAGAAACAGTTTGGTTGCAAGTTCATGTGTATTAGTTCTCTAGATTCCACTTATGAGTGAAACCATACAATGGTTGTCTTTCATATCTTTATTTCTTTTTTTAATGTTTTATTTATTTATTTTTTATTTATAAAAAGGAAACATTGACTAAACCGTAGGATAAGAGGGGTATAACTTCATATAATTCCCATCACCAGAACTCTGTATCCCATCCCCTCCCCCGATAGCTTTCCTATTCTTTATCCCTCTGGGAGTATGGATCCAAGATCATTGTGGGATGCAGATGGTTGAAGGTCTGGCTTCTGTAATTGCTTCCCCACTAAACATGGGCATTGACAGGTTGACCCATACTCCCAGCCTGCCTCTCTCTTTCCCTAGTGGGGCAGGGTTCTGGGGAAGCGGAACTCAAGGACACATTGGTGGGGTCGTCTGTCCAGGGAAGTCTGGTTGGCATCACACTAGTATCTGGAACCTGGTGGTTGGAAAGAGAGTTAACATACAAAGCCAAACAAATAGTTGGCCAGTCATGGACCTAGAGGCTGGAATAGTGCAAATGATGAATTGGGGGGGGGGGGGGGGGTCGCAGGTTCCCTCCATTTTGTAGATAGCCAGCAGGCATATTTAAGTTATATTCCAAAGGGCCTGTGGCCATACTAGTTTGTTGTTGCTTTTTTTCCTTCCCCCCCCCCCCCCCCCCCCAGCCTGAAATCTGATATGCTGGTTGATCCAAGTTATTGCCTGGGGAGATGATGTCATGGCTGGGAAAAGGACCAGAAAGCTGCATCAGGGAAGAGAGTAGCTCCCAAATATGGGAAAGGGCTATAAATATTGTTGACTGTAAACCCCATCAATTTGATGTGATCTGGGGTCCATAATCAGCTAGGAGCCTATATGACCTCTGCATCCCTATAGATCTGAGCTCACATTCTGTGGTCATCAGTAGGAACATTTCAGGCTGCCCCAATATCGACCCATCTTCCTCAGGTGTTGTCCATCTTCCAAGGAGTTGTCCATCCTTGCTTTGGAGGATGGAACTTTCTCTACCATTCTTGATCCAAGTTGAGGGCAAGGTCCTATGAGGACTCATAAAGGGGTCTATTGTGTTGTTCCTGATAGAGATGACTTTAACAATGGAGAGAGGGATCTATTCAAGGTCTAGGCCCATCATGTTTGGGAATCTCCGGACTCCCCGAATAGGGCTCCAACTGATGGGGGCCCTGATAGTGACTAAAGAGTCATCGTTAAAGTATGCCTGTCTCTGGTCCTTACTCAGCTTTTGCAGTCCTTGTTTTGATAAGGTTAGCTTTGGAGTGAGTGAAAGAATTGTAATAGGAAGTAGGTGAGTCTAATTAGACACTATTTCATTATGAATTTCTCCCTGGTCTAAGCTTTTAAGAGAGTCAACATTTTAAAGACTCAGCCTATGTATTAAAAAGACTCAGTCTGTGATTTAAAAAGCTTGAGACAGTCAATCAATTTTTTCCCTCTCATATTAATTAGTGATTTTTATGACTACAAATTAATAGGAGTGTACATAAACATCATCCCCACCATCAAAAGACTGTGTCCTATCCCATCCCATCCCCCCTCCCCTCACCCCCCTACCTCCACCCACCACCCCATGAAACTGAACATCCACCCTCACCCTCAACCCAGGGTTTTTACTTTGGTGCCTTACTGTTTTATTTATTTTAATGAGAGAGACAGACAGACGGGACAATACCACTCAACTCTGCTTTATAGTGGTGCTGGGGTTTGAACCTGGGGCCATAGAGCCTCAGGCATGAAAGTCTTTGCAATAACCATTAGGCTGTCTCCCCAGCCCTCATGTCTTTATTTCTTTAAGCATAATCACTTCCACTCTCATCCATTTTTCCCCAAAGGACATCGTATCCTCTTTATTGATTGCAGAGTAATATTCCATGAATATATGTCCCATAACTCCTTTAGCCAGACATCTGTTGATGGGCATTTAGGCTGCTGCCACTCTTTGGCTAATGTGAATGATGCATATGTCCTTTTGAATTAGTGATTGCTTGGGGCTTATGATTTTTACTAAATGGCTCCATTGTAGTTCTTTGGACCTTCTAGCCAGTGGGACCCCTTTGTTGTGAGTTTTCTCAGAAGCAGCCTGGTTCCCCGAAGGCACTTAGCTCCTAATTGTGAACCCCTGAGGGATGAGGGTGCAGGGAGGAGTATTCAGAGTGCCTGTGTGACTTGCCTGTGGCCTGCCCTCTAAGCCAGCTCTCTCTCCTAAGGGTTATCTAATGTTAAAAGACAGTCTGAGGAGGCGCTTGGTCGCATCAGCCAGGACTTGTGGAATCCGGTCAAAGGTGGGAGGGAGCTTAACTAGAGCTGACTTGAAGGCATGTTAGGAGAATATGAGAAATAGAAGCTATTTACCAAAACGCCAGTACCATCCCAGATGTTAGCACTGTCTAGGAGAGGCTGGTTTACAACTGAATGTAACAAAGTAATTATTTCACAAATGGTGGGATTGACTATAAGGATAATTTGAAGGATGTAAGTCCATCATGGACTCTTAAGAAAGTACCTATGAAAGCCCATCTCTGACTAGGCAGCAAAATAAGAGAATTGACCCTTTTCCTTTATCAAGTACCTTTTTGTCTATGATTGAGAGAGAAGGAGAGAAGGAGATATTTATGGAAGAATGTGAAAGAGACCACAGCTCAGCTCGGCTTGTCTCGGCTCTAGCATATGGTGGTGCTGGGGTTTGAACCTGGGGCCTCCGAGGCTCAGACATCTCTGCAGTTTTTAACCTCTAAACTAGGAGTCTGGCAGTATGCACAAGTTTTCAACATTGGAGATTATGAATGTGCACTCTCAGAATTTTTCCACATCGCTTTTTAATTTCTCCCGGGGTGGGCGGTAGATGGGGGAATTTAAAATGAGGTGGTGGTAGGAGTAGGGCTGGAAACTCACAGGCCACCTTCTTATTTTTTATTTATTCACTTTGTTGCCCTTGGTTTATTGTTGTTATTGTTCAATAGGACAGAGAGAAATGGAGAGATGGAGAGAGGGAGAGAAAGACAGACACCTGCAAACCTGTTTCACCGCTTGTGAAGTGACTGGACCCCCCTGAAGCTGGGGAGCCGGGGGCTGGATCTGGGATCCTTGTGCCGGTCCTTGCCCTTTGCGCCGCTTTGGCCACCTGCACTTAACCCGCTGCGCTACTGCTGGACTCCCTCACAGGCCTTCTGAGAGCTCCCCACAGACCCTTCCTCTCAAGTGTTCTTGACTACAGTGGTTAGGTGCATTCTAAGTCACAACTTGCTACATGCACTTACATAAGGATATAAATGTCAGGTTGCAAGAACATTAGCTCTGCTGTGTGAAGCACACACACTTCTGTCCTAGTTCATTTTATTTCAGTGTACTCAGAGCATTTTGGTTGTCTGTTACACGCCTAGGAATGGTTTCTGAACCTCTCCGAATTGTTCAGTCCTAGGGGTGGTATGTGCTCACAATTTCACTTTTTTTATTTATTCTATCGATTTCAATAAGATCTGTGACTGGGTTCAAGGATTTTCTCTCTCTTGCCATTTGTTTCTCAAAAAGTCCTGCTGACTCAGGTGGTAGCAAGTCCTTCATTTAACTTTACAGAGAATCTCCTGTTTGCTTCTCCTCCTTGAACTTTCTGAGGAAATTCAGTAAAGCTCTGTTGATATTTATTTCTCATCAAGTCCGTTCAGAAGAAAGACCACCCACATCTGGTGAAATAGCACGACTGCCCGAGTGTGTTGACTTCAGCTTGAAGATGAGTCTCCCTCGCCACCCTTTTTAAAGGGATGGGTCACAGTTTTACTGAGCATGCCATGTGTCAAAAGTACTCTCTCATTCCTTTGAAATGATAGAGAATGGTGAGGGATAGGGGACCCCAACAAGCTGAAAAGTGAGGTGCTTTGTGGAGACTGTTTTCCTTTCTTTCTCTCTTTCTTTCTTTCCTTTTTTTTTTTAGTTTTTTATTTATAAAAAGGAAAATGCCCGCCCTTCTTGTGCTGGAGTTCAGGGCTTTGTGTCCTTAAAAGTGGGTGAGGGTGAGGGTTGAGGGAGGCACCTCAGGGCCCAGTGCAGGATGGTGGAGGAGGACGTAGGCTGGGGTGAGAGTGTTTTGCAGAAAACGGAGAAATTTGACACATGTACCAACCACTGTGCTCACTATACGTCAATTATCTCCTTAATAAAAATTTAAAATTTTAAATAATAAAAAAAAGAACAACCTGTGCTTACTTTCGAATGCTAGCATTTCAGCCAAGAGTCAAATTCCTTTACTTCCCTGACTCTGACCTCAAAATTGGCTTTTGTCCATCATGAGTCTTCTAGTCCTTTCTGCGGTAGAGATTTGGAGGTGTGTGTGTGTGTGTGTGTTTTTTCATGGAAAGCCACAAAAGTTTTCTAGAAAATTCCAAGCAGGGGCTGGTGCACTGCTTTGCCATGCGCACCACTGGGTTTGAGCCCCGCCCCTGCCATCTTTCTTTCTCTCTCAATTGGGGCGGGGGGGGGGGGGGGGGGAGAAAGAGGAAGAAGAAAGACAATTCAAGGCAGAAAGGTAGACCACAGCAGCGATGGGGACTCATATGGAACCTGAGAGTCAGACCCAAGCTGCCGTTTGTCCCATCATCCTCTGCCGTTTATTCGGTCTGGTTGTAGGCTGCCCCGACCCCCACACAGCAGGTGTGAGCGGTTCTCTCTCTGCAGGCTGCTTCCCCTCCAGAGCAGGACTGCAGTCAGCCTGGCCAGCTTCATCGGTGCCCCTCCCCATACCACCACCCCCTTTTTAATTCAGGGATATGTTGGAAATCTTGCCATACTATTCGTATGCATGAGACCCCTTCTGTTTCATTGGTTTAATACCCCCTGCTTAACACTGTATTCTATTTACATAACCACTACAGGGCATTGGTTCAATCCCCACTGATTCATGATATGTTTTTGCTCCGCCCCCTCTCCTTGTCTCACACTGATTTTCACCAGTCACTTTTCTCTCCACCCTCGCTGCGTCGCATCCTGTTCCCACCCTACTGGGCTAGTATATTTATAAGGACAAGATTGTTGTTTGTAGTGGTTAGTTTAGTTTAGCTTGGTATAGATTGCGCTGCGTCCTGCATGAATAAAGAGATACTGCCTACAGCCCAGCCATGAGTCCCCGAGTCTCTGTTCACCGCTGCGAAGCTAGCCCTGCCTGCTGGAGCTCCCGAACGAAAACAACACCATACTAATTATCCGTAGACTTAAATTTTAATGTCATTAGCCATGGAGACTGTTTAGCGGCTATAGAACAGAGCCCACAGGGAGTCAGGTGGTGGCGCAGTGGGTTAAGCGCACGTGGCGCAAAGCGCAAGGACCGATGTAAGGATCCCGGTTCGAGCCCCCGGCTCCCCACCTGCAGGGGAGTTGCTTCACAGGCGGTGAAGCAGGTCTGCAGGTGTCTATCTTTCTCTCCTCCTCTCTCTGTCTTCCCCTCCTCTCTCCCTTTCTCTCTGTCCTATCCAACAACAATGACATCAATTACCACAACAATGTTAAACAACAAGGGCAACAAAAGGGAAAATAAATAAATAAATATTTAAAAAAAAAAAAAAAAAAAAAAGAACAGAGCCCACAGGTTCCATCTGTAATAGAGGGGTGTTCTCTCCCTCTTTTAGGAAGTTAAAATACCTTTTTTTTTCTTTTTTAATTATCTTTCTTTATTGGATAAAGACAGCCAGACATAAAGAGGGAGAGAGACATCTGCAGCACTGCTTCACCACTCACAAAGCTTTCTCCCTGCAGGTGGGGGATCAGAAGCTTGAACCCAGGTCCTTGTGCATCCTAACGTGTGCACTCAACCAGGTGCACCACCACCTGGCCCCTAAAGTACCTTTTTTTCTTAAAAAAGAAAAAATAATTTAAGGTTGTTGGCATGTAGCTAGAGAGTATGAACTAGGGAATTTGATCCCAGGTTTGAATCTTGACTCTGCCAGGCCCCTGTCCCTGGACAGAGCTTCTTAGCCTCTCTCTTTCTCCTCCATAACAAGGGAGGTGATTGTCTCCTAAGGCTTTGCTAGAATTCAGAGAGTTCATATATGTAAGGATCTTCAAACCACAGAAGCAGAATAAGCACTCACAACTGTTTTAATTACTCATAGCGTTAATAGTGTGTGAGACTTCAGCTGCCTACCTGAATTTATCCCCTAGGGACTCGTTTGTTCAGGTGCTTTCAGACTTGGGCTGGGGTTGGAGTACATCTTTTATGGACACTTATATTTTAAATATTTTTTTAAATTTACAAAATGGAAATAGAAGACCATAGGATATGAGGGGTACAATTCCACACAGTTCCTACCACCAGAACTCCGTATCCCATCACCTCCCCTGTTAGCTTTCCTATTCTTTATCCCTCCAGGAGTGTGGACCCAGGGTCATTATGGGATGCAGAGAGTGGAAGGTCTGGTTTCTGTAATTGCCTCCCTGCTCAATATGGGCATTGGCAGGTCGATCCATACTCCCAGCCTGTCTCTCTCTTTCCCTACTGGGGTAGGGAACTGCAGAGGAGGGGCTCCAGGACACACTTGGAGGGGGGTTCATCTGCCCAGGGAATTCCCGTTGGCTTCATGTTAGCATCTGGAACCTGGTGGCTGAAAAAGAGTTAAGATGGGGAGTCGGGCTGTAGCGCAGCGGGTTAAGCGCAGGTGGCGCAAAACACAAGGTCGGGCATAAGAATCCCGGTTCGAACCCCAGCTCCCCACCTGCAGGGGAGTCGCTTCACAGGCGGTGAAGCAGGTCTGCAGGTGTCTGTCTTTCTCTCCTCCTCTCTGTCTTCCCCTCCTCTCTCCATTTCTCTCTGTCCTATCCAACAACGACAACAACAATAATAATAACTGCAACAAAAGGGAATAAATAAATAAAATAAAATAAAATAAAAAGAGTTAAGATAGAAAGCAGAACAAATTGTTGACTCACCGTGAACCTAAAGGCAAGAATATTATAGGTGAAGATTTGGGGTCTCCATTTTGGAAGAAGCTAGTAGATCTGTTGTAAGCTTAAGTGCCTAATACATGGTGAGGTTTTTGTTGTTGTTTGGTCTGGCATCTGGACAGTCGCTTTCTGCATGGTTTCTGCCCTGTGCTGTTTTCAGTGAGTAACACAGTGTTCCATGGGACAGGCCCACCCTGGGATTACAACAGCAGACCTGGTGATTATATTTCAGATGTGAGCTCAGTCCTGTGAGCAATGTGCTTTTTCCTGGCTCTGTGCTGGTCACAATCACCCAGGGTTACTTGCGATTGTGTATTGCAGATGCACCGTTAAACCTAGAACGTACTTCAGCCCCGTGCTGGTCGTTCCAGCGCCACAGACGGGCTGGGCAGGGTGTGGACCAGGAATCTCCAAATACTCAGGATAGTAACGAGTAAAGAGAGCAGACTTAATTCATCAGCAACAGTTACTTCTCTGATGCAGAGGACCTAAAAATAAAATAAACTGAGGCATATGAATATCCCCAGAGAAGGATAATGCAGTTAGCAGGACTTCGCAGAGGCCTCTGAGCACCATCTCTCCAGTGCTGTCTGCCGAGGGCTCCCATTCTCTAGGACACCCTCCAGACCCCTCCCTGCTCATGGTCTGTGGTCCCCAGTGACACTAAGAGGGGACTGTGGTCATAGGGGAGCCCCTTTCTGGCCTCACAGATGCTCGAAACCCATACTGTATGATGTTCCATCAGGAAAGCTATCATTTTGGAGTGTTTAACTTTATGGGGCTGTAGAAAGAGAGAAAAACAGGGAAAGGATGCATACTGGTAACCTTGACAAATGTCTGTGAGGCGCAGTCTGCTGTGCTCTTGCCAGCACTTTCCTTTCTACCTGTGCTCCGTGCAGAGCTCCCTGCTGCCTGCTTGTCCCCAAGCAATTTGAGTCTCCCTGAGCAAACCTTTGAGCGCCTTGGTTACCAGGTACACGGAGCTGGTATCTTGACCATCTCATTACTACCTAGCAGCCAGCTGAAGTGCCGGTTCTGATTTACGGGGCTTATAAATGCATGGCCCCGGTAATAAACAAGAAAGTAAGGGCCCAGAGGAGTGAGAGGCGCAGGGAAGGGAGCTCAGCCTGCTGGGTGAGCCCTCCTTGGACCAGGGAGGTCTGTGTTACATGGATGCTCTTTGCTTCACCATTTCACACGAAGCAAACATGCACTAGAGGTGGGGGGGGGGCGTGACACCTCCTCCCCCTGGTGATTACGGTTGCTCCCCTGGTAGTGTCTGTAGGTATCAGCTTGGGAGGGGGGGCATTGTTTGAAG
Source organism: Erinaceus europaeus (assembly GCF_950295315.1). Taxonomy (NCBI): domain Eukaryota; kingdom Metazoa; phylum Chordata; class Mammalia; order Eulipotyphla; family Erinaceidae; genus Erinaceus; species Erinaceus europaeus. The sequence goes on along the minus strand of NC_080165.1, from coordinate 13,094,328 downwards.
AAGCAGGTGGGGGTAGGGATGGGTTTATGATTCTAGTTGAGCTTGTAAGTCGGTTTTCTGTTCATGCTCATACACCGACTCCTGGTGACGGATTACCCTAACTGCACTTACGCAGTTCACAGTGACTACTAAAAACCATAGCCCTTGACACAGTCGTCCTTGCCGCTGAGTCAGGTAAGAAGAGCTCCAAGGAAAAACCATGCTGTTCTCCTCTGGCCTTCGGATATAGCTACTGTAGATGCCAGTGTGCTTGCTAGATGCACACATTTTTCACCTCATTACCGTTACTCAATTTATTCGCCCTCACTCTGTAGCTCCTGGGCCTTCTCCTCACTCGGAACTGTCTGTGGTAAAGCTCTGGTTTAATTTGGTGTTCACGATTTGGCAGCTCTTCTCAGTCAAGCAGTTGGTTTGAGCAGAGCATCTTTTTTTCTTGAGCCTCTGGGGGGCCAGGCTGTAGTGCATCTGATTAAGTGCATATGTTACCATGTTCAATGACCCGGGTTCAAGCCCCAGCTTACACCCCCCCCCCCCCCGGCATGGAAAAAGCTTCACAAGCAACGAAGTTCTGCAGGTCTCTTTCTCCCTCCTTCTCTTCTCTATTTCCCTTTCCCCTCTCAGTTTCTCTCTGTCCTACCTAATAGAAGAAGAGGAAAATAAAATTCAGAACATCTTTCCGTACTTTGATGCAGACAAAAGTAAGAGGGAAGGAAGGAAAAGTGAAAAAGAAGAAAAGCAAGGCCAAATGATTTCTTGGTCTTCTGGGTCAGGAAAAATCCAGCCTTCTGCTCACCAAGACGAATCCTGTCAAAGGTGGTGCTGCTTGGCATCTGCAGTCTACGAGGGGGGTTGGCTTGGACACTTTGACGCAAGCTGTTGATGTTGCAAAATGATGTTTCCCACAAGTCCGATAGAAGGGAGAACTGTTCCCAGAAAACCATTTGTGTCACAAACATTTCAGGTAGTCAGAGAAGCTGTGTGCTTTCACAAGTCTTCACAGGTATGTAAAACAATACCAAAGCTGAACTAAAGCTGATGCCGCGCTCATGCCAGTGTCAGGTTAAGCTCAGATCCCACATCCTCGTCCCTGCCAGAGAACGTCCAGCTTCTGTCCAATTCACGCTTCAGAGGTGAGAAAGGAGGTTCCAGATGAGCTGAGCAGGACTCTGGCCTTTCTCACTCTGTGTCTCTGTGGCCCTCTTTCATTAAAAAAAATCAATATTAAGAAATAAGTTATGTTAATAATAGTTGAAATCTTCTCTGCAAAATCCCTTTTTCTTTTTTTTTGGTGGGCGAACTGAGAAACAGTTGTCATTGAATGCTTTTTTTTTTTTTTTTTAAGATTTTATTACACGTGTGAGAGAGAATCTCATGTGAGACCGAGGGGGTGGAGCCAGAGTAGGAATGTCTCAGGATGGTAAGCCCTGTGGTCTACCAGCTGAGCTGTTTCTCCAGCTGCTACCATTGTCTGCTTTACTACTGATTATGATTCACATTTTTTCTGGCGTTATTTATGTTCATTTCTGAAATTTTCTTGAAGTGTTGTTGTTGGTGGTGTGTGTGTGTGGGGGGGGGGTGTCCACATATGTATTTTAAATAAGTTGCCTGATTTTAAATAAGTTACCTGACTGTCATCACCACTGGTTCCTCTCCACCCTCCTTTTTATTTTTTTTATTAAATATTTATTTCCTTTTGTTGCCCTTGTAGCTTTATTGTTGTAGTTATTGATGTCGTCGTCGTTGGATAGGACAGAGAGAAATGGAAAGAGGAGAGGAAGATGGAACAGACACCTGCAGACCTGCTTCACCACCTGTGAAGCGGCTCCCCTGCAGGTCGGGAGCCGGGGGCTCGAACCAGGAACCTTATGCCAGTCCTTGCACTTTGTGCCCCGTGTACTTAACCCACCCAACTCCCTTTAATTATCTTTATTTAGTTACTGGGTAGAGACAGACAAATCGAGAGGAGGGAGAGGGAGATGATGAACCTGTAGCCCTGCTTCACTATGTGTGAACTTTTCCCCCTGCAGGTAGGGACCGAAGGCTCGAACCCGGCTCCTTGCACATTGTTAATATGTGCGCTCAACCAGTGAGTGCACCACCACCCAGTCCCTCTACCCTACTTCTTACGTTTATTTATTTATTTTTTTGGTCTGACTTTCTGGGATCACATCTATAGTTTACTTGTTAATCAAGTTTGGTTTAGAAGTTATGACTAGGTACCTTGAATGCCTGAGGTCTTCATCCTTTGTTACTGGATGTGCGTGTGACTAGGGTGCATTCACAGTTGAGCTAGCTTTCAACACTGCCCTGATTTACTCTCAAATGTCCATCGTCTGTTGGCTGTGTGGATTACTTTATCAAACCCCCCTGTGGCTGATTTTCCCTGGTCCTTCCTTATTAGTTCATTTACTGTATCATACTTTCCACTTTTTAAAGCTTTGTTTTATTTATTTCAAATGAGGTGGTTATGAAAGCAAGAAACCAAAGTACCACCCAGATGCATTTGATACCAGAGGTGAAACCAGGAGCCTCAGACATGCAGGTCCCCAGTTTAAAACATTTGGCTTCTGAGATCACTTCTTGGCTCTCCTTCAGCATCACTCCTTTCTTTCCTTTCTTATCTCTGTTGGGTTCTGTGTTTTCTTCTTCCTTCCATGTAACTGTTTGCTTTAGGGCCCAGATCTCAGACTCCTATATCCTTTCTTCATATTCATCTCAGTGCGTGACTTAATGACTTTTAATGCTGACAGATTCAAATTTGTATCTATCCAAATTCCAGACATGAATCAAAGGCTCTACTGTCTTTTCACAGAGATCTTTTTACATCTCAGCAAGTGCCGACTCAATTTTTCCAATTGTTCAAGCCAGATACCTTGGCTATCTTGATTTCTTCATTCTGTCGTCTCTTATATTCATCTCATCTGGAAATCTTAGCACTTCTCAAATGTCTTTCAGATCCAGCTCCTACTTCTTCTGCCACTCTTCCATCAAAACTCAGATCTGAGCAGCACATTTTGTCATGGTGATTGTACCAGTCACTCACCAAAATCGTTCTCCCCAATTCCACAAAGTAGCTGGAGCCATAATTCCGAAATATGAGACAGATATTATTTTAACCTTTCTGTGGCTGCAAGGCATTAATGAATACTGCCACCACCACCTCTCTGCAACCCCCAGTTGGTTCCACTAACCCCCGCTCATTCCTGGAGCCTGCCCGGCCTTCCCACTGCCCTTCACACCATTACAGACACATTCCTGCTTGCCGTTCTGCCCCACACATGACCAGCTTCTGAGCAGTCTCCTTGCCACTACTCAGTTCTCTCCCTATGGGTTAGAAGGACTCTCTAGGCACCCCAGTCTCACTCATACCCTGTCTCTAATATTTGTACAATCGTTTAAGGAACTGAAGGCCTCATTACCTTTCCACAGGTGGCCATCATTCTGATTGGTGTAGTGACATAGTTTGGTTCCCACAGTGTCACCTAGGGTCTCTGTGCAGGAATGGGAAGTTGATTTCTGGCCAGTGATCCTGTTATGCTGTTTCCTAAATGCTTTCTTCATCACTGGTCTGAGTATATGTATGCAAGTATATCCATGTGTCATTTTGCTTGTCTTTTGTGAGCTGAAGAACAGCCTTGCCTGCGTTTCAGAATGGAGTTTATCTCTGGTGGGTAAACTCATCGCATCTGCAGCGACATGGGAGGCGTCAGCATTCTCCTGAGTCAGTTTGCAGTTCTAGCACAAGCGCTACAGCACATGGTCCAGTGGAACCCCGCAACCCCTCACTCTTTGAGTGCTTGCCACGTACCTGATATATCCTATGTTTATTTAATTCTTAGCATTTGTTGCCATTTCAGTCTGTGCTTTTGTTGTTTTCGGTTTAGAAAGAAGTACGTTGGCAAAAATTTTTATGATTTGAAATATTGGAAACTTATAGCACTGCAGCTCTGAACTTGGCTGTTGTGTTTTGAACATAGAACTAGATGGAAGACTCCCAGCCTCAAAAACCCTAGCTGATCTATTTTCAGTTTCTGAACAGTTTCATCTTTGTCTCTATCCGTTTAATAAAGACAGTAAGGCACCATAGCAAGTCCTCTGACTCAGAATAGTAATTTCTTTATTATTTCTTCAAGCTCTCTATTAGCATTTCTGGTTGTGTTGTCAGTGAAAAATAACAAATCCTTTATTTTGAGGTATCTGAAGGCTAATACTGTTAAGACATATGCTTTCATAGTTTTCAGTTGTAGCAGCTGTGGGGAAAGTTGTGATGCATCCTTATTTATACAATGCACTTACATAGATTTAATTCGGTTTGTGATTTGTTAAGCATGCGATAACGGGGCTTCATCTGTACCAGACACCATCCTCCTCATTCAGAAGAAAACACCAGAAATGAGCCTTACCGAGAACAGCGACCTTAAATTTTAATCAGTTTTTCACTGGCAAAAGTCAGACAAGAAAGGAGTAGATGGAATGAGTGTCTTAGCTTAGCAAAAGAGACCCACTTAATATGTAGATAACATGGGATTCATGGTCTGGTGATCACGTAGGGTTTTTGGTTTGTTTTTGCCCCCAGGATTATTGCCGGTGCTCGGTGCCTGCACCACGAATCCGCCGCTCCTGGAGACCGTTTTGTCCCCTTTTGTGGCCCTTGTTGTTCCATCATTGTTGTGGTTATTATTATTGTTGTTGTTGCTGTCGTTGGATAGGACAGAGAAATGGAGAGGAGAGGGGGAGAGAAAGACAGACACCTGCAGACCTGCTTCACCGCCTGTGAAGCGACTCCCCTGCAGGTGGGGAGCCGGGGGCTCGAACCGGGATCCTTACGCCGGTCCTTGCGCGTCGCGCCATGTGAGCTTAACCTGCTGCGCTACCACCCAACTCCCAGCACTTTGTTTAAACCTAAAAGCATTTTGTTGTGGGAGTTTCATATATATATATTTAGTGATTTAATAACAATTGCCCTCTTTGTCATCCCCTCCTCTCAATTGCTCACTGACCTGTCCAACAGCAACCAGAGCCCTGTTCTCAGCAGTTGGGGCTTAGTCCCTGGGGGCACAGCGCCTGCAGGTACTAAGTCTCTTCACCTGTGCCTTCACCTGTTCACACCTACTAGCAGATTCCAACACCTGCCTGGCTGAACTATTGGGTTCATTCCTTGGAAGAATTTGCAAATGCAGAGTAAGATTGACTCAGACCCTGATCATCATTGTTTTAACTTGCTCTCCATTGAGAGAGAGAGAGAGAGAGAGAGAGAGAGAGAGAGAGAGAGAATGAATATAAAGAGAAAACCACCCTCTGTTGGGAAGATCGTCTCCTGACACCTGTAGGTCTCAGACAATGACCGGCTTTCGGGGTGGGCAGTGAGCCCCAGCCGCACACACGTGAGCACGTGCGCGTTCACGTGCGGGCCACGTGCTTCAGTGCCTGGCACGTGTTGACGCCGGATGCGCAAGTGACGTGACGTGCCTGCGTGGCCCCGTGCGTGATGACGTGGGGTCTGCGAGCGCCATGTTGTCGGACGCAGCTCCGGACCGGCGTCCTGGGCTCCCAGTGTCTCTTCCTCGGGGCGCCTGTGCAGGTAGGAGCTCCCGCCGCCACCACGGGCCGCCCCGCCTCCGCTCCTCCTCCATGACGACCGCCCTCATCTCCTCCACGGTCACGCCCTCATCTCCTCCACAGTGACCGCCCTCATCTCCACGGTGACCGCCCTCATCTCCTCCACGGTGACCGCCCCTCATCTCCTCCACGGTCACACCCTCATCTCCTCCACGGTCACACCCTCATCTCCTCCACGGTCACACCCTCATCTCCACAGTGACCGCCCTCATCTCCACAGTGACCGCCCTCATCTCCTCCACGGTGACCGCCCTCATCTCCTCCACGGTGACCGCCCCTCATCTCCTCCACGGTCACACCCTCATCTCCTCCACGGTGACCGCCCCATATCTCCTCCACAGCAACCGTCCTCCCCCATGGCGCCCGTCCTCCCCACGTTGCCCGCCTCGCCCCCAGGCCCGTCTCCAGTCTCCGGAGGCCGCACGAGGCCTGTCGTCCCGCAGGCTGAGTGCGAGCCCCTCTCGGTGCCGCCGCGGTCCCCGGGGTCGCGGGTCCGTTAGCGGCTCAGGCCCCAACCCGCCGCCTCGCGGTGTAGACAGACTCCCTCCTGCCCGGCTCTACGGCTCCGCGGCTCGATCCTTCCCTGTGAAAAGCCTCGGGGACCCCTGCCGGTCGCCATGCCAGGTAGCGATGCGGGGTTGAGGGCGGTTTCCTGTGGACAGCGCCTGCCGGGTTTAGAGAAGAAAGGAGCCTCGGTGCAGTGGGGGTGGGGGTCAGGCCCGAACCCGGGGCCCCAGAGAGCTGTCACCAGCCCGTGGTCCCTCCTCCTCTCCCTTCTCTCCCTCCTCCTCCTCCTCCTCCTCCTCCTCCTCCCCCTCCTCCTCTCATCGCTTCATCGTCTCCACTTGCCAGTTAGAGGCTTCGGGTCGGAGTTGAGCGGAGGGGCCCCTGTGGCTGCTTCACCGTCGCCAAGCTTCCCTGGCTGGTGGGGGACCCGGGACTTGAACCGCGGCCCCGGCACCGTGACCTGTGAGCTCAGCCGGGTGTGCCACCACCCAGCCCGCGCCCCCCCCCCCCCCCCCATTTCGATGTTTTATCTTCACTTAGTTTTAGTTTTTAGGTTTTAATCCTGTGGCTACTCAACTTAGTGTTCCTGGTGGTTGTCTGCAGATTGCTCTAGTGCTCAGAAAGTCGGGGGGGGGGTCAGATTTTTCTCGGTGTTTTTTAAACATTCAAATGGAAACAGTTCTCGGGTGAGCAAGCCCGTCCGTACCCCGTTCCTCGTCGTCCTCCCATACCTCTGACCACCTACTGTTACTCTCTCTCCTAGAACTGAAAGCCTTCCTGTTCGTCTATGGCATTTTACTTTTTGTGTGACATGCCTTCTGTCTGTCTGTCTGTTTTTAATTGCCACAAGGGTGATTGCTGGGCATCGGTGCTGGCACTACAGTCCACTACTCCCCATGGAGGTCCCCCTTATTCTCTTCTGTTTTGTTGGCTAAAAATAAGAGAGAAATTGAGAGGAGGGGGAGATAGAGAGGGAAGGAGAAAGACCCCCGCAGGCCTGCTGCACCACTCGGCGCTGTAATTAGTGTCGTGGCCGTGGCGTTTCCTAACAATACAGCGGGCCTGGCATGGCCTCCACAGCTGTGCAGCCCCAAAGCTAATGGAGCCGGTTATCTCCCAACTTGTCCACTCATTTCCACACTAAGCTTTGACTTAACATTTCATTTGTTTTCTTTTGGCTTGTTCAGATAGTCACTTATATAGAGTTTTTTTGTTTGTTTTTAAAGATCTTATTTATGAGGAAGATAGGAGGAGAAAGAACCAGACATCACTCTGGCACATGTGCTGCCGGGATCGAACTCAGGACCTCGTGCTTGAGAGTCCACAGCTTTACCATTGCGCCACCTCCCGGAACACTTATACAGAGGGTTTTTTTTTTTTTATTATTTTTAAATTTCATTATTGGATTAGTGTTTTACAGTCGAAAGTAAATACCAATAGTTTGTACGTGCCTGCGTCACATTTCCCAGTTTTCTCCATAATAATACACCCCCCCACTAGATCCCCTGCCATCATGTTCCAGGACCTGAACCCAGAGTCTTACTTTGGTGCAGTGCACCAGCCATATGGAGTTTTACAGTAGCTGTTCCTTTAAGGTTCCATTCAGCTTGATAATTTTGAGGTTGGCCTTGGATTTTGTATGTTCACTGATTTCTTTTTGGTGTATATGCTGTAGTGCATATGTAGCAACTATAATCAGGTATAAATCTTGTAGATACATGTTTTCATGCTTTTGGGATAATTCAGATTGGAATTGCTAAGTCATAGGGTAGGTGCTTGTTTACTTCTATAAAATGTTACCAGACTTCTAATGGAAGTACTGTGCCATTCTAAAATCCTGCCACCGCTGAGCATGTCCAAGTTCATACTCTTTCTTACAGTGCTCTAGTAGCTTTGTAAGTTGTGCCCATAACACATCCTGAGTTGACCTCCGTAGTTCACTTTTTTAACAACAGATAATCAGTATTCCAGCACTGCTTGTTGAAATGACTCTCTACCTGAATTAGTCCACATCAATAAGGCCGTATAGACCAGAGCCTCCTTCTGGGCTTGCTGAGCTCTTTGTAGAGCCTGTGTGAGTGTCACACAGTTTGAGGCCTTTCACACTTTGTGTGTTATTAAGTCATGAAGTTAGGCCACATACCTGCTAGCCAGCTCTTCTTTTTTTTATATATTTATTTACTTATTCCCTTTTGTTGTCCTTGTTTTTTTATTGTTGTAGTTATTATTGCGGCCGTTGTTGTTGGATAGGACAGAAATGCAGAGAGGAGGGGAAGACAGGGAGAGAGAAAGACAGGCACCTGCAGACCTGTTTCACCACCTGTGAAGCGACTCCCCTGCAGGTAGGGAGCCGGGGGCTCGAACTGGGATCCTTACGCCAGTCCTTGTGCTTTGCACCACGTGCACTTAACCCGCTGCGCTACCGCCCGACTCCCTTTATTTTTTTCGCCAGCTCTTCTTTATCTGGGACTGCAGTGCACTGCCTTTCAGTTTTGGTGCCTTTCTGTGTGACTGTTAAGATCCTTTGAGCTGTTTCCACATAAAAGTTTGTTAGGACGATTGAAATTATATAGCACCTATAGGTAAATTGGGAGAAATTAAAGAATTTGTTAGATAGAAATAGTGAGGCGGAAAGGCAGAGAGTGAAAGAGGACCATAGCTTCCAGCAGTGAGTGGGGCCAGGTATGAACCCAGGTCGCACACATGGCAAAGCAGCTCACTACCCAAGTGAGCTGTGTAGCCCTCCCAGAAAATTGATTTGCTCTTTAATTCACAGGCATCTGTAATCACAGCCCAGTCTAGTTCCTCACAGTGGCTGTGGTAATGTGATGCTAGCAAGAGTCTGGGTTTCTCAGTGGGATGAAAGCTTCGCGGATGGATGAATGGATGGATGGATGGATGGATGGGCCAGACTGAGAGGACTCTGTAGGGAGAGGTAATGGCATGTGCCCAGATGTTCACCTGGCAGTGCCCAACCTTCCACTTTACAGCCCAGGAACAAGCAGAAACTCGAGTAATGAGGCTACAGCTAAAAGTAGACTCGCCTCAGGGTAGGCTAGGTCCCCACCCTTAGGTGGTCGGTGGTGGTCAGTGGCCCCAACCTCTGGCTAATGGAGAGTCACAGCAGCTATAGGCAAAGCCAAGCTGTCAGGACTTTGGTTGGTTCTCTTGAGGAGATAAGGAAAGTTGCCGCTAGTGCTTCCTGAATTACTTTCTCCAACGGCATCCGCTCTGCAGACCTTGATTGAGTTCACTGGGCGATGATAATAAAGTCTCAGTGCTTTCTGCAGAGTAGGTGGTGTCCTGGCCGCTGTTGTGGCCCAGCCCTCTCAGAAGGTCTCCCATGTAGATAAAGGAGCACAGGGAGGACGTTGGCAGACAGTACTTAGTTTGGGAGCTCTTACCAGTTGAGCTGGGCCAACTGAAGATTGGAGAGTGAGAAACCGACACCAGTTTGAGGTGAGGCCTGGAGATCTGATAGGTGTGCAATCTACCATCTCGTACTGGGGAGATTCATAATGGTTAAGGAAAAGACTTTTATGCCCAGGGTTCTAGGTTCAAGCCCCCGTACCACTATAAACCAGAGCTGGTCAGTGCTGTGGTTATAAATACATATATAAATAAATGGGAGTCGGGCAGTAGCACAGTGGGCTGAGTGCACGTGGCGCAAAGCGCAAGGATCCCGGTTCGAGCCCCCCGCTCCCCACCTGCAGGGGAGTTGCTTCACAGGCGGTGAAGCAGGTCTGCAGGTGACTATCTTTCTCTCCCCCTCTCTCTCTCCCCCTCCTCTCTCCATTTCTCTCTGTCCTATCCAACAACGACATAACAACAATAGTAACTGTAACAACAATAAAGACAAGGTCAACAAAAAGGAAATAAACATATATAAATAAATAAGTAAGAGTTGGAGATGGTTTTGCTTTGAGAGTAAGGATGATGAGGTACAGTGAAAGTGTCTGCTTTCTGAGGGTCATACTCAGTTATTTCTGTTATTTTTGGAATTTTGGAAACCTAAGAATACTGTTACGTCAGCTAACCTACCTGTAACCAACAGCAAAGTCACTAGATACTCTTGATAAGAGAGGCTTAGGCCATTGCATCCTCAGCTGAAGTACTGCTTGTGTTCAGAGGCCAGGTGGTGGTGCACCTGGTTGAGAGCACATGCTATACTGCTCAAGGACCCAGGTTCAAGCCCCCAGTCCCCACCTGCAGGAGGGAAAGTTTTGCAAGTGGTGGTGAAGCAGTGCTGCAGGTGTTTTTGTCTCTCTCCCTGTCTCCCCCTTCCCTGTATTTCTAGCTGTCTCTATCCAATAAATAAATAAAAATAATTAAAAAATAAAAATAAAAGAACTACTCGTTCGTGGGACTCTCCCTTCAAGCTGTGGGTGGTGCACTCCTAGAGAAGCAGACTCTTAAGTTAACTCAAGAGTTGACAGAGACTAAGGGTTTTCCAGTGCCGTGGGGCTTATATAAAACGAACTCTGTTGGCATGCCTCGCATGGTTCTCCCATCTACACTGTAATTGTTCAGGTAGTGGAATGTGGCACAGTAATAGTATGGCTATGGCTTCTGAATTTTATACAGGACATAGTGATCGTCAGAGTCAAAAGACCTACATCTTCTTCCTAATGAATGGTATTGATTTAAAATTAGAACCAAAGTTCAGAGGTAAATAATGTAACCTTTCTAGACTTTAGTACTACCAGTAAGAGTGCTACATTCTGAGTTTTTTTTTTTTTTTTTTTATGTTTTTAGTGCTTCCAATGGTATCTGCAGCACTGATCCTGTTTGCTTTGCCGTCACTTTCACGGCCTGCAGGCTCTTGTCCCCAGAGCAGGTTCCCATTCCCAGAGCCAAAGTATTATGTGAGTGCCTGTGACAACCAGGCAGAGGCTGAAGGTGACAGTCCTGTTCCAGCTATGGCTGCAGACAACTGTAGTGGTATGGGCCAATATTCCAAAGGAATAAACACCCCCCTTGGAATCATAAGAAGAGGAGTCGGGCTCAGTGGGTTAAGCGCAGGTGGCGCAGAGCACAAGGACCAGTGTAAGGATCCTGGTTCGAGCCTCCAGCTCCTCACTTGCTTCACAGGCAGTGAAGCAGGTCTGCAGGTATCTTTCTCTCCCCCTCTGTCTTCCCCTCCTCTCTCTATTTCTCTCTGTCCTACCCAACAACATCAGTAACTGCAACAATAAAACAACAAGGGCAACAAAAGGGAGTAAATAAAAAAATATAAAAACCTCTATGGAAATCACAAAAAGAATAAGCTATGTAATGCGTATCCACATTTCTGAATATCTATTTTTAGTATTTTGTTTGACTTAATTTCAAAGAGATTGTTAAAGCTCCCGAGTTTGTATTCGTCTGTTTTCAAGTGACTGGGGTTGGTAAAAAGGGACCATTTTCTTTTATCAATGACGGCTTTTTGTTACTTTTGATATCTCACTGAGACTTGAATTTTCATCAGGAAGTAACTTTGTGCTTTCTTCTTTTCTTGTATAAACAGGTTGAAAGGATTGTTGACAAAAGAAAAAACAAGAAAGGGAAGACTGAGTATTTAGTTCGGTGGAAAGGTTACGACAGCGAGGATGATACTTGGGAACCAGAACAGCATCTTGTGAACTGTGAGGAATATATTCACGATTTTAACCGACGTCACACAGAGAAGCAGAAAGAGGGCACATTCACCAAAACAAATAGGACGTCTCCAAACAATGCCAGGAAACAGATTTCCAGATCTACCAACAGCAACTTTTCCAAGACCTCTCCGAAATCACTAGTAATCGGCAAAGATCACGAGTCTAAGAATACCCAGCTGTTTGCTGCCAGCCAGAAGTTCAGGAAAAACACAACTCCCTCCCTCTCGAACCGAAAGAGTATGGACCTCACAAAATCAGGTATAAAGATCCTCGTGCCTAAAAGTCCCATTAAGAGCAGGACCGCAGTGGATGGCTTTCAGAACGAGAGCCCGGAGAATCCGGACCCAGTGGAGCAGGCACAGGAAGACTCGGTGCCACCTGAAGTGACGGCCGAAAAGCCGGTGGGAGCTCTACTGGGCCCAGGCGCAGAGCGAGCTAGAATGGGGAGCAGGCCCCGAATACACCCTCTGGTGCCTCAGGTGCCCGGCCCCGTGACTGCAGCCATGGCCACGGGCATAACCGTCAATGGAAAAGGTGAGTGTGCAGGTGAGCTGCTTTCTCCGTGATGACGGTGCCTGAGGTGACTCGGAGCTGTAGGTTTCCTGCACTCCTGCATGGCTCTGTTCTGGGCATCCCACACACTCTACCCCTAGCAAACGCCCAGGACCACTTGGGAGATTTTGGTATATGCCTCTTAAACCACCACCAGCAGTCTTAGTTGTCTCCCACAAACCGCTGCTGCCCACACCTCACTCTAAGTGGGTTAGACATGGTGGTTTCGTCTTTGTTTGACAGCGTGTTTCTTTTTGGAGACACACACCAGACACTGAATCTCATGCTCGGAATCAGTCCGTCTGCATTCTCCGAGTGTGACCCGTATTGATGGCATGGTTCTTGTTTTGCTGACCCATTTACAGAACCTGAAATGCCTTCTAGGGAGCATCTCACCTGTCTCACGAGAACCTTCAGATTGAGGACCGTCTCTCTGTAGCTCAGTCGTTCAGACCCGACAGTCCGTTTTCAGAGCAGAACCTCATTCACTGTAGGCAGTTTTCTCTGTCCTTTGATCCCTGCTCCGGGAGTCTTAGTTGGCACAACTGTGATCTCCCCTTCTCCCGAGACAGAGCCCTGGGGGATTACCTGGCCAGCTTCTTCCCCTTGTCTAGGCAGCCTCCAGTTTTTACAGGTCTGTGTAATACATTTCTCTGACATGGATCCTCTGGCCCTCCTTTCTCTTCATCCCTGGTCATGTCTTCCCAGTCACAACTTTCTAATTGGTCTCCCTGCTGCCTGGAGCCTTTTGACAACTCTCATCCATTATTTGTCGGCCTTGGCCAGGAGGGGGCATTCTATTCACCATTTGCATTGACTTGGATCAGCAGTCCTGCTTCTGGGTCCTTTGCTTGGTCCATCTGACACCCCAGCCTGTTGATGTCAGTGTGGCTGTTTTCTCTGCCTTGGGCACTGCCTTTGGGTTTTCTCTTTTGTCTCCTACACCCTCCTTCCAGTTCAGGGACCACCTTTCCATGCATTCTTAGGCCCTGTACTGTCCCTTTCTTTTGTGTTGTAGAACCGCCATTCTCTTGACCTCTTTACATTAAATTTAGGGAGGAAATGTGAACCCAAGAAATGATTGAGGACCTCTGTTACTCTAAGAAAAATACTTCTTTATGACAGGTGGAGAACCTTTTATTTGCCAAGGGCTATTTGGATATTTATGACATTTGCAGATCATTCAAAATTATTGACTTAAAAATCAGCACTTGATGTTGATATGAAAGAAGTTCCTCGATTTACTGAATTTCAGGTCCCTCCTGTGGTTGCCTTAGCAGCTGTAGATGTTCCCCACCTGTCTGAGTCAGCTTGCTGTGGCGAATAAAACGAGCTTCACCTTGACTTTGGCTCTGTGTCTCAGCGAGAGGGACACACACTGAACCATGCTTCCCTTTGGACAGGAAATTGCTTCACGGTGGTGTTTTCAGACACACGTTACCAAAACGTTGCTCCAACAGGAGCCACCTGCAGGGGAAAGGGCTGGTTCTTTTACTTACCAATCTGCAAAGTAAGTGGGTCCATGTGTGTTCTCAGAAACAGTGTCTTTTGGTTATCTATTCCAGTGTCCTGTCTGGTGGCAGAAAAGTATTCCTCATACTCACATGATTCATGCCTTGCATAAGAGATTTCCCAGTGATTCCATGAATATCTAACTCACTTGACTTTAGAATAGCAAATCAGCTTTCTTTTGCAGCTCTAAAATTAACACAGAAAGTTAAAGAACTGCTTGTGAAGTATGAATATGGAGTAGCAGCCATGGGGCTTCCTACCACGTCTTTCTTTAGGAATAATGCTGCCTAAAGAGCATATGGCAAGACTGTCTGAGGTGTTTCAGGCTCCCGACTTCGAAGGCATCTCCTCCTCCTCACTTAGTGTGGCCATCAGTTATGCTGTAAAGACCTCGTTGCAGGGGGAGGGGTAAAAAATACATTAATAAGTGAAAAAAAGAAAAAGTCTTTGCTGTCCTGTTGTCACTAAGTGCCCTCTCCACTGGAGTCTCTGCGTGTGTGTCCTTCTCCCCTCCCCCCACCCCTTCCCCCCCCCCCCACCCCCCCCCCCACCCCCGCCATGACTGGTTATTGCACCAGCATAGAAGGATTTAGCCCCTGGCAAAACATCTGCCTCCTGGAGCTTACATTCCGGGAGAGGGCATAGCAAAAGCGCCTTTCTGCCCAGGGATCTGCTGAGGCCACGCTGTCTAAGATGCCACTGCTTTTTCTGTCACTTTTCTTTCAGAAAGGATGCTCCTAGGATTTCCTTGGGGAGGAGCCTCCTTTTTAACTTGCCCACCTGGTTTAGATCATGGCCTCCAGGAATGCCACTCTCCACAGTCCTGAAAACTTTGCAGATGGCCTCTGTTTTTCCTCTCTCCCAGTGGAGAGTCTGTGGTCCACAGAGGAAGACTTCTCAAGGGCTTCGGTATTGCACTTCTCCACACCAGTCTTGCCTAGTGCCACAGAATGAGATAAATCACTTAAGGTTTTGTACTTGTATGTCTCTTGTGGTTTTAATCAAAGCTGTCCTTACCAACATTTAAGAAATATTGAAATGACAGCAGTGATAAAAAGGAAGTTACCAAGCTCCTTATTTCAGTAAAAGCTATTACTCCCTCGTTGGAGATTGCCAACCCAATAAAGCTGTGGTGGTGAGAGCAGGATATAGAAACCCAAGAGTCAGAAAGTTTGGAAAATCAGAGGTTGGTCCTCCCCCACTACCATAAAATGTCTGTGCATGTAACTGTATGGATAATAAAGAGAGATACGGGGCCGGGTTAAGCACACGTAGTGCAAAACACAAGAGATTGGTGCACGGATCCCAGTTTGAGCCCCCAGCTCCCTACCTGCAGGGAGGTCGCTTCACAAGCCGTGAAGCAGGTCTCTTCCCCCTTGCTGTCTTCCCCATCTCTCTCAGTTTCTCTCTGCCCTATCCAGCAACAGCAGCAGCAACAACAATAATGGGAAACAGATGGCCAGGAGCAGTGGATTTGTAGTGCAGACACCAAGCACCAGCGATAACCCTGGAGGCAAAAAAAAAAAAAGTTAGATCTTTATTTTACTCTCTTCTTGGGAGATAATGATTCACAA
The DNA here is from genome assembly GCF_950295315.1 of Erinaceus europaeus. NCBI lineage: Eukaryota > Metazoa > Chordata > Mammalia > Eulipotyphla > Erinaceidae > Erinaceus > Erinaceus europaeus. Next base: position 13,078,925 of record NC_080165.1, on the reverse strand, counting down.
GTCACTGTCACACGAATACAATTTCTTACTTCCTGTGATCAGTCCTGATCCTTATCTCACACTGGACCCTCCCCAAGTCTACATCCAGTCCAAGTTTCACCTTGTTTTCTCTTTGCTGCTTAAGTTTCACCTGGAAGTGAGACCATCCAGTATTCACCCTGCTCAGGTCCAATCTTAACAAAAGAGTCTATCATTTAGCACTGATCCTTCTAAAAGCCTGCCTGCCTGCCTGCCTGCCTGCCTGCCTCCTTTCCTTCCTTCCTTTCTTTTCTCTCTTTCTTAATTGATGATTTATCAAAAAAAAATAGCACACTGTTCCCACCACCAAAGTTCTGTGTCTCTTATTTCCTCCATTGGAAACTGTAGTAGTTCTCCCAAGGATAGATACGAATTGACTAATATTTCTATAACTATCTTTCTGTTTGTCACACCTACATCTGTTACTATTTCTGAATGGCTTTCTTTTTTTTTTTTCCCCTCTTCTGTCTCTGGGTATTGATGGAATTGGAGTTCAGAGCCCTCTGGTCATCTCCCCCTAACATTTCTTCCCCTCTGGGAGTATGAGCCAAAATTCTATTACGGGGTGCAAAAGGTAGGAGTCTGAATTCTGTAATTGCTTCTCCACTGAACGTGGACATTGGCAAGTTGATCCATACCCCCAATCTGTTTCTGTTTTTCCCTAGTGGGGTACGGCTCTGGAGAGGTGAGGTTCTGGGGCCCTTTGGTGAGGTCATCTGCTCAGGGGGTTGACTATGGAATCATAGTAGCACGTGCAACTTGCTGACTGAAACGCAGGGAGATAAGAAGCAGGGAAAATTGTTTAATAAACAGGAACTCAAAGATAGAAATAGAGCAGATGAAACTAGGGTTCTATTTTAGGTATGTTTCTAGGCGCCCTTGACTTTTGTGATTTTTGCCTGAGCTTGATAGTTAACATGGAAGTGAGCTAAAAATATTATCTGGGAAGATGTAGAGTAACAGGGCTAGAAAGCTGGATATGGGCAAAGGGCAGCTCCCAAACATGAGGAAAGTAGATAAAGACCATTAACTATTTACCCCATCGATCTGACCTAGGGACTGTGTGTGTGTGTGTGTGTGTGTGTATGTATATGTATATATATATATATATATATATTTTTTTTTTTTTCCTATTTAACACAGGAGCCTGTATAATCTCTGAGTCCCTGTCAGTCTGAGCTTGTAGTCCATGGTCACAGCTGGGAATATTCTAGGCTGCACTCATTTCTGCAACAGTCTCTCTCAAGTGGCAAAGTAGGCTGACCCAGCCTCCCTTCAGAGAGTGGGGCAGTCCACTTTGTAGTGCTGGCAAGGTCCTGGAGAGGCCTTGTGCTGGGAGTCGGGCGGTAGCACAGCGGGTTAAGCGCACATGGCGCAAAGTGCAAGGACGAGCATAGGGATCCCGGTTCCAGCCCCCGGCTCCCCACCTTCAGAGGAATCGCTTCACAAGCGGTGAAGCAGATCTGCAGGTGTCTATCTTTCTCTCTCCCTCTCTGTCTTCCCTATCTCTCTCCATTTCTCTCTGTCCTATCCAACATCAATAATAATAGCTACAACAATAAAAAAAAAGCAAGGGCAACAAAAAGGGAATAAATAAATAAATAAATGTTGGAAAAAAAAAAAAAGAAAGGGCTTGTGCTGGCATTCCTGATGGAAGTGACCAGTGACAGTAGAGAGAGGGATCTGGTAGATCCCTCTGGGTCCATCATAGCTACGGGAGAACCCTAGGATTCCCAGATTTGGGCCCCAGGTGGTGGGGTGGTCTGGTAATGACCATGAGGCCACCCCAAAGTGAGCCTGTCCCTTTCCCTTTTCCAGCTTATCTGAGGAGCTTGGGGCTTTTTCTCCCAGCTGTTAAAGCCTTGAATGTCATTTGTTGTAGCCAAATTGATCTCTAGGGTCTGACCTCAAGTTGGGGAGGAAATACACCTGGGGTTTTAGTGGGGTTTAAGTCAGCCTTGAGTTTGACTGCATTCCATGATTCTGATAAAGGTTGTCATAGAGACAATAATTGTTTTTTAGTTGATACATATTTTTTGCCAGTTCATTTCTTGGCCAGTTGTGGAACTTTTTTCTTCTAAACATTATCAAGGGGGAGTGGTCCAGGAGATGGTGCAGTAGATAAAGATTGGACTCAAGCACGAGGTCCCGCGTTCAGTCCCTGGTGGCACCTGTACCAGAGTGTGCTATCTGGTTCTTTCTCTCCTCCCATCTTTCTCCTGAATAAATAAATAAAATCTTTAAAAGAAAAAAAAAAAAGGAAGGTTTTGAGGGAGTGACAGCATGGTGTGAAGCCCAAGGACCAGCATACGGATCCCGGTTCGAGCCCCGGCTCACCATCTGCGGGCGGTCACTTCACAAGCGGTGAAGCAGGTCTGCAGGTGTCTAGCTCTGTCTTCCCCATCTCTCTTTGATTTCTCTTTGTCCTATCCAACAACAGCAGCAGCAGCAATAATAGTAACAGAGTGTGGGCTGTTTCTACAAAACCCTACCGCCTCCCGGCTGCTGGAGGCAAGGGTGGGGCGGACCACCGGAAGTCTAGGGCGGTACCCAAGGGACGGGGGTGGGCACACAGGAAGACACGGACCCCTAGAAGTGCTTCAGAGAGACGACTCAATTTTATTGGGCTGAGAACAGATTGATATGTGGTTTAGAAAAAGAAGAAATGGGGAAAAGGGAGAGGACCAATAGGGGAAGATCAGTCCAAATAAGGAATACTGGGGAGAGGTCCGTTGCTGGTATGCGGAACAAGGGCGGCTAGTAAAGGAATTTGTGGCCAGGCTGGTCCTGGTGAGTGGGGCTAATCTTATCTCGCGGGGGGGGGGGGGGGGGGGGGCTCTTTTATTGCGGAGCAGTGATCCATTTGGCTTCCCGCATGCCAAGGAGGGAAATGCCTGCTGTCTTCTTTGCAGAGAGAACCCGGGATTCAACCCCCTCGAGGCCTGGGGTCACCTAGGGACCACTCCCCACAAAAAGGGCAACAAAAATGGGGAAAATGGCCTCCAAGAGCAGTGGATTCATAGTGCAGGCACCAATGATAACCCTGGAGGCAAAAAAATAAAGCTTATTGTGCCTTCTTGAGGCCATTTCGCTGAGCTTATTTTGTCTAAGTCTGATCATCGAGGACTGTTAAGCATGTTTACTCTTAGGAATATAGCTGCCCCTAACTTAAGGATATGTGCGTATGCATACCCAGTTCCCTAGGCCCTAGCCTATATCTGGGGTCTGTCCCTTTGCTGGAAAGTCCATCTGAAATGGAGCTGGGTAGTCCCATGTGTTAGGAAGGGTCTCACCAGATCATTGGAGTAGGAAGGTCGGCATCTCAGACCTCAAAGCTTTTCATATAAAGCCTTTCACATGCCGTGTGCTCCCTCCAAATAACTGCCACACGGCTGTGGCTTCATAGAGCAAGATTAGTATTCATGTAAGAAAATCTTTTTTTTCCCAGCCAATATTTCTATTTCTCTTTCTTTTTCTTTCCCTCCCTCTCCCTTCCCCCCCCCCCCCCCATCTATCTCTTTCTTTCTCAAGAGAAAGAATTGCCTCCTGGAAGAGGAGTCTGAAGGGGCACAGTAGCAAACTACTGATTAAGGTGTGTTTGAAGGCCTGGCAAAAAGGATTACACTGGGAGACAGTGAAGGCTCGGTGCCTCCTGCATACCACGGGCAGAGCTGACTGCACAGGCTGCCAGTGGGGTATTGAAAACACAGGGGAGTCGGGTGGTAGCGCAGCGGGTTAAGTGCATGTGGTGCAAAGCTCAAGGACCGACGTGAAGATCCCGGTTCAAGCCCCAGGCTCCCCACCTGCAGGTTTGCAGGTGTCTTTCTCTCCCCCTCAGTCTTCCCCTCCTCTCTCCATTTCTCTGTCCTATCCAACAATGACATCAGCAACAATAACTATAACAAAAACAAAACGAAACAACAAAAAAAGGGCAACAAAAGGGAATAAATACATATTAAAAAAGAAAGAAAAAAAGAAAAACACTGGCAGGGGTGTTAGGGAGGCAGCATAACTGTCATGGAGAAGACTTTCCTGGCGCAGGTTCATCCCCTGGCACCACCATAAACCCCAAATGTGCAATGCTCTGGTCTATCTTTCCCTCTGTATCTCTCTCCTTTGCACCACGTGCGCTTAACCCGCTGCGCTACCGCCCGACTCCCCAGTGTTTTCAATGTCATTTTCTGAAGTAACCCACGGCACAGATACTGCCACTGGGCCTGTCTGTTTCCTCATCTTCTCTTCACCTGGGGTCTTGGAGCCCTAGGCCTCGTGCAGAGGGGATAGTTTGGCTGTGGGCCTTTGGTGTCTCTCATAATCACAAGGAGGGAGGCAGACCTCCACTTCATGTGCATTCTGAAAGGATTTTACACTCCAGCTCTTTGGAGCATCCTCAGTTTCCTCGCTTTCTTCTGACAACTTAACTCAGTTGAGAGACTCCTGGGAATTGGTGGTATGTTAGGGTTCTTCCCCCGCCCTTTGCCTGAGTCTGCCATCTTGGACATCCAACAGCCAGCACCAGATAACAAAGATGAAATCAGACTACATAAATTAATTTGGTACTTATATATTTCATTTAACATGTCTAAAAGAGCATTCTGTTTTGAGGTTCAGATTTCTACCTTCTTTGTAAGTTGTAAAGTTGAAAGCAATTTTATTTATATAATTTCAAATTTATGGAGAGCTACTGCCTATGACCAGAGTTCCTTGAACACTCATGATCTTAAACTTACATAGAAATTGCAAGACCCGTACAAGAGACTACCTTACCCTCTGCCCAGATTCACCAGTAGTTTATACTTTGCCTCATTTAATTAGTATCTCTCTTCCTCTATTCCCATGTGTATACATATTTCACTTTCATATGTCAGCATATACATTTTTGTCTCAACTATTTAAGAGTTAACAAGAGCAAAGGCCAAGGGTAATAATGCTTTAAAATCATGAATGACATTGCCAAATAGCTCTCTGAGCTATAAAGATTGTGAGTTGTCATTTGCCTGCTACAAATCATCTTTTAACCACAAAATGACTTTCACTTACAATGAGATTATCAGACTATAAATTGAAAATATAAAAATATCACAAGTCAACCTCACTTTGTCTAATCTGCCTTAAATGTGCTAAAAATTAATTAAGTTAGCTTCCAGTTGAATAAAGCTTCTTGTGATACCATTTTAAAATATCCTCTTGGGGCCGGGAGGTGATGCACTGGGTTAAGTGCACATGGCACTAAGTGCAAGAACCAACGTGAGGATCCTGGTTCAAGACCCTGGCTCCACACCTACGGGAGGGGGGTCACTTCACAAGCAGTGAAGCAGGTCTGCAGGTATCTTTCTCTGTCCCTCTGTCTTCCCCTCCTTTCTCAATTTCCCTCTGCCCTATCCAATAACAACAAAATGGAGAAAATGACCTCCACAAGCAGTGAATTCGTAGTGTAGGCATTGAGCCCCAGTGATAACCCTGAAGGCCAAAAAAAGAAAAGAAAAAATATAACCTGTAACATTATATACTATAATCATTGGTGTACTGCACCACAGTAAAAGACTCTAAAATGGGGGGGGGAAGGGTTCAGGTCCTGGAACATGATGGCAGAGGAGGACCTAGTGGGGGTTGTAGTGTTATGTGGAAATGTTCTGCATGTACAAACTATTGTGTTATGGTATCACCTATAAACCATTAATCCCCCAATAAAGAAATAAAATATTGTAGTCAAAAGGAAGGATAGTGTATAGACACTCAGTATATACATGATCAAAGGCTAACTAGACACTAGTAAGAAAGGACTGGACCACACATAGCCAGACAGGAAAAGATCAAACTTGAGAATATGCATGTACATTCCTTTCTCACTACCTTAACATCAAATTAACTTGAATTCTTACAGATCAGGAACCATGTGTTATCTGCCAGATGAGAAGGTAGAAAATAGTATCTCATTATTTTAATTTTAAAACAGGAAAGCACTGCTTCCCAGGTTAATTGGTTATTTGCATTTCTTTTTCTGTTAATTCTCTTTATATATCCTTTGGAGGCTTTTCTGGAGGAAGTGGTTTAACTTTTTCACAATGTGAAGACTTCATGCATGAAAAGGGAGGGACATTGGATGGAGTAATGTGCATGTGCGACTTGGAAAGGAAGAGCAGGAGGGACCATAAGGAGAACAAAAAAGGGAGGGAGTGAGATATAGACAGATAGATGTAGAAATAATAGTTAACCCATATCTGCAACCTTAAGAGAACTGCTGTAACTTACAGTGGAGGGAATGGGGATTCAGAACTGTGGTGGTGGAAATGGTGCCTAGTTGTATCTCTGTTCTCTTGTAATTTTTGTAAATCAATATTAAATCACTAATAAGAATTTTAAAAAGACAGGAGACTTCAGGCTCGTGCATGTCATCCTGACCCAGGGCCACACTGACCAGGCCTTGTTCATCTGTATTCTGTGTCCCTCTATATATTCTGTGTCCCTCTAAAGGGGTCCTGACTTAACGGCCTGGAGTCAAAGAAGAGCTGCTTCTTGCCTTAGGAATTTATTGCACCTTATCAAGAAAACTTAAGGTCAGATCATCTTGATTTTACATTGCCTGTTCAGTTTTGAATATCCTAATGTGTATTTCATTCACGTGGAGTTTGGTTTTCTATTTACTGTTTTGCCACCAGGGTTATTGCTGAGGCTTCATGCCTGCACAGCCATTCTCTTTTTTTCCCTTTGATAGAGGGTGAACGATTAGAGGTGAAGTTTATCCTATGCAGATGAGAGCATGGTAATGTGTGTGTTCTACCAGGCGCACCACTGCCCAGCTCTTGTGTGGCCTTTATAATTTACAAGGAGTTGGGGTTTGTGTGTGTCTGTCTCTGTCTCTCTCCCTCCCTCCTGTTTCATGGGGGCTTCATCACTGTGGTCAGACTTTGCAAAATAGCAAGCCAGAGACAAACCGGGAGTGGAGGGAATCGTGTGTGGGAAAAGCTTTTCTGTCACTTCCACTCTGATATTGTGTTGGTCTTGTGAAAAGAGCAAGAATAGTACTGACAAAATAGCACACTTGAGAGGTTGCCCGCCTTGCCATGCAAGTGACCCAGGTTCAAGCCTTACCCCTGAGACACTGGGTGAAACTTCAGTGCTGTAGTATCTTTCCCTTGCTCCCTCTGTCTCTGTCTTTCTGGTTGGAAAAATGGGCCCAGAGTAGTGAAGCCCCTGGCGACAATGAAAGGGAAGGAGGAAAGGACGAGTGAAAACAAGAAGCCGGGATCTGTGGGGATCGTTGGGAGCAGTTGCTAAGAAGGTAAGGCCCAGGGCAGGTTCACACTGCAGGTGTGGAATGGTGTGTGATTTCTCATGCTGAAAACACTGAAGGAAACATTTATAGGCTAGTGCTTGGAACCTAAGTTCTCTAAGTTCCTGATACATAGTTTGATTTTGTGTCAGAAGACTTGAGAGCTGTGTTATAGGTGATGATTATGGCCCCTCAGCCAGATTTCCTCACCCTAAGCCCCTCCTGTGGGGTTTCTGTGCCTCCCCTCACTGTCCTCTCCATGCAGCTTCAAGGAAGCCTTGGAGCCTTTCCCTGTGATGTTTGTTTTTTTTTTCCCAGGTGAACTAGCTTCCTGCCCCTTCTCATCCTCCCCAAACCTAGCACACACAGAGAATGTCCACAGCTGTGTCCTTAGCAGACACTTCCTCTGTTCTCACCCCTCTGAGACGCCCCACCCCATCCCTGGCCTCTTTCCCCCATAGCCTCCGGGGAGCTGGGCGCTGGGTGCTACGCTCTGTGCTGTGATGCCTGGTGTGGGCCCCTCCGAGCTCTTGGACCTGATGTTCTGACTCTCGCTACTGTCTGACTTACCAGCCCTGTGGTCCTTTGGTTACTTCCTCAAAGACTTAGACTTCTCCATCACAGCTTTATTTTCTCCTTCACCACTCCGCTGTCACCTGAGAGGTAGGCTGGGGTGACATTGTCTGCGTCCTAATAACAGCTCCCAGTTGCCAAGCACCTGCTTCTACTGCCAGTCCTGGCTACGCTGGGAATCGGTGCCCATTCCGTGATTTTAAAAAAAGGAAGAATCCTGGCCAAAAGTAGTAGAGGAACTACGCCCTGTCCTCGGGACTTTGTTTGTGCTTGCTTGCTTACTTGTTTGTTTTGGGGGCCAAGGGGCATCTTGTTTCTACCCAGATTCTTTTTTTTTTTTTTTAAAAAAACATTTATTCATTTATTCCCTTTTGTGGCCCTTGTTTTATTGTTGTAGTTATTGTTGTTATTGATGCCGTTTTTGTTGGATAGGACAGAGAAATGGAGAGAGGAGGAGAAGACAGAGAGGGGGAGAGAAAGACACCTACAGACCTGCTTCACCACCTGTGAAGCGACTCCCCTGCAGATGGGGAGCTGGGGACTCGAACCGGGATCCTTGTGCTTTGCACCACGTGCGCTTAGCCCACTGTGCTACCGCCTGGCTCTCTCTACCCAGATTCTAACTTTCCTTTTAGGTCACAGCTGCTGTGTCTTTCCCTTCCCTGTGTCTTTTGATCTGGCTCCTGCCATATCGGCCACATGCAGTGTGATTCACTGAGTTTTCATTTTTTAACTGTGGTCACAGATGCAGCATTGAGTTTATCGTGAACATTTTTAAGTATATGGTTCAGTGAGTTCACTATGGCAAGAGTTAAGTGTGCGGCTTCTCCGTGTCACGAAGCTTTGGCTCCACTCTGGGTGTGCTGGGACGAGGGGCCATCCATGCAGGGCTCCAGCCCACCACCACTTCTAGGAGTTTTCCCAGAAGTCAGTCTGGGTCAGCATGGTAGATGTTTCCATGCCCCTCCTCAGTTGCATGTCTTTTTCCGTGGAATTGACATGCTGCTGATAGTCACATCCTTTGTGTAGGGCGCTTCTGGAGAATCAAATGCCCAGATTTTACCCATTTTGTTCTGAGTGATTCCTGGTAAGTAGCTAGCACGTGTGTATAGTAGACAAAACACTCTTTGTGGCTCATCTTAGCAAGCCTTCTCCTAAGAAGAAGGCTTCTTCTCACTCTACTCAACATGGACGCCATTGTCATTTCATCTGGGCAAAGTCTAGGTTGAGAATTCTTTTCAGTTTCCACAAGCAAAAGCAATGATAGAAGAACACTTTTGTCAATTTCTGGGTGTTGCTGAGAGAAGAAGGCTTCTGTCTACAACATCCCGTCCCAGTGAAGGCTAGTCTGGAGATAATATCAGTGTTTGAGAAGTATGGCAATGAAGCCCTTGGCCTCTCTGGGTAAAGTTGGAGGAGGGGGTGACTTTGGCCATGGCCCTTGGGTCAGAGTCCTCGTGTCCTGCTTCCAGGACTAGCTTTCTGTTGCTTGCCACCTGACAGTGCAGAGCTTGTCTCCAGTTTTGTTAACTGTGATTAGTGTCCTTGTTCTGGTTTCTGTGCAGGGGCTGGAAAACACTTGGTAAAAATGAATCTTAAAGTCAAAACAGTTCATGACCTGGCACATGCAGAGAGGTGTCCACAATTTAAGTTTATATGCAGAGGGAGGGTTTGCATTTTATCCAGTAAGTGACTGCCCACCACATGCTGTCTGGGGTGGCCTTTGCCGGATGTTTCACCGTAACCCTTCAAGCTCATAAACTGGACAGCAGTTCCTTTTCATCTCTCTGATAAAGTCGCCAATGATGTATTGTGTGGACATTAGCAACTATCACGTTTTCTTTTTTTTTAATATTTTCCCTTTAGTTGCCCTTGTTGTTTTATTGTTGTAACTATTATTGATGCTGTTGTTCGATAGAACAGAGAGAAATGGAGAGAGGAGGGGAAGACGGGGGGAGAGAAAGACAGACACCTGCAGACCTGCTTTACTGCCTGTGAAGCGACTCCCCTGCAGGTAAGGAGCCGGGGGCTCGAACCAGGATCCTCAAGCCAGTCCTTCCGCTTTGCGCCACATGCGCTTAACCCACTGCGCCACTGCCTGGCTACCATCTGTCACATTTTCTTCCTTGGGTTACTCTTTCAGCAGCACGTGGTAGATAGCTGATTGTGTGTAGTGCCCCCAACAGCCTCTACAGTTGGTATTGCCTGTAAAAGTGAAATGGCCTGGGGCCTTGAAGAAACCGTGCGAGAGTCGTTCTGCTTGGCTGCTGCGTCTACACAGGAGTCGGGTGGTAAGGGAAAAGCACAGGGCCACACAACCCACTGAGCCTCGGGACGAGAACATCCACAGAGTGTGGCTTAGACCCAGAATTTGTGCTTCCTAGAATTTGGGCTGTTTCGTGGCCTACGAAGGAAATTAGAAGGCGTCCTTTTCTGTCACGGATTTGCCTCTGCTAATGTGTTTCCTGTAGATTTCATCGACGAGCAGGATCGCCACAGCGGCACAAGCACACGCCAGGAGGAGGTGGTGGGGGACGTCATAGAAGAAAGGTCTCAATCTGGCTTTTGTTTTCGTGTGGGACAGGAGAGGTTGCCCTAGTAAATTTTCCACTTGCAAATTAACCAACTTTTCATCTGGGATATTCTGACATGCCTTTAATGGATAGTCACACAGGGGCTTTCTGGATCTGTGGGTTGCGTGATATGTGACCTCCTGAACTCTGCACCGTCTTTAGATTTGCGGGCTCCTATGGAGTGGGTCCAGTTGGGAACAGGGGGACTCCCAGGAGTGAGATGATGCCCTGAAAGGAGGGCTGTTTGAAGACACAGGATGTCACCTCCAGGTCCCTGTCAAGAAGACAGTTTGGGTTCCTGTTTCCTGGGTTTGTGGCAGCATCGCTGACTGCTCGCGTTTGCCCCAAGCAAGGCAGTGTTGAGACGGCCTTCGCTGCTCAGAACCAGCGCTTCAGCTGACTTTGTCCTCTGTGCTTCTGTCACTTAGTGAGTTGTGGCTTTGGGTTTTGGCTTTCCATTTCAGGTGTGTGCTGAGACCAGTTTTCTGTCCTGACCTTTGAGTAGCTTTTGTCCCCGTCTGTGAAATGGGTTAGATTCAGTGTTCTCTCAGTGAACCTTTTCAGCGTGTCATTTAAATCCTAAGCCAAAAGGCCTTTGTAAAGTGAACAGTTTTGTGACTTGACTCTACCTTGAACTTGTATTCCCTCCGACTCTACTTTCCCTGGGCATGCAGTCCCTTAATAAAAAGAAACACTGGTAGAGTGCACACATCCCAGTGCTCGAGGACCAGGTTCCGGCCTGGTTCCCGCCTGTGGGAGAAAGCTTCACTAGCAGTGCAGCAGGTGTCTGTCTCTTCCTCCCTATCTCTCTGTGTCCCTCCCTCCATCAGGTTTTCTGTCTTACCAAATAAATATATATTTTTAAAAGTAAAAACAAAGCAGGGAAGTCACATAATGGTTACGCACAAGACTGTCATGCCTGCGGCTCCAAAGTCCCAGGTTCAGTCCCCCGTATCACCATAAGCCAGAGCTGAGCAGTGCTCTGGGAGAAGTCCCTGTAGGGCTGGGACTGGCCACCACAGTAGGACTCCTCACCCTGTGACATAGGTGATCCCTCTTGTAATTGTCATGGATGGCTGGTGCGGACTCACATCCAGAGGTAGGCCTTGACTGTGTGTGTGTGTGTGTGTGTGTGTGTGTGTGTGTGTGTGTGTGTGTCTGTCTGTCTGTCTGTCTGTCTGTCTGTCTGTCTGACTGAACACTGTTTTAAGAAACACTAACCCAGACTAAAGCTAGATGTGTATTTTAGGAATACAGCACTTTACCAACTGGAGATTCCCATTCAGGCATATGCCAGTCTGGATACCGCACCCTGCTGGGCTCTGCTCCTCCGGTTTTCCTGGAAGGAGCCTGTGCTTGGGGGTTGTGGAGCACACAGTCGGGTTCTGGCGCTCAGGTGCAAAGGGAGAGAGCTGAGGTTGCCAGGAGCATCACTTACATTCTCCCTGTAGTCACACCTGAGGCAAACTCTCTGTCCTCTGGAAAAGAATTTCAACTGAAAACATTTGTTGTTCTTTGAGGATGAGAGACATCTCAAATCCTAGAGTACAAGAGAAGGAGAGAAGTAAGTATATTGTGAGAGGGAGAGAAGATGCATTCTTTCATTACTTATATTAAATTTTCTTGAAGTACTTGTTACCCCAAGCTGGTAAGCACTAAGTGAATCACCAGCCTTCTCACCTTGACTCCAGTCCCTACTGTCTCAGGGAGCACTCCCTCTGTGTATATACTGAAGAATAAGAACAATAATTCGACCGTGCCTGCCCCTCCCTCACCTGTGCCAGAGCCAAGGCCATATTTTTGTCACCTGACGATCACCTCTAACTTGACTCAGACAACTGGCATTTTACTTGAGTCTTTCAGTCCATTTTTTACTTAGTCTTCAGAAGGGTTTGCTTTTTGATGTTGATGTATGTTGTTTTTACCCGGGGCTGGCTTCACAGACGGGTAACAGAGACGACCAGAGACACACGGCTGAGCTGAGAACGCAGTTTAATCTTTATTCACGAGCGGGCAATGTGCTCCTCCATCTTTCTCCTCCGGCGGCAGAGAGGGACTCCTAAACTAATCACCACACAGATCTGTCCTGCATCCTTCTCCTGCGGCTGCGGCAGGAACTCAGGAAGTACGTAAGATAGGGGGTGGGAAGAAGGGAGTAGCACGAAAACTAGCAGGGCTAAACCAAATCTCCCGGCGGGGGAGAGTGAGACCAAACCAATGTGAAGCATAGCAACAGATGTCCATTTGTTGCCCTGCTAAGTCCCTCTCTTGATTCTGATGTACTTGAGAGCGAATTCCTACTTGGTTCTGAGAGCCAGGGAGACACGGCCTTGGTGGAGGACACAACCTTTAGTATGTGCAGAACATTGGTGCAGAGCCCACGGGCATTGACTGCACTCGTGAGCAGAGTGTTCACGGGTGAAGCGACGCTCTGTAATTCAATGTCCATTTGCCTTTATGCTTTCTGCCTTCACCCTTCAAGCTGGTTTATCAAGCACACTGAATGTTGTGTGCTACCCAGTGACCCGGGTGAGAAGTTACTGTTCTCCGAGAGCTGATGTTTGCAAAGAGACTGAGATATGTCAGCTTTCCCAGGAAGCCATGCGTAAGTGCCTCAGAACCACTGAAAGAGTGGTTCTGGGAGGAAGCAGGTCTGGTCCGGACTTGCAGAAGCGTTATGAAGAGGGAACATGAGTCTCCGGAGACCTGTACAGATGGCGTTCAGATGCAGTACTGGGAGAGCGGGATGGGGTGAAAAGGTCCAGGGTGGGGACGGGAAGCTTGTCACACCTTATTTGACAAAGAATTTAAGGCAGTTTGCGATTTGCAACAGTGGAATGGCTGCTGATCATTTTTTCTCTAAGTGAACACATCAAAGCAGATGCAAAGTAAACATGATGAGGCCAGGGGTGGTATGAGGCTGCACCAGTGGCTCTGCCCAGCAGAGTCAGCAGACAGGGCGCTGGGGCGTGTGTGCGCATGTGTACGTACACACACGCGCATGCATGCATGCATGCATGCTACTTGTTCAGCGGCTAGACACAGTAGTATGGTCTGAAAGAACAATTGGCCTGGGTCCTCCCTGGAGTGTTCTCCTAGTGTAGTGAACAGAGCATATCCACACTGCCACCCTCACAGTGAACGAGGTACTGTTCCTCAGGAGAAATCTTCCTTTATGAAGGCTAGGTAGTAGTGACTTGTTTCAGGAATTCTATTGTTTAATTCTTCCTTTGCCCTGTAAAACAAATGATATCAGTATAACTCTCCCCCTTTTACTGAAAAGGTGCAAATAATCATGTAGGCTCAGACTTGCTGACAGCACTGTTTCAAATTCAGGTCTTCTGGCCCCAGAGCCAGAGTGCAGAGTGCCCTCGGTAAGAAGGATCCCCAGGCTCAGGGTTCACACAGTGTCTTGGAAGAGGGTCTTCACTGCTCCCTATTTTACAAGCAGTTAGGAATAGGGGTTAGAGGTGACCTAGTGTTTCAGAGTAGAGAACACTCAGGGACTCGTCCTCATTTGTACCCAGGAATCAAGAAGTAGGAGACAGCTGTCTAGAGGGAAAGACTGTCTACCAGAAAATGGAGCTGGCAGTCACCAGAGGAGATGCATGGGGCCTTTTCTCTGATTGGGAGGCTCCCTTCTCAGCCACACCCTTGAGAGAAAACTTGAGAGGGAGACTGCTCACTCAGCTGGCGAGGAGGAGGTTGGATGATGGGATGTGCACAGGTAGCCTGGAGCTCCTGACTGAAAGGAAGAGCGGGCCTTCACTGGCTTCGCTGTGCTGCTTCCTGTGGGATTCTCAGAGCCGTGCTGCAGGAGGTAGGCTCAGGCTGGCCTGCCTTTTCCTCAGGCTGAGTGGGATTAGAAGGCCAGGAAAAGGGGCATCCTGGGTCCTCCTGATGGAACAAGAAGAAAGATGCAAGAAACCAAGCAGTGCAAGACTGCTACACTCGCGTGGTTGAATAGAAGCATTCCAAAGAGTGTTTTTTTTTGGTTTTTTTTTTAATACAAATATCACAAACGGTGATGTGTTTTGGTGCTGCCAGAGTCGTCTTTTATGAAAGTCTTGGCATTCTTAAAACCAGTCCGTGAGTAATTGAGAAGGCCAATGCGGTCAGAGCAAGACTCATCTGTACTTAACCATTTCCAAGTGCTTAACGTTCTGGCCAACTCTGCTGCAACAGAAAATGCAGTTAACTGTGCCGCTCTAGCTTGTGAATGAAGAGCTGGCATGAGACTAAGCATCCCCTTTCTGTATAGTTCTCAGTACATTTTTGGAAGCTATAAAATAGAAATGATGTAATTCTTAAAAAAAAAAAGTGACTTGGCTTACCACACATGTGAGGGAGGCAGACTAGAGGAGCCCCGGTCACTAATTCCTCAGCTCAGCTTTAGAGTGATTTAGAAGTGCTGTTTACTTTGTATACTCCCAGCATAAAGCGGCTGGTGTGAAAGCTCGAGTCAGCTTTGCTGGCCTAACAATGGCACAGATGTGTGTCAGAATTGACCCTCAAAAGACCCACCTGTGGGTTTTAGCAAATCATGTTGATAGGTGCCAAGTCTCAGTCTTTATAAGAACCAGTTTTTAATTGTTGAGGGAACCTCTTTCAAGCGCCAGGTCGACTGTTCACTTCAATTTTCAGTCAAAAGAGTCAAAGTAGGTGGAGAAGCAGCACTGTGGTAGGTCTTTGGCCGTGTGGCCAGAGGCGAAAAGGCTGTGGGGGTGAAGACCAGGTACCGAGCACGCTGAAGACAGGACGTGGGCGACGACTTGAAATCTAAGGGGAAATCTTCATTGTGTGTGTTGGTGGTGGTCTCGTCACGGGAAAATAGCTACCTTCTTGATGGTGCTGAGAGCACAGGCATTCTAACCCTGATCCCAGGAAACAGCCTTACTGTGAGTGGAATGGAAGAAGCAGCAAAAAACAAACAAACAAACAAAAAACCGGCTGATGTTGACATTTTACCTGTGTGGTGTGTTCCCCGTGAGCCAGTATTTTAAGTTTGTGGAAACATAAGCAGAGTCCAGACTATTGGTGAAGTCACGTGATTGGAGTCAATACTTCTTGGCTGCAGGATAAATTCTTCCTCCTAAAATTGCCATTGCTTTTATTTTGTGAAGACTTGATTTTTTTTTTCTTTTTTTAAATCTATGTTTTGATTAGAGACAGAAATTGAGAGTCAGGTGGGGGAGAGACAGGCATGCAAGCTCCGTTTACCACTTGTGAAGCTTCCCACCCCCCACAGGTGAGGACGGGGGCTTGAGCGCTGGAGTGGCTGCACCTGGTCAGGTACACCAGTGCCCAGCCCCCCATTGCTTTTACTCTCAATCATGATTTTCAGGCTCCGGCCAAACCACCCTGGATACACCTGAGCTTGTCTACTCATGACATTCTGGTATTTCTAACACAGAGTTAACGCTGCACCCCTTTTCTCTGTTTGCTACTTGACCATTAAGAGTTGCTGTCACATGTTAGCAGTCACGGATAATGCTGCTGTGAACGGCTGTGTTCGTGTTTGTGTGAGGACATAGGTTTTCAGTTTTCCTGGATAACATAGACAGACGAGGGATTAAGTACTGGGTGTCTGTCTGTCTGTCTCTCTCTCTCTCTCTCTCTGTATTGTTTTTTTTTAATATTTACTTGTTTTCCCTGTTGTTTCCCTTGTTTATTATTATTGTTGTTATTGATGTCGTCGTCGTTGGATAGGACAGAGAGAAGTGGAGAGAGGGGGGGAGACAGGGAAAGACAGACACCTGCAGACCTGCTTCACCGCCTGTGAAGCGACTCCCCTGCAGGTGGGGACCCAGGGACTCAAACCAGGATCCTTAAGCCGGTCCTTGCGCTTTGTGTCGTGTGCACTTAACCCGCTGCGCTACTGCCTGACCCCTTGGGTCTCTCTTTACATTTGAGGAACGGCAAAGCCTTTTCAGCGCCGCTTCTGTCTTTGTACCGCCCACCACCTCAGCAACCTTTCTTATTTTTGACTGACAGTTCTCCTTACTGTCACCTTTGTGGGAAGTAACGTGTTTTATTGGGGTTTCTCCTCTCCCACCCCCACCCCCCAACTAATGCTGTTGAGCATTTTCTCATTTTCTTCTCTTTGGAGATAAGTCTGTCTAGGTCCTATGCCCATTTTTAAGTTGGATTACTTTTATCATTGAGCTGTACAAGCACATTATAAATTCTGTATAGTAACCCTTAAATGACAGCTAGTTTGCAGACATCATTTCACATTATGTTGATTATCTTTTCACTTTCTTTTTTTGAGTTTTTTTTGGGGGGAATTAATGTTTTACATTTAACAGTAAGTGCAATGGTTTGTACACGCATAACATTCCCCAGTTTCCCATGTAACAATACAACCCCCACTAGGTCCTCTGAATCCTTCTTGGACCTTTATTCTCACCACCCACCCCAGAGTCTCTTTCACTTTGGTGCGATACGCCAACTCCAGTTCAGGTTCTACTTGTGTTTTCGTGTCTGATCTTGTTTTTCAACTTCTGCCTGAGAGTGAGATCATCCCATATTCAGCCTTCTGCTTCTGACTTACTTCACTCAACATGATTTTTTTCAAGGTCCATCCAAGATCGGCTGAAAATGGTGAAGTCACCATTTTTTTTACAGCTGAGTAGTATTCCATTGTGTATATATACCACAACTTGCTCAGCCACTCATCTGTTGTTGGACACCTGGGTTGCTTCCAGGTTTTGGCTATTACAAATTGTGTTACCAAGAACATATGTGTACACAGATCATTTTGGATGGATATGATGGGTTCCTTAGGATGTATCCCCAGGAGAGGAATTGCAGGGTCATAGGGTAGGTCCATTTCTAGCCTTCTGAGAGTTCTCCAGACTGTTCTCCACAGAGGTTGGACCAATTGACATTCCCACCAGCAGTGCAGGAGGGTTCCTTTGTCCCCACACCCTCACCAGCATTTGCTGCTATTACCTTTTCTGATGTATGACATTCTCACAGGAGTGAAGTGGGTATCTCATTGTTGTCTTGATTTGCATTTCTCTGACAATCAGAGACTTGGAGCATTTTTTCATGTGTTTCTCAGCCTTTTGGATCTCTTTGGTGGTGAATATTCTGTCCATGTCCTCCCCCCATTTTTGGATGGGGTTGTTTTGTTGTTGAGTTTGGCAAGCTCTTCATATATGTTTGTTATTAAACTCTTGTTTGATGTATGGCATGTAAAAATCTACTCCCATTCTGTGAGGTGTCTCTTGGTTTGGGTAGTGGTTTCTTTTGCTGTGAAGAAGCTTTTAAATTTGATGTAGTCCCATAGGTTTATACTTGCCTTTCCCATAGGTTTATACTTGCCTTAGTCGTCTTTGCAATTGGATTCGTTTCATTGAAGATGTCTTTAAAATGTATTCTGAAGAGTTCTGCCAATATTTTCTTCTAAGTATCTGAAAATATCTGAAAGAATCTAAGTTTGTGGTCTAACTTCCAAATCCTTGATCCACTTGGAATTTACTTTTGTATTTGGTGAAATACAGTGGTTCAGTTTCATTCTTCTGCATGTTTCAAGCCATTGTTTCCAACACCATTTGTTGAAGAGACTCTGCTTTCCCCATGTAATAGTCTGAGCCCCTTTGTCAAAGATTAGATGTCCATAAGTGTGGGGATCTTTTCATTTTCTTCATGTGTCTTATAAAGCAAAAAAGGTCTTAATTTTGGTGTGTGTGTGTGTGTGTGTGTGTGATGTGTGTGATGTGTCATAGCAGGGAATCCTTAGGCCCTAATACAAGGTCATGAAAACCAGCACCTGGCATCTTTTGAAGAGTTTCGCAGATGCCACTTTTACATTTAAATTCTGATGCACGTAGAGTTTTTATGTGTAGTAGACAGGACCCCACTTTTTTATTTTGTACATGGCTGTCCATTTTCCAATACCATTTGTTGAAAAAAAAATTTTTTTTTTTTGCCTCCAGTGTTACCACTGGGGCTCTGTGCTGACACCATGAATCCACTGCACCCATAGGCCATTTTTTTCCCATTTTATCGGATAAGGCAGAGAAATTGAGATGAGAGCGAAAGATAAGACACCTGCAGACCTGCTTCACCGCTTATGAAGTGTCCTACGCCTTACAGGTGGGGAGCCAGGGACTCAAACCAGGAGCTTTGCTCGGCTCCTTGCACTACATTAAGTGGCCTTGGCACTCTTGTCAGAGGTCAGGCATAGACATGCAGGTTTATTTCTGGACTCTCAGTTCTGTTTCACTGATGTATACGTCTACTCAAGCCAAAGTCCCCTTGTTGCTGTGGCTTTTCAGTTTCGAAAGCAAGCAGTAAGAGTGCTTGTCAAATTTACCCATTTAATTGTGGTTATTTATAATAGAGCTAAGGGTTTGTAGAATTGACCTATCACCGGAACAGGTTCTGACCTGGTTTCTTAGAGCTGGTTCCACAGATGGTGTCATCCATGAAGAGCCAGGCCTGGGTCTGGTTTGGCCTTTGCATCGTGGCCGACAAAGCTTCACCAGATGGCCAGCTCCCACTCAGCCTCACGTGTCTTGCACTGTGGTGGCAAAGCCCTGGCAGCAGCTTTGCAGTGCCTATACTGCACGTGAAGAGGAAGAGGAGTAGGCCCTGTAGGTGGCAGATTCGGGTCCAGGTGGGTGTGGGTGTGGGCAAGAGCATGGCATGACACCCAGGTGTTACTATTCACCTCCTTTGTCTGTAAGGACACTTGCTTGGCTAGTGTCAGCCCAGGTTCAGGCCCAGGGGACCCCCCCCACCCCAGTTGATATGTTTGTGCTGTCCTATTTCATGCTCTGCCTCTCTGCTTCTATGGGGGGGGGGGCACGGGGGTCATGCTATTCTGTGTGTTCCAAGCATGGCTCCTCAGAGTCATGACTCCGCTGCATTTTTTGGGTCACTAAGCATAATTACACACAGTCTTTCACTATAACACACAGTCTTTCACTATAGCCAAGTTCCAAGTGTTAGACACACTGCAAAGAGCTTAATTTTTGTCGAATCCTAATGGATAGCTGTGATGATTTCTCACACATCTAAAAAATATCCTTCAACATACGCTGGAGAGTATGTTTGTGTAAGCTTGATGCTAAGGGTCTTGTTGTTTGGGAAGTTCTGTGTATTTATTTTGCTATTAGAACGATTAAATCGATGGCTTCAAACTCCCAATATGTGGAGATTTCGTCTGTTGTTATGTGGTGCCAGGAAATGAACGCAGGGCTTTGTACATGGAAGTCTCCTGCTGTTCCTTTCAGCTGCAGCCTAGGCCATGGGAAGTAAGTTTAAGTTCTACTGGGAAAGTCACACACAAGGTTGGGATAACAGTCTTTTCGGTGCAGATTGCCTATTTCTTTCCTGTTAGGAGGTGACACTCAGCATTGGGTTTTTTTGGCTTTGTTTTTTCCTGCCACCAGGGCTATCACTAGAACTTAGTGCCTACATGGTAGATCCACTGCTCTTAGCTGTCATCTTTTATTATTTTTTTTTCCTTTATTTGAAGTTGATTGAAGTTGAAAGTGGAGGGAGAGGGGGAGAGACAGAGAGGACGCAGTACACTAAGATGTGTGCTGAAGCAGGTGCGCTACCACCCGCCCCCCCCATCAGATTGCTTTAAGCTTCTGAGTTATTTTTTACATGAAATCTGCATTCCTATGGATAAGTTTCTATTAAGTTGTGAGGTGGACAGATCTTAACCAAAGAGAACAAAATAAAGACTCCGAACAGTTGATGAAAGTACTTGGTGACCTGGTACAGTTGGGGAGGGGTGCTGATTTAATGAATGAAGCACATACTTTGTAAGTTCAATCCCCAGTGTGGCATGTGACTAGAGCAGTACTCTGGTCTGCATCTCTCTCTCTCTCTGTCTCTCTCTAGAAAAAAAACTTCATGATTTAGTCCACATAGTCTCAACACAAATTGAAAACCCAACGAAACTGCCCTAGAGGGAGGGCGATGGTGTTAGGGTGATTGCTTGTGCCGGCAGGCCTGCTGCTCCGACTAGGTAACGGGCACCACGCACGACTAATGACCACACCGCTGGTCTACAAACAGAGGCAGCTCGCAGTTCCTCACGGCCTATTTCTAAGATAAAATCCGTTTTTCTTTTTTCTGTGGTGCTGCCCAATTCAGGGGAGTGTGGAACTGCTCCACTTGTGGAACACACCCTCTGAGCCAGGCTTGTCACCTGAGGCCTGATGACATCACCAGCAGCCTGGCCCCCAAAAGGGTGACACCTGGTTTACAAGGCCTTGCTTTGAAGAGATTAGTTTTTGAGGTTCTGCATAAGAGTTTGTGTAGGGAGGGAGGGAAAAACAGCTGTGTGTGGGTTAATGTTAGGGGAATCGCTGCTTTATGTGCCCGGGCATGCTGCTGAGTTGTGTCTTCCAGAGCATGTGTGTCCTTTGCTTCCTGGTAGTTATTTGTTACTTGTAGGTCGGGATGGTAATGCCTGTATTTGTATCAGTCTCTTGCTTTCTTTCTTTCTTTTAATATTTATTTAGTTTCCCCTTTTTGTTGCCCTTGTCGTTTTTATTGTTGTTGTAGTTATTGTTGTTATTGATGTCTTCGTTGTCAGA
Source organism: Erinaceus europaeus (assembly GCF_950295315.1). Classification (NCBI taxonomy): domain Eukaryota; kingdom Metazoa; phylum Chordata; class Mammalia; order Eulipotyphla; family Erinaceidae; genus Erinaceus; species Erinaceus europaeus. The sequence continues at coordinate 13,057,923 of NC_080165.1, read as the reverse complement.
TAGGACAGAGAGAAATGGAGAGAGGAGGGGAAGACAGAGGGGGAGAGAAAGACAGACACCTGCAGACCGGCTTCACCATCTGTGAAGCGACACCCCTGCAGGCGGGGAGCCGGGGGCTCGAACCAGGATCCTTAACACTGGTCTTTGTACTTTACGCCATGTGCGCTTAACCCACTGCACCGCCGGCTGACTCCCTTTTATATATATATATATTTTTTTTTTCCCCTTTTTGTTGCCCTTATTGTTTTTGGTCTCTTGCTTTATTAAACACCTTCAGGGAAAAGCTGCTCTCAAAAGTGCTCAGTTGTCATCTTGTTATAGCTTTGCTTTTATCCTGAGATCTCTTTTAATGAAAATGTTCACCTTGGTCTAGAAGTACTTGTTCAGTTCCTATCAGCTAACTTTAACTTCAGAGTTATTTCCTGGGGCTACAGTCACCACCAGCTTGGCCTGACTGGAGGTAATGGTGCTTACCAGCAGGCTCTACCTATGTGGCTGGACCATCCCTGTGGCTCCTACAGGCCTACGGGAGACTCATAGGGAGTCATTTATCTGGAACATCAGTATGCATTATGCAACAGTAAAATCAATGTAGGAGTTGTCCTGGCTTGGATTTTTCTTTTAAATATTTGCCGGGCTAACGTGCAAGGCTTTCAAAGGGCAGACCCGGAAGTGGCAAGTCGGAAACGGAAATGGCTAGGAAAAGGGCGGAGAAAGGCAAAAGGGACTGGAAAGGCAAAAACTTCCTTAGCAACTGTTCCGAGTGTTTTAACTGTTAGGATCAATACTACCCTGGAGGCAGGGAGGGTCTTGAGGGTAGAAAGAAGATAGATCAATCAAAGGAATGGAATGGGTGGGGATCTTTCAGGCAAAACAGTGATTATATAGATAGATAGTATCAGGTATGCAGGGTGCTTTGTGAGCCCTGCCGAGCTCAACCACAGCCTCGCAATTTCCCAACAAATATTTATTTATTCCCTTTTGTTGCCCTTGTTTTATTGTTGTTTCTGATGTCATTGTTGTTGGATAGGACAGAGAGAAATGGAGAGAGAAAGGGGAAGACAGAGAGCAGGAGAGAAAAATAAACACCTGCAGACCTGCTTCACTGCCTGTGAAGGCGACTCCCCCTGCAGGTGGGGAGCCAGGGACTCGAACCGGGATCCTTACACCTGTCCTTGTGCTTGGCGTCACCTGCGCTTAACCCGCTGGGCTAACACCCAACTCCTGGTTTGAACTTTTTTTATAGCTTAGAGATAGGTGAACACGTTGTCTTTTGAAGTCAAAGACAGTGGCGAAGTCTTACTCATGGTCTGTTGCTGTGGGCTCTGTGACAGAATTAGATCTCCCTGTGAATAGTAACAAATGCATGGTGTTCTTAAACTGAGTATGGATGAACTTTTACCAGAGATGCTAGAAATCTTATTCTCAGACAATGTCTGCATAGCAGAAGAACCAGCTTTTGAGCATTTTAGCCCAGAGTATACTAGATGCAATAAGGAGAGACTGAATTAATTTTACTTGAAGTAGGCCTAGTTATGTTCTACAGGGATCTAGCCAAATGGTATATTCTTGTACTATCTTAAGATTTTAAATAATAGTCATACACTATTAAAAAGGAAACAGAAAAAAGAAATTGGTTGTAATCTTCCTACATTAATAGTTGCAAAGTGGACCGGTTAGTTTTAAAGTGAATGTTATAAGGACTAGTGTTGAGAATTCAAACTTATGTCAAGTAAGATAGAATCATTTTTGCAAAAAATAAGAATGTTGGGCCTCAACATTCAGTCTAAGGCTCTGAGGTCCCAGGTTTAATGCCTCGCTCCACCATAAGCCAGAGCTGAACAGTGCTCTGGTGTCTTGTCTATCTGTCTCTCTGTATGTGTGTGTGTCTCTCCCTCCATATGTATGTATATCATAAAATGTTTACCAGTGTGATAAAATCAGATTCAGCTATTGGAGAATTATGCCATATTAATAGTTTTGGTTATTTTTTTCATTTGTTTCTCTTGTTAATTTTTATTTGTAGCACTACAGAGGATGGTAGATCTGCTTCTTCCTTTTTTAATTGCCACTGGGATTATCATTAGGGCCCGGTGACTGCACTATGCATCCACTGCTCCTGGTGGCCATTTTTCCTTTTTTTTTTAATTTTTCTATTGTCTTTACTTCTTTCTGTTTAATTTCACAGGACAGAGAGATATACTGGGGGGGGGGGAGAGAGAAGGAGAGAGATGCCTGAAGACCTGCTTCACTGCTCCTGAAGCATCCCCCCAATGAGGAAGGCGTGAAGGCTTGAACCTGGGCCTGTGCACATGGCAATGTGAGCACTTAGCCAGATGTGCCACCGCTTGGTGCCCCCCCTTTTTTCTCTTTCCATTTCAGTTTTTATACTTTGTTAACTTTGTAGCATACAGTTTTTGGTAAGTTCTTCCTCTCCACCATTTGACTAGCTTTCAAAGCTGATAATGAACTGAAATGTACTTCATTTAAAGTCTTGCTGGATTTATTCTAGGAACTTCTCCTGGTCTGCTTAGTTAGCATTACCATCACTGTTAATTTTTTCATTATCATAAATAAAGCTGAATAGCTTGAATTTGCATCTGTAATTACACATTGCCCATGCTTGAATAAAGCTTCCCATTAACCTTTTTAAATGATGCCCTTCACTTCTAAGGCATTCCATTTCCTCAGCGCTCTTAACTTTGATTCTAAAATTTTGATTGCCAGTAGCTTTGTAACTACTTTGTTGCCATAAAGTATCTTGAAGAACTGAGTAAAGATGGACACATTTCTTTTTGGTCTACTAAGGGCTTGCTTGTTCCTCTAGAGTCAGGAATTCAGATCCCCTTGGGAATTAGAACTCTCTGAGGAGCACGGCACAATTCAAAATGAAGATTAAACTTGACAGAAAGCTCTTCTCCCATAATGGTGCCGTGGAGCACTGGCCTTCGTGCCTCGGAACTTTAAAATCTGGAAAATGACTCTGAATGGTCTCTCTTTGTACCCTGAGCTGATTATAGATGTTGGCAGTTTATGGTAAGATCGCTAATTGGAGTGTTTCTGTTCCAGAGAAGAAAGATCTTCAAGTTCTTTTTATTCTCCTACTGTCAAAATGTCAGTCAGCAAACTGTATGTCATTAAGAGCAGGCAGGCCTAGTGCTCAGAGCCTCAGGCAGGAGCTTGATGAGGCCAGGACCCTGCCCTTGGGAAGCATACAGACTGTATGTGCACATTAACTGTAAGTTAGCCAGGAGAAATAATTTCCTGGCCTTAGAAACGGAAACAAATAATGTTATTTTAAGGGAACTTTCCCCCTAGAATTGGCTAGAGAAACTTGCACAGCATGTCTTTGGTTTTATTAACCCCTCTCTAACGTTACATTTTAATGTATTTTAAGAGGGTCTTTTCTTCCCTCCCAGATCATAATGATCAGAATTGGCTAGAGAAACGTGTATGTCTTGTCTTTGGTAATCATGTCCCTTCTCCAGCATTACACTTTTCTCCCCTGCTTTCCTATTCTGAGAAAGCCAAGGCAATTTTAGCAGGAAATGGGAGCTTCCATGAAGCTCTCCTCTCCTTTCTGCCGTCTTGTCTCTGTCTCTTTGTTTCTGAAAAAGTTGGTCTGAAGCGGTGAGGTCCCAGCAACAAGCCACCCCCACCCCCACCCCACACATAAACAAAGGGAAAATAGATCATCACATGAACAGTAAAATGGACCTTTGGTGTCTTTATCTATCTGAAAAAGTCATTCCTGAGCTGTGAAGACCCAACAACAGCAGCAGAAAGAGTACATGAAAGTGACTGCGCTATAACATTCTCTTCCTTTGAAGGGCTGAGGACCACAGCAAAATGTGCTTCCCTAAGACTTTTGTGCCTGAGGCTCTGAGGCTCCAGGTTCAATCCCCAACACCCACCATAAACCAGAGCTGAGCAGAGCTCTCTAGTCTTTTCTCCCTAAATCTCTCTCATTAAAATAAGTAAAAAAAATTTTAAATGAATGAATCAGATCCTCATTTAAAAAAACTACCTCTGGATATACTACATTAAATCGAACATCAGTGGAATGTTTATTGCAATGGGAATGATTGTAATTATTCTAACAGGCAAGTGGAGGAGGTAGTAAGTGATCTCTGCCCCACTGGAGTCCTACATGGGCTTCTGCCATTTCTCTGCACCAGATGAGCAAGGCCACCTGGCTGTCATTTTTCACAGGGTCACCCATGTAGGTGTCCCCTGAAGACGGGGGGCTGCCTTCAGGCTTCCAGGGTGCCTGCCTTCTGAGCAGCTGAGATTACTGCAGGAAAAGGGTTTTCCTGGCATTGCTAATGGCCCAAGAACTCCAGGCTGTGTGGAGTGTAGAGGAAAAGCAGATGGACTTCCAGAGGCCTGGCTATGCAGCAGCAGCTGCCACATGTCGGTTCCCTGAAAAGTTAGTTAAAGCGATGAGAAATCACCTGAAAACTCACCAAATTACAACTCAGGCCTCTGAAGAAACTCACTTAACCACAGTTGGGTGTGAGTGCATGTGGTCCGTGGAGGAGAAGAGTAGCGGAGAGAGTCTCAGGACAACCAGCACCATTTTGGTAACTACACAGTAGAGCACAGTGTCAGTAGCAGGAAGGCAGGGGACCTCTGGGTGCTTACCCTGGGAACTTAGTGTCACCAGGCTATTGAATTGCCCACAAGAGCTCAGCTGTATTTAAGGAGAGATGTGAGTGAGAAGTAAAGCCATGTGGTTGGTCTGCACAGGCCCCCCCAAAGCTGACTAGGAGAATAAATCCTGTTTGTTCTTTAAAACACTCAAGGTAAAAAAAAGCTGTGGGAGACCATGCTTTTATTGCCAGACTGCAGACATGGCAGTGAGACCCCACATTGACATCACAGGCCATAAACCAGCCCAGTGACGGGTGACAGAACCTCCCCATCTCACTCCCTCTCCATGATACATAGACAGGGAAATACTGTAGCCACAGTGTCACCTGTCGGCACAGCAACAAAAGCCATGCTAAACGTGCAAGCTTAGAAGTAACCGAGCAACGCTGTCTGAAGTTACTAGACTAGGACGTCCACTGTCACCACCATTATGCAGCATAATCCTTGGGGTCCTCGTCACTGCAGTCAGACAAGAAAGAAATACAAAGGTATATTGAAAAGGAAGAAATTCAGCTGTCAGTTTTTGCTGACAAAATTATATGCCTAGAAAACGCCAAAGACTCCACCATAAACTACTGGAAAAAATTAAGTAGCAGATACTAAGTCAATACACAGAAGTCTGTGGCATTTTTGTACACAGGTGAGTCAAGAACGGGAAATGGAGACTCAGTCTCACTCCTGATAAAATCCAAAAGTACTTTGGTAAATCTCGTAAAGGAGGCGAATGACCTGTACATCAAAAGCCACATGACATCAGTAAAAGAGAGATCCGACACACAGAAATAGAAGAATGTTCCTTGTTCCTGGATTGGAAGAATATACATCATTAAAATGGCCATTCTACCAAAAGCAACCTGTAGTTTCAGTGCAGCCCTTCTGAAGATCCCAGTGACATTTTTCAAAGAAATTAAATGACTTGTCCAAAAATTTGTGGAACCCCTTAATAGAACATAGATAGCCAAAGCACTTCTGAGAAGTAAAAGTGGAGGTATCATGCCACCCAACTTCAGGTTATTCTGCAAGGCAACAGTAATTGAAACAGCTTGGTACAGGGGTAAAAAGGGACACTGTGGCCCATGGAACAGAATCAAGAGCCCTCACATGTACAGCCACCTAATCCATAACAAAGGGGCCAACACAGTTTTGTTGCCACATTTTTTTCCCTTTATTGGGGGATTGATGTTTTGCATTTGACAGAGAATACAGTAGTTTCAGTAAAACAATACAACCCCCACTAGGTCCTCTGTCATCCTTTTTGGACCTGTATTCTCCCCCACCCCCACCCCAGAGTCTTTTACATTAGTGCAATGCACCAACTCCAGTTCAGGTTCTACTTGTGTTTTCGTGTCTTATCTTGTTTTTCAACTTCTGCCTGAGAGTGAGATCGTCCCATATTCATCCTCCTGTTTCTGACTTATTTCACTTCACATGATTTCTTCAAGCGCCATCCAAGATGGGCTGAAAATGGTGAATTCACTATTTTTAATAGCTGAGTAGTATTCCATTGTGTATGTAGACCACAACTTGCTCAGCTGCTCATCTGTTGTCGGACACCTGGGTTGCTTCCAAGTTGGGCCAAAACAATTTAAAGAGGTAAAGAAAGTTTCTTCAACAAACTGAATGGCCACATGTAGCAGAGTGAAGCCAGGGGGCCAGGCAGTGGCACTTGGCAGTTAAGCGTATGCGTTTGAGCCGTGTCCCCACCTGCAGCAGGGACGCTTCATGGGTGGTGAAGCAGGTCTGCACTCCTCTCTGTCTTTATGCCTCTCTATCCCCCCCTTCTCTCTTAATTTCTCTCTGTCATATTGAATAAAATTGGCGGGGGGTGGTGCCAGGAGCGCCATTTTTGATTTGCTTTTTCTTTGAACAGTAACAGCATGGTGTACATCATCTGTAACTCTGAAAAGTGATGTCTTTCATCCTGTCATGGGCAAAGATAGTAAATAATAACCTCGGGTATTACATAGTTGCAGTCGACAGATGTAGGGGGGAGGAGGTACAGGACATGGAGATAGTTTCTGCCCAGACCTGTTCGTATGCAGGATGCGGAACACCAGTGGTGACTTTCGGTGACTCAGCTCAGCCTGGTTACCAGCAGCAGGCCGTCCCTTTCCTTGATGACCCCTTCCTGCCACGTTGCTTCAGATTCTCTTAAAATCTAATAAGGAAGTCAGTGGGTGGTGCATCGGATTAAGTGCACATAGTATGAAGCACCCGGACCCTCACAAGGAGCCCAGTTCGAGCCCTCGGATCCCCCCCCAGCTGGGGAGGGGGTCACTTCACAAGTGGTGAAGCAGGTCTGCAGGTGTCCCTTTCTCTCCTCTACTTACCCTCCCCTCTCAATTTCTGTCTTATTGGAAAGGAAAAAAAAATAACCTACCCGAAGTGGTATGTTTGTAGTGCTCTCACCAAGCCCCAGCAACTAGAGGCAAAAGAAAAGAAAAGAAAAGAAAAGAAAAGAAAAGAAAAGAAAAGAAAAGAAAAGAAAAGAAAAGAAAAGAAAAGAAAAACTTTGAAAGAGTTGTCGGTGAGTAGACCTGTTCCAGGGAAAGGAAATTAATCAGAATGTAAAAGTATTTACTTTCCTGAAGTGACTTAACTGTGAAAAGTTAAAATACAACACAGGGACCAGCCAGTAGATGATTTCCATATTTGAGGCTGTTGTGGCCTGTGAAGTGAATGCAGATTCTCAGGAGGGACACGGGAAGACCTGTCAGTATGGCCAGAGCCTCCAGCCCCCGGATGATGGACGCACTGCGTTCTTCACCTGTCTCACTTCGTCTGTTTCAGCCTCTTCTTCGGTTCTTTCCAGTGTTGTTCTCGCATCATTCCCCACCCCTCCTGCTCACTTGCTTACCTGTGCCAGTTTTTGTACCGTAACGAGTCTTCCTCCCATTTGGAGAATGTTCCCAAAACCTGATCTTGGTCCTTTTTTACCTTTAGCCCCTGCCTTTGGGCCAACCAAAACATCCTGTTTCAAGCCGCACGTGTGCAGTACCAGTGAAAGAGACCAACCCCTAGGGCATAGAGATAGCTCGCCCTAGTAGGGTGCATGCCTTCCTTCCCCTGCACGGGCCCTGAGATCACGCTCTGGTGACACGTGGAGGTGTCATGATGGACAGCACAGAGGCAGGGGGAGCTCCACGGATGTAGAGCTGTGCTGTGGCGTCTCTCCCTCAAACAGATGAATGAGGAACATCAGAAGGGTGGTATTCCATGTGTGGCCTGTGTATATGGGGCCTCAACACCACACACACAGCCACAGAAACAGGTACCAGACCATTTGTGGCGTGCCTTGGAACCACACAGGACACGGCCGGTTGAAAACCCTGGCTGCAGCACGTGCCGCACTTCATACTCACGTATCCCACTGTGGCGTGTCTGTCCCTTGATGAGTGATCCTTGGTTTAATGGGAATGATCTTGGGGTTTGGGAGATTATTAATTCTGAGTTGATTTAAAGTTCTTTGGCCTCATTATTTGCCATTTCCTTTTTTTTTTTTTTAATCTCAAAATGCTGTCTTTCCTTTTAAGTTCCCTAATTGCTTCTTGTACTTACTCAGGTTGGTTCTCTCTGAAGTTACTAGTAAACAGTTTTTAATTGAAGAAGCCAATTCATATTCTTTCTTTTGCTTCCTAATTCTGTGTTGAGATTTTTTAACTCCTGTAATTTTCTATTTACCTGCCATCAGTATTTTTCTTCTTTTTTCTTTTTTATATTTATTTTCCCTTTTGTTGCCCTTGTTGTTTTTCATTGTTGTTGTAGTTATTGTTGTTGACGTCGTCATCATTGTTGGATAGGACAGAGAGAGAAGGAGAGAGGGAGGGGAAGACAGAGAGGGGGAGAGAAAGACAGACACCCGCAGACCTGCTTCACCACCTGTGAAGCGACTCCCCTGCAGGTGGGGAGCCCAGGGCTCGAAGGGGGGGGATCTTAGCGCCACACGCGCTTAACCCGCTGCACTGCTGCCCGACTCTCTTGCCATCAGTATTTTTCTTGGATTACAGAGTTATTTAGTGATTTCAGTGAATCATTTGCGTGTTTCATAGAGGTTTTCTTTTGCCTTTTTAAAGAATTAACTTTTAGGTTGGGTGCACATGTCACAGTGCACAAGAATCTGGGCTCAAGCCCCCATGGTCCTCGCATATAAAGGCAGCAGGTGTCCCGCCATTCCTTCCCTCTCAATTTCTCTGTCTCTATCCGAGATAGGTACATAAAGTTCAAAAATTCCGGAACTGGGAGGTAGTGCAGCAGGTTAAGCGCAAATGGCACAAAGTGCAAGGGCCGGCTTAAGGATCCTGGTTCAAGCCCCCAGCTCCCCACCTGCAGGGGAGTCGCTTCACAGGCGGTGAAGCAGGTCTGCAGGTGTCTGTCTTTCTCTCCCCCTCTCTGTCTTCCCCTCCTCTCTCCATTTCTCTCTGCCTTATCCAGCAATGGCTATAACAATTACAACAAGTGCAGCAACAACAAAGGCAATAAAATGGGAAAAATAGCCTCCAGAAGCAGTGGATTTGTAGGTCAGGCACCAAGCCCCAACAATAACCCTGGAAACAAAACAAACAAAAAAATCAGAATTTCAAAAAAAAAAAAATACTATTAAAGACCAAAAAGAATTAACAGTTTGGAGACCAGATGCCTGCATCACCACATGCTCAGCCCAGGCTTGATCCCTGGCACATGGAAGGAAGTTTTGGTGCTGCGGTGTCTCTCCCCCACCGTGTGTGTCTCTGGAACTGGGAAATCACACTTTTATGAGGCCCTGGTTTTACCGTAACTAGATAAAGACAAAAGGGGGATGAATGCCGAATACTTTTAACAAAAAAAAAGAGCATGAAGAATTAACTGTGGGAACTTTGAGTGTGGGTACTGTGCCAGTTGTCTTGTGGGTCCAGAGTGTCACGGCTCCTCCGTCTAGACGCAGGTTGGCTCTGGCTCTCACGACCTGAAGTGCTAGTGGTTCTTCTCCCTGCAAGCCGAGCAGTGGGTCCTTAAGTCTTCTCAAAAAAGAAAGAGGTGCAAAAGAGACTCTTACATGAACAAATCCCTGTGCCCTGCACATGTGGGTGTCCATTCGTGGTGGTGTTGCTGATGGTAATGTTTTCTAGGAGAAATTCCTCAGTCATTTGCTGAGCTTTGCTGACAACCCATTTTCATTACTAGATGTTGTAATGGAGGGTTAATACCTATACATTGTACCATTTTGGGATACAAATACCTAGGACTCAACCCTGGAGTAGATAATTACCATTTTATAATGGAGTAGGTCACAAATAATTTTCCAGTTGCTACTCTTTATCCTACTTGGGGACCTTTGCTTTGAAAGGCCCACATCCACACTCCTCAGCTGACTTCTGACTGGGGGTGTTCGTAGAATTAGGAGCCCGGGAAGAAATCTGGCCAGTATTCTCCCCACCCACCCACCCACCCACCCCAGAGTCTTTTACTTTGGTGTAATACTCCAATTCCATTTCAGGTTCGACTTGTGTTTTCTTTTCTAATCTTGTTTTTCAACTTCGGCCTGAGAGTGAGATCATCCCATATTCATCCTTCAGTTTCTGACTTATTTCACCCAACATGATTTTTTCAAGGTTCATCCAAGATCGGCTGAAAATGGTGAAGTCACCATTTTTTACAGCTGAGTAGTATTCCATTGTGTATATATACCACAACTTGCTCAGCCACTCATCTGTTGTTGGACACCTGGGTTGCTTCCAGGTTTTGGCTATTACAACTTGTGCTGCCAAGAACATATGTGTACACAGATCTTTTTGGATGGATGTGTTGGGTTCCTTAAGATATATCCCCAGGAGGGGAATTGCAGGGTCATAGGGTAGGTCCATTTCTAGCCTTCTGAGAGTTCTCCAGACTGTTCTCCACAGAGGTTGGACCAATTGACATTCCCACCAGCAGTGCAGGAGGGTTCCTTTGTCCCCACACCCTCTCCAGCATTTGCTGCTATTACCTTTTCTGATGTATGACATTCTCACAGGAGTGAAGTGATATCTCATTGTTGTCTAATTTTACATTTGGTTGTCTTTATTCCATCATGAATTTTCTTATATATCCTGGTATGTTTGGTGAATAGTGTTGAATGAAGACTGGAGCTTGAGGCTGGGTGGTAGCACACCTGTTTGAGCGCTCATATTACAATGCACAAGGACCAGTGTTCAAGCCCCCAGTCCCTACCTGCAGGGCAAAAGCTTTACAAGTTGTGAAGCAGGGCTGCAGGTATCTCTCTGTTTCTCCCCCTCTCAACCTTTCCCCTTCTCTCAATTTCTGGCTGTCTCTATGAAAGAAAGAAAGAGAGAGAGAGGGAGAGAGAAAGAAAATAGAAAAAGACTTGAGCTTTTAAAAATAATAATAGCCAGGGACTAGGTGGTGGCGCACATGTTACAGTGCACCAGGACCCAGGTTTGAGCCCCTGGCCCTCACCTGCAGGGGGGAAAGCTTCACAAGTGGTGAAGCAGTGCTGCAGGTGTCTCTCTGTCTCTATCTCCCCCTTCCCTCTCAATTTCTGTTTCTATCCAGCAAATAAAGATTTAAAAAAAAATTTAGGGAGTCGGGCTGTAGCGCAGCGGGTTAAGTGCAGGTGGCGCAAAGCACAAGGACCAGAGTAAGGATCCCAGTTCGAACCCCGGCTCCCCACCTGCAGGGAAGTCGCTTCACAGGCAGTGAAGCAGGTCTTTCTCTCCTCTTCTCTGTCTTCCCCTCCTCTCTCCATTTCTCTCTGTCCTATCCAACAACGACAACAACAATAATAACTACAACAATAAAACAACAAGGGAAACAAAAGGGAATAAATAAATAAAGTAAATATTAAAAAAATTTTTAAAGAAGCATCTTTAAAAATAATAATAATAGCCAGGTACTTCACAACCATAGAGGGAATGGTCGATAACTGCTTAGATCATCATAGAGACTGTTCCTAAATTAATTCTGACTAGTCATTTTCACCTGTATTAGAACTATGTCCTAGATAAAGCTATATGATTATAACTAGCAGGGTTAGAAGCTTGTTAGTTATAATCACCCACTATCCAAAAATTATCTTCCAGTGAAATCTTTACCACTAAGATCTTTATTGGGAGCTATTAGAGTTAAAATTGGGGGTGAGGTTAACTTTTTAGTGATTGGTGGTAACAGACCAGGATAGTGGAAATAAGTAAAACTAGTGTGTTTTGTGTACTCTGTATCCACTTCTGATATCAAAGTTAAATCATCAAAAAATGGTCCATTTCGTTGCCTTAATTCTAAAACTGCATTACTTCTATACTCAGCTTTCTTTTCTTCTATCAAATCATGTTTGTTTGTGTATGAGAAAGTGAGTGAGAAGCAGAGTCCCTCTGGTGTCTGTATTGCCAGGGAGCAAACTCAGGACTTCATGCGTAAGGTTCTAACTTCCATCCACTGCGCCGTGCTCAGCTTTATCTTGCCCTGTTTCCAGAGTCAAATCTTTAATTAATTTTTTTCTACCTTTGCTACTTTGTGTTTCTTTTTGCTTCTGCTGCATCATTTAGTCTCATTCATATTTTCCCAGAAATCTGCCCAATTTTCAAAGACCATCTAATGTATTTGCCTGTTACATGCAGAGAGGTTTTGCTTTGTCAGATTGGTATGATAGGAAGCCTGCTCTCATCTCTAGGTCTCTGTTAACTGGTTTTATCTGAAAGCTATTTTCTTACTTTACATATCTCTAGTGATTTCAAAGTCCTGAGCATTGAGAAATTTACATTTGGGGGAATGATGTATTTCTTGGTGGCTTCCTGCTATGGAAGGATTTTAGGCTTCGAGGCCATGCCTAGTCTTTATATGTGACCTTCAAACAGTCCCATGGACCTGTCTGTGGTTCTGCAAATAAAGCATGGGTTCATTATGTCTGCTCTGGGAAACCACAGGGTGTAACCTGCCCATGGTCACTCTGATGCCGTCATGGTCCCTGCAGTTGGGATGGACAGAATTTGGTCCTGGCCGCCCGCTGTGCCCATATTTCTGTACCCACCTCTGTGTTCAGACGCAGCGCCCCCGGGAACTTCAGTGCAGGTACGGAGCTGCTATGCCGGAACAGGTGCGGAACAGGGGGCCAACTCTTACAGAGCCAGGCAGTTGTCACCTGCCCTTGTCAGCCTGTGTCCTCTCTGAGTCACCTGTCTCCCCCAGGCTGCACAGGGTTATCCTGATGGGATCTCTAATCACGCAAGGCGTCTTTCTCATCAGCCATCACCTAAGCAACCCAGTGCCATCACTAACAGGTGGGCCTCTCTTCCTGAACACACGTTTTCTAAGATTCTTAATTTGAATAGGTGTGTCTTCAGTTTTCATCTTTCAGTTTACCTCTGGCAGGCTCCTGCCCTCCTTGCTCTAGTGAAGCAATTTGCATGTGTTTGTTAACAGCCTCTGGTCTGCCTGCCTCTCCTCTCCGCCTCTTAGCAGTGTACCGCTACTGTTGACAGGTGCTCAGTCTCTGGATGTCCTTTCCTTTCTTTTGGAATTCAGTTACTACTTTCCTGCTTACACAGGTTCACACTCGTCCTTTGAAGTTCCTCCCTCAGTCACCCCTCATTTCTGCACACCAGTGCCAGATGCTTAGCTGTGTCCCTGCCCTCTCCTGTGCCATGACTGAGCTCTGGAACATCTTTACCTGAATGACTTCCAGGCACAAAACCAAATCTCTCTTTCTCCACCCCACCCCCATAGCTTCAGACGTGTGGATGTATTTCTCCCGAGTGCCTGTTCAGTGGCTCCGAAGCATCTAGGATCCATTTCTCTGTACTCCGGCAGATTGTTGGCTCCAGCTGTAGTGAAGTGGGCGGCTAAAGAATAGGGAAGGTGTAGCCGGCAAGTGTCGGTCCTTGTGAGGCTGTGCCGGCATGAGGATGAAGGGGAGAGACCAAGACGAGGAAAGTAGAGAGGGTTTTGTTTGTTTGTTATTATCTTCATTTTACAAAATTACATGTCAGCAGGGGTTAAATCCACACCATCCCCACCACCAGAGTTCTGAATCTTCAGTCTCCCCACTGCAAGCCACCACAGTTCCACTAAGGTTGTAGACATGGGCCAACCCATCATCTCTGCAACTATCTGTCCACATTTATACATCATTGCCCCCTTTTTTTCTGATTCAATCCGTAGAGAGGATTTTTCAAGTGTGAAAGGTATCAGAAGACAATTTTCATATAGATTAATCTGGTGGGGCAGCTTGAGTCTTCAAAGAAGGATCTCTGCTATTGGCAGCCCCCTGCAAAGAAACATCAAATATCTGTGCAGCTGGAGTATTTCAGGTTATAAATCTCCTAGAAAGTGATCCTAGGGCGGGGGTACATAGTGTAATGGTTATGCAAAGAGACTCTTGCCTGAGGCTTCAGAGTCGCACGTTCAATCCTCTGCACCACCATAAGCCAGAGTGGAGCAGTAGAAAGAGAGAAAAGAGGAAGGAAGAGAAGGAAAAGGAGAAAGAGCTGCTCTGCTGCCTTTGACTTGGTGTATCCAAAGTTATAATAAAAGTAAGTTTTTAAAGCACTGAAGGAGATACTGTAATGGCTACACATAACTCTCATACCTGAGGTTCCTAAAGTCCCTAGTTCAGTCTCCTGTACCACCATGATGAGCCAGAGCCATGCAGTGCTCTGGTAAAAAACAACAACGGGGCCGGGTGGTGGCACACCTGGTTGAGCGCACATGCTACAGTGCACAAGGACCCAGGTTCGAGCCCCCGGTCCCCACCTGCAGGGGGAAAGCTTCACAAGTGGTGAAGCAGGACTGCAGGTGTCTCTCTGTCTCTCTCCCTCTCTACCACCCCCTTCCCTCTCAATTTCTGACTGTCTCTATCCAACAAATAAAGAAAAAAAAAAAGGAAAAAAACAACAACAAAATATACAGTGTTTATTGGCAGTGTGAATAGTAAAATGAATTCTAGAGCACCCATTTGCTGGACCAAAAAAGTAAGGAGCCTGTTTCAAAGATCCTGTCAGATGAATAAAAGCAAGACAGGACAGTGCTCTCTCTGTCTGGCGTACAACCATTTGTGTTTTTAATAAGGCACAGGAGAAACGTTGATATTTGACTAAAATGATTTCTATCGCTTTACCAAAATTACTTGATTTCTCTGCGATGTCCGCTCTAAGTCAGGAGGCTAATCCTTTACCTTAATACTTGAATTCTTACCCCACCATATCTCTGTCACTAGGAAAGTGTGAAGTCAAGCACTTGATTATGGTGGCAATGTTACATTCATGAGACCCTAGCCTAAAGACTGACTGAAAAACTGTAAACCGGGTTGATGTCCGGGAACTGATGGGAAGAAAAAAGTAGCAGGAGAGATTGCAGCAGCCTGGTAATGACGGAAGGCCTGGTCATGGCCCCATTGGGTGGTACAGCCTCATCGTGGGTCTGCGGTGCCTGGTGTGTCCGCCAGTCAGCCTTGCATTCAGAGAAAGAATTTTCAACCAAGGCAGCCATCCCTAGCTCTAATAATAGATTTGCTTCAACTAATTCCCTTTCTTTCCCGCCACCTTGTCAAATCTAGAATAGGTACTCTTTATGAGATCTGTTATCTTTTAATCCTTGAGAAATCTCAGATTTCATAACTTCTTTCAGGTAGTTCTTTTCCATCTTTATTTCTTAGGCAAGAAAAGAGGAGCATTTCTTTGAAGGAAAGCAAAACACCTTTAAGAGAGAACTTTTTAAAGGGTCTGAAGTTCCCATTCCTGCACTAATGCTTTGGATGCTATATTTGTACTGAGCATTTCAGAGACAACACTGGGGAATGAGAGAGCAGCAGAACCTCACAGCCACTGTGGTTCCAAACTCTTGACAGGTGCATCTCCATTTATGGACGCATTGACAGCCAACGGGACAGCCAACTTACAGACATCGGTCACAGGAGTGACAGCCGGGAAAAGGAAATTTATTGATGACAGAAGAGACCAGCCTTTTGACAAGCGGTTGCGTTTCAGTGTGAGGCAAACAGAAAGCGCCTACCGATACAGAGATATTGTTGTCAGGAAGCAGGACGGCTTCACCCACATCTTGCTATCAACCAAATCCTCAGAGAATAATTCTCTAAATCCAGAGGTGAGAGTCGTTCCTGGGCTGGGGCTGAGTTCCCACTCCTCACTCTCTTGCTTCCTAGCCCTGCTTGGCCCAGTTGGCACTCCTCTGTGCTCTTTCTGAGTCTCCTGAGAGGTCTCACAAGCCCCCACCCCGCCCCGCTAGGATGCAGAGGTAGGGTAGTTGGGACAGGATGCATGTCTTTCTGCACTCTCATGGTGGGGACCAGAGATCTGACTAAGGGGCTGGGTGTTGTGCCTCTGCATTCTTTGACCCCTCAGGGAGCGTCCCGGAAGTCCCCTGTTAATGTGTGTGCACCTGCCTAGCCAGAGTTTCCAGCAGATTCTTGGAGGGTTCTTGCTCAGATAGGCTGGAAATGCCCATTCAGAATAGCCCACCATCATTTCTAGTCAACCTGCAGCGTTGTCACGGAACTTCAGCCACTCGGGTGTCCCCAGGCATCTCTGCTGACCAAGTGCTGCTTGTTCTCAAGGAGCAAGGGAGACTGCTTATTGCAGTGGTTCAAAAGTAACTCTGTGAAGTTTCGAGAATCAGAAGGGTTGGAACCTGCACTGTAGTTAAAGCTTAACTTCTAGCAGTTGTTAGGGCCTTCCCCCGGCCATTAAAAGAAAGCCACACTGACAAAGTCTGTCTGTCAGCGAGAGTCTTGGGACAGACCAGTCCAGGTCCCTCCTGCACAGTCGTGAACTGCAGAGCCCTTCACTGGCTATCTGTGGAGCTTCACAGAGGCCTTTGTCAGTGCTGTGTGCCTTCTGGACCAGCTGTCCTGCGCTGCTACACTCGTGTTCACGACACCTAAGCACCAACTTGTCTGGGTTTCAGTCCCAGGTGTGGTAGGCTGGGTTTTTGTTTGGTTTTTATTTAAGATTTCTCAGCGGGAAGGGACAAGGAGACAGAGAACTGAACCAGTTTCTTTCAACTGGTTGGATGTGCCACCTGCTGTCCAAACTGTGAGAAACACCAAGGAGATGTGTGGCATATGTCTCTCTTGCGAGAGCCCCTGGGGCTAGAATAGTGGGTCAGCCAACACAGGTGCCAAATGATCCCTCCTGATCATTAGTGGGGCCATCACCCTCTGTCCCTCGCCTCCCTAGTCTGTGGTAGTCGAGGCCATAAAATGTACGAGCTCATTTAAATGCCAGTGAAGGTAGGGAACCACAGCACTACAAATGTCTTGTATCCGGATGCTCAGTAATAAAAGGCTGGGGGCCTGTGTCGGAGCTGCTCTCCCCACTTTAACCCCTGGTGACTTGCAGGTGATGAAGGAAGTGCAGAGTGCCCTCAGCACCGCAGCCGCTGACGACAGCAAGCTGGTGCTGCTTAGCGCGGTGGGCAGCGTCTTCTGCTGCGGCCTGGACTTCATCTATTTCATACGGCGGCTGACAGACGACAGGAAACGAGAAAGCGCTAAGATGGCCGAAGCAATCAGGTAGGCCCCGTGGTGATCTGTGAATGTGGCTGTCAGCCTTCCCTCCTCGTGCTCCAGCCCCTGATGGGACGGTCTGTAACGGCCTGATGAATGAAATGTACACCCCCCACGCACACCCAGAGACACCGGCAGCGAAAGGAATACATCACCAGTCTTTGCAAACCGGGAATAAATTACTACGTGCCTAGAGCGAATCACTGGTTTCCAGGTTGGCTGCAGCTCGGTGAGGGTTCAGAGACTGTTGTGATGGTCGAAACACACAGTTTCCTTCATTTGTACTGCGAGTGTGCGCTGTCTACAGCCCTTGAAGAAGGATGTGCGCTCTTTCCCATCAGACCTTTGCACCTGCTTCAATTTAAAACCAGTTGGCGAGGCTTTGGGGCGGCTAGTTTCAAGTTATCTCAGGTTCCAAACACACATAAAAGTAGGCATACAGAGTAAGAAGGAAAGTTCCCTAGCCAGGGACATAACTCAGTGGTAGAGCACGTGTTTCACATCGCACGCACGCACACTTCCCTTTCTCTCACTCTCCACCCCTCCCACCCTGGTCCTGGCTATATACCATTCACTTATATAATTTCCCCAACCATTATCTATATTTGCAAATATGGTTTTCAGATACATAAGTAACACAGCTTAATTTTTATTTCTGTTAAATGAGATTGTATTGTTTCATCTTGCTTTTTTTTTCCCCTGTAACAGTTTGACTATAGATATTTGTTTCCTGTTTTTTGATTTTCCACTGTCATAACAATGCAAAAACCTTTCCATAAGCCACCTCACTATACTATGAGCATATTAAAAACACTTTATTCTGATCCCTTGCTTTTCACCCTAAGCATTGTGTGTCATTAAAGAACTGAATTTTTGAAAGATCAATTTAACTACTTAACTAAATGATTAACTCCAGTATCCAAATAGACCATTGTGCCATCCTAGACACTGTCCTAAAATTATCCCACAAGACTGCCCTCAGGATCTTCTTTGCTTGCCTTATTTCACAGAAGGCTGAAAACTTAAGAGGTGCAGTCTTCCAAATCCCCCAGACACACTCCCCCTGGCAAAAGTTGGTTGGATCTTCTCCAGAATTCCCAGATGCTTGGAGAGGTGAAGTCAAACTACTTTTAATTCCTAGGCTCTGAATGGCTGAGATCCTCTGTAAATTGACAGGAGAGAGGGGTGGTGGTGCACACATGTTACGATGCACGATGACCCAGGGTCAAGCCCCCAGTCCCCACCTGCAGGAGGAAAGCTTCACGAGTGGTGAAGCAGTGCTGCAGGTGTCTCTGTCTCCTCCTTCCCTCTCAGTTTCTGGCTGTCCCTAGCCAAGAATAAAAGATAATAAAACAATGAAAATTAAATAAATTGACTGGGGGGCTGGGATGGGAGTAGGAAAGCCTCTAGAAGAATCCTGGGAAACAGACAGCATCACGTGCAGTGCCAGGGACACGGTCAGGGCGTCATGCTTCCAAATCCAGTGCTCTAACCACTGCACCACCTCGACCCGCTCAGTACATTTCACATAATACACTTTTCTCACCGCCTGTTGGCATACATACAGGGAATATTATCTATTCCTTAATCTATTAGCCCTTTGCCTTTTTTTTTAAATCTAATCTAATCAGTAGATCTCAGGTAGTAACTTATTATCTGTGATTGCCGCACAGCTACCGTGATTGGGCCGTGCTCTGAGGACGAAATAGGGTTTGGCAGCCAACTGCCAAGTTCCTGCCCTGGCACTCCCCTGGCGCTCCCCTGGCACTCCCCTGGCACTTCTGTCGCACGAAGCTCTGCTCCTCTCCTGGCGTCTCCACCCTCACGCGGCCCTTCTTGTTGGGCGCCCTTGAGGCTACAGTTTGAGCTCTTGGGGTTAGGAAAAGGAAATGGAGAGGCCTCACTTGTTCAGCTCTTAGGCAGCTTTAATTTTCCCTCTGCTCCATACTCCCATCTCACACAAAGTTGTTTTGGCATTCTGCGGGAAGCGAAATCCTGCTCTAGCAAAGCCCTCTAGATTCTGGAGACATATTTTCCTTTTTTAAAAAAAATATTTATTTATTCCCTATTGTTGTAGTTATTATTGTTGTCGTCGATGTTGGATAGGACAGAGAGAAATGGAGAGAGGAGGGGAAGACAGAGAGGGGGAGAGAAAGACAGACACCTGCAGACCTGCTTCACCGCCTGTGAAGCGACTCCCCTGCAGGTGGGGAGCCGGGGTTCAAACCGGGATCCTTATGCCGGTCCTTGTGCTTTGCGACACCTGCGCTTAACCCGCTGCGCTACAGCCCGACTCCCTGGAGACATATTTTTGTCATGGGGTTGAAATTTGTCATGGGGTTGAAATTTTCTGTAAGTACTCTGTCAGGATCAGAAAAAGTTACACTGGATTCGCTTAACCTTTACTCTTGTTTCTTGTTCATTTGCATTTAAGTTAATTCCGCGCGTCGAAGATTTGCTTACAGACATTGGATTAAATTGCTGTGTGTACTTTTATTTCTGTGGTGTCTTGAATTCCTTAAAACTTTGGGACCAAGACACCATTGTAGCAGGTTGCAGAAGAAAAGTAGGACATAAAATCAGGTTTAAACACCAGAGCGTCTGATGGATGTCCTCTGCTGCTTGTCCCTTTATCAAGATTACTAATGACAAGTCGTCTGTAGATTAATTGTAGTAATATATACTGGACAGAGCCACCTGCTAATGTGTATGCCCCGGCCTTGTCTTCCCCAAACAAATGCCGTTCTATTCGGCTCTTCTGAGGTGTGGGTGATGTCAGTGAAATACTAAATGCTTTACAAAAGATCCTAGGGTATGCAGGTTTTCTTTTATCTTAAGTCTTGTAAAACTAATTTTGTGGCAGATACTTCTTCCCTGCCTGGCCAGTACCCGACAACACCTTTAGCATCAATTCACGGATAATTAAGAGGCAGCTGCGATTTGAACTCAGTGTGTTACACTAAGCAGATCTGTGCTCTCATGTATTTGGGGGTTAAGTTCTAAAATGGATCTGCTTTATGAGGTCCAACAGATGCAGGCTCTGCCCTCCCGTGATGCTGGGTACTGCCCTGAGGACTTCAGTCCTTCGTGTCTCCACGAGTCTGGTGGTGGCATGAGAGGGCAGCTCGCGTGGCTCTGGTCCTGGGAAGTTCTTGGTAAATATACCAAGAAGCACATAGATGCAGGTTTTGGCTTTGTGTTTGACTCTCCCAGTGACCCATGCTCATTGTTGTCATCTGCCTTCACCCTGTAGAAGGACCAGGTCATGGCTTTATTCCAGCTGGACAACAGTTTCTCCAGCCTATTAAGACAGAACACTGTTGCACAGTTAGTAATTCATTTTGCCATTTTTCTGTATAATTCTTTCGTAGACTATTCTGGTTATTTATTTTTTTTTTTCTCATTAACCTGCCATCCTTTTCCTGGTTTCCAGATGTGGTTAGTCCTGGTAGGGGACAGATGAGAGGAGCTACCTACCCCAGTGGACCTGGGGCCCATGTCTGAAACATGTTTTAGATCATGGAGACAATTCATAGGATGGGACCTTTCAAATTGCATCAGCAACAGAGCATAGAAACTGTTACGCTCATCATGTGCCGTTGATCCAAAACAGGTGGCACAGTTGAAGTAACCTCATGTGACAATTACTTTTACTTAAAACTTGCCCTTCAAAAAATACGTGAGCCCTCATGACAGCTTTAGGGTAGAGGAACTCTCTCTAAGTTGCCTAAATCGTGGTTTTTTAAAATTATTTATTTATTCCCTTTTGTTGCCCTTGGGTTTTTTTTTTTAATTATTATTGTAGTTATTATTGTTAATGTCATCGTTGTTGGATAAGACAGAGAGAAATGGGAGAGGAGGAGGAGAGAAAGATAGACACCTGCAGGCCTGCTTCACCACCCGTGAGGCAGCCCCCCTGCAGGTGGGGAGCCGGGGGCTCAAACTGGGATCCTTATGCCATGCCGGGCCTTGCGCTTTGTGCCACGTGCACTTAACCCACTGTGCTACCACCCGACTCCCAACTAAGTCGTGATTTTTTTTTTTTTTTAATTTAAGAAAGGAGACATTAACAAAACCATAGGATAAGAGGGTACAGTTCCACACAATTCCCACCACCCGATCTCCATATCCCATCCCCTCCCCTGATAGCTTTCCCATTCTCTATCCCTCTGGGAGCATGGACCCAGGGTCATTGTGGGATGCAGAAGGTGGAAGGTCTGGCTTCTGTAATTGCTTCCCCGCTCAACCTGGGCGTTGACTGGTCGGTCCATACTCCCAGTCTTGCCTCTCTCTTTCCCTAGTAGGGTGGGTCTCTGGGGAAGTGGAGCTCCAGTACACGTTGGTGGGGTCGTCTGTCCAGGGAAGTCTGGTTGGCATCATGCTGGCATCCGGAACCTGGTGGCTGAAAAGAGAGTTAACATACAAAGCCAAACAAATTGTTGAATGACCATGGACTTAAAGGCTGGAATAGTGCAGATGAAGTGTTGGGGGCTACTCCCTGCAGGCTTTTGTGTATTTCAGCTTTCAGGTATATATTTTTCCCTGGTTTATGGGCACGTGTGAACATATGCTCTGTCTCAGGGGACCTGGACTATATCTCTGTTTGGGGACTTTATTGGGGAGTGGACCACCTGGAATGGAATTAGAGAATACTATGAAAGGAAAGGTCTCACCCGAGTGATGAAGCTGAAGGGTTGTCATTCCACACCTGAAGTCTCTGGACACAGTCTGAAGTCTTAAGTCGTGATTTTTAAAGATTATCAAGAGAGATCGATGTGACTTAAATTTCTGGATTCCAGAGAACACTCGGGTTGTTACATTTTTGTCCCAAAGATGATGGAGATTGGATTTAGAATTACTGAGAACTCTATAATGGTGACCTAAACTGAGACAGTCTTCAAAGGATTAATTGTAGTTGTTCTGGTATGTGTTTGTCCATTTCTTCACCATGTTAAATCATAATGAGAAGCAACCTCCAAGCACAGAATCAGATGACGCTAGCTAGAGGAAGCCGCACACCCCAGTGCGGTGTGGCACCAGCCTCCCCGACACTGAAAAGCAGCCACTTTTCCAGCATGAGCCTAAAAACCCAAAAATAGCGCCTGGTTTCCTTTTATAAAAATCCACAGCTTCCGTAGGAAAGCTGCCCTGCCCGATCTCAGGACCCTCAGAACTCCTGCTGCAGCTGTACTCAGCCGCCCACGACAAAACCCAGACACGGGCAAGTGGCTGCACGGCTTGCTCATCTCTCGAGAGTTCTCACGCGTGAGCCTTTCTCTGAGCTCCTTTTCTCTGCATCCTACGTCCCTTCGTCCAGTTCTGTGTCAGATTAGGGAACAACCTTTTATTTCCAAGTATGATCAGTCGGTAATGCGCAGTGTGTCCAGACCCAAGCCGCCTTCCCCGTATCGACATCCTGCAGCCCGGTATCCCAGTCTGCTGTGTTTTCCCTAGGAGGGCTTCTGGGTTGCTCATCTTATATCCAGAGCACGTTTGGGCCCCTTAGTGCCCTAAAAGGATGAAGGGATGAGATGGAGACACTGACTGTAGGACCTAAGTGCCAGCTGCAGACACAGAAACCACCTCTGTTGTCCTTGTGATCTTAACAGCCTGGCCTCCTAATATATGGTACATAACCCCTGGTAGGTCAATGCTGGGGAAGCTCTTGGGAGACTTTGTTGATGTAAGTTGACCCCTAACATAACAATAATAGCTACTTGTTTGTTTGTTTTGTTGTTGTTGTTATTGTAGGAACTTTGTGAATACTTTCATCCAGTTTAAGAAGCCCATTATTGTAGCCGTAAACGGCCCAGCCATTGGACTCGGAGCATCCATTCTGCCCCTTTGTGACGTAGTTTGGGCCAACGAGAAGGCTTGGTTTCAAACTCCATATACAACCTTTGGACAGAGTCCAGACGGCTGTTCCACTGTGATGTTTCCTAAGATTATGGGCGGAGCATCTGTAAGTACCACTCTGCAAAGAAGGAAAAAATTCTAGAAGACTTGAAGTCTGGCCTGATCGCCAGCTTTGGTTTGTCTGTTTTGGTGTCATTCTGTGGGAGTTTCTGTCCCATGTCCTGGTGATTTAGTCACATCCACTGACTCCTGTTATTCAGAAAGTCATGGGTTTCCATGTTTCGGTTCATAGAATTTTTTAGAACACTGCTTTTGCATCAGAGAAGGACCTCATTCAATAAGGAATCTGTTTTTCTGCATAATTAGCACTGGAGATTTCATAGGAAGTACCTAGTTTGTAAGTCCAGCACCCGCAGAGCAGCTCGCTTGGGTAGTATACTGCTTTCCCTGTGTAACCCAGCCCCCGCTGCCTCTACTTCTCTGTCTCTATCTTAACTTTTTTTATATTTATTTATTTTCCCTTTTGTTGCCCTTGTTTTTTATGGTTGTAGTTGTTGTTGTTGTTAATGTCATCGTTGTTAGAAAGGACAGAGAGAATGGAGAGGGATGGGGAAGACAGAGGGGAAGAGAAAGATAAGACACCTGCACCTGCTTCTCCACTTGTGAAGCGACTCCCCTGCAGGTGGGGAGCCGGGGGCTCGAACCAGGATCCTTACGCCGGTCCTTGTGCTTCATGCCATATGCGCTCAACCCGCTGTGCTACCACCCGACTCCCTTCTGTCTCTATCTTAAAAGGAGAAAAATCTCTTCACGAAAGTTCACTGTAACGTCCAGCCAGCTCTTGGGAGCCCATTTCATCTGGGGCCTGTCACGGGTGCACCAAGGTCTCCTCCTCAGGTCCCACTGAGTGTGCACTCGCTGTGAGGACTGTTGTATGCTGGGTAGCGGCCCTGCAGTAGAGGGCATTCCCCAAGAGCCGATGCCAACGGCACTGCCAGTCAGTGGGCAGCAGGACCTCTGGGGAGCCTCAGCTCCATCACAGTTGCCCGATGCCTTTCACGCCTGCTTCTTCATTTGTGTGGCAGCGCCTCTCGGTCCCAGGGGCCTCTCTCCTCCTGGATGTTCCGTGAGGAGCAGTGCAGTGCAGTGAGGAAGTGTGTGTGCCCTCACTAGACACCATCGCTCCCAGCTCATGTCCCTGCACCAAGACCACTGGCACACTGCCCTGAACAGAGCCCCTGGCCTCTCTCTCGGGCTCGTCCCGACGCGCTCGCATCTGGTCCTCGAGAACAGCAGCAGCCCGGAGGCCCCAGGTGCCATGCTGCCGAGACACCTCAGCCCCCATGTCCTTGCTGCCGGAGACACAGTAATACATTGGGTCTGGGGCCTCTCGAGCTGGCACTGCCCCACCGACCTTGGTCTCCAGATACCCCACGGCCAGCAGCTGCTGGGGCTATGCAGAGACACATCCAGATGCCCCCTGCGTGTGGTGGGTCAGGAGTGAGGAGGGAGCAGCACCTCCGAGTGTGCCCAGGACCCAGCTGTCTCAGAGGCCGCCTGTTATCTGAGCAGCTCCCTCCTCGTGAGCACCCTGCTCGCTGAGCCTGTTCCTTTGGTCGTCTGGAGAGTGAGGTGTATCTCGGGAAAGTAGAGATTTGTCTGAGCCCCTAAAGCTCTATGATTCTCAGAGACTTCAGTTGATAAAGGACAAACAAAAGTGTCGCCACAGAACATTGTTCTCTTAGATAAGTTCCTAGTTTTATTATCTTGATCATTTTATTTATTAATGGATAAAGGCAGAGAAGTTGAGAGGGGATTGGGGAGAGAGGTAAGAAAGAGACGGAGAGACACCTGCAGCTCTGCTTCACCACCGGGGGGGGCTTGAACTCGGGTCCTTGGTGTTGTAGTTTGAGCACTTAACCAGGTGCACCACCACCTGACATGTTTCTCGTTTTTAAGCAGAAGCAGATGTTAGTGTCCTCCATCAGGTCACGCGAAATAGCTGAGGTAACTGGTCCCTGTACACGGCCCTCCCGGGCAGGCTGGGATTCGTTAGTAGCCATGTTGGAGGCAGTCAGGCTTCGTAGACGTCCAAGTGATAAAATGGCGCTACAGCTTACACTCCAATAGAAACATCACCTCGGAAACTTGTCCGCATACAGAAATGTCATCCTTGGCCTCTCAGATACAGAAGGTGCCATGTAGTAAGTAGTCCCACAATGGTCCAGATCCCTAACATGACAGGTTTGCACCTTAGATCTGCCGCACCCCATAAAGAATTTTGGTTCATACTTTCAGAGAGGTGAATGTTAGGGAAGGATGACCAGAGGGTCCTGACCTCCAGGACCTGGAGAGAGAAGAGGAGCAAAGGGGCTGGGGGTGGGGGGAGGACTCTCAGAATAGCAGGTGTGACTTAGAAAGACAAGGCAGGGCCGTAGCAAAATGGGCAAATAAGGGGCCGGGCAGTGGCACACAGGGTTAAGCGCACATAGTGCAAAGTGCTAGGACCCACACAAGGATCCCGGCTCCCCACCTGCAGGGGAGTCACTTCACAGGCGGTAAAGCAGGTCTGCAGGTGTCTGTCTTCCTCTCCCCCCTCTGTCTTCCCCACCTCTCTCCATTTCTCTGTGCCCTATCCAACAACGACGACATCAAAAATAACAACAATGATTTAAAAAAAATAATACGAAGGCAACAAAAAAAGGGCAGGGGGGAGTCTCCAGGAGCAGTGGATTCGTGGTTCAGGCACCCAGCCCCAGTATAACCCTGGCAGCAAAAAAAAAAAAAAAAGGAAGGAAGGAAGGAGATGGGCCAATATATATAAACGCCGATGGTTATAGAAATAATAGTCAGGGCGGGGGTAGATAGCATAATGCTCATGCAGAGAGATTCTCCTGCCTGAGGCGCCAAAGTCCCAGGTTTGATTCCCCCTTACCGCCGTACGGCAGAGCTGAGCAGTACTCTGGTACTCAGCCCGCATCTGTGAGCTTGTCAGGACCACTAGTGTCCAGTCCAGGGGGTGGGGACACAGAACTCTGGTGGTGGCGAAAGTGGAGAATTGTACCTGTTTCCCCATGATTTTTTGTAAATCAATATTAAATCACTAATAAATCTTTTAATCAAAAAACTGTTCAGTCAGAAACCAGCGTTCTGGTTATTCAAACTAAGCTCATGCGTGGAGATGCTCCGTGTAGGGGAGTAGAAGGCCGCGCCACCAACTTCAGATAGCAGACTGACCTTATTATGAGATAAGCCTCGTATGTTTTGTCCCCCTCCCCCCCCGAAATCTGCTGGTTTGTGCATGACTTTTTGTATGCCAGCTTGAATGCTCTTTGCAAGGTTGATGCTGCACCGGTTTGACTTTTGGGGTGAACGTTGGATCGGGTCATGTGCCTCCCTCTCCCTCCCGCTGACACCCTTCTCGTCTCTTCCTTGCAGGCAAACGAGATGCTGCTCAGTGGGCGGAAACTCACGGCGCAGGAAGCGTGCGGCAAAGGCCTGGTGTCCCAGGTGTTCTGGCCGGGGACCTTCACCCAGGAAGTCATGGTTCGGATCAAGGAGCTGGCCTCGTGTAATCCAGTCGTAAGTCTCGCGTGACTGTGTGTATGCAGTGTCCTTTGCCTCAGGCATGAAGGTCCTCCCCCGCACAGCCACCTCCCTCAGACTGCTCGGCTCTGCCTCGCTCTGCTGCCCTTTGGGACACGGACCTTTTAACTTGAAAGTGTCCTGTCAGTCCATAGAAACACACCCAGTTAAAGAGCTCCGACCAACTTCCAAAGCCCTTTTATATAGTCACGTGTTCATTTTGTCCCCTCAGTGAAATACTGTCTTTCTTAGTAGGAAGAAGTCTAGAGAGACAGGGGAGAGGGAGAGAGAAAGACATACCTGCAGACCTGCTTCTCCACTTGTGAAGCTTCTCTTCTGTAGGTGGGGGAGCAGGAACCCCGGTCGTTGAGCATAATAACATGCATCTGACTGGGCATGCCACCACCTAGCCCTAAAAAGTCAGTTTAACTAAGCAGAACTGGACTGGGCTTGGTGTACTGCACCAGAGTAAAGGACTGGGGGTGGGGGTGGGGGGTGGTCCTGGAACAAGATGACAGAGGACCTAGCAGGGGTTGAATTGTTGTGTGGAAAACTGGGAAATGTTATGCATGTACAAACTATTGTATTCACTGTCGACTGTAAACATTAATCTCCCATAAAGAAATTTAAAAAATAAATAAAATGTACAGCTGACTGGGGGAACAGCATAATGGTTATTATGCAAAGTGACTCATGCATGTGGCTCCTGTCCCCAGCAGCACTGTAAGCCAGAACTAAGCAGTGCTCTAGTCTTTCTGTGCCTTTCCCTTTTATCCTCTTTCATTAAAAATCAAGTAAAATATTTTTAATGTAAGAAAAACAAGTTTAGGGGCCCGGGTAAGCGCACATGGCACAGAGCTCAAGGACCAGCATAAGGATCCCGGTTCGAGCCCCCGGCTCCCCACCTGCAGGGAGTCACTTCACAGGCAGTAAAGCAAGTCTGCAGGTGTCTGTCTTTCTCTCCCCCTCTCTGTCCCCCTCTTCGCTCCATTTCTCTCTGTCCTATCCAACAACGACAAGAGCGACAAAAGGGGAAAAATGGCTCCAGGAGCAGTGGATTCATAGTGCGGGCACCGAGCCCCAGCAGTAACCCTGGAGGCAGAGAGAGAGAGAGAGAGAGAGAGAGAGAGAGAGATTGAGGAAGGGAGGAAGAAAAACAAGTTTAGGTGTTCTGGGGTTTTGTTTGTTTTTGGTTTTTTGCCACCAGGGTTGTCACTGGGGCACCATGCCAGCACTATGAGTCCACCGCCCACGGCATCTTTTTGACAGGACAGGGAGAAATGGAGAAGGATGGGGAAGCTGAGGAGAAGAGAGAGTAGCCGAGAGGGCGGCACAGTGGGCAAAGCAGCGGACTCGCAAGCATGAGGTCCTTTGTTCAGACCCCAGTAGCACATGTGCCAGAGTGATGCTCTAATTCTCTCTCTCTCTCTCTCTCTCTCCTCCTCTCTCTCTTGTAAATCAAAATAAATATATAAATAGATACTGGGGGAAAAAAAGGAGACAGAGGAGGAAGAAGAGA
Source organism: Erinaceus europaeus (assembly GCF_950295315.1). NCBI lineage: Eukaryota > Metazoa > Chordata > Mammalia > Eulipotyphla > Erinaceidae > Erinaceus > Erinaceus europaeus. Next base: position 13,029,820 of record NC_080165.1, on the reverse strand, counting down.
GAGAAATACAGACACCTGCACACCTGTTTCACTGCTCGTGAAGCGTCCCTCTACAGGTTGGGGAGGGCTTGAACCTGCTGGGTCCTTGCCCATGATGACATGTGCCCGTCACCCACTGCAGCACCACCCAGTCCCCAACACTAAATACTTAAGTTCCTTTTTTTTTTTAATTATCTTTATTTTTTATTGGCTAGAGACAGCCAGAAATCGAGAGGGAAGGGGGAAGATAGACACCTGCAGCCCTGCTTCACCACTTGTGAAGCTTTCCCTCTGCAGGTGGGGGCCAGGGGCTTGAACCTGGGTCCTTGTGCACTGTAACCAGGTGTGCTCAGCCAGGTGTGCCACCACCCAGCCCCACTAAGTATGTGCTGGCCAGCACTCAGTCCTGCCAACACATTGCATTTGACAGATTATATGGTGAGATGTTTTGTTTTTTAGTTAAGTTTATTTTTATTTGATAGGACAGAGAAATTGAGAGGGGAGGGAGAGATGGAGGAGAGACCCCTGCAACACTGTTCCCCCCTCACGAAGCTTCCTTTCTGCAGATGGGGAGCGGGGACTCGAACCTGGGGTCTTTCTTGTGCATAGTGAAGTGTGCATTTACCCAGATGCGAACTACCGGCTCTGAGATGGGGGTTTTTTTTTATTACTATTATTTTTCCTTTTGTTGCCCTTGTTATTTTTATTGCCGTTGTAGTTGTTACTATTGATGTCGTTCATTCTTGGATAGGACAGAGAGAGAAATCGAGAGAGGAGGGGAAGACAGAAAGGGGGAGAGAAAGAGACACCTGCAGACCTGCTTCACTGCCTGTGAAGCAACTCCCCTGCAGGTGGGGAGCCAGGGGGCTCGAACCGGGATCCTTATGCCCGTTCGAGCCATGTGCGCTTAACCCATTGCACTACCTACCACCTGACTCCTGAGATGGTTTTGTTTTGAGGAGAATCTTGTGTAAACTCCACTCAAAATAGTGTTCAGTTGAATCAAACCAAAGGAAATATTCCCAAGCTAAAGTTTTTCCCTTGTTCCCTGGACTCCTGTATCTCTGTCTGGGACGGCGGTGATCTGAGGGGACACAGGGGTCAGCCTGAAAACATGACTGAACTGTGGAATGAAAGCCAGAGAGAGAGAGATGGTGGGTACAAGAGCAGAGGTACATACATGCATGCATACACGACCGAGAGGAGCCTGGGAATCCGATGGTGCAGTGGTTTTGGTAGGACACACGAGACACACTAGTCTGCTCGCCTCCCGGATAGAGACCGGAGGAGTGCGTTCATAGGCTGATTGTACTTCTGTGTATATTTACGAGGAACATTAAAGCAGTGCCAGTCTCAGAGTACGTATTCTCGCTCATTCTGTCTTCCACAGAGGAGCGGAGAGACTTGGTAGACGTTCTCCTCTCTTTCCTCGATTTCTCCTTTTCTCAATGTAAAATGGGAGCATTGGGCCATCCACGAGGTGCCGTAAGGGAGGAAGAAACTGACATAATCCTTGTCACAACCGGCCCTAGTTACTGACACTGAGCTGACTTGAGGGAGTGTTTCCCACCTGCAAGGCCGTCCCATTTCCACCCTGTATCGCAGGAGGTGATGTTGAGGTTGGGGCCCAGCGCGACTTTGGAGGAGGCCTCCAAGTGCTGAGAACAGCCAGGTTGCAGGCCCACCCTGAACACGCCCAGCCCCATCAAAAGTAGCAAACTGACCGGGTGGGTGGTGTGAAGAGCACTTCACCCCGTGTCAGCCCCGCCGTGGCTGGCATCCCTGAGCACAGTGTGGCGACGGCCCCGTGGCTGGGCATCGGGGAGCGACGCTGAGTTCTCTGCCGTCCACAGGTGCTGGAGGAGTCCAAGGCCCTGGTGCGCTGCAACATGAAGACAGAGCTGGAGCAGGCCAACGAGCGCGAGTGTGAGGTGCTCAAGAAGATCTGGGGCTCGGCACAAGGCATGGACTCGATGCTCAGGTACTTGCAGAGGAAGATAGATGAGTTTTGATGGCTCCGCCTGCCCGGCACTCAGGGGCCAGGCTGGGCCCCGCGGCCTGAAGCACATCGCCATGTTGCTCATGCTTTGGAAGCAGGACTTGAAACATCTAAGCTATTTATTACCAAGGAGTTTTTCAGTACTGTGACTTTAAAATAAATAACTACAAAACTCCTTTGCCCAAACGTCATGATTTGATATTCACTATACACAAGTATAGAAATGTAATACTGAGCTCTAGGCTGCTCTTTGAAGCTCTGATTTCTGTCTCCCGACTAGTACTGTATAACAAAGAACAGTGTATTTTGCTGGCTTGGGGTGGCAGAAAAGTCTGGAGTAACGTCTGTTTTTCCTGATTTTGTCCTCCTAGAACACAGACTCTAAAGACCTATTAGCCAGCCTCATCTGCCCTGTCCCAGATGCAAAGATCTGAGACGTGCCTTTCTTTCCAAGAAGGTACTCTTACCTCAGAGCCGGAAAATTCTAGTCAGAATTACTTTTTTTAAGACAAATATTTTCTGATAAAACCCCACTTACAAGCATACCCCCCAGATTACGTGTATGCTAAGAATCTACGCTGAGAATCCATGGATTCTCCTTTTCAAATTGTGTTCAGTTCTTACCCGGTTAGTGTGAAGAAACCACGGTCTCTAGAGAAAGCTTGGTTTGTGGTACTAGTGAGTCACTGAACAGCCTAAGTTACAAGGTAGTCCTAGTGAGGTTTTAATAATTAGTTTTTCTGACCCTTTAAAAAAAATAACTACATAAGTGCTTCTTGTTGCTGGGTGAGAAAAAAGACTTTATATGCAGTTTTGGTTTTGTATTTGCAGATTTGATTGATGTATTACACCAAAAAAAGTATTTTTATGTTTATAAAGTGTAATTTTTAGGCTCACTTAGAATATATTTTATTTAATAAGTTAAAATTCTTTTGGCACACTATTAAATGCTGAAACTTGTTTTTAAAAAAAAGAAAAGAAAAAAACTACCTTCTATCGGACGTTCAATGTTCCATGTCTCGGCGTCCGCACAACGCACTGAGGCCGTTGTGGTGTCCGAGACTGCCTGTGTCCATGGACTCCACATTCCTTCCCAGGAGTGGGAGTGATTCCTGTTCACAGATGCCTACTACTAGTTAGGCTTGCAATCATATTGAATGTATGAAGAATGAAATAGTCAAAATCTTATTTTTGTACAGTTTTGAAGTTTATACTTAAAACCGACCACCTCCCGACCGTGTGGAGAGCTGTACAGAGTGTAAATCCGCCTTTACCTTGGATTGGTTGGTGCAGTATTTTTTGCATCTGTGGGACCTACTTTTTTTGTTGAGTAGTTTGAATTCTATATATAAACTGTACAATCTGTAAAGTTTTTATAGAATAAATATTCAGCTGTGAAAAACTGGTTAAATAAAACTAATATTTCTTAACACATTTAAAATGTTTGATTTCTTGATGTTTATTATTGGGTAGAGATAGACATTGAGGGGGTGGGGGAGACAGAAAGGGAGGGAGAGAGACAGAGACCACTCTTAAAGCTTTCCCCCTACAGGTGGGGAGCAAGGGCTTGAAACTGGATCCTTGTGCACTGTAATGTGTGTGCTTAACCAGATGCAACACCTTCTCTGATGAGTCTTCACCCCTAGAGTTTCTCGTAAAATATTTACTCTTTTTATGAAATGTTCACCTTGCCGTTCAACACGTGTACAGCTTAGAGAATCCCAGAATCCTGTGTAGCTGACACCTGGAGCCTGAGTAGGGCAGTGCAGGCTCCTCCTGCCAGGCAGCTGCATCTCCCTCACCCGCATCTGGATCACCGGTGCTTGGTGTTTGTTCGTTGCCTGGCTCTGTGATTTCACAGCACGCCACATACATTAGTACTAGAGGTTCTAGCAAGAACAGTTAGACAGGAACAGGAATAAAAGGCATCCAGACACGTGAGGAGCACGCGCTAAAGAATATATGCGTGAGGGAGGTGGGGACGTAGCTCGCCAGATACAGAGGGCATCCTTTGCCATGCCAGAACCCAGGTTCAAGCCCCAGCACCACACAGGAGACGCTGTGGCACTGGCGGATGTTCTGGTGCTGCGTGCTCGTGCGTGCTCCATCTCTCTCTCTCTCTACCTCAAGAGAGGGAGGAGTGAAAAAGTGACCCAGTGGGGGATGAAGTCACTGTCTGAGATCAGACTCCATCGGGAAAAAGAGGACACACAGGTGCAGTCTGCTGGGAGTAGTAAATTCAATAAGACCACTGGAGTCAAACTCAGACAAAACTCAGTTATATTTGTATATGCTGATTGTAAGCCATCTGAAAGTGAAATTTTAAAAAACAGAACAAATGCCAAGGAAGATTCAGACTTGTATACTAGAAATGACAAAGCACTGAGAAGAGAAAGTAAAGACCTAAATAAGTGGAAAAGACATTCATGGATTAAAGGGCTTAGTCTTTCCCATTTTGTTGCCTTTGTTGTGGTTATTGGTATTGCCGTTATAGCTGCTTTTGGATGGGACAGAGAGAAATCGAGAGAGGAGGAGAGAAAGACAGCTGCAGACCTGCTTCACCACTTGTGAAGTGGCCCCCCTGCAGGTGGGGAGCTGGGGGCTCAAACCGGGATCCTTGTGCCGGTCCTCGCACTTTGCGCCACCTGCACTTAACCCACTGCGCTACCACCTGCACTTAACCCACTGCGCTACCGCCCGCCCTGCCCCCCATTCAAGATTTTTAAGTCAGCCTAGGTGTTGTATAACCACTATGCTATCTACCCCTGCCTTTATATCTCAAATTGATTATATCTCTAATTGATCCAAAATAAGCAAGAAAGAAAAGTACATATGTAGCTGATATGATCAATTGCCACCAGAAAATACTAGGCATTAGAGCAGGGGCCAGACGGTAGCACACCCAGTTAAGAGCATATATCACCATGCGGAACGATCCAGGTTCGAGGCCCCGCTCCCCACCTGCAGGGAGGATGCTTCATTGCTCGTGAAGCAGGTCTGCAGATGTCTTCCCTTTCTCCCTGTCTCCACTTCCCTGTCAATTTCTCTCTGTCCTGTCAAGTTAAAGTAAGAAAAATGGCCACCAAGAGCCATGGATTTGTAGTTCTGGCACAAAGGCCGAGTGAGAACCCTGGTGTCAAAATATATATTAGGCGGGGCAACCAAGAGGTAGTTCACCTGGTAGACTGCACATTTTGCCACTCATGAGGACCTGGGTTAGAGCCCCTGGAATCACAAGGGAGCTCCATGCACAAGGTACACTCACTCCCTGGACAGTGAAATGAGGCTGTAGTTTGTCTCCTCATTCTAACTACTGAATAAAGTCTCCACTGGGGATAAAGAATGGTGCAGGCCTGAAATCTTAGGGCAAAATAGTGAGCAGGTATTTTAAGAGAACACGTTCCCTGAGCATTGATTACAATATACATCATAATTGATCTTTTGGGGGGCTGGGCGGTAGCGCACGTGGCACAAAGCACAAGGACCAGTGTAAGGATCCCGGTTTGAGCCCCCAGCTCCCCACATGCAGGGGAGTTGCTTCGCAGGCAGTGAGGCAGGTGTCTGTCTTTCTCTCCCCCTCTCTGTCTTCCCCTCCTCTCTCCATTTCTCTCTGTCCTGTCCAACAATGACAACATCAGTAACAACAACTCAATAAGAAGAACAGTAATAAACAACAAGGGCAACAAAATGGGGGGGGAAATGGCCTCCAGGTGCAGTGGATTCATAGTGCAGTCACCAAGCTCCATCAATAACCCTGGAGCCAACTATCCACCGTTGGTACTTGAACCTGATCGTAAAGATAACCGTAGGTAGATATGTGCAGACAGCGCCTGTAGGCCTGGCTCGGTACTATTGGCAGCTTCAGACACTCAGTAGGGGTCTTGGGAAGCAGATGAGGAAGGACTGGTGAACTTAGCATTTCCTGATGTGTCATTTTGTGGAGACGGGGCCCTCATCTCTGCAGTTTCACTGTTCCCAGCCACTTCCTGAGTTAGAGCTAGAGGGGCTGGATGGATTCATTGCACCTTCCATGTGGAACTGGAGCTAAAACCTGGACTTTGTACGTGACAAGTCATTCGTTCTACCCAGGAATCTGTCTCTCCAAGGCTTTGTGTCCTGTTTAGTTTTTTCCCACTTGGTATCTTGTGTCTCAAGTCAGGTAACAGAGTGTCGGGACTGCCACAGCCAGGCCTTCCTGCAGGAAGTAGTGGGGTCCTCCCATCAGCCTCTCTTCTTCGCCCCTCTGTGTCCAGAATCTATTGGATTGTCAGAGAGGTTGTGACATTTTTTCTATGCAGAAACGTGTAGTGACTTTTCCGACAGCCCAATAGCTTCCAGCCCGGAAGCAGATCCGTTTTCCTCTCCTGCCTAACGTAAAGGGTGTTCTCTTATTAACACAGGCTGTGTGCGGGTATAGGGAGAGGCCCAAGAGCAATCCTCTAGTCCTGCCCACTCCAGCACCTAGAGGAAGCAGGTCTGCGGCCAGAGGCTCAGGTCTGCGGCCAGAGGCTCAGCCCTGCCTGCCTGTGAGGCTGTGTCAGGAACCGCACATCTGACTCAGGCTGAAGTGCCATGTGGCTCTCCCAGGGAGGCCACGGAGCCTTAACTCACCCCCAGCCACCCTGCTCTGAAGAGAGCAGCTCCCACGCCTGGGTGAGAGGTCACTAGGAGAGGTTGTTTTCTGGTTCTTTCCACCACTCAGTTCATTTGCTCTCAGAGAGGCTGGGGTGTGTGGCTTTTAAGACTCCAGCCACCTAAGTCACTTGCAAATTTGAAGACCAAAAAGAATACTAAATGGGGCAGGGTGGTTGTGCACCTGGTTGAGCGCACGTGTTACGATACGCAAGGACCCAGGTTCAGGCACCCGGCCCCCACCTGCAGGGGGAAAGCTTTGCAAGTGGTGAAGCAGGGTTGAAGGTGTCTGTCTGCCTCTCCCCTTTCAATTTCTGTCTGTCTCTATCCAATAAATAAAGATAACACCAAAAAAAAAAAAAAAAACTCTTTTGACTGGCCACTGGAAACCCAGAAAATTCCAAGTGAAGGCTGAGGTGCAAAATGAAAGAGTCGGCAGGCTGCTGCTGATGTCACACCTGGGTCTGCCCGGAGCACACGCACGCCTGCAGCCCTAGAGCCCCAGGGAGCAGTAGGAAGTCCTGGACTGCAGCTGCCCACCGCCCCCCACTCCCCAGACACCCCAGCCCACCCTCCTCAGACAGTCCAGCTGAGACTGAAGCCCTAGTAAGGCAGTTGAGGTTCCCACTGAAGTTGACCTGGTGCTGACCGGGGTCTGGCAGGATGCGATGTCAGGACTGAGCCAAGGTGCACTTCGGCGTCCTGAGAAGCTCAGGCTACTTTTCAGGCACATCAGAAATGACTGTGCTCTTCCCAAACGGGTCAGTCAGCAGGCTGCTTGGGGTGCCAGGCCTTTGATGGGTTCTGGAGGCAAGTCAAATATGCAAATGGGTGTTTTCCTCCTCGGTTGTGTGACTTGTTTTTACGGGAAGTGTGGGCTTCTTTCCTTCTAGAATACAGCTTCATTTGAAAGCCCTCATGCCTGCCGTTCAGACCCTGAGGGAAGGGGAGCAGGTTACCCCCAGCTGCATCTGTTAGCAAACCAATTCAGCCTCACTGGCTGCACGTGGTTCCTTCCGGGTGGTTGTTAACCTCACGCCAACCTTGGGCAAAACTTGGAGAAACTTGCTGCCTGCTTCCTTGAGTGAAGATAGATGGATGAATTCCAGTCTGTCCTGTTTCCATCTCAGGTGGACGAACACCCCAATGTACTGTGAAGTACTTTCAGTTGCTTCTTTTTTTCTTCCTCCTCATCTACCTCCCACCCCTCCTCCTGCAGGGTCTTTGCTGGGGCTCTGAGCCAGCACTATGGATCCAATACTCCTGACAGCCATTTTTTTATTTGTCTTTTTTTTTTTTTTTTTACTTCTTTAGTGGGGAATTAATGTTTTACATTCAACAGTAAAGCCAGTTTTTTTTCTTTTTCTAATTTTTATTAGATAGGACAAAAATTGAGAGAGATGGGGGAGACAGAAAGGGAAAGAGAAGGGCCGGGTGGTGGCGCACCTGGTTGAGTGACATTTTACAGTGCAAAAGGACCGGGGTTTGAGCCCCTGGCCCCCACCTGCAGAGGGAAAGCTTTGTGAGTGGTGAAGCAGGGCTGCAGGTGTCTCTCTGTCTACCTCCTTCTTCCCTCTCGATTTCTGGCTGTTTCTATCCAATAAATATAATTTTTTAAAAGTTTTTTTTGAAAAAAGGGAAAGAGAAAGACACCTGCAGACCTGCTTCGCCACTTGTGAAAATGTCCCCTCTGCAGGTGGGAAGCCAGGTCCTTGAACCTGGATGCTTGTGAGGGTCTTTGCGTTCCACACTATGTGGACTTATCCAGATGAGCCACCACCCAGCCCCCTCAGTTTCTTCTGTGTGTGTTTCATCACTGCGGCCTATGTGATGCAGACCTAGACCTCACTCTCAACCTGCCTGCTGCCATCTCCCAGGCTGCTATATTTTCTTTCTTTTTTTTTAATTTCTTTATCGGGGGGGTTAATGTTTTACAGTCAACAGTAAATACACTAGTTTGTACATGCATAAGATTTTTCAGTTTTCCGCATAACAATACAACCCCCACTAGGTTCTCTGTCATCATTTTCCAGGACCTATGTTCTCTCCCCCCCCCCTTCCCCCCCAGAGTCTTTTACTTTGGTGCAATACACCCACTCCAGTTCAGGTTCTACTTGTGTTTTCTCTTCTGATCGTGTTTTTCAACTTCTGCCTGAGAGTGAGATCATCCCATATTCATCCTTCTATTTCTAACTTATCTCACTTGGCATGATTTCTTCAAGCTCCATCCAAGATGGACTGAAAATAGTGAAATCACCGTTTTTCATAGCTGAGTAGTAGTCCATTTGTGTATATAGACCACAACTTGCTCAGCCACTCATCTGTTGCTGGACACCTGGGTTGCTTCCAGGTTTTGGCTATTACAAATCGTGCCGCTATGAACATATGTGTACACAGATCTTTTTGGATGGGTGTGTTTGATTCCTTAGGATATATCCCCAGGACAGGAATTGCAGGATCATAGGCTAGGTCCATTTCTAGCCTTCTGAGAGTTCTCTAGACTGCTCTCCACAGGGGTTGGACTAATTCACATTCCCACCAGCTGTGCAGGAGGGTTCCTTTGTCCCCACAGCCTCTCCAGCATTTGTTATTGTTACTGTTTCTAATGAATGACATTCTCACAGGGGTAAAGTGGTATCTCATGGTTGTTTCCTGAAATTTTGATGTGCAAAGTAGCAGGAAGATCACTAAAGGACCCCTTCACCCAGTGAGCACGGGGAGGCTTCCCCTCTCGGCCTAGGGTGTGAGCCGAGGCCCCTTGGCCTCCCTGGTAGAGCCACATGGTCCTTCAGCCTGAGTCAGCGTGTGGGACTGCCTGACACAGCCTCTAGAACAGGGACAGGCAGGGACTTGCCTCAGGCCCCAGACATCCGTTTCCTCTGGGCGCTGGAGTCAGCACAGGTCAGGAGACGCTGGCGGGCAGGGCTGCTGCTTTGAGGGTTTGTCCGGCTTTCCCTGTGTCCTGACATCCCCTGTTAATAAGAACGTCATCTAGAAGCCAGATGGTGGCTCACGTGACAATACACAAGGACCTGGGTTCAAGCCCCTGATCCCCACCTGCAGGGAAGCCAGTCTGCTGATGTCTCTCTCCCTCTCTCTCTCTCTCTCTCTCTCTCTCTCTCTCTCCATTTCTGTTGCCTCCCTCTCAGTTTGTCTCTCTGAAATAAGTAATAGAAAAAGCACCACCCACTAACTATCATATTACATCTCAGGGGTGGGGGTAGGGGCTCCATTTGGGGAGACACAATTCAGCCCCAAACACACAGCTCTCTCTGGTGACCTCCTAGTGACCTTCCCTGATTCCGTCATCACTGGTCTGCACCCCCTAAGTGGAAATGATGAACTTGAGGAAAAGCTGCAGGGATGACCCAATGGGACCCAGAAAGAGGCACTTAGAAGGTACCTCCAAATACGCGTCCAATCTACGGTTAGACCACCCCGAATGTTCCTGACCGTCTTAGGGACACCAACAATCCTTCCACCCCGAGGGTGTTAGGAGGGAGTGCCGGGCTGGGAAGGTAAGTACGTCCTGTAGAGAAATGTGTCACACGGCCGTGAACGTGCTCACTACCATTGAACTATGCACTTCAAAATGGTCAGGATGGCCCGTTGTATGTCGTGCACAGTTTACTGTGATAGAAAATATTGACTTATGACAGAGCAAAAGTAAGAAGAAAAGGGGAGACAGAAAGACAGATACCAGGGGCCAGGCGATGGCAAACTTGGTTAAGTGCACACATTACAGTGTGCAAGGACCCGGGTTCAAGCCCCTGGTCCCCACCTACAGAGGGGAGGTTTCACAAGTGGTGAAGCAGGTCTGCGGTGTCTCTATCCCCCTCCCCTCTCAATTTCTGTCTCTACCGAGTAATAAAGATTTCGAATGGCGGTGTGTGTGTGTGTGGGGGGGGGGGGTACCTGCAGTACTAGCTCACTGTGAACCTTTCCCCTGCAGGTGGAAACCAGGGCTTGAACCCAGGTCCTTGCACATTACAACATAACATAACCAGATGCCTCACTGCCCGGTCCCCTTCTACAGCCTTTTTTTATAAGTGTCTGAGGTGAAATAAGATACAAGCAGGTCACTAGATTAGCATAATCACAGGAAGTGAACCAAAGGCCACAGAATTCCCAGCTGCTGTCAAGTCTTTACCTTTGAGGCCTAGAGATGGCTCAGCTGGTCCAGCCATCCCTTTACCGCGAAAGAGGGTCTGGGTTTGAGCCTCCGGCCACCACATGGGAGCACCTGGCAGGGGAAGCTTCACAAATGGTGGACCAGTGTCGTGGTCTCTATCTACCTTCTGTTTGTCTGTCTGTCCATCTGTCTAAGCAAGCAAAGGAAGAGTCCACTGGGAGTGGTGACATAGTGCAGGTACAGAGTCCCAGCAATGACCCTGGTGACAAAATAAACTGTCCCCCTTCCTTGCAGAACCTTTGAGTACCCTAGATTGCTTGCACCTCAGCTCCCCAATTTTTAAAAAAATATTTTTGTTGGGAGTCAGGCGGTAGCACAGCGGGTTAAGCGCACGTGGCGCAAAGCGCAGGGACCTGCGTAAGGATCCCGGTTTGAGCTCCAGCTCCCCACCTGCAGGGGAGTCGCTTCACAGGCGGTGAAGCAGGTCTGCAGGTGTCTGTCTTTCTCTCCCCCTCTCTGTCTTCCCCTCCTCTCTCCATTTCTCTCTGTCCTATCCAACAATGACAACACCAGTAACAACAACAATAAAACAACAAGGGCAACAAAAGGGAATAAATAAATATTTTTAAATATTTATTTTTTGTTTATTATTTATTTTGGATAGTAACAGAGAGAAAGTGAGAGGGGAGGGGAAGACAGAGGGAGAGAGACAGAGACACCTGCAGACCTGCTTCACCACTCGTGAAGCTTCCCCCCTGCACGCCAGGGGCTTGAACCTGGGTCCGTGTGCATTGTAGTGTGTGTACTCAGCCAGGTGCGTTACCACCCGCTCAGCTCCCTGATTTTGCATTCAGCATCAGAAGTGGAATGCAGAGAAAAAAAGGAAATGGCTTCAGGGCCCAGTTGGCGCAGAGGCAGATCTTCTGGGACTGTGGCCAAAACTATCGCCTGTAGTGTAGACATAACACACCCCACACTAGGGATTTGTGAATATCAAACTGGATAAGGATCACTAGACCACAGCACCTCAAAAGCATCGAGTATGCAATTACTTAACAAAGCAGCAAATTGTTGATTTACTTAATGACCTGAACATCACTGTTCAGAATTAGAAAACTTATATGCAGAGGGGTGGAAAGGCAATTTGAAATTCTAATTAGCCTGAGAGGAGGCTATTTCTCAGGCAAACAAACTATCATTACATAAGCTCTGTGGCAGTACTGTGACTAATGAAACAGCATCAGCAGGGGCTCAGGGCTTGGCCGTGAGACTAAGTTTGGCCAGTGGGTCAGTGGCAAAGGCTATTAAAAGTTAAAGGCTTGGGAGTCGGGCAGTAGTGTAGCGGTTTAAGTGCATGTGGCACAAAGCACAGGGACCTGTGTAAGGATCCCGGTTCGAGCCCCCGGCTCCCCACCTGCAGGGGAGTCACTTCACAGGCAGTGAAGCAGGTCTGCAGGTGTCTGTCTTTCTCTCCCCTTCTCTGTCTTCCCCTCCTCTCTCCATTTCTCTCTGTCTTATCCAACAACGATGACATCAATAACAATAAGAACTACAACAACAGGGGATCAGGCAGTAGTGCAGCGGGTTAAGCGCATGTGGCACAAAGGACCAGCATAAGGATCCTGGTTCAAGCCCCCAGCTTCCCACCTGCAGGGGAGTCGCTTCACAAGCAGTGAATCAGGTCTGCAAGTGTCTGTCTTTCTCTCCCCCTCTCTGTCTTCCCCTCCTCTCTCCATTTCTCTCTGTCCTATCAACAACTAACGACTATCATCAACAACAGTAATGACCACAACAAGGCTAAAACAACAAGGGCAACAAAAGGGGGAAAAAATGGCCTCCAGGAGCAGTGGATTCATGGTGCAGGCACTGAGGCCCAGCAATAACCCTGGAGGCAAAAAAAAAAAACTACAACAATAAAACAAGGGGAAATATGTATTAAAAAAAATTTTTTAAGTAATTTTTAGTGCTGGGAAAATAATGGTAATGCAAAATAAAAAACAAAACTTTGATTCCTGAGGCTCTGATAGTCTGGGTTCAATGCCTATAACTACCATGAGCTGGAGCTGAAGACAGCTAGCCAGAGCTATATATTTTTCAGTGCTATATAGATTTGTTAATGAGAAGGAAGAAAGGAAGGAAGGAAGGAAGGACGGACGGAAAAGTGGAGGTTTGGGGGCTGGATGGTGACTGACTTGGTAGAGCGCACATGCTATTGTGTGAGGATCCAGGTTCAAGTCCCTAGTCCCCACCAGCATGGGAAGCTTCATAAACAGTGGAGCAATGCTACAGATGTCTTTTCTTCTCTCGTTCTCTCTCTCCCTATCTCTGTCTCTCACCCTCTATAAGAAAAAAAAGTCACTTAAAATGGTAGAGTAGTACAGACACCAAACTTCAGCAGTAACCTCAAAGTGGGGGGTGTCAAAGAGGAAATCTGATGAGTGTCTGGGGCTTGTTTTCTTGGGACATGCCTTCCTAGAACCTGGCACCATGCTGAAAAGATATCCAAGCAGGGCTCCGAGGCCCGTGCAGGAGAGAGCTGAAGTCCAGCTGACATGCTGGTGATCAGTGTCCACCACCACCCGCAGCAGGAAGCCATTTGGAGCTTACAGCCAGCTCACCCTCAGAGGAAGCCAGTATCTGGAGAAAGGGCCCTTGTTCTCTCTCTCTCTCTCTCTCTTCAAATTTTGACATTTTTAAAACCTTTATTGGATAGAGACAGCCAAAAGCCAAGAGAAAAAAAGGGTGATAGAAAGGGAGACAGACAGAGAGACACCTGCAGCCCTGCTTCACCACTCGCAAAGCTTTCCCCCTGCGGGTGGAGACCGGGCCAAACTCCAGTCCTTGCTCACTGTGACATGTGCACTCAACCAGGGGGGCGCCACCACCAGATTTACTAGCAGTGGACACGTGAGGCGACTACTTTCCATTTTCCCATTATCATTTTGATCATCAAATGCCAGGAAGGGGACTCGGGAAAGACACACCTTTATGTTTAAAAATGTAGTTCTGGGGTGAGAGGGATAGTCGCCAGCTAGGGGGCCTGCTTTGCCATGGGGTAGAGACCAGGTATGAGCCCTGTCACCGCATGGAAGATGCCACAGCACTGTGAGATGGGACAGTAATCCTTCTGTCCGTGTCTCTGAATGAAAAGAGAAGAGAAAATAAGGGGAGGGGCAGGAGCAGGGAGATTACACATGTGTGAGGCTCCGGCTCGTCAAAGTCAAAATCCCACTTCACCTGTGACTTGGGCTCCCTGACTCACGCAGCCAGGTGGCCTTGGGAATGTATTTCTCTAGCCTTTCCCTCACAGCGCAAGTGACGTTTTGCTCCAAGGTCTCGGAGGGCATTCACTGGCAGACATATCCAAAACTCCAGCCCACCTCAACTCACCCTACTCAGGCTTTGCCAGTATCAGCTGTTAAGACAAAATCAAATACCCTTGTCTGGGGCTTTTATCTGAAACTTTGGGAAGGCTCCCAAACAAAGCAGGACAGTGTTTGCCAGCTGAGAAATAGAAGTTGTTCAGAGACATAATATGCATACAACATTCCCTCAGGGACAAGAGACCTGAGGTCGGTGAGAGGCCCCCGGAGACACACAAACTTCTGGCCGCCTCCAGGGCGGAGGACTGCAGGACCGCCCAGATCTCCCTCCAGTCTTCTCTGGGCCTCTTTGCCAGAGGCTGGATCAGGCAGCCTGGTGGCAAAGCCAAGAACTCATGAAGATTTACAGAAGGCCTGGCCATCTGAAACGAGAGCCAGATGTGGACGCTTGGTCATTGCGAGAAAAGGCTCCTGCTCACCTCATTAGTGGAGGGAAGCAAAGGAAGTCTGCAGGAAAAGATTTTTCCTGTGTCTGCTTTTTCCTTAGGAAAAGCTCACAGATGCAGACAGAGGGACGCAGCCCAGAGTTCCAGCCCCCCAGGGTTTTTTTTCCTAACGACCCCATATCCTCCCCCAGGCCTTTCTTGCAGACAGTGCAGGGCTGGGACTGGTCCTGCCCTTCTCTTCACACTTAGCGGCTGCAGCCTCCCAGTCCAACACCCCCACTGAGGAGCAGTCAGTCCTGCCACTACACTGGTCTACTTTTTCCATGAGTCTTTCTAGTCATAAAATAGGAATGGTTGTTGTCCGGGAGGTGGCGCAGTGTGTTGTTATTTTCGGAGCTCCAACAGGCCGGGCTAGCGTCGCGGCGGTAGACAGAGACTCGAGGACACACGGCTGGGCAGAGAAGCTGTATTTCTTTATTCAGAAACAACGATTCATAAACTAATCACCTAACAGAACTCTCCTGCATCCTTCTCACATGGCAGCGCCAAGAACTCTCGAACTCTGGAACTCTCTTGGGGTTCCTTGGGGCGGGGACAAGCGGGCCTGCGAAAACTAGCAGGACTGAACCAATTTTCTTGGCAGGGGGAGAGCTAGAACAAACCAATGTAAAGCATACAACAATTCCCCCTTTTCTTTTTAACTAAATGTTTTTACTAGCAGGACATCGCTGACAAATTCACCCACAAGACACAGCAGTGGACAATGCATCGGACTCTCAAGCATGAGGTCCTGAGTTCAACCCCTGGCAGCACATGTGCCAGAGTGATGTCTGGTGCTTTCTCTCTCTCCTCCTATCTTTCTCATTAATAAATAAAAATTAAAAATTAAATACAATTTTTAAAAAAAGGAATGGTTTACCCCACTGATCTGACCCAGAGCTCAAAAATATTCACATTTAACACAGCAGCCTGGGTAACGTCCAAATCCCTGTCGGTCAGGGCTCACACGCAGTTTCATGGTCACAGTTGGGAAGACTCTAGGATGCCCTCATTTCAGGACCAGGCTTCCTCGAGTGGCGGGGTGAGATGAGCCCTTCAGCCTCCCTACCACTGCTGCTCTAAGTGAGTGCAAGATTCCTGGAGTGGCCCATGAGAAGGTATCTGACGACATTTCTGATGGAAATTACCAGTGATGGTGGAGAGAGGGATCCCTTAGAGGCCTAGGCCCAACGACTCTGCCTACTGTTGAAGCAGAGGTGCAGGTTTCTTTCGCCTCTCCCCCTTCCTTCTCAATTTATTTACTTTCTTTTGTTTTTATTGATTATTTATTTATCCCTTTTGTTGGAGAAAGGAGAGGAAGACGGGGAGAGAAAGAAAGACACCTACAGATCTGCTTCACTGCCTGTGAAGCTACTCCCCTGCAGGTGTGGAGCCGGGGGCTCGAACTGGGATCTTTACGCAGGTCCTTGAGCTTTGCACCACCTGCGCTTAACCCACTGCACTACTGCCCGACTCCCAATTTCTTTACTTTTAATAGCCTTTGCTACTGGCCAAACAGTCTCAAAAACAAAAATCTAAAAAGAGAGAATTATTTACTTTAAAAAAAAAAAAAAGTTGATACAGAACTGGGAAGAGAGATAATGATTATTCAAATGACTTTCATGCCTGAGGCTCTGAGGTCCCAGGTTCAATCCCCAGCACCACCAAAAACCAGAGTTGAGCGGTGCTCTGGTATCTGTATCTTTCTCCCAGTATCTTTCTCATTTAAAAGGGGGGGGGGGTAGGCACTGGTGCACCTGGTTATGCCCAGGATACAGTCTGTAAGCACCTGGCTCTCATTCCCACTTCTGACTTGCAGGGGGAAGTTTCATGAGCAATGAAGCAAGTCCTGCAACTGTCTCTCTCTCTCTCCTCTTTCTCCCCCTCTCAATTTCTCTGTCCTATCAAATAAGAAGAAAAAAGGAGGGTAGGGGTAGATAGCATAATGGTTCTGCAAAGAGACTTCCATGCCTAAGGTTCCAAAGTCCCAGGTTCAATCCCCCTCACCTCCATAAATCAGAGCTGATCCGTGCTCTGGCAAAAAAAAAAAAAAAAAAAAAAAAAAAAAAACCAATAAAAACTTTTTAAAAAGGAACTTTGATAAATACTTTCATGTATAATACACTTGAGGAAGAAAAAAAAAGGAGAGCTGGGCAGTGGTGCAGCGAGTTAAGCACACATTGCGGAAAGCGGAAGGACCTGGCGTAAGGATTCGGGTTCGAGCCCCCGTCTCCCCACCTGCAGGGGAGTCGCTTCACAGGCAGTGAAGCAGATCTGTAGGTGTCTTTCTTTCTCTCCCCCTCTCTGTCTTCCCCTCCTCTCTCCGTTTCTCTCTGTCTTATCCAACAACAATGGCAATAACAACAACAAAATAATAACAAGAATAAACAACAAGGGCAACAAAAGGGGGGGGAAAGCCTCCAGGTGAAGTGGATTCGTAGTACAGGCACCAAGTTCCAGCGATAATCCTAGAAGCAAAAAAAAAAAAAAAAAAAGACCACTGGGAGCAGTAGATTCTTTGTGCAGGCACCACTGATAACCCTAGAGGCAAGAAAAAAAAAAACTGAATTCAGGGTAAAACCAGTCTGTGCCCGGAGGCGGCCGAGGGCCAGGGCTGGCCACAGGCATCCAGGCGGCTGGGGTTTCACCGCGCCCAGGCGCAGCCCCCTGCCAAGTGCAGTCCCACCACACCCCAGGCCCAGACCTTCCGGGATTGGCCAGTCGCTGCTGGACAAACTTTCTACCAATCAGAACCGCTCCCATGGGTTCATTTGCATAAGCAACCCCCCCCCCCCCCGCCCCCGTCGCGATATAAAGACAAAACTCATCAGTCTGGAGTCCTGCACCTGCTCCCAGGGTCTGTGCTCCCTTCCTTGTGCTTCGGAAGTCCCAATAAATGCGGTATAGATCTGAGTGCTGTAATTTCGTTTTCTTTTATTATTTTTTAATATTTATTTATTCCCTTTTGTTGCCCTTGTTTTTTATTGTTATTGTAGTTATTGTTATTGATGTCATCGTTGTTGGATAGAACAGACAGAAATGGAGAGAAGAGGGGAAGACAGAGAGGGGGAGAGAAAGACACCTGCAGACCTGCTTCACCGCCTGTGAAGCGACTTCCCTGCAGGTGGGGAGCCGAAGGCTGGAACAGGGATCCTTACTCCGCTCCTTGTGCTTCACGCCTCGTGTGTTTAACCCGCTGCACTACCGCCCAACTCCCTTAATATTATTTTTAAAGTTGACTTATTTTTTGAGAAAGGAAAAACCAGAAGATCACTCTGGCATTTGCTATGCCAGCCATCAAACTCAGGACTTCGTGTTTGAGAACCCAACACTTTATTCTGTGTCACCACCGCCTGGCTCCTGGGGAAGTTAACGCTGAAGTGGTAAAGAATGTCACGTGGTTGCTGTCACTCCACCTGACTGGCCTCTGTTACCAGTTTTCATGGACAGCTGGCAGGACCCAGAGTCCAGCCCCAGTGATGGCGGCTCCGTGGTGTCTCCCCTGAGGTACCAGGATGCAGGGGTGAGTACTCCAGGAATGAACCTCCCGCTTTCTGGTTGATGTTCAGATCTTCACTTGGTGCCATCTTCTCCCTTTTTCTCTTTTCTTTTTGCTTTGTTGTCAGCTTTCTTCTCCCTTAAGGAACCGCTTTGGTCCTCCCTCCGCTTGGTGTCTTTGTGGTTGGTGTTCCAGGCTTGCTGTCCACACCAGGGCAGCAGGAGGTCTGGGGTAAATGTTCTGTCTCAAGATTTGTGTTTAAGGCTTTGCTGAGTTCTCTAAAGCTCAGTTTCTACCTGATGGTGGGACACTTGGGTTTAAGGCAACAGTGGGGCCGGAGGAAGTTATGTGTTGACGGTGGGAGTGGTGTGCAGACACCTATCATGGAGCAATAAATTATAATCATTTCCCTATGAAAGTATAGGAGGGAAGGAGGGAAGGAAGGAAGGAAGGAAGGAAAGAAAGGAGGGAGAGGGAGGGGCTCATGCTTAAAGAGGATTGGGTACTGTCATATCTGCAGCCTTTAAGTCAGTAATTAAGAATCTTTCCTCTCCTCTCCTTTTCTCTTTTCTTCTTTTTCTTTCTTCCATTTTTTGGGGGATGAGTCATTTCTGGAACTTCACCCCTCCAGGCTGACTTTCCCAGATAGGAGTGAGATAGAGAAGCAGAAGGACAGATGGAAAGAAACCACGACACGAGAACTTACTTTTACGTGGTGGGGGCCAGGCTCAAAACTGGGTTGTGCTCATGGTAGATCAGGGCACTGTCCAGCTGAGTCATTTTTTAAAAAAGATTTTATTTATTTATTCATGAGAAGATAGGAGGAGAGAGAAAGAACCAGACATCACTCTGGTACATGTGCTGCTGGGGATTGAACTCAGGACTCATGCTTGAGAGTCCAAAGCCTTATCACCACGCCACCTCCCAGACCACTCAGCTGAGTTATTTTACCAGCTCTGAAATTCTCAGAAATTCTTCTACAGGCGGAGTAATTGTTCCACATTGATCTGAGATTCGATTGATCAAAAGGGAAAACTCTTAGAGAACACACAGGCTAGTTTATGTGGTTGCATGTAATTAGAGAAACTAAGCAAATTGATTCATGGCTAAAAACTCTCAATGCAAACTAAGATATGTCTGCATCTGCTGATATGTTGAGTATCTCCCGTGTGTGTGTGTGTGTGTGTGTGTGTGTGTGTGTGTGTGTAAAAGGATAAAAATTGGGCTGGGGGATGTGGTTTATCTGTGTCACACATGCTTGAGATCTTGGATTCATTCCTTGGCACCACATATGCAGAAAAAATATGAAATTGAGGGGCTGGATGGTGGCTCACACAGTTAAATATACATTTTATAGTGCACAAGGTCTCAGGTTCAAGACCCCGGTACCCCAGCTACAGGGGGGAAGCTTTACAAATGGTGAAGCAGGTCTTCAAGTGTCTCTTTCTCCCCTTTCCATTTTAATTTCTCTCTGTCTCTTGAATGAATGAATAAGTAAAAGAAAAATATAGGGAAATGTTAAATAGAAATTAAATTTCCTTAAAACTTCCAGTCTTTTTGGTAAAAGCAAATCAAAACTCTTATCAAAGTTCATGTAAATCAGGGTAATTATTGGTGAATGAATGCTACTTTGTTGCTTTAACAGACCTGACTTCAGAGCTAACAGATAAGCACGAAACCTCTCTGTATTCATCAAGTTTACCTTATCTTTAGCATAAAATTTGTCATCCAGAGATCTAAAGTTTGAAGATAAACTCTTCAGCAAAATCCATGCTTGTGGTCTTTTAAAAATAATTTCCACCTTCCATATACACATATATATATACATATATGTATGTATGTCACTAAGGAATGACCCCAGAGTATCACACACGTATCTATCTCTTTACCTATAGGTGTGTGTACGTATGAGAGGGAGGAACAAAGAGAAGGAGAAAACCACAGCCTGCAGACCTGCTTCAACGCCTGTGAAGCGACCCTCCTGCAGGTGGGGAGCCAGGGGCTCAAACCGGAATCCTTACCCCAGTCCTTGTGCTTTGCGCCACGTGCACTTAACCCGCTGCGCCACTGCCCGACTCCCCTCATTATAGTTTTGATTTGCATTTTCCAAATAATAAGTGTTCAGCACATTTTCATCTGCCTGCCGGCCATCTGTATGTCTTCTTTGAAGAAGTGCCTATTCATATCTTTTACCCACTTTTCATTGATTTGCTCTCTTTGTTGTTCAGCTGTATCATTTTCTTATACAATCTGATCGTCAACCATGTGAGAGGTATGATGTGCTCATAACTTCTCCCTGGTGCTACGCTGCCTTTTGTTTTTGCGGTAGCTTTTCAATGTGTAAAAACTTTTATAAATCAGTGTCTATTTTTTGTTCTTGCTTTAGTTTTTCTTGCCACTGGACTGAATCTCCAGCTACATCTCTGATGTCAAAGTGCTAGAATGTATCACCTATGTTTTCAAATATATGTATTTATATTTGACAGGACAGAGAGAAATTGAGAGGGGAGGGGGAGGGAGAGGGGAAAAGAGACAAAGAAAGAGCTGCAGGGAGTCGGGCAGTAGCACAGCAGGTTAATCTCACGTGGCGCAAAGCGCAAGGGCCAGCGTTAAGGATCCCTGTTCGAGCCCCCGGCTCCCCACCTGCAGGGGAGTCGCTTCACAGGCGGTGAAGCAGGTCTGCAGGTGTCTGTCTTTCTCTCCCCCTCTGTCTTCCCCTCCTCTCTCCATTTCTCTCTGTCCTGTTCAACAACGTCATCAGTAACAACAATGACATCAGTAACAACAACTACAACAATAAAACAAGGGCAACAGAAGGGAATAAATAAATATTAATATATTTTTTTTAAAAAAATCTAAAAAAAAAAAGAGAGAAAGAGCTGCAGTGAGGCTTCACCACCCAACACCTGTTAAGCTTCCTCCCTGCACATAAGGACCAGGGGCTTGAGTCCAGGCCTTTCTGCTTCGTAACAGGTGTGTCACCACTCAGCTCCTTCCGTCTGTTTTACACACTGGGACCTAGTATAGCTTTGATCCATTTTGAGTTTATATGTAGCTTGTTAATTGACGATTAGCTCAACTTCCTTATGTTGGCTGTCCAGTTTCCTCAGGACCATTTGGAGAGGTTTTTCCCACTGTAAATCTTGGGTCTTTCATTGTGGACAGCATGTACGTGTGTGTGTGGGTTTATTTCTAAGCTGTTTTATTCCACTGCTTTGTGTGTGTGTTTTCCAATACCACACTGCTTTTTAATATTTTATTTATTTATTATTTGCTGGATAGAGACAGAGAAAAATCAAGAAGGGAGAAATAAAGAAGGAAAGAGAAGGAGAGACAGGAGGGGAGAGAGAGGGAGGGAGAGAGACCTACAGTACTGCTTCCCTGATTGTGTAGGTTTTCTCCTGCAGGTGGGGACAGGGGGCTTGAACCCGAGTCCTTGTGTTTAGTACTGTGTGCACTTAACCGGGTGCGCCATCGTTTGACTCCTGTTTTTTTTTTTTTAATATTTATTTATTTATGTATTTATTCCCTTTTGTTGCCCTTGTTGTTTTTATTGTTATAGTTATTATTGATGTCATCATTGTTGGATAGGACAGAGAGAAATGGAGAGAGGAGGGGAAGACAGAGAGGGGGAGAGAAAGACAGACACCTGCAGACCTGCTTCACCGCCTGTGAAGTGACTCCCCTGCAGGTGGGCAGCCGGGGGCTCAAACTGGAATCCTTAAGCTGGTCCTTGTGCTTTGCGCCACATGCACTTAACCCTCTGCACTACTGCCCAACTCCCCTTTAAGACACATTAATTCAGTGTCATGATCAGATCTTTACTAGATTTAATGCAGGTAATTTTTTAAGTACTTTCTTTTTTTAAAAAATTATTTATTAATTTATTTACCAGAGCACTGCTCAGCTCTGGCTTTTGATGGTGTGGGGGATTGAACCTGGGACTTAACGGAGCCTCAGGCATGAGAGTCTGTTTGCATAATCATTAGACTGTCTATCCCCACCCTACAGGTAATTATTTTTTCTTTTGGTGCCATTGTAAACAGGGCTGCTTTTTTGATTTCCTTAACCTCTGACTCACAGATTGTGTGTAGAAATGCACCAGGTGTATGTGTTACTGTTTATTCTGCTCTCTTAAACTGAGTGTTATTTCTTAGTAGTTTTTGAGACGACCCGAACTGCCCCTGCGGCTCCAGACAGACTATGACCCACATAGTCAACGACTGCCACCTCTCCAGATTCAAAGGAGGTCTCGAAACTTTACATCAGGCTCAACCTGACGCTGTTGACTGGCTACGGAAGAAGGGCAAACGCTAGAAGAAGAAGAGGGGAGTCTTTATTAAGTCTTTCTCCGTAGGTCTATGTCCTGTCATCTGCAAATAGCAATAGCCCTCTGTAAGCATGTACTAGATATCTGGTCTGACTGTTGTAGCGAGGACGTCCAGCTCTATGCTGAGCAGTGGTGGTGAGAGTGAGTGAGTAGCCTTGTTCCAGATCTCAGAGGAAAAGTTCAGTTTCCCTCATTGAGTGTGATACTATCAGTAACTGGGTTTTTCATACGTGGCCTTCATTACGGTGAGGTAAGTTCCAAGCACTTTTGTCATAAATGTATGGTGACTCTTACTGAATGCTTTCTCAGCAATTATTCACAGAATCATGTGGGTTTTTTTTTTTTTTTTGTCTTTTTGTTAATTTGGTGTATTAAAGAGGCTGGGTGGTGGCACACCGGTTAAGCAAGCACGTTACCATGAGTGAGGGCCCAGGTTCGAACCCCTGCGTCCCACCTGCAGGGCAGAAGCCTCAGGAGTGATGACGCAGGTCTGCAGGCATTACTCTTTCTCTTTCCCTCTACGCTCTCAATTTCTCTCTGTCCTATCCAATTTAAAAGGGGGCAAGCAGGCAGTGCCACACCTGGTTGAGCGCACATGTCACAGTGCACAAGGACCCAGGTTCAAGCCTCTGGTCCCCACCTGCAGGGGAAAAGCTTCATGAGTGGTGAAGCAGGGCTGCAGGTGTCTCTCTCCTTCTCTATCTCCCCTTCCTCTCTCAATTTCTGTCTCTACCCAATAAAGAAGGAGAGAAAAGAAGGAAAGAAGGAAGGAAGGAAGGACGGATGGACGGACCACTAGGGGTGGTGGATTTGTCAATTCATCATGTAGACACTGGGCCCAGAGATAACCCTGGTGGTAAATATATATATGTGGTTTATTTATTTATTTATGTGAGATGAGAGAGAACCAAAGAATCGCTCTGGTACATGCAATGCCAAGGGCTGAACTCAGGACTTCATTCTTTTCAGTTAAATGTTCCAACCACTATGCCAATTTATTCTTTTTTTTTTTTTAAAAATCTTATTTATTTATTGTCGGGTAGATAGAGACAGAGAGAAATTGAGAGAGGAGAGAGGGGGGCTGGGCGATGGAGCACTGGGTTAAATGCACAAAGTAAGAAGCGTAAGGACCCGCTCAAGGATCCCGGTTTGAGCCCCCGGCTCCCCACCTGCAGAGGGGTTGCTTCACAAGTGGTGCAGCTGGTCTGCAGGTGTTTTCCTTTCTCTCTCCCTATCTTCTCCTCACCTCTCAGTTTCTCTCTGCCCTCTATCCAAAAATATTGGGAGAGGGAGAAGGCACAGGAGCAGTGGATTCGTGTAGATACCGAGCCCCACTGATAACCTTGAGGCAAAGAGAGAGGGAGAGAGAGAGAGAGATAGGAAGTGACAGACACCCGCAACCCTGTAGGTCCTTGTGCACTGTGATGTGTGCACGTAACCAGCTGTGCCGCGGCCTTTCTGTGGTATATTATATTGATTTGCCATATGTTGAACCATCCCTGCATCTCGGAGATCTTTTTTTCTTTTCGTTTTACTTGATAGAGAGGTAAAGAGAGACGCTTCCAGCCCTGCTTCACAGCTCGTGAAGCTTGCTTCCCCACTATCAATGGGGGCTTGGGAATTGAACCTCGGTCCTTGAACCTGGTAATGTGCCCTCAACCAGGTGCACCACCACCCAGCCCATCTGAGGTTTTTTTTGTTTTGTTTTGCCTCCAGGGTTATCGCTGGTGCTCGGTGACAGTGTTACGAATCTACTTCCCCTGGAGGCTATTTTTCCCATTTTGTTGCCCTTGTTGTTGCCCTTTTAATAGCTGTTCTTGTTGGATAGGACAGAGAGAAATTGAGAGAGGATGGGGAAGGCAGAGAGGAGGAGAGAAAGACACCTGCACATCTGCTTCACCGCTTGCGAAGGTGGGGAGCTAGAGACTCAAACCGGGATCCTTAACGCCGGTCCTTGCGCTTTGCGCCACGTGCACTTAACCCGCTGCGCTACCGCCCAACACCCTCATCTGAGACGTTTGAATTCAACCCAGGTACAGTCATCGCAGGCACAAAGGCTCACCAGGGAGCCCCAGACTTCCCGCTACTGGTAGACCATTGCTTAGCTGCCTTCCCACCAGTCAGAACTGTACTGACAGGAAACCATGTTTACAGATCAGGCTCCACCCTTTTCTGTCCACATAAGCGGCTTCTGGAACTTCCTAAAGGTCTCTGCTCCCCAACTGCAGTTCTGAACCTGCAGTGAACACTGAGCTGTACAGTGAAAGTGCAACGCTCAGGCTGGAATGTCGTTAATGAAACTATCAGGCTTTGGTTTCTTGGTCAACAAAGTACTGCATTCTCTAGGTAAAAGCTTGCCACCCACCGTTAGAGGAGGCGTGTTCTTATAGCCATCTTCCAAGACCTCTAGCCATGTGTGCCACGTGTGTGAAGACTAGGTAGGGGACAGCGGAGGCACAGCCAGAAAATGACCCGAGACACCATCATCTGCAGCTTGTCAGCTTGAGTCAAAAGGTGTGAGTCACCAGGGTGAGTTGTAACAGAGGTCTTGAATTATTCTTTTCTCAAAAGAGAAGTGGTGCGGGGGCCAGGTGGTTAAGCACAGAGTACCGTGCTCAAGGACCTACGTTTGAGTCCCAGCTCCCCACCTGCAGGGAGGACACTTCACAAGCAGCGAAGCAGGTCTACAGGCCTCTCTCTCCATATATATATCTCCTCCACCCCTCTCAATCTGTCTTATCAAATACAGTTTTTTTATAAGAGGGAAAATGGCTACCAGGAGCAGTGGATTTGTAGGGCAGGCACTGAGCCCCAGTGATAACCCAGGAGGGGTAAAGAGAGAGAGTGCTATCAGTTCACATCCACTAACAGAACTGCTGAGTGTGAAGTGCATTCTTTTTTAAAAATATTTATTTTCCCTTGTTTTATTGTAGTTATTATTATTATTGTCATTGTGTTGGATAGGACAGAGAGAAATGGAGAGAGGAGGGGAAGACAAGAGACGGGGAGAGATAGACACCTGCAGACCTGCTTCACCACCTGTGAAGCAACTCCTCTGCACGTGGAGAGCCGGGGGCTCGAACCGGGATCCTTAACATCAGTCCTTGCACTTTGCACCATGTGCGCTTAACCCGCTGGTTACTGCCTGACCCCGGAAAAGTGCATTCTTTTTTTTTTTTTAAATATTTAATTTTTTCCCTGATTTTGTTGCCCTAGTTGTTTATTGTTATTGGTGTTTTTTTAAAGATGTTATTTATTTATTTATTTATTTATTTATTTATCTATGAGAAACATAGGAGGAGAGAGAAAGAGCCAGACATCACTCTGGTACATGTGCTGCCGGGGATTGAACTCAGGACCTCATGCTTGAGAGTCTGATGCTTTATCCTCTGCGCCACCTCCCGGACCACACTATTGTTATTGTTGTTGTCACTGCTCTCGTTGCTGGATAGGACGGAGAGAAATGGAGAGAGGAGGGGAAGACAAAGAAGGGAAGAGAAAGATACCCGCAGACCTGCTTCACCGCCTGTCGTGCATTCTTGACAGACAAGACCCGACAAGCTCGTGAGGAGGTATGATGGCTGCTTGGCATGTCCAGATACTCGTTCAAATGCGGTGTTTGATGTGGGCCTTCCGTAAGCATGCAGTCTGAACACAACAAAAGACTGAGCAGAGGGTGGAGAGGGACCTTCTTGCCTGGCTGTCATCTGTCCCCGGACTGTGTTTACATGGTTGGATCTTCTCATCCTCAAGTCGTTGGACTTGGACTGAAGTAGACACTGGTTCTCCTAGGTCTCTAACCTGGACACAGCGGATGGTGGGACTTCTTAGCCATCGTAGTTATGTTAGGCAATTCATCATAATGACTGTAAACTCTAAGTGTGCTTATCTATATATAATAAAAATATTAGCATGAAATAGTAGTACATATTATATATGTATGCATTTTAGATGTACAGAGATGCACTTCTACTCATTATACGCACATACGGATGTGTACGTCGCTATTGCTGCTGTCTCTGGAGAGTTCAAGAGCTTTGTGGTGAAAATGGCACGTGAGTTTATAGGCAAAACTCCCACGTGAAGAAGACTCTCGGGGGACGGGCGGTGGTGCAGCGGGTTGAGCGCACATGGCGCATAGCGCAAGGACAGGCATAAGGATTCCAGTTCAAGACCCCAGCTCCCCACCTGCAGGGAAGTCGCTTCACAAGCGGTGAAGCAGGTCTGTAGGTGTCTTATCTTTCTCGCTCCCTCTCGGTCATCCCCTCCTCTCTCCATTTCTCTCTGTCCTATCCAACAATGATGACATCAATAACAACAACAAATAATAACTACAACAATAAAACAACAAAAGGGAATAAATAAAAAAATAAGTAAATATTAAAAAAAAAAAAAGAAGACTCATCTTGGGCAACAGGAAAACAAGACAAGTGTTTCTTTGGTTATAAGAGATAAAATAAATCATCTTTCTGTAGAAATGGGTGGGTCATAGGAATGCCTGCAAAATCATTTAATTTGGTCTTTTAATCATGGTGAATACACCAATACCGTTACAATGCAAGGATAGACTTTTCTCCTTAATCTGAATTCCAAAGGCTATGCCTTCTGGGGTCCCTGTCCCCAAGTCCTAGTGTCACACTGGAAGGATCTGGGCACAGTTCTGGGAAGGGGGTGCTCCTAGCACAGCAACTGGTCACTTGCTATGCTGTCTCTCCTTTGATCCAGATTGAGTGACTGGGTCATTGCTACCATTTTTTTTTGGAAATAACATGACACTTGTTCCTTGAAGGTCTGTATTTATATAAATTCTTCAATTTATATGTCCTTTAGAAATCTTCTCTCAACAGATTTATATTTTAGTTTTGTATGGAAAATAGTTGAGTGTGGTGTTAAAAGTTTGGGGAAAGTAGTGAACCCCAATCATTCCCAAGAACTAACAGCAATAAATCTTATTCCCAACCTGAACTCCTCCTAATTTATTAAGTGCTTTATTACAACACTTCCACTGAGTTGGCATGCGTCCTTACAGACTAGGAGAGAGGCAGACAGAAACAAAATACCTCCTGACTTCCTCTTGGATGGGTTCACATAATGTTGGAGAAGGAAAAAGAAATTATAACGATAGTCCCAAAGGCTATTCAACAAAATGGATAGAATCACTTTGTTAATTTACACACACACACACACACACACACACACCCTACTAGAACTTTGATTGGTATTGTACTGAATCCACAGTCAATTAATATTTGTGGACTATGGCCTCTTAATGTTTTTCACCCATGAACAAGGTATGTACTCATATTTTGTGCGGTCACAAGTCATGATGTATTTTTTCTTTAAAAAAATTTTTTTTTCATTTTTATTATTGGGTAGAGACAGAGAGAAATTGAGAGGGGAGGAGTAGACAGGAGAGAGACAGTAAGACACCTGCAGCCCTGCTTCACCACTTGTGAAGCTTTCCCTCTACAGGTGGGGGCCAAGGGCTTGAACCTGGGTCCTTGTGCACAGTAATGTGTGTGCTTAACCAGGTGCACCACCAACTTGCCCCATGATGTAATTTTTTATGCAGGATAATTCAAATTTTTAGTTATTTCATATTTCCTTTTGGATTCCTTGTTAATTTCCTAATAGCTGGAGATTTTCAGGTCTACCTCCAGCGTGACCTCAGTAGCTATTTTTACTCTGTGCCCATTTCCCTGTGGGGTTGATGTGAGAATTACATGAAGACGATATGTGAACAGGGCCTGAGTCTGGCACTACTCTGGTAAAGATGGCGTGAGGACTTCCTTTTACTGCCACAGGAGTCAGCTGTGAGTGCAGCACGCATTCTGCCCAGTGTCCTCAGAACCCACCCCACCGCTGTAGCCCACACCCTGTGCTGATGACGACAGGGAGGAACCACTATGAACTGTTTGCTCGTTGGGTGACAGTCCTGCTGCTGTCACAGGATGTCACATGGACCTGCCTGATCCAGAGCAGATGCTAGTGAATGCTGACCTAGGAAACAGCACACAGGCCCAAGTCAATACCCATCCTGAAGGGTGGGGATGCAGAGCTTGGGTGGTGGGCGTGATGTGGCACTATAAATCTCATAAGATTGTAATCTTATGGCAGTCGGGTGGTAGCACAGCGGGTTAAGCGCAGATGGTACAAAGTGCAAGGACCGGTGTAAGGACCCTGGTTCAAGCCCCCGGCTCCCCACCTGCAGGGAAGTCGCTTCACAGGCGGTGAAGCAGGTCTGCAGGTGTCTTTCTCTCCCCCTCTGTCTTCCCCTCCCCTCTCCATTTCTCTCTGTTCTATCCAACAATGACGACATCAATAACAACAACAATAACTACAACAACAAAACAAGGGCAACAAAAGGAAATATATATATATATATAAAAGACTTTCATGCCTGAGGCACCAAGGGGTTGCAGGTTTACTCCCCGGCACCACTATAAACCAAGCTGAGCAGTGCTCAGGTGAAACAAAACAAACAGCAAAGCACCCAGCCGCTTACCGTGAGGAATCTGACAACGCGCAAAGACAAACACATTAGCACGTCTGATTGACTTTGAGTTTCGGGTTCTTTTTTATGGTGGACAGTCATCATCTGCCCCTACGGCCATCTGAAGCCAATAGTCCTGATTACTGAAGATCACAAAGTTGTACAAATGTTCACCTCCTTTTCGAAAACCATGTTCATTTTCTCTCCAGGAAACGGGGCTGTCTGCGAAGCCTTGAACTGACAGTGTGACCCAAGGAGCTAATTTGGGCTCATCAAAGTAGTGACTGAAAAAGAAAGACCATGATTAGCAAACAGGGAGCATTAGGCAGCTTCACAGTATTTTGTTTTTCAACTTTTTCAGTCCTTAGCTTTGATTTCTTTTTTTTTTTATTTATTTATTCCCTTTTGGCGCCCTGTTGTAGTTATTATTGTTGTTATTGATGTTGTCGTTGTTGGATAGGACAGAGAGAAATGGAGAAAGGAGGGGAAGACAGAGAGGGGGAAAGACAGACACCTGCAGACCTGCTTCACCGCCTGTGAAGCGACTCCCCTGCAGGTGGGGAGCTGGGGTCTCGAACCGGGATCCTTCTGCCCTTAGCTCTGATTTCTAGTTACCCAGGTTTTAGCCCAGCCCCTACCCACCACATAGATGGAAGTTTCAGTGCTGTGGTGCCTCTCTCTCTCTCTCTCTCTGCCTTTGTCTCTCTGAATCTATCTTTTAAAAAAAAAACCTACTATTAAGGAAAGTCAAACAAATGTGAAAAAGGAAGTCGAGTTTAAAAAGAAAAACTCGCAAGATGTGAATCTTAAAACATTTTAATGGTAAAGACGGGGGGGGGGGGGATAGTGGTGTACCTGGTTGAGCACACTAATTACAATGTGCAAGGACCCAGGTTCAAGCCCCCTGCAGGGGGGAAGCTTCATGAACAGTGAAGCAGAGCTGCCAAATCCCTCTCCCACTCCCCCACCCCTCCTCTTTTTTTATTTTTAATTTTCACTTTTGTTGCCCTCTCAGGAGGCTAGAAATGGACCTACCCTATGACCCTGCAATTCCCCTCCTGGGGATATATCTTAAGGAACCCAACACATCCATCCAAAAAGATCTGTGTACACATATGTTCTTGGCAGCACAATTTGTAATAGCCAAAACCTGGAAGCAACCCAGGTGTCCAACAACAGATGAGTGGCTGAGCAAGTTGTGGTATATATACACAATGGAATACTACTCAGCTGTAAAAAATGGTGACTTCACCGTTTTCAGCCGATCTTGGATGGACCTTGAAAAAAATCATGTTGAGTGAAATAAGTCAGAAACAGAAGGATGAATATGGGATGATCTCACTCTCAGGCCGAAGTTGAAAAACAAGATTAGAAAAGAAAACACAAGTCGAACCTGAAATGGAATTGGAGTATTACACCAAAGTAAAAGACTCGGGGGTGGGTGGGTGGGTGGGTGGGGAGAATACAGGTCCATGAAAAATGATTAATGAAATAGTGGGGGTTGTATTGTTAAATGGGAATCTGGGGAATGTTATGCATGTAAAAAAAAAAAAAAAGAAGTAGAAACGCAAAGCAGAAATTGACTGAGTTTGGAGTATGGCATCAAAGTAAGAAAGCAGAAGTATACTAGAGTTTTCAGTGAGTACCCTCCCTAACACTTCCTCTCCACTATTCCAAGCTTTGGGTCCATGATTGCTCAACAATTTGTTTGGCTTTGTATGTTAACTCTCTTTTCAGTCACCAGGTTCCAGATGCCATCAGGATGCTAGCCAGGCTTCCCTGGATTGAAGACCCCACCAATGTGTCCTGGAGCTCAGCTTCCCCAGAGACCCACCCTACTAGGGAAAGAGAGAGGCAGACTGGGAGTATGGACCGACCAGTCAACGCCCATGTTCAGCGGGGAAGCAATTACAGAAGCCAGACCTTCTACCTTCTGCAACCCTCAATGACCCTGGGTCCATGCTCCCAGAGGGATAGAGAATGGGAAAGCTACTGGGGAGGGGGTGGGATATGGAGATTGGGCGGTGGGAAAAAAAAAAAAAAAAAAAACGTCCAGGACCCAGTCAGAAACGCAGAGGGTGGGCAGGGGTAGATAGCATAATAGTTATGCAAAGAGACTCTTATGCCTGAGGCTCCAGAGTCCCAGGTTCAGTCCCCTGCACCACCATAAGCCAGAGCTGAGTAGTGCTCTGGTGAAAAAATTAATTAATTAAAAAAAAAAAAAGAAAAAAGAAATGCAGAGGGTTAAGAGCATACAGCACAAAGTGCAAGGACCAGCATAAGGATCCTGGTTTGAGCCCCTGGTTCCCCACCTGCAGGGGAGTCACTTCACAGGTGGTGAAGCAGGTCTGCAGGTGTCTCTCTCTCCCCCTCTCTGTCTTCCCCTCCTCTCTCTATTTCTCTCTGTCCTGTCCAACAAGATCAACAACAACAATAAAAATAACAATGATAAACAACAAAGGAAACAAAAGGGAAAAAATGGCTTCCAGGAGCAGTGGATTCATAGTGCAGGTACTGAGCCTCAGCAATGACCCTGAAGGCAAAAAAAAAAAAAAAAAGGTGTGTTATGGCTACTTTATGGGGGTCACATTAGCAGACACTGGCTACAGGGCACAGGCTGACATACATGCCCAATCCTGCTCCATAGCGCCCTTGTACTGGTGACCAGGTATTCACCAGATGTAGAGCCGGAACAGATCTAAGATTTGCATTCAGGGAGTCGGGCGGTAGCGCAGCGGGTTAAGCGCAGGTGGCGCAAAGCACAAGGACTGGCCTAAAGATCCCAGTTCCTGCAGGGGAGTCGCTTCACAAGTGAAGCAGGTCTGCAGGTGTCTGTCTTTCTCTCCCCTCTCTGTCTTCCCCATCTCTCTCCATTTCTCTCTGTCCTATCCAACAACATCAATAACAACAATAACTACAACAATAAAATAAGAAGGGCAACAAAAGGGAATAAATAAATATATATTTTAAAAAAGCTTAAAAAAAGAGATTTGTATTCAGAGATGAACTTCTTTTTTTTGGATCCCAGTGCAAAATATTTTGCAACACTGAAATCAGATCATAATGTGTTCCAGAGTGCTGCAGCTTTCTTAGTTGCTATCACAACACGAGCTATGGCCAAATGCTCAGGGCCTGAAACCTTTCTTCACATAAGCCCAACAGTGAAGCCCTGCTCCTTATTTTATCATCAGTGTCATTTGCCATCAGGGCTGTAGCTGGGGCTAGCACTTCCCATCTGCTGTTTTTTTTTCTTTCCCATTTTATTTATTTATTTATTTATTAATGAGAAAGACAGGAGGAGAGAAAGAACCAGACATCACTCTGGCACATGTGCTGCCGGGGACTGAACTCAGGACCTCATGCTTGAGAGTCCAGTGCTTTATCCACTGTGCCACCTTCTGGACCACTAAATTTATTTTATTATATTCTTTTGTTTGTTGGATAGAGACAGTCAGACATTGAGGGGGAGGGGGAGATGGAGAGGGAGAGAGACAGAGAGATACCTGCAGCCCTGCTTCACCATTTGCAAAGCTTTCTTCCTGCAGCCGGGGGCCGGGTGCTTGAACCCAGGTCTTTGTGTACCGTAATGTGCGCTCAACCAGGGGCACCACCACCCGGCCCCCCCTTCTCATCTCTCACAAGGAGTGGGCAGCAGACTTTTCTCACTAGCCAGCTTAACTGTGCCATTTACAATGACATCACTCCTGGATATTCCCAGGCAAGCAGAACGAGGGTCTATGTGGGCTGGGGGGATGGCGGCACTGCCCTGATGACACAGGATATAAAGGACAATAATGGCCTTCTCACCGCAGCTGCTCCAACAAGAGACAGATCTTCTCAGGAAGTATGAAGCCAGTGATCGTACATAAATAAGCTCTCGCAACCACGGTGCTTGGCTGGGGACAGCAATAGGTTGATATGAAATCACTAGGATTATTATTTCTGTCACAGAAAAAAGAAAACATATTTTTAATCACCACGCGATCCCCTTTTTGGAGTATTAAACCCTTCTAAAAACAGGAAGCAGCCAGCGGCTGCCCTCCACCTCGGCCTGCCCGGGTGTGGGCTGGGTACGCACAGTTCTGCACCGCTGTACACGGCGCCCAGCCACTCCAGGAGCTCCGGGCCGCTGCAGGACACTTCTGGGCTTCCCTGGGGCTCCTCACTCCACAGCACCGGGCACTGCAGCTCCACCACTGTGCTGAGCGCCACTTTTGGCTGATGCTCCTGAATCCCGTAACTGGCGAAATGTGTCATCATCGTGGGTCCTTCTGCACCTTAAAACACACGGATGAGGTCGTTTGATTAAAGGCCGACCGCTTCGGAGAGCTCCTGACATGGCCCTGAGCTCAAGCGCGAGTTATGGAGAGCAGGCAGGATTTCAGTGGGATGGAAGGAAGCGAGAAGCTGAGTTCGAACTGAAATCACTGAAGCTGCTTCAGGTTCCGCCGTGGCAAAAGTCTGGAAACATTCATCTTTCACGCCTTTTTCTGAGACTTTTCCAAAACTTTGCAGAGTGTGCTGTTCCACTCAAATTTCACCACTTGCTCTGAAAAGTTTGGCTTCCCAAAACCCAAAGTATTACTTATGTTGAAATACAATTAGTTTCACAGGCAAAAGTGGAAAATCAAGATCAAAAGAGAAAACACAAGCAGAACCTGAACTGGAGTTGGCGTATTGCACCAAAGTAAAAGACTCTGGGGTGGGGTGGTGGCGGGGAGGGTTCAGGTCCTGGAAAAGGATGACAGAAGACCTAGTGGGGGTTGTATTGTTATGTGGAAAACTGAGAAATGTTATGCATGTACAAACTACTGTATCTACTGTTGACTGTAAAACATTCATCTCCCAATAAAGAAGTTAAAAAACGAAATACAATTAGTGACTGCTACAGAGATGCAAGTATATCTGCATAATCTCAATAAGGAAACTGAAGAGAACTTGAATGACAGGCTCTCATATGAGCCTGTCTTTGAAAAACATAATAATAGAGAGAAAGAGCCAGACATCACTCTGGTACATGTGCTGCCGGGGATTGAACTCAGGACCTCATGCTTGAAAGTCTGATACTTTATCCACTGTGCCACCTCCCGGACCACAATATAGTTTATTTTCAAGGATTTTCCAATAGCAGGCAGCCACGTGGCCTCCTCTGCTGCAAAGGACAGACTTGCTCACTGCCGGGTGTCACAGAAATGAAGTCTCCCTCCATCCCACTAGAGCAAAAGAATTTGAGTTCCTAAGCTCTGTCTTCCCCCTCTGTGATGCAGCCTGCAGCATGGGATCACATGACCCTCTAGGAAGGGAAGCGAGAGCCCTGCACATGCTGACTGACGGCCCTCTGCTCAGAACCACTGCTGAGTCAGGAAGTCCCCTCTGACCTGGAGGTGAGGGTCTTCTTCCAGCAGGGATGAGACGGGGCAGGCTAAGTTCTTAATTGTTAAGAAAGCAAAAGAAATATCTCAGCTATTGCCTAGTTTCTAAAAAGGGCTTTAAACAACTAGGAGTCTTAAGAATAAAAACCTCTCAGGGGCTGGGTGGTGGCCAGATAGTAACTAAAGAGTCATCGTTGAAGTATGCCAGTCTCTTGCCCCTTACTCAGCTTTTGTAGTCCTTGCTTGGATAAGGCTAGCTTTGGAGTGAGTGAGGGAGTGTAACAGGAAGTAGGTGAGGAGGGTATTTAGATCTAATAGAAACTGTCTCACTAGGAACTTCATGGAGTCTTTTTAGGTCTTTCTACTTGCTAGCTGCATACTCACTGCAGACTAGTGTACACTCCCGCTTTCCCTAATTTGTGGACACATGTGTACGTATGCCCTCTCTCATGGGACCTGGTCTATATCTAGGAATTCTGTTACTCCCCTGAAATTAACAGTTAGGTTTCAAAAGCATTGTCTTATTCCATAATGAGTCCTCGTACCTGTGTGATGCCACGCCAAAAGAAAGTCAAATTTCAAAGGCTTCTTCTCTTTAAAGGACCAAGATATTCTGCCATACTTCTTAGAAGCCAGGTTAGAGGATAAATCCACCAGATCAATGGAAACAACTTAAAACAAAGATGGAAAAAAGATTTGGTCACATATATATGGCTTGCACTGTAGAAGGCGGTGCACTAAAAAAGAAAAAATCAGAACTTCTGGAAACGTTTTAGATGGTTCTTATGTCCTCACATTCATGGGCATTTCTAGCACGGAGAGCTAGTGGCAGCGGGTAGAGGAAATACTTATTTATTTATTTCCTGTGTGGAAGACCAAGGCCTGAGGTCCCTGGGCATCAACCTTAGGGCATGGCAGCCTTAACTACTGGCACGGAAATCAGATATTAGTAGAACCACATTGCTTCACCCAGGAGTGAAATTCTACCAGTCACCGTCGAAACCTGAGGAATATCAAAGGAAACACTTTACTAAGAATGAGTATTAGACTCTTCTTACCTTGGGTTCATTACTTTGAATTTTTGACCTACGACCTGTCTAATGGGCCCGTCCAAGTCTCTGATCTTTCTAAGATGTGGTCTGTAGCTGAAGAGAAACAGACACGAGGGCTGCATCTTAATCCTCCCTGAGGCTCAGCCAGGAGCCCGAGTCAGAAGTTTTTTTGTTTTTTTTAAAATATTTATTTATTGGGGGCTGGGTGGTGGCGCAACTGGTTGAACGCACGTTACAATGTGCAATGTGTGTGCTGGAGCCCCCAGTCCCCACCTGCAGGGGGAAAGCTTCACAAGTGGTGAAGCAGTGCTGCAGGTGACTCTGTCTCTCATCCTCGCTAGCCCTCCCTTCCCTCTTGATTTCTGACTGTCTCTATCCAATCAATAAAGAAAATTAAAAAAAAAAAAATTTATTTTGTTGCCCTTGTTGTTTTATTGTTGTGGTTATTATTGTTGTTGTTGTTGATGTCATCGTTGTTGGATAAGACAGAGAGAAATGGAGAGAAAAGGAGAAGGCAGAGGGGGAGAGACAGACCTGCTTCACCGCCTGTGAAGTGACTCCCCTGTAGGTGGGGAGCCGGGGGCTCGAACCGGGGTGCTAACGCCGGTCCTTGCACTTTGCTCCACCTGCATTTAATCCACTGCTCTACCACCCGACTCCCCCGAGTCAGAAGTTTTAAAGACAAAAAGAAGCTGTGCTTTTTCTGAGAACAATGGGACAGGGGCAGCTCCAACACTGGAATTGACATTTCCACAAGAGGACTGACATGTTGGCAACTGAGAGCACACAGGATACTTACTAAATTTCATGATTTTCCTGCCAGAATACCGAGATGGATGACCTTGAAGCCCAGTTTCTTCATAAGTATCTTTATCCAGAGATAAAATTAATTTCCCTACAAAGCAAATAATGATATCTCGTAAGAGATGTCTAAAATATGACTTATGACCTCTGGATAAAAGAAAACTGATGTTGGTTACCTACACGTGTCTGATGATATAAGGAAATATGTTCTACTTATTTGTAGCATATTCTATTTATTTACAATAAAAAAATGTACGCATTATACATACAAGGATATTTCTTTTATTTATTTATTCCCTTTTGTTGCCCTTGTTTTACTGTTGTAGTTATTAATGTTGTTGTTATAGATGTCGTCATTGTTGTTGGATAGGACAGAGAGAAATGGAGAGAGGAGGGGAAGGCAGAGAGGGGGAGAGAAAGACAGACACCTGCAGACCTGCTTCACTGCCTGTGAAGCGACTCGCCTGCAGGTGGGGAGCCAGGGACTCGAACCGGGATCCTTACACTGGTCCTTGCGCTTTGCACCACCTGCGCTTAGCCCCACCTGTGCTTAGCCCACCGCACTACCGCGACTCCCGTGGATATTTCTAATAGTTAAACTATAAATTATCTAAATTTCTATTAAAGAGAGAACAAAGAAAATCACAGTGTACCTGTATTGAAAATGGTAAGTGAGAATTATGTGCATTGACATGAAGAGACACCTCTGATATACAGCTTAGGGAAAAAACAATTTGAGAAAAAAACAAACAAACAAAAAACCCCAAGCTCTTCATGTATGCATAAATTCATGGAAAATGTCAAGAAGAATAAACACTAACCTGCTGACAATCCTTCTTTCTAAGAAGGGGAGTAGGAGACGGGAGATGGCATTTTTTTTTTAATAGAATGTATTTCACGAGTAAAGCAAGAAGAAAAATAAGTGTTGTTACCGTTTGGCAGCAGGGCGACAGTGTTGTCTTCATCAATATTTGTGTTGTATGTCAGTGCATAGCATGAACCTGTGAAAAGAAAGCCCAGTGGGGAAAGTGACATAAGGAGTTCACACCTGGAGAAGGCATGGACTGCTTGCAAGATAACAAGGCTCCCAGCCACAGCTCCAGCTCACTCAGTAAGCCGTAACCTGTGCGGGGGGAGCCGGAGGCCACACTCCAAGCTGGTCACCAGCCCGAGCCAGTTCATGCAGAAGGTAGATGCAGCATGGAGAGTGCAGTGAGGGGGGTGGCCACAGAGCCACAAAGTGGAGCTACTGGTCAGTGGACACCTGAGAGGTCCAGGTCAGGGCCCAATGCCAGTCAATTCCTATCAAACTCCTGATGCCATTCTTCAAGGAAATAGAATCAACACCAGTAAAGTGAGACTCTGTGAGAACCATCGTGGTTACCAGGGGGTGTGGGCACATGACTTTGGTAGAATTAACTGAAACAATATGGGCAGGAGACACAGCAAAAGACCATCAAACCTGAGGTTCCAAGGTGCTAGGTTCAACTCCCAGCACCGTTATAAGCCAGAGCTGGACAGTGTTCTGGTAAAAACAAACAAAGAAAATCCAAGACTGCCGGGCTAGCTAGCTTCACTTAGCTTCGTGGGCGGGAGACAGACCAGGGACTCATGGCTGGTACACAGTTTCTCCTTATTCATGTGGAACGCAGTGCAATCTAAGCCAAGCTAAGCTATCTATATTCACAATCCTGTCCTTACATATATACACTCGCCAAGTAGGGTGGAAACAGGATGTGACGTAGAGAGGGTGGAGCGAAAAGACAGTGGTAGAAATCAGGGTGACTACGAGAGGGGGCGGAGCAGAAAGACATCGTGAACCAGTGGGGATTAAACCAATGCCCTGCAGGCAGGACGGTGCTCAGTTAACAGTGGTTATGTAAACAGAATGCAGTGTTAAGCAGGGGGGATTAAACCAATGCCCTGCAGGCAGGGCGGTGCTCAGTTAACAGTGGTTATGTAAACAGAATACAGTGTTAAGCAGGGGGGATTAAACCAATGAAACAGAAGGGGTTTTAGAAGCAGAATTAGAAGCAGACCGACACAAGACAAAATACCCAAACTTGTAAGTACCCCCAGCAGCATGAGAATGAGAATCAGAAAAGTTGTAACTGGTTCTTCGTAGCTCCAAGGGAGGGAACACAAGCCTGGAAGAAGACTAAGCAGACACTGGACAGTGAAATTACTAGAGGTACTGGGACACAGTTACTAACTAAGGGTTCCTAGAAAACAACTGTCAAGCCAGGAGGAAACTTGGAGGCTAGGAGTCCAGTTCTTGAACAGGCCAGACCCCTGGGTTCAATCCACATCACCACCACATGAAAGCAAGAAAGAGAGTTGGGGAATGGTCCTTTGGTCTCTCTTCCTCTATCTCAAAAAAAAAAAACAGAAAAATCAAGGGTGGGGCTAGATAGCATGATGGTTATGTAAATAAATCCCAGGTTCAATCACCTACGTCACCATAAGTCAGAGCTGATTAGTGCACTGGTCAACAAATTAATTAATTAAAATAAAGAAAAGGGGCCAGGTGGTGGTGCACCTGGTTGAGTGCAAATGCTACAGTGAACAAGGGCCCAGGTTTGAGCCCCCCAGTCCCCACCTGCAGGGGGAATGCTTTGCGAGTGGTGAAGCAGTGTTGCAGTGTCTCTGTCTCTCCCTCTCTATCACCCCCTTCCCTCTCGCTTTCTGGCTATCTCTATCCAGTAAATAAAATAAAGGTAATTAAAAGATTTAAAAATAAATAAATAAAAGTAGAAATTGAGGTAGTTCAGGGGGTAGAGTACAGGACTTGTGTGTATGTGTGTGTGCAACCCCGGGTTTGGTAGTGGAGACTGCATAAAATGGCAGAGCAGTGCTCTGGTCTCTGTCTCCCACACAGAAGGAAAGAGAAAAACAATTAACTTAGATGGCAAGAGGGGTGAGGAAAACATTAAAGGTACAGTCATAAAACCTAGACACGGAACCACAGAGTGCCCAGGTCTGTGAAGAGTTGTGGTTCAGTGGTCCAGGAGGTGGTACAGTGGATAAAGCACTGGACTTCTGAGCATGAGGTCCTGAGTTCAATCCCTGGGAGCACATGTACCAGAGTGATTTCTGGTTCTTTCTCTCTCTCCTATCTTTCTCATGAATAAATAAGATCTTTAAAAAAAAAAAAAAAAAAGATTTGGGGGCTGGGCACAAGGACCAGAGTAAGGATCCCGGTTCGAGCCCCCAGCTTCCCACCTGCAGGGAAGTCGCTTCACAGGTGGTGAAGCAGGTTTGCAGGTGTCTATCTTTCTCTCCTCCTCTCTTTCTCCCCCTCCTCTCCCCATTTCTCTGTCCTGTCCAAGAAAAACAATAATAAAATAACAAGGTCAACAAAAAGGAAATAAATAAATACTAAAAAAAAAAAAAAAAAAAGACTTCTCAAAAAAATAAATAAATAACGGGACAGGCAAAATAACTCACCTGGATGGTAAGCTCCACTGCATTGTGGAAGACCCAGGGTTGAGCCCAGCCCTCACTGCACTGAAGGAAGTTTCAGTGTGGTAGTCTCTTTCACTCACTTTCTCTGTGACTCTATCTTAAATAAAATTAATGTGGAAAAAAAAAAAAAACAACACCCCAGGATTGATACAGTCTATACTTCTTATCTTCCCACATGCATATATGCACTTCATAGCATTACTTACCTTTCTTTACGAAATTATTGATGAATTCTGGTGAAATTAACTCATAGAGGGGTAAATTCTTCACAAAGTAATAGGGTCCAGTTTCCATGGCCAGATTGCTTAGTTCTTTTGATAGAACCCCACATTCAGGAATCAGAAATGAAACCTATTGGAGTGTATAATACAAACAAGCCTTATGTCCAGCTCCTGTTAGGATTCATGAATACTGAGGGAAATACAGTGCCACCGAATATCCTTAGATTTGTTTATCCCGATACCAAGTTGGAATCAAAGAAACTAACCCTTAGAGCCCAAGAATCATCAATTTTTAATATATTTATTTTCCCTTTTGTTGTCCTTGTTTTTTATTGTTGTTGTAGTTGTTACTGTTGTTATTGACGTCACTGTTGGATAGGACAGAGAGAAATGGAGAGAGGAGGGGAAGACAGAGAGGGGTAGAGAAAGACAGACACCTGCAGACCTGCTTCACCGCCTGGGAAGCTGGGTTGCACTGGATCGACCTTCTCGTGAGTCCCCATTCATTGGGGAAACTGACGATTCTTCCTAGCCGACTGAATCCACATGGATCCCAGTCACTTTCAAAGCCAGCAACAAGCAGCTCCTGACAGCTTTCAACCTGACCTGTTGACTGGCTACGGAAGAAGGGCAAACGCTAGAAGAAGCCTGGGAAGCGACTCCCCTGCAGGTGGGGAGCCGGGGGCTCGAACCGGGATCCTTACGCCGGTCCCTGCGCTTTGCGCCACCTGCGCTTAACCCGCTGCGCTACCGCCCGATTCCCAAGAATCACCAATTATTAAGAGGTTCTATATATACATAATTGCTCTTGGATGTTCCGATTTCCTAGTTAGGAAGTTTACATGATCTCTGTGAAGAGTTTTCCATCCAGTGCTGGGACGGTGAACCTGCCGAATTCCAGCTGATGTCCAAACGCGCCACACCTTGAAAACCACTCTCCCAAAGCTCCAACACCATCACCACTGTGTCCCCAAACCGGCCTGAGGGGAGACTAAACTGACCCATTTCAAGTGATCAAAAGCTTAACGATGCTCATCTTGCGGCTGATCTTCTGGCCGCTTTCCTCTCTAACTTGTTGCCAACACCTGTCCATCAGACAGCGGCGCTCTTAACTCTGAGCAGACTCTAGATAAACCCAATAAATGAACCTGAGAGGACAGTCTCATTCTCCATATCTGTGTCACTGTCACGCAATCACAACCAATGCAGACTCCAACGGCAGGGTTGCCACGGGGCAAATTTCTCCAAAGGTTTAAAAAAAATCGAGGGGCTTCTGGAGCTCAGAAAAGTCTCCTGGACTCCCGGAAGTGGGGAGGGGCGCGAGTATGGTCAGCATTGAGCACGGTCCCCTCCCAGCTGCCAGCTCCCAGTCCCGAACCCCTAGACCCTCCATGCCTCCCGCTGAAGGTTCTCCACGTGGGACCTGGGCGGGTACAAAACTTGGCAGCCCGGGTAGCTCTAGACGCCGCCATAGCCCTCCCCTAGGAGCTGGGCGCGCGGCATGCTGGGAGTTGTAGTCCCTATCTCTGGACACTCGCAGCCTCCGAGTATCTAGGAAACTACCGTTCCCGGCATGCCCAGCAAGAGGCACGCCCCTCCGGGCGATCAGAGAAGCCCAGGCACACCTCTGCCCGAGTTTTTCCCAGCCTCGCAGCGTCGCCGGGTGCTAAGCACTCACCCTGTAGTTGTGGTAGTGCTTCTCCACGAGCTGGCGGTGGCGCGACTTGTCGTGACCGAAGTTGGACTTCTCGCATACCAGCAAGTGCCGAGGCACCTCTCGCAGCCTGCGCAGGGTGGCCATGCTCACCCCGCAGGCCCGCCCCCGGCTCTCCCTAACCACGCCCCTTCCCCCACGCCCGGTCTTAGCCACGCCCACTCGACCGTAGCCACGCCCCCAGTTTAGGCCGCCTTTAGGCATGCGCAGTCCGGGCAGTCTCCCCGTGTCCTGCTCTAAGTCGGGCATCCCGGGAACCGAATCCGCAGGTGGGCCCACGAAGCCAAGTGCACACTGCATGAAACAGTGGTGCCGTGGACCTGGAGTTTGCTCTTACAAAGCCGCCTTTGTTGCACACCTCCTTCCTCACAGCAGGCATTTCCCTTTAATCCGTTTTACTGGCTCATAAGGTTTTGAGCTCGTTTCTAAATGTCTAGGGAGGCAATACACTTTTTCTTCTCAGCCCTATCATGGGACTCCTTTGGAATCGCTTTCAAGATCACCTTTAAAATATGCCTTCAGGCACCAGGAGGTGACTTCACCTGAAGCAGAGCTGCCTGCTTGCAGGCCCCGCCCGGGGTGGAGCCCTAGCACCACATGGGAGCACCAGGAACACTGAGGAAGCTCAGTAGCTGCTGGGTGGTGCTTTAGTGTCTACCTATCTCTTCTCTCAAAAAATACTGAATAAAAATCAGCGGGGCTGGGGAGGTAGCTCAGCAATGTGCACATGTTCGATGACCCGGGCTTTTTCAATTCCAATACCACATAAAAATAAATAGGTTTGGTGATGGTGCAGGTTAAGCGCACAAGGACTCGGGTTCCAGCCCTGGGTCACCATTTGCATGGGGAGACACTTCACCAGAGGTGAAGCAGGTTTGCAAATATCTATCTTTCTCTCTGCCTGTATCACCTCTCCTCTCAATTTCTCTCTGACCTATCGAAAAAAAAAAAATAGAAAAAGTGAGGAAGAAAGAAAGGGAAAAAAGATGCCGATCCCCAGTGATAACCCTGGAGGCAAAAAAAAAAAAAATTGACATTTTAAGTACAGGTTACTGACATTAACTGGCAGGTAACTTTGCAATTTTGTCTTGGTTTAAAAAAACTTAAATACTTGTAAATGACTTAATTTCAGTTTTTCCATGGGTGTCACAGAAAGCCAAATATTGTCAGACCAGCTTTTGTGTGAAGGGGAGAATGCTAGTTTAATTATTGTTTGTACCCACAACCAACCTTCTTAGTGCTCTAAGGAGAGTATTTTTAATAATGTTGAAATGGGGGAAGAGCTGAAAAACCAGGAGCTGAATTTAGCAGCAAGCAAGGAGGGGTCTGAAGGCTTCTGATCTTCCCAACTTTGACTCACGTCCTCATCTAACATCCTCCTAGAATAAAGCCTATACTTAGTCTTTGCTGTTCTTTACAATTTCACAAAGGCTAGGCCAGCAGGAACTGGTGGGGATGGGAATCCCTGTCACTGTCCTTTCCACCTGACACCTCACAGTCATGACAAATTTCTCTGCTTCATTATTAGTGCAAAGGAAGAGAACTATAATGGTTATCAATGCGGGGGGTGGAGAGGGATGGGGACAAAGACTTTTGGTGATAGGAGTGGTGAAAGAAAATTAAAATTAGGGTGAAAGGACCGGGGTAAGGATCCCGGTTCTAGCCCCCGGCTCCCCACCTGCAGGGGAGTCACTTCACAGGCGGTGAAGCAGGTCTGCAGGTGTCTATCTTTCTCTCCCCGTCCTCTCTCCATTTCTCTCTATCCTATCCAGCAACGACAACAATAACTACAATAAAACAACAAAAGCAACAAAAGGGAATAAATAAATAAATAAATAAATATTTTTTAAAAGAACATTAAAATTAGGACGGGGAGACAGCATAATATTTCTGCAAACACACTCACCTGCCTGAGGCTCCTAAATCCCAGGTTCAATCCCCCGCACCACCATAAACCAGAGCTGAGCAGTGCGCTGGTGTTTCTCTCTCAAAAAAAAAATACATATAATATAAATAAAATTTTTAAAAACTTAAAAAAAAACAGGAAGAAAGTTTTAGAAGTGTTGTGCAGTATGGGCATGGAG
The DNA here is from genome assembly GCF_950295315.1 of Erinaceus europaeus. Taxonomy (NCBI): domain Eukaryota; kingdom Metazoa; phylum Chordata; class Mammalia; order Eulipotyphla; family Erinaceidae; genus Erinaceus; species Erinaceus europaeus. The sequence continues at coordinate 12,986,236 of NC_080165.1, read as the reverse complement.
GCTTTGTCTCTGAATTCATTCTACTTGCCCTGCCTCATGGCTGCATTTTAAGCTGCAGGTCAGGAAGCAGGGCTGAGGATCCGGGGATCTGGATTCTTGCTTCTCAGATGTTTTCTCTGGTCTTCCACATGCAGAAGGAAGATAGGTGGGATTAATGGGGATGGACAGGACTGAGCTGCCCCTAGCTCCTCCCTAAGACATTTATCCAGCAGTGCCCACTTAGACTTTAATCACAGACTCCTGTCCACATAGCTGTTCTGGTTCTGTTCATCTGTGACCCCTAAGCCACTTCTCCCATTCTTTCCTGAACCCAGTTCATTCCATTTGCCCTTCGTATAATCTGTTGTTGAGCCAGATGTTGTTGTGCGCGGGCCACAGAGGAGAGAGAGAGGGGGTCCAGAGCGAAGAGGAAACACAAATCTTTATTTGCACTGGCACCTCAGAGTTGGGTGCTAGAGAGGCAGGTTGGGCCACGTGGAGGTAGCGAAAATGGCCGCCTCACACAGTAACCTTTCCTGCGTCTGAACACCAGAGTGGAGCGCCGGCAAGAGAGCGAGGTGCGGAAGAAGAAGGGCTTTTATAGGAGTAGCTTCCACGAGAATGGGAAGGGGGAGGAGTAACCATAGCACTCCAGGATAGGATGATAACTCTCGTGAGAATGGGAGGGGGAGGAGTAACCAGAGCACTCCAAATATCGCGGGGATATAAGACAATGCCCTGAGGGCACAACATGGCTGAACAGGCACTCGGAGAATGTCCCAACTCTCGCGGGAACTAGCAGTAGCCTGAGGAGACAACATGGCAGATGTGACTGCATCGGCATAATTTCCCAGCAATAATCCTGGTGGTTTTTGTTTTGTTTCCTTCCCTCTAGGGATATCACTGCCTCCACTGCTCTTGGCGGCCATTTCCCCCCCCATTTTATTGGACAAGACAGAGAGAAAATGAGAGAGGAGGAGGAGACAGAGACCTGCGGAACTGCTTTGCAGCTTGTGAAGCAACCCCCTGTCAGATCGGGGAGCTGGGGACTCCAACTGGATCCTCGCGCTGGTCCTTGCGCTTAGAACTATGTGTGCTTAACTGGGTTCCCCACCTCCCAGCCCCCTCACTTGATCTGTTAGTGACCTAGGACACAGATGATAGAGTGGAGTATTTCCTTCCTTGTTTCATTGCCTGCAGTTCCTTATTTTCTTGAAGTGCTGCTGGTCTGCAGGACGTAGCTGAATAGAGGAGGATGGCTCTTCCCAAGAGTTAGCTAGTTGCAAGAGATGGAAAGTACCCTGGTGTGAGCAGGACGCTGTCTTGCAAACTGACCTGTTCACACTCCTGCTGTCTCTTCTATGGCCCGGTACACTCCAGGTTCTCTGGCCTATTCATCCCAGGACCTCAGGACCATCCCTGTACCTGGGAACCTAAAGAAATCAATCAAACTGGTCAGTCACAAGTACCATCCATTTCTTCCTATTGTAAAGGTTCTGGGGTGCTTTCCCTGACTCCTTCCAGCTTTCATTCTACCTGGGTGCTCCCCCTGGGTGTGACCTGTCATGCCTCCTGTTCTGAGGAATTGGAAATACTTATTTAAATTTTTTTCTTTCTTTATCTATTAGATAGAGACAGCCAGAAATCGAGAGGGAAGGGGTACATAGAGACAGAGAGACAGAAAGATACCTGCTTCACCAGGGGCTAGAACCCAGGCCCTTGTGCACTGTAATATGTGTGCTCAACTAGGTGCACTACCACCCGGCCCCAAAACTTGTTTATCTGTTTGTTTATTTACTTTTAAATATTTTATTTATTTATTAATAATTTTAAAAATATTTATTCCCTTTTGTTGCCCTTGTTGTTTTTTTACTGTTGTAGTTATTATTGATGTTGTTGTTGTTGGATAGAACAGAGAGAAATGGAGAGAGGAGGGGAAGACAGAGAGGGGGAGAGAAAGAGAGACACCTGCAGACCTGCTTCACTGCCTGTGAAGCGACTCCCCTGAAGGTGGGGAGCCAGGGACTCAGAACCGGGATCCTTTTGCCGGTCCTTGTGCTTTGCACCATGTGCACTTAACCCACTGTGCTACCACCCAACTCCCAATATTTTATTTATTAACAAGAAAGGAGGAAAGAAAGAAAGAACCAGACGTCATTCTGTTATGTGCACTGTTGGGGACTGAACTTAAGACCTCTTGCTTGAGAGTACAATGTTTTCTACCTCCCAGACCACAAACCTTTTTTTTTTTAAATAAAATCCATATTTCCATCTGTGTATTACCATGCCTGGTTGGAACACCTGCTAAAGTACATTTTAACATGCTCCTTCTAGAAGCACTGGAGCCCTTTGCACAGTCGAAATTCCCACCCGGGGGCCAAGTGGTGGCACACCTGGTTGTGTGCACATGTTAAAATGTTCAAGGACCTGACTCTGAAGTCTTACAATTGTGTAAACCACTGTTAAATCACTAACAATAGAAATTAATAGGGAGGCGGGGGTACGAAGCAGCAGCAGCTGTGTTTCTCTCCTCTCCTTTCCCAAGTCAACTAGGAATACCAAAGGGGATCACCTGGGACCACAACAAGGCAGCACTAGAAGGACTTCAGGAACCCATCAAACCACCAGTGAGTGCAAACACGTGTAGCTTGTGGACAGGATAGGAGCCTAGGGAGAGATTGAGCAGCTGGTAACAGTCCGGCAGTTTACCAATTGAGGCACCACCTCCAGTCTGTTTTATCAACAAAAAGACAGCTGAAGGGAGAAGAGGACTCCCCAAATGCAACTGTGGGTCTCCATTGCTACTGCCCTCAGAGGCTGGAGCAGCAGGGGAAGGCCTTGTACTGACATCTGGGAACAGAGAACTGACCAGGAAACTCAGGAGAAGAGCTACAGCTCAGTGGCCTAGCAGTGGGGTTGTGTGGTGGGAGCCTTTCCACATTGTTCTCCTGATGAGAACATGGTGAATAATTGCCTCAGAACCTACATACTATAAAGGGGACTTGTTTAGAAACTCACAAGGCCCAGCAGTGCTGCCCAGCTTGGCAGAGAAGCTGAACTGAGCCCAGAGCTTTGGATCCTTGGGGTGTGAGAGTCTCTTTGCATAACCACTGTGCTATCTCTTCCCCACTCTGCTTTATCTCTTGGTCAGGAGTAAGTGGTTAAGCTAAGAAGCCTACTTATAGTTTAAAAGCCCTCAGGCTCCCATAGCCTACAGGGAAGAAAAAGAACAAAACAGGCATTAAAAGCCACTGTGCTCCAACTCAGGGATTGAAATAATATTGAAACAACTATTAATTTACACAACTGTGAACTCTTTAAGTACATTACTTAGACATAAATCAATCCCAGCAAAAATGATCAGTAATTTGAGAAGCACTGAGAGAGGGACCTCATAACATACTATATAGAATAGTTAAACCAACAAGAAGAAATATTGGAGAAATGAACCAGGACAAGAGTCCAGCTAAAAGCCCCCCAAAGGGTGAACCACAAAATAGTGAGGTCAACATCCAAACACTAGTTAAGGAAATAGTCACAGGAGTGAATAAAGAGTTTGAAAGAATTGTCATCAGAAATGCAGAGACAACAAATGAGGCTCTGGAAGAAAACACTAATTATCTCAAGGTTACTAGAGAGCTGAAAGCTGAAATAGCTGTGTACACATATGTTCCTGGCAGCACAATTTGTAATAGCCAAAACCTGGAAGTAACCCAGGTGTCCAACAACAGATGAGTGGCTGAGCAAGTTGTGGTATATATACACAATGGAATACTACTCAGCTATTAAAAATGGTGCATTGACTTTCTTCACCCCATCTTGGTTGGAGCTTGACGAAATCATGTCAAGTGAAATCAGTCAGAAACAGAAGGATGAGTATGAGATGATCTCACTCTCAGGCAGAAGTTGAAAAACAAGATCAGAAGAGCAAACACAAGTAGAACCTGAACTGGAGTTGGTGTATTGCACCAAAGTAAAAGACTCTGGGGTGGGTGGGGGGGAGAATACAGGTCCAAGAAGGATGACAGAGGACCTAGTGGGGGTTGTATTGTTATGTGGGAAACTGAGAAATGTTATGCATGTACACACTATTGTATTTACTGTCGAATGTAAAACATTAATCCCCCAATAAAGAAATTTAAAAAATGTTCAAGGACCTGAGTTCAAGCCTCCTGTTCCCACCTTCAGGGGGAAAGCACTGCAAGTGTTGAAGCAGAGTTGCAGGTGTCTCTCTGCATCTCTCCCTCTCTATTTCCCCCTCTCTCTCAATTTCTGGCTGTCTCTATCCAGTAAATAATAAAAATGATGATAAAAAATTAAAAAGTTAAAGAAAGAAAGAAAGAAAGAAGCCCCCACCTCCTGGGTTTCCTCTTTCTCCTGGGTTCCCTCTCACCATACTCTCCTCCTCTTTTTCCATTAGAGCCTAGTGCTCCCCACCCATCCTCTTTCCTGTGCATCTTGTCTTCTCAGAGTCTTCATCCGGCCTTCAGCTCTGAACACTCAGTGGCTGAACATCAGTTCTGGCTTCCCTCCCAGGAGTCCTGCCGAGTACTTCTTCATTTTAGTCCCATGTGCATTGGGGCGGGGGAGAGGGCTGGAGGGGAGAGGATCAGAGAAAGTGAAAGAAACCATAGCCCAGAAACTTCCTTCAGTGAGGTGGAGGAGACAGGGTTTGAACTGAGGTCGTGCACATGGCAAAGCAGTGCACTAGCCAAGTGAGCTACTCTGAAGGCCCTCACATGGAATTCCACACCAAGCTTTCCTGACACCGCCTGCAACACATATCCTGCCTGTAGCCTCTTCTGTTGTCTGCATTGCGACAATCAGGCTGAGCCTGCCTCCTCTCTGGTCTGTGGCAAGCACGGCCTCCTAACTGCCTCCTTCTCACGGTGCCTGGCAGCCACCGTGCCTTCAGCAACCAAAATGAGCGAGTATGAATGTGAGATGCATGCAGCCTCCCCATCCCCCCCCACACCCTGTAGCATTTCTGCCGCTGACTTCTCACTGCTGCAAAATGACAGCTTAGTCAACCTCATCCCTGCCCACCTCTGCGAGCCAGTCTCCTACCCTTTGCTTGTTCTTGGCTCAAAGCAGCCTCAGCCACAAAATATTCCAGCTCTCCTCAGGATTTCCCTGTCTTCTTTCCCATGACTCCCATGCTGCGAAGAGGCGAAAGTGCTTTTTTCCTGCTCTGACATGCAGCCACTCAGACTCAAGAAGGAAGACTGGATCGGTCTGATGGGCACGCCAAGGTGGGGCATAATGATGATGATGAAACAGACTCTCATGTCTGAGGCTCCCAAGACCTAGGTTCAATCCCCAGCACCACCATAAGTCAGAGCTGAACAGTGATCTGGTTAAAAAAAAAAAAGAAAAAGAAAATATTTATACCTCCCCAAAAAAATAGTCATCAGTTGAAGGAAATAGTGCAATGTTTATACAAAAAGACTTTTGTGTCTAAGACTCCAAAGTTGGGGCCAGGTGGTGGTGCACCTGGTTGAGTGCACATATTACAGTGCGCAAGCAACCGGGTTAGAGACCCCAGTCCCCAACTACAGGGGAAAAGCTTTGCATGTGGGGAAGCAGTGCTGCAGGTGTCTCTCTGTCCCTCCCCCTCTCTATCACCCTCTTGATTTCTGGCTGTCTCTATCCAAGAAATAAAGATAATTAAAAAAAAATTTTTTTTGAAGGATGACAGAGGACCTAGTGGGGATTGTATTGTTATATGGAAAACTGGGAAATGTTGTGCATGTACAAACTATTATATTTATTGTTGAATGTAAAACATTAATTCCCCAATAAAGAAATAAAAAATATTTTTTAAGTTAAAAAAACTCCAAAGTCCCAGATTCAATCTCCCTCACCACCATAAACTGTTGCAACATGGATGTCATTAGCATAATATAATTAGCATATGGACGACATCAAGCTGATGGACTTAGGTAAACCCACAAGGGATTGTGGGTATGCTGGCAGTGATGTGAGCGCCGGCCTGCCTGAACTAGCACTCTTTCCCTGCACGCCCTCGGCACCTACTCTCCTGCTGCCCGGACATGCGCCATGCCACCTCTCCCTGGAACCTGAACACATGTAGCCGAGCTCTTCTGGTAAACTTTGCTGAAAAGATTCCTGGCTCTCCGGCCATCATGACTAGCCTATCTCTACCCCATTGCCTATTTTGCTGAACCTAAGTAACCGCCATGTAATAAACTCCCCATTTGTTAGACCCTGACCAAAGCTACCTGAAGTTTTATTTTACTTTTTTTAATTACGATAATAAACCAGAGCTGAGAGGTGCTCTGTAAAAACAGTCAGTCATCATGGTTGGGTACATGGCTGAACTAGCAGAGCATCACTCAGACCCCCATGCTTGTAATTCCAAGTTCAGAATCTTGCGCTATGTGTACTGGCCTGGTGTTCTGGCTTCTCACTGTGTCTCATGAGAAACTTTCTTTCTCATATGCAAAAAAAAAAAAAAAAAAAAAACCTTCCAGGAGGCAGGAAATACAATTCATCCAATAGACCTCACACTTTAACATCCAGGTTCGAGTCCTGGATCCAGGAGAAGCTTCATGGATGATACAGTGTCTCTCCTCTTCCTATGTCTACCCGAAATTAAAACGAAAAGTCAAGTCCCCTGGGAGCAACAGTGTTGTGTATGTACAAGGCTGCAGAACTCTTCAGAAGCCTCCCCAGTCGTCTGACAGTCAATCTGAGCCAGCCCAGATGTCACTCTACATGAGCTGTGCACCCCCAGACATCTTCCCCAAACACCTGGAGCCTGATCTGCCGCAGAGGCGTGGCCTGGGCACTTCAGGAGCTCTGCCCGTCAGAGAGGGAGTGGGCAGGACTCTGTAAAGTCACCTACACCGAGGGGTGAATGTAGAGCGTGCTCTGGATCTTCCTTCATCAGTCTGTTCTGGAGAAAAGAAGGAAAGAGCTGGGGAGATAGATCCACCTGTTAGAGTACCAGTTTCTATGCCTGAGGCCCCACAGTCCTAGGTTCAATCCCTGGTCTCACCTTAAGCAGAGCTGGGAAGTGCTCTGGTCCTTTCTCTCTCTCTCTCCCCTTTGCATTTTCTCTGCCTCTTTCATAATAAATAAAATGTGTATAGGAGAGAGAGAGACAGGGAGAGACAGCGACAGAGACAGAGAGACAGAGAGAGAAACTTCTCAGCCTTTCTGGCCTTGTGGACAGCATTTTTTTTCCCTCCAGGGTTATTGCTGGGCTCGGTGCCTGCACCATGAATCCACTGCTCCTGGAGGCCATTTTTCCCCCTTTTGTTGCCCTTGTTGTTGTAGCCTCGTTGTGGTTTTTATTATTACCATTGTTGATGTTGTTCATTGTTGGATAGGACAGAGAGAAACGGAGAGAGGAGGGGGAGAGAGGGGGAGAGAAAGACAGACACTTGCAGACCTGCTTCACCGCCTGTGAAGCGACTCCCCTGCAGGTGGGGAGCTGGGGGCTCGAACTGGGATCCTTATGCCGGTTCGCAATTTGCACCACGTGCGCTTAACCTGCTGCGCTACCCCCGTGGACAGCATTTTTATTATCAGAGATTCCTGCCTAGAGTAAAGAAATTCCTACCCCACTTCCTCCACTCAAATTGCAAGCCAGAGATAGAGCTGTGAAATGTTATTCAAGTTAGCAGAAGTCAGTCTCTCTCTCCCCTCTCTCTCTCCTCCCCCCCTCTGACTTTCATCTAGAAGGCATGGGATGGGAAGGGAGAGGAACCATAGCACTGAGACTTGGCAGGGGCCAGGCGCGTGTGGCAGAGCAGCACTGTACAGGTAAGCTGCTTTGCTAGGAAAAAAACCCCACAAGGCATCAACATCAAGAGTTAATTGAAAATAATGTAAGATTTGGCTTTCCTTCAGAAAGGTTGAGCAGTCCTATTTCTGTGTGCCGTGACACACGCATCGTTACGCAGCTGAGCAAGTATCTAATTCCACTTTATTAATGATTCCAGGAAAAGCTGGCCTCATTTTCTGGGCCTGTATGAAGAACTGAGGGGACAAGGTAGGAAAAGGTAAAGGTGGCAATTAATGAAGCTTCCACCATCAGCCGGATTTCACTTTAGACAATACTGAATGTGCACCAACTTATATGAGAAATTTCTACGTGGATGAAAAGAGCCCTGGGGGAGAAAGCAGACACAGGAAGCATCTCACCTTCTCACCTAGTGGAGATGAGCAGACACAACGCAGCTCGGCACTAACGTTTGTTCCCTGTGCCTCACGCCCCCGTCGTCTCTCAGCCTCCACGCTGCACAGTCCCACCCACACCCCTACCAGGCACAGAGCCAGGCTCCCGATGATGAGGGGGTAAGTGAATGAACCCAAATTCCTCCCCCCAAGTGCCCGCCCACAGTGCTCCTCCCCTTCCTCATGTCCTGCTGTCTCTGTCCTTGTTGATGTCGCAGGGGCTGCTACAAACGCAGGTGCATGTCAAGCCCCTGTAAGGACTTTCCCCACCAGAATTTTCTTCCTTCCTTCCTTCCTTCCTTCCTTCCTTCCTTCCTTCCTTCCTTCCTTCCTTCCTTCCTTCCTCCTTCCTTTCTTTTTTATTGTATAGAGGCAGAAATAAATTGAAAGGAGAGGAGAGGAGGAGAGGGAGAGAGATACCTGCAGCCCTGCTTCACACTCGTGAAGCTTTCCCCCTGCAGGTGGGGAGCAGGGGCTTGAACCTGAGCCCTTACACACTGTAATGTGTGCGCTTAGCAGGTGCGCCAGTGCCTGACCCCTCCCAGGATATGAGAAATACATGTGCTGGCAAAATAGCCTACGGAACAGGATGACCCCCAGAATCCAGGCCACTGCTAATTCTAGGGGGTGAATGGTAAAGGTCAAACTGTATTTGACATGACTTCCAGAAATCTCCCCCTGAGACTACACTGCTGGTAGCAAGCCCTCTTGGGAGCCCAGAGAAACAGCAAGCACAGTAAGCAGAGCCCCATCAAACTCTCCCTTTAACTTAGGGGCGGGGAGGAGGGTTGATGGCATGTACCATTTTAAAAGAATTACTTTGTGAGCAGTGATGAATCTACTATAAAAAAAAAAGTGTGTGTTGGGTGGTAGCACAGCTGGTTAAGTGCAAGGACCTGCGTAAGGATCCCGGTTCGAGCCCCTGGCTCACCACCTGCAGGGGAGTCGCTTCACAAGTGGTGAAGCAGGTCTGCAGGTGTCTGTCTTTCTCTCCCCCTCTCTGTCTTCCCCTCCTCTCTCCATTTCTCTCTGTACTATCCAACAACGACGACATCATCAACAACAATAATAACTACAACAATGAAAAAATAAAAGGGCAACGGAAGGGAAAATAAATAAATTCAACAAATTTTTTTTAAAAAGTGACTCAGAGAGGCCAGGTGGTGGCACCCCCGGTTGAGGACACATGTTACAATGCACAAGGACTCAGGTTCAACCCCCCTATCCCCCACCTGCAAGGGGAAAGCTATGTGAGTGGTGAAGCAGGGCTGCAGGTGTCTTTCTCTCTCTCTTCCTCTCTATCCCCCCATTCACTCTCAGTTTCTGGCTGTCTGCATCCATATAAATACCCTGTGCTAACCAGCTGTGCCGCTGGAGCTCTTGCTGTCTCTATTGAATAAATAAATAAAGATAATGCAAAAAAAATTTTTTAAAGGAAGAAAAGAAAAGACAAAGTGACTCAGAGATGGAAGTAGAACAGTCTTTTACTCTGGCCAAAGCAATAATGAGTCTTTTTTTTTTTTTTCAATAGAAGCTGGTAACTAACTACTCAGGGCTTCCGGGCCTGATGTTTCATCAAACAGCATCAGCTTTATGAAAAATCAGTCTAGTAATTAAAATGTCTACTTGTAATTATGTGTTGAGGTTTATTTTTTAATTCTCTTTTCCTTTTCCTTGTAGTCAGGGGAAATAAATGAGGGAGAAGGAAAAGAAGAAGCCCCCTTGGACATTAATTATGAAAAACATAATAAGGGCCAGGAGGTGGAGCACACATTTGAGCCTACACACTTCCACGAACAAGGACCCAAGTTCAGGCTCCCAGCCCCCACCTGCAGGGCAGAAACTTCACAAGCAATGAAGCGGGCTCCGGGGATTTCTCTTTTGCCCTCCTGCTCAACCTCTCCCTCCCCTCTCATTTCCTCTCTGTTCTACCAAATATAAGAAAAATAAAAACATTAATATCATTTAAAATCATTATAACATTTTTTCAATTCACAGTTGCTTAAGGTGAAGTTCAATAGCCAATTTTGCTGTTCCAGTTACTAATTTTAGGCCAAGTAATAAGTGACCCAGTAGAATGCATATTTTGCATGTTCAAGGACCCCAGTTTGAATCCCCAGTACCACCAGGAGGATTTCATTAACAATGTTGTGGCGTCTCTCCTGCGTGTTCTATCTCTGCTGTTGGTATGCTTCTAATTCTGCTTCTAAAAACCCCTTCTGTTTCATTTGGTTTAATCCCCCCTGCTTAACACTGTATTCTATTTACATAACCACTGTTAACTAAGCACCACCCTCCCTCCAGGGCATTGGTGGTTCAGTGGTAGAATTCTCTCCTGCTCCTTGTCACACCTGATTTTCACCAGTCACTTTTCTCTCCACCCTCTCTACGTCACATCCTGTTTACACCCTACTTGGCAAGTATATTAGTTTTAGTTTAGCTTAGCTTGGTTTAGATTGCACTGTGTTCTGCATGAATAAAGAGATACTGCGTACAACCCAGCCATGAGTCCCTGGTCATCTGTCTCCGCTCGCGAAGCCAGTCCGACACTCTACCTCTCTGTGTCACTGCCTGAAATTAAAAAGGAGTAAAAAGCCATCTGACAGCCGTGGAGGTGCTTTGAGGCCTACGCCACCAGTGGACAAAACACAAGAGAATAAACAAGAGAAATTAATGATTTGGTTAGTTAAAATTCTGTGTGTGTGTGTGAGCTCTGACTTACAGTGTTGTGGGGGATAGATTCTAGGACTTTAGAGCCTCAGGCACAAAAGACTTGTATGACCAACATGCTATCTCCTCTACCTTTTTTCTTTTTTTTTAACTTTCTCATTCTTCATTTTTTAAAATTCTTATTAGTGATTTAATAATGGTTTATAAGATCATAAGATTATAGGAGTATAGTTTTGTTTGTTTGTTTTGTTTTTACCTCCAGGCTTATTGCTGGGGCTCAATGCCTGCGCTACGAAACCACTGCTCCTGGAGGTTATTGCCCCTCTTTTGTTACCCTTGTTTGTTTATTTATTTATTTATGAGATAAGAGAGAATCCTCATGCTTGAGAGTCTAGAGCCTTAGCCACTGTACCACCTCCCGGACCACCGTTACCCTTGTTTTTTATCGTTGTTATTGTTGTTGTTATTGCTGCCATTGTTATTGGATAGCACAGAGAACTGGAGAAAGGAGAGGAACAGAGAGGGGAAGAGAAAGAAACCTGCAGATCTGTTTCACCACTTGTGAAGTGATGCCCCCCCTGCAAGTGGGGAGCTGGGGCTCAAACCAGTCCTTGCGTTTTGCACCATGTGCGCTTAACCCGCTGCGCTACCCCCCAGCCCTCTACAGGAGTGTAGTTTTACACTGCACACACAACCACAGGTCTGTGCCCCCAACCCCCAGGATAACCACAAAGTGTTTTTTTTTCTACAAAGTCTTAGTGATTAACTTAAAAACAAGTTCATGTGTTTTAGTTCTTTATATTGCACATATGAGCAGAGTCATCTGGTAGTTATCGTTCAGAGAAATGCAGGTCACTTAGAGACAGTCATAAGCTACAGCAACAAGAATGCTTGAACACAAACAGCACACCAACGTACCTCAAGGTATTATATATAAGAAGGACGAGAAAAACAAACCAAAAGATGTCAGAATGGTTAAAAAGTGCTAGAGAGAAAAATGTCATTTAAGGAGACATAGAGGGGGACCGGCACAGCGGGTTAAGCCACATAGCACGAAGTGCAAGGACCCACAAAAGGATCCCAGTTCAAGCCCTGCCTCCCCACCTACTGGGAGGTCACTTCACAAGTGGTGAAGCAGGTCTGCAGGTGTCTTTCTTTCTCTCCCCCTATCTGTCTTCCCCTTCTCTCTCTGTCCTACCCAACAACAACGACAGCAATAACAACAATAACAACAACAACTATAAAAAACAAGGGTTACAAAAGGGGAAAAATGGCCTCTAGGAGCAGTGGATTCGTAGTACAGGCACTGAGCTCCTTCAATAACCCTGGAGGAAAAAATTAAACAAAACGAAATAAAATAAGGGAGTTGGGCTGTAGCCCAACGGGTTAAGCGCAGATGATACGAAGCGCAAGGACTGGCATAAGGATCCCGGTTCAAGCCCCCAGGTCCCACCCGCAGGGGGAGTTGCTCCACAAGTGGTGAAGCAGGTCTGCAGGTGTCTGTCTTTCTCTCCCCGTCTCTGTCATTGCCTCCTCTCTCCATTTCTCTCTGTCCTATCCAACAATGATGACATCAATAACAACAATAAAACACAAGGACAACAAAAAGGGAAAATGAATAAAAAATATTTTAAAAAAAGACTCATTCATTTAGACTGCTTGTTGGGAACATGTGTGAGCCTGATAGAGCTTAGGGAGAACCACCCCCATCTTTGGATGGAGGTCTGAGAAGATAACCTCTTGGTAAGTCTCTCTCAACCGAGGTGAGCATAAGGGGGGAAACTCAGACTTGGTTCTTTCCTTCTTGACTCTCAGGCCCACAGATACCCCAGTACTTCCCTCCATTAACTGCAGGCCACATGGCCGCAGATTCACTCATTCAAAGTCACCTTCTGATCACAGAAGAACACACCTTATCACACACTTCATCACACACCTCAGACCCCAGACAAGAGAGATTCCAAACTATATGGCCTTTTGATATTCATCTTCTCTCTGTCTCACCCTACGGGTTTAACCCCTATGCTTCTCTCAAATACCTTTGGATAATTAAGTTGCTTGTGTTATGGAAAATAACTGTCTTGTATCTCATCAATTCCTGTCATACCAACCCCCTACCTTAGGGGCATGCTGACTGTTAAGAAACCTGTAATTTATGTCATATTGCAACAATAATTACCTCCATTGCTTTTCTATTTAACTCATGTCCACTTTGCTAATAAACGGACTCTAGGATTCTGGGACTCTAAGGACTCAGATTCTAGATTCACGCTAAGAGTCCCCTGGTGTCTTTTACTTCGTGTCACCCCTGTCGTGAGCGAGAAAGAACCAGCCTGTTACCTTTCCCCTGGAGGACACCCTGACGGAGAAGGAGGGAGACGCCCCGAAATCTGGCACCCATAGCGTGGGGCAGAATTTCCCGACCCCAAGCACCTGGTTGAAAAAAATGCTGGCCCAACCGTAGAGGATCGGGACCGTGACTCCAGGAATGAAGAAGCAGTACCAAAGTACATCGGAAGGTAACCCCAAGGCTCTCGTTTGAGTCCCTGTGATCTTTCTCTCCTTCTCCCTATCCTTCAAGCTCCAGGGAAGCTTGTGGAGTGGACGCAGAGAAGGAACCTCAGCAGATCAGAACCCTGGCCAGGCTCTGAGAAACTGAGTGTCCTTCCCCTGTTTAATCTTAAACGAGTCTGACCTAATTTTTTCCTCTCCCACTTTTGTGGCATTTTGTTCTATACCCTCTCCTAATTTCTGAGTCAATCAGACATTAAAGTGGACCTAGGCATGGTCTTAAAACTGCTATTTACTGCTTAAAAGGAAAACGCAAAAGATAAAGCTTTTTTGTGACAGCCAGAGCCCTCAGAAAACGATTAAACCAGTTCTGAGTGAGATATTACCTGGCTAGCAAGTTATTCTTTAAAGAAAGAAAGAAATCAATCAAACAAGATGGTCTCTTTAACTTAAAGGTTATTAGAGAACCAGCACACACTTTTGATAGCAATTCAATGATTTGTTTCTTTAAAAATCTAAAATGTACCTTAGCCCAGAAAAGAAACTTCCTAAATTTTTTTCTAGGCGGGGTGGTAAACTAAGCCCGCCTGTTCCATCCCTGAAGCCAATCACATCACAGAGGTCCTGCTCCACAGATTGGCAAAGACTGCAGTCAATCATTCCTCTAGCCACACCCGCCCCTCCTGGGGTCGGGGTGGCGGGGGGGGGGGGGGGGGGGGGGGGGGGGGGAGTGGCTGTGAGCTAAGGAAAAAAAATTTTTTCACCAAGAATGTCTGTTTTAAATTTGTGTGCTAACTTTGTTTTCACTAATGTGTGTTAACCCTCTGAAATAACTAGATTTTGTTTTAAGTTTTAAATAAGATTTAGTTAAGCTGAATATGATTTTAAAGATCCTGACTTGTAGAGTTGGCACACCTTTACCAGACTAAAATATAAGACAGTTTCATCCTTCTGATAGCTAATATCAGCATCAGTTCATTAGAGATTTTCTGAAATCTCTAGGCGTGGTGAGACACCTCTGCAGTCTCTCACACTAAATATTCTAAATATCACCAGCACCCTAATACCAACTGCCACTGTAACAAATTCCGTGCTTAGTCTGGCTTTCTAATGACCCAGTCAGGGTAGAACAGTGGCCTTGCCAGGAATAAAGGGTTAAACATGATATTTCTGGCCTGATAAATTTTTTTTTATTCAGCAGATGTGATTCAACAAAATTATTAAGTCTAATATTGTCATCTAAAATAAATGTAACAGTAAAAATTTATTTTTAAACATTTAAGCTATGAGGTTTATCTTAGCTTTTTAAGTGAAAGATCAATTAAGTTGTGTACCCACCCTTGTTTATAGCTGCCCTAAGGGTGTGATAAGCTTTGTGATAAACAAAGATTCTAACAAACTAAGTTTAAAATTGTTTAAGTGATTAAAAAAAATAGTAAGCATTTTATCATGTTAACACATTAGGTATTGACTTTCTATAACATACTGGTATATTTTAATAAAGGGCCTTCTAAAATCATATGAAGGAACTCAAGCCAATTCTAATCATTAAACTTCTAACTTGGTACACATTATTTTCTCTTAAGTAAATAATTATAGGTACAATCTACAGATGAAGAACCGACTGCTCATATGGTAAGATTTAAAACTAAACAATTTTCTTTTTTATTTATGGGTGTGTGATGACTCTTAAAGTCACTCATATCCTAAAATTTTTTTTCATTTTTTTACAAGCGTCTTAAATTTTAACACTTGACCTGCCATAGTGAGAGCACTTTACTGGCTCCTGCTTTGTTTAATTAAGATCCTGCTATTCAGAATTTGAAGACTAATTCCCATTGATAAAAGCCAGTGCTCTCTGGCAGATTGATGTAACTCACCTGCCCATGTTTGGTAAACAATTTTTTTTCTCAATTGGTACTTTTTCTAAATTTATGTGGGCTACAGCTCAAACAAGAAAAACTATAACCCTTAAGCTCAATTATTAAAAAAAGAAGGGGAATGCACCCCCCCAGTAATCAGTTGGCTAAAGTATCAATGAAGTAACTTTACTAAACCTTCTTAATATTTACAGAAATTCGAATTGTCCATTTATTATATCTCATTGACAAAGCCACCCAATTTATAGAGACACATAGTCATAGAGACACATTTTTTTTCTTTTTTCTTTTTTCAATGCTGGAATGTTTGTTTTCCTTTTATTATGGTGGATGACATTATTGCTCTTGGAAAATCCACAGAGTCCCTGTTGGCAAGTCCTTACCATTAAAGGACACCATGCCAGTATACACTCCAGCTAACCTCACCAGCCTACCCAATTCTCTTTCTGCTGACCTAATTTTCGTGTCAGTTCTTCTCTACCTGGTCCTTGCCTCCTAGTTTCTCTTGTTCCACAGCTGACCCTCTATGAAGAAGAAGAATTTCATCAGCTGGCGCTGACCCACCAGAGGACCAGACTTGCTCTTTCTTCCCCCAGACATCACATCCACTCACCGCTTCCCTTGGAATTGCTGCTGGAGCTTTGGGACAATCTCTCTACGCTGCTGGACACATTGAAAATCAGCTCCAACAGTCCGTTGACTTTACCTCTGACAGCTTGGAATCTCTCCAGAGACGGATAAACTCCCTTGCCAAGGTGGTACTCCAGAACCGTCGTGGTTTGGACTTAATATATGCAGAACGGGGTGGTCTTTGCCTAGCATTGCAGGAAGAATGTTGTTTTTTTGTAAATGAAATTAGATTTGTAAAACCGAAATGTTAATATCTTGCACAAACTTAGCTGTGATATTAAGAATTCCTTTTCCTCTTTTGCTACTAACTCCTGGTTCTCTTCTCCTTTAACTACTTGGCTTCTGCCTCTCCTAGGCCCTTTGCTAGCTATGGTAGCTCTATCGCTGATTATTCCTTGCCTCATTCAATCCCTCAAGAAACGCATACATGACATAATTAATGTTACAGTACAGAGAGTCTCAGTTCACCCTTACACTCGTATTCCTTTAGAGGAAAGAAATGCTCTAACATTGACCCATAAACACTGTTCATTAATTAAAGAAATTAGGAGGAGATGGTGGGAACATGTGTGAGCCTGATAGAGCTTAGGGAGAACCACCCCCATCTTTGGATGGAGGTCTGAGAAGATAACCTCTTGGTAAGTCTCTCTCAACCGAGGTGAGCATAAGGGGGGAAACTCAGACTTGGTTCTTTCCTTCTTGACTCTCAGGCCCACAGATACCCCAGTACTTCCCTCCATTAACTGCAGGCCACATGGCCGCAGATTCACTCATTCAAAGTCACCTTCTGATCACAGAAGAACACACCTTATCACACACTTCATCACACACCTCAGACCCCAGACAAGAGAGATTCCAAACTATATGGCCTTTTGATATTCATCTTCTCTCTGTCTCACCCTACGGGTTTAACCCCTATGCTTCTCTCAAATACCTTTGGATAATTAAGTTGCTTGTGTTATGGAAAATAACTGTCTTGTATCTCATCAATTCCTGTCATACCAACCCCCTACCTTAGGGGCATGCTGACTGTTAAGAAACCTGTAATTTATGTCATATTGCAACAATAATTACCTCCATTGCTTTTCTATTTAACTCATGTCCACTTTGCTAATAAACGGACTCTAGGATTCTGGGACTCTAAGGACTCAGATTCTAGATTCACGCTAAGAGTCCCCTGGTGTCTTTTACTTCGTGTCACCCCTGTCGTGAGCGAGAAAGAACCAGCCTGTTACCTTTCCCCTGGAGGACACCCTGACGGAAAAGGAGGGAGACACCCCGAAAACTGCTTGTCCCAACATTCTAGTTATTCCAGTGGACTAAGCTAAAATTTACTTTGCTCAGCAAAATTTAATCTAGGTAACTCACATTAAAGAGACTAGGCAAGGGAGTTGGGCGGTAGCGCAGTGGGTTAAGTGTTCGTGGTGCAAAGCACAAGGACTGGCGTAAGGATCGAGGTTCGAGCCCCTGGCTCCCTGCCTGCAGGAGAGTCACTTTTCAGGCAGTGAAGCAGGTCTGCAGGTGTCTGTCTTTCTCTTCCCATCTCTGTATTTCCCTCCTTTCTCCATTTCTGTGTCCTATCCAACAACAACAATAATAACTACAACAACAATAGAAAAAGAAAAACAAGGGCAACAAAAGGGAAAATAAATAAACATTAAAAAAAAAGAAAAGCTTTAGAAAAGAGACTAGGCAGGGCTCAGAAGATCCTATAACGGGCTGCAAAATGCTTTTCATGCTTGAGGCACCAAAGGTCCCAGGTTTAGTCCCCAGCACCACCCTAAGTCAGAGCTGATCAGTGCTCCGGTAGTAAAATAAATCAATAAGAGAGACTGGGCAGAGGCATGATTTTAAATATTAAAGAAAATAACTTGTTCACTGACTATATTTAAACTATCCATGTATTATAATTTTTAGTTGTTATTTATTGATTTATTTATTTGATAGGACAGAGAAATAGAGAGAGGGAAGGTAGCTAGAGAGAGAGAGACAGAGACTTGTAGTTCTGCTTCACCAGTCTTGAAGCTTAGTCCTGTAGGTGGGGACTAGGGGCTTGAACCCAGGTCCTTGCACATGGTGATATGTGCACTCAACCAGGTGCACCACCTGGCTCATGATGTACTTTTCCTCTCTTACTATCAGCAGGTGTTGTCCTAGGTTACTGCCACATGTTTCATATTTTTATACTTTTTTTTTTTTTAGTGATTTTACTGTTGAAAATGGGCCCCCAGGGGGTCGGGAGGTAGGACAGTGAGTTAAGGAGTTAAGCACATGTGGCACAGAGCACAAGGACCGGCGTAAGGATCCCAGTTCGAGCCCCTGGCTCCCTACCTGCAAGCAGGTCACTTCACAGGCGGTGAAGCAGGTCTGCAGGTGTCTAGCTTTCTCTCCCCCTCTCTGTCTTCCCCTCCTCTCTCCATATCTCTCTGTCCTATCCAACAACAATAGCAATAACAATGATAATAATGACAATGAGAGTAAGGGCAACAACAAGGGCAACAAAATGGGAAAAATGGCCTCCAGGAGCAGTGGATTCGTAGTGCAGGCACCGAACCCCAGCAATAACCCTGGAGGTAAAAAAAAAAAAAGGAAAATGGACCCCAAGTCTAGTGCTGACATGCCCAAGTGTGAGAAGGCTGCGATACAATAAAAGTGCAATCCAAAAAATACCTTGGCAGGGATTCTGTCACCCCTGCCATGTGCATACTAACATGCTTGTGTGTGGATGGGAGAAGGGCTTTGCCCTCAAGCAGCTTAGAGACTGATGAGCAAGCCAGACATGCATGTGTGTGAACATACGTGTCTGAAGACATGTGGAGAGATGAATGAATGACTGTGCGGGTGGGTGGTGGAGTGGATGAATGGATGGAGAGGCAGGAAGGGACAAGGAGGGAGAGAGGAAATGCCTCGTCATTGAGCACCTCAAGGATTGGTGGGAGGTGGAGACAGCTGAAAGAGTGATGATCCCCACCTGCATGGGGAGCTTCACAAGTTGTGAAGCAGTGCTGCTGTGTCTCTCTTTATCTCCTTCTTTCCCCTTGGCTTGCCTCTGTGTCCATCTAATAAGTAAAATGTTAAATAAAAAAAAGCATGATTGTACTGCTGAGACAGAAGTGTATGCGTGTGGGTTAATAAGCATGGAAAAGGTGGGATGGTCTTGAGAGACTTCCCAGTAGGACTGGAACTGAGAAGAGAGAGAGAGAGAGAGAGAGAGAGAGAAAGGGGCTTCCCGGACTACCGATAGTTGAGTGGGACAGAGATCAGGAAGCAGGACTAGCAGGAAGGACAGTCAGTTCTCAGCAGTTTATCCACGGTAGTTAAAGGTTCCCCTGTTTGCACATGGTCCCATGTGCAAAACAAAAGCACGAGAGTATTGATTTGGGGTGTGTTAGTGTGGCCAGGTGGTGGCACATTCTGTAGAACGCACATGTTCCAGTGTGCAAGGGGTTCAAGTCCCCAGATCTCACCTACACATGGGAAGCATCATAGTGGTCAAGCAGGGTTACAGGTGTCTTTTTTTTTTTTTTTGTCTTTTTCTATCTTTTTTTTTTCTATCTTCCCTTCCTTCTCAGCTTCTCTCTTTATCCAAACAATAAATTTAAAAAAATTTAAAAACTACCAAACACATGTTAACAAGGAGGAAGACTCACAGATAAGGAATCTGTAAATGCTGAGGACTAAGTCCAGTGCTGGAGGAGTAAGTGGAGGCGGAGTGTTCTTGTCCAGAAGGGTTTCTACCAGTGAAGAGGGGCTTTGAGCAAAGTCGTGACTAGGTCTCTATTCTAATAAGAGCATTAAAAAAAAAAAAGAGTGAAGCTGGCTTGGAGAGAGGAGGGTTAGAGCCCTGTAAAGACATGGCTGCATGCAGATGAGGGTGAGGAAATGAAATTGGCCAGAGGTCTGAGGAAGAGAGGCTCTGAGCCCCACTGAGACTTCCTGTCCTGCTGATGTTCAGCAGCTCTGGTGAGAGAGAGATTGAGGACTGACAAAAGTGGTAGAAATTGCCCCAATCTCTGAAGGGAGGCTGGGCCAACATGCTCTGTCACTGAAAGAAGACTGGTCCTGAAATGACTGCAGCCTGGAATGTCCCCAGCTGTGACCGTGGATTGCGAGCTCAGACTGACTGGGATGCAGAGGGTGCACAGGCTCCTGTGCAAAACATGGGTAGATAGGGGTTCTAGGTCAGACTGATGGGTTTACAGTTAACAGTGTCTATATATTTGTGGCTACTCTCTTCCCTGATCCAGCTTTCTAGTCTTATCCAGCTTTAGCCCATCTGTATGTTAGCTGGTGGGCTCAGGAAAATAGTAGTAAAGTCATGGACCCCTTGGAATATACCTAAAATAGACTTACTAGCTTTTCCAAAATGGAGACCCCAAATCTCATCTATATTCTTACTTTTAGGTTCCTGATTATTAAACTATTTGTTCTGCTTTGTATCTTAATGCTTTTCAACCACCAAGTTGCAGATGCTACCATGACACCATCCTGACTTCTTTGGGGAGAAGACCTCACCAATGTATCTTGGAACCTCATGTCTCCAGAGCCCTGCCTCACTAGGGAAAGATAGAAACAGGTTGGGAGTATGGACCCACCTGCCAATACCCATGTCCAGCAGAGAAGCAATTACAGAAGCCAGACCTCCCACCTTCTGTACCTCATAAAGATCCTTGGTCCATACTCCCAGAAGGATAAAGAATAGAAAACCTCCCAATGGAGGGGATGGGTTACAGAACTCTGGTGGTGGGAACTGTGTGGAATTGTAACCCTCTTATCCTACAGTCTTGTCAATCATTATTAAATCAATCAAATTTAAAAAAATATGGTGGTTATCCTGGGGGTAAGGGCACAGACTGTGGTTGTGTGTGCAGTGTAAAACTGTACCCCTGTAATCTTATGGTCTTGCAAACCATTATTGAATCACTAATAAGAATTTTTAAAATGAGTAATGATCATAAGGATCGCAGTTCGAGCTCCCGGCTCCCCACCTGCAGGGGAGTTGCTTTACAGGTGGTGAAGCAGGTCTGCAGGTGTCTATCTTTCTTTCCCCCTCTCTGTCTTCCCCTCCTCTCTCCATTTCTCTCTGTCCTACCTAACAATGACAATATCAATAACAACAACAATAACTACAACACCAGTGAAAAACAACAAGGGCAACAAAAGGGGAAATAAATAAATATAAAATTTTTTTTTAAAAATGAGGAATGAGAAAGTTAAAAAAAATGAAAAGGTAGGGGAGATAGCATAGTGGTTCTACAAAAGACTTTTGTGACTGAGATTCTAAAGTCCTAGACTCAATCCTCCACAACACTGTAAGCCAGAGCTGAGCAGAGCTCTGAGAGAATGGACACACACACACACACACACACACACATACACAGTATTTTAGCTAACCAAATCAGTAATTTCTCTTGTTTATTCTCTTGTATTTTGTCTACAGGTGTTGCGTGCCACAAAGCACCTCCACTGCTGTCCAAGGACTTTTATTCCTGTTTAATTTCAGGTAGTAACAGAGAGAGATGAGATAAAAACAGAGAAAGAGAAACAGAGAAAGAGAATGAACAGGAGAGACACCACAACATTGTTAGTGAAATTCCCCCAATGCAGTGCTTAGTGCTTCCAGGTGGTGCTGGAAGAAGGCAGGGCCATTAAAAAATGGGCAAGAAAAAAAAATATATATACATATATATATATACATATATATATGTATATATGTATATATATATATACACAGATCATTATAGAAATAATTGTTGGGGGCTGGGCGGCAGCACAGCGGGTTAAACGCACATGGCGCAAAGGGCCAGGACCAGCATAAGGATCCTGGTTCGAGCCTCTGAACCCCCACCTGCAGGGGGGTCAATTCATAAACAGTGAAGCAGGTCTGCAGGTGTCTCTCTTTTCTCTCCCCATCTCTGTCTTCCCCTCCTCTCTCCATTTCTCTCTGTCCTATCCAACAATGACATCAATAATAACAACAACAATAATAATCACAACAACAAGAAAACAAAAAGGGAAAAAAATAGCCTCCAGGAGCAGTGGGTTTGTGGTGTAGGCACTGAGCCCAACCTTGAGAACTCTAGAGTGGGAATGGTGTGGAATTATACTCCTATTATGTTGTAATTTTGTAAATCAATGTTAAATCATTCATAAAAATACAATGAAAATAAAAGATTTAACTGTTTAAGTTAAAAAAGTGCTTATTTCTAAGCTATTTTGCCTGCAACGTCCTCAAGTATTGAATATTTGAATATATGAAGCTTGCTCCTTACAGACTTGAGGGAACTATTTCTTCCTCCTTCTGTATCCGTTTCCCTCATTGTGAACCGGCAATCAGATCATCCTGCAAGACTGTCATGGTTTATGAATACATCTGAAATTCTTGAGTACAAATACTAAATACTGACAAATACACTTGGTGAATATGATCTAGTTATATTTGTAAATGTCACATTTTACAGTCAAGCTGGAATTAAATTACAGCCATCTGAAAATGTACGTATATACACCAGTAGAAACAGAAACCGGAGGGAACAAAGAACAGAGAGGGAATATTGGGACCTGGATGATGGAACTGAGGATAAAGCATTGCGCAACCTTGACCATGAGGTCACGAGTGTGATCCTTGGTAGCATATATAAAAGAGAAGGGCTCTGGTTTTCTCTCCCTCTCTCATCAGTGAATAAATAAATATTTATTAAAAAAATAAAAGACCATATCTGCGGCCTTTGGAGAACTACTGCAGTTTCTAATGGAGGGGCTGGGGACACAGAGCTCTGGTGGTGGGAACAGTGTGGAACTGTACTCCAGTTATATCATTACTTCGTGAATCAATAATAAATCAATAATGGAAAGGGAATATATGCCATTGAATAGATTGAGGTGTTTTTTTATTTATCAACACAGCAAAGAAATTTTGTGACTGATTTATTTACTTACTTCTTTATTTCTTCTTTCTTTCTTTCTTTCTTTCTTTCTTTCTTTCTTTCTTTCTTTTTATCAGAACACTGCTCAGCTCTGGTTTATGGCAGTGCAGGGGAATGAACCTAGGACTTTGGAGCCTGAAACATGAAGCTTTGTATCACCATCATGCTATCGACCCCACCCCCATGATTTATTTATTTATTTATTTATTATACCTTTGATACCTCAGATTTGAAAGGCTTTTTTAATAAAATTTATTTATTGGAGGAGTAATAGTTTAGAGTCAACAGTAAAATACAATAGTTTGTACATGCATAACATTTCCACATAACAATACAATCCCCTCTAGGTCCTCCTCTGCCATCATGTTTCAGGACTTGACCCCTTCCCCACAACCCTGAGTCCTTTACTTTGGTGCAATACACCAACTCCAGTCCAAGTTTTGCTTAGAGCTTTCCCTTCTGATCTTGTTTTTCAACTTCTGTCTATGAGTGAGATCATCCCATATTCATCCTTTTGTTTCTGACTTATCTCAATATGATTTCTTCGAGCTTTACCCCAAGATGGGGTAAAGGTGACTTCACCATGAACCTGAGACTTTGGAGCCTCAGGAATAAGAGTCTCTGCATAACCATTATACCATCTACCCTTGTTCACATTTTTCAGTTTTCCACATAACAATTCAACCTCCACCAGATCCTCCTCTGCCTTCATATTCCAGGACCTGAACCCTCCCTGCTCCCATGCCAGACCCAGTCCAAGTTCTGCTTTGTGTCTATTGTTCAACTTTTTTTTGTGTGTGTAACTGGATTCGTTTCATTGAAGATGCCCTTAAAATTTAGATGGAAAAGAGTTCTGCCAGTATTTTCCTCTAAGTATTTGATAGATTCTGGTCTAATATCCAAGGGGTGTTGAAATCCCCTACTATTTCTGTGTTGCTGTTAATACATTACTGTATTCCTTTCAGTAGGTGTTTTGATATATTTAGATGGCCTCTCTCATGCATAGATGTTAATAATTGTTAAGACCTTTTGGTTGACTGATTCTCTGAGCATTAAATAATGCCCATCTCTATCTTTTTAAATTTTATCTATTTTAATGTCTGTTATGTCAGATTGAGAATAGCTGTTCTTGCCCTTTTCTGTGGTCCACGGGCTTGTATGATAGTTTCCCATCCTTTCACTTTGAGTCTGTGTTTCTCTTGTTGAGTTAGGTGGGTTTCCTGTGGAGAGTATATGGTTGGGTTGTGTTTTCTTTCTTTCTTTAAGAAAATATTTATTTATTTATTCAATTTTGTGCCCTTGTTGTTTTATTGTTGTTGTAGTTATTATTATTGTTGTCATTGTCGGATAGGACAGAGAGAAATGGAGAAAGGAGGGGAAGACAGAGGGGGAGAGAAAGAGAGATACCTGCAGACCTGTTTGACCACTCGTGAAGGAACTCCCTTGCAGGTGAGGAGCTGGGGGCTCAAACTAGATCCTTATGATGGTCCTTGAGCTTTAGGCCACCTGCACTTAACCCGCTGTGCTAATGCCTGGCTCCCAGGTTGTGTTTTCTGACCCATCTCCCTACTCTATGACTTTTAATAGGTGAATTTAGGCCGTTGACATTTACCAATATTATAGAATGAAGATATTTTAATGCCATTATTCTAAAATTTTATAGTGTTCTGATGTATGGCATGTTTATGATGATGTGATTGTTTATAAGAGAACTTTCAGAACTTCTTGCAGGGCAGGCTTGGTGATAGTTAATTCTTCCAACTGTTGCTTATCTGAGCAGGTTTTTATGCCTCCGTCTAGTTTGAATGACAGTCTAGCAGGATACAATAAGTCTTGGTTGAAAGCCTTTCTCATTAGCACTTGGTGTGTATCTTGCTATTCTCTTCTAGCTTTTAGTGTTTGTGGGGGAAAATCTGCTGCTAATCTTATGGGTTTTCCCTGTAGGTGATACTTTGTTCTTCTCTTGCAGTGTTGAAGATCCTTTCTTTTTTTTTTTTTTCAGGATTTTATTTATTTATTAATAAGAAACATAGGAGGAGAGAGAAAGAGCCAGACATCCCTCTGGAACATGTGCTGCCCGGGACAGAACTCAGGACCTCATGCTTGAGAGTTGGATGCTTTATCCACTGCACCACCTCCCGGACCACTCAAGGTCCTTTCTTTATCCTTATTCTTTTTCATCCTTTTCATTCTAAATATGATGTGTCTTGGTGTCTTTAAGTCTGGGTTAATTCTGTTTGGGACCCTCTGAGCTTCTTGTACCTTTATGTCTTTTATGTTGTCCAGACTAGAGAAGTTCTCAGCTATTATGTTCTGTAGTATGCTTTCTTCCTCTCCCTCTCTTTCTTCTTCTGTAAATCAATAATGTGTATATTACTTCTTTTGAAGTCATCCCATATGTCTCTGTTGTTGTTTTCAATATCTCTTAATCTTTTTTTCAGATATCTTACTTCTTAGTTTTCTCTAGTTCATCCTCTATCTTGCTACTTCTTTTTTATTTGTTGATTTATTTCCTTTTGTTTCCCTTGTTGCTTTATTGTTGTAGTTATCATTGTTGTTGATGATGTCGTCATTGTTAGGACAGAGAGAAATGGAGAGAGGAGGGAAAGACAGAGAGGGGGAGAGAAAGAGAGACACCTGTAGACCTGCTTCACCACTTGTGAAGCAACTCCCCTGCAGGTGGAGAGCTGGGGATCAAGCCTGGATCTTTATGCCAGTCCTTGCGCTTTGTGCCACCTACACTTAACCCACTGCGCTACCACCCAACTCCCAAAACTTCACCTTCCCAATCTTGCTACTTCTGTTTTCTGCCTCACTTATTCTGTTCTCTCCCCTGTTGTTTTCTGTAGCTCAGCTATTTTGTTACCGTTTTCCGATACTGTATTAGCTTTTTAAGCTAGTTTTGTTCTTAACTCAGCTAGTTCAGCTTTCAAATTACCTTGAGATAATTATCATGTTTTCTTTCAGAGTCTCATTTGTTGTTTCCTCATTTCTTTTTTTCTTTTTTTTAATATTTATTTTATTTATTTATTCCCTTTTGTTGCCCTTGTTTTTTTTTATTATTGTTGTAGTTATTATTGTTGTTGTCGTCGTGGTTGGATAGGACAGAGAGAAATGGAGAGAGGAGGGGAAGACAGAGAGGAGGAGAGATAGACACCTGCAGACCTGCTTCACAGCCTGTGAAGCTACTCCCCTGCAGGTGGGGAGCCGGGGTTCGAACCGGGATCTTTATGCCAGTCCTTGTGCTTTGCACCACCTGCACTTAACCTGCTGTGCTGCAGCCCGACTCCCTGTTTCCTCATTTCTGATGGTATTACTTTCAAACTCTTTCTCACTTCTGTGACTAATGCTTCAATTAGTGTTTGGATCTTGTCCTCATTCTTATGTGCTTTTACCTTTTTTTAAAATTTCTTTATTGGGGAATTAATGTTTTACATTTGATAGTAAATACAATAGTTTGTACATGCATAACATTTCCCAGTTTTCTATATAACAATACAACCTCCTTTGGGGGTTTTTATCTGGGTTTTTGTCCTGGTTTATTTCTCCAATGTTTCTTCTTAGTTTAACCATTGTATATGGTGTATGAGGTCCCTCTCTCATTACTATTCAAACCACTAATCACACTTGCCTGGAGTGACGTGTCTAAGTAAGGTACTTAAAGAGTTCACAGTAGGGAGTCAGGTGGTAGCACAGTGGGTTAAGCGCATATGGCACAAAACACAAGGACTGGCATAAGTATCCCAGTTTGAGCCCCAGCTCCCCACCTGCAGGGGAGTCGCTTCACAGGCAATGAAGCAGGTCTACAGGTGTCTATCTTTTTCTCCCCCTCTCTGTCTTCCCTACCTCTCTCCATTTATCTCTGTCTTATCCAACAACAACAACATCAACAACAATAATAACTACAATAATAAAACAACAAGGGCAACAAAAGGGAATAAATAAGTAAATAAATAAATATTTTTTAAAAAAGAGTTCACAGTTATGGATATTAACGGTTGTTTCAATGTTGTCTCAATCCTTAAGGTGAAGCATAGTGGCTGTTAAACCCTCTTTTGTTCATTATCTTCCCTGTAGACTACAGGAGCCTGTGGGCTTTTTAACTATAAGTAGATTTTTAAGCTTAATTGATCCTAACCTAGAGATAAAACAGGGTGTGGGGAAAGATAGCACAGTGGTTATGCAAAGAGACTCCCATGCTCCAAGGGTCCCAAACCCCAGGCCCAATTTGACTTCTCAGACAGCAGTCAGAACCAAGCTGGACAGCAGTCCTTGGCCCTGTGGATTTCTAAACAAATCCTGTTTGTACTCCGTGGGTTCTGAGGCAGTTGTTCAATGTGTCTGAATACATTAGGAGGACAACGTGGAAAGGCTGTCACTATACAGCCCCACTTCCAGACCACCAGGTTTGTTTGTCTTCTCCTGAGTTGCCCAATGAGGTCTCTGCCCCTGATGTCAGCACAGGGCCTCCCCACTGCTGCTCCAGCTTCCAAGGAACAATAGCAAAGGAGACTCACAGTTGCCCTTGGTGAACCTTAGGGGATCCTTTCCTCCCATCAGCAGCTTATTTGTTGATAAAAGTCAGACAAGGGGTGGCACCTCAACTGGCAAACTGCTGGACTGTTACCAATCTTCTGAGTAGATCTGGGCTTTCAGCCCCGGGAATCTCTCCTTAGGCCCCACTCGGTCCACAAGCCACATGTGTTTGCACTCACCATGACTTAGTGGGTTCCCAAAGTATTTGTAGTCTTGTCTTGTTTTCAGGTCATCTTCTTTGTTATTCTTAGCTGACCAGAGAGAGGATAGAGCTACTGCTACTCTGTAGCCCTACCACCAGAAGACTCCTTGAAAAGCTTTTTGCATAATCAGTGTTCTATTCCCAACCCCTGATTTTTTTTAACTTAAATATTTAATGTTTTTTGGGCTCTGCCCAACTGATATAAAATTGTGTGTGTTATAAATAGCAAGGAATGCTAACAAGTGTCAGGGGGTTTATTCTAGTTAATAAAGAGAACCAGATGAGGACACTGTCCCATGGATAAGTCATTTCATGTACTCAAAGATCACTTCTGCTTTAGGCATCCAGGAACACAGACTGTATATGTATAGAGTTGGTCATTTCTCCCTAGAGGCAACCTTGTTACACACCAGGGTTTCTCAGCTGCAGACTGTTAGCATTAGGGGAAGCTGGTCAGTCTTTTATTGTGGAATCTGAGCTAAAAATTATGGGACATTTATCAACATCTCTGGCTTCTACCCATTTGGTGGCCATAACAGCCCCTGCCTTGCCATGTGCCAACCAGAGTCTCCATACAATATCAAATGCCCTCTTTGGGAAAGAATCATACCCTCCACCAAGTGTAGAAACATTTCCACACAGTATTTCTATGTGCATGAACTCACTCACTCACCTACTTTTCCATGTTCTGGGACATAGGCCCACTGATGACTATTGATCTTTTCTTTATTTCATTAAAAAAATATATATTACCACTAGGGTTACTGCTGAGGCTTGGTGCCTGCATGATGAACCCATTGCTCCAGTGGCTATCACCCTCCCCATACTTTTTTTATTTTATTTTTTTTGTATTTTGATGAGACAGAAATTGACAGGGAAGTAGGAGACAGAGAGGGAGAGCAAAAGAGAGACAACTGCAGCCCTGCTTTACCACTCATGAAACTTTCCCACTGCAGGTGGAGATGGGGGGTTTGAATCCAGCCCCATGGCAGTAAGTCTCTGTATTCTATGTTGGCATCTCCAAATCACTGGGCAGGTGCAGAAGCCAGCACATGTTCACACCCCCTCACAGACTCCCCCAGGCAGATGGACTGTGGTGGATCCTCCTGGCAGGCATAGGCTGGGAGGGCAGTCCCTAGAAATGCCATTTTACATGATCTTGCCATGTGACTCAGCTTTAAATAAAGTTACAGGTGGTGGCTCACCAGGTTAAGCATAAGGACTGATGCAAGGATCCCACTTCGAGCCCCCAGCTCCCCACCTGCAGGGTCATCACTTCACAAGCTCCTGTAGGTGTTTCTCTCTCTCTCTCTTCCCCATCTCTTTTGATTTCTCTCTGCCCCATTCAATAATAATAATAATAAATCCCTGTTGTTGTGCACAGGCTGCGGAGAAGAGAGAGAGAGGATCCGGAGCGAAGAGGAAACACAAATCTTTATTTGTGCTGGCACCTCAGAGTTGGGTGCTAGAGAAGCAGGTTGGGCCACGTGGAGGTAGCGAAAATGGCCGCCTCACGCAGTAAACTTTCCTGCGTCTGAACACCGGAGTGAAGCACTGGCAAGAGAGTGAGGTGCAGAAGAAGAAGGGCTTTTATAGGAGCAGCTTTCGTGAGAATGGGAAGGGGGAGGAGTAACCATAGCACCCCAGGATAGGATAATAACTCTTGTGAGAATGGGAGGGGGGAGGAGTAACCAAAGCACTCCAAATATCATGGGGATATAGACAATGCTCTGAGGGCACAACATAACTGAACAGGCAATCCAAGAATGTCCCAACTCTCGCTGGAACTAGCAGTAGCCTGAGGGGACAACATGGCAGATGTGACTGCATCAGCACAATTTCCCAGCATCTCCCCCTTTCCTTTTATCTAATGCCCATGGCAACAGTGTGTAAAGTCTATGAACTACTCAGGGTCAGTCTATGAAAAACCAGCAACGTGAAGGGAAGGAAGCTGCTGTAAAATTGTCTAAAGTGTCCAAAGGGTATACCAGCAAGTCCGATAGAAGTCTCAGTCCAAAGTAGGCAACTAGGGTGAGAAATGGCAGGGGATGAAATGCTGCATGAGGAAGGTCAGCCTCTGGAATTCCGCTTTTCTGTAGATTGTGAGCTGGAACCGCCAAAACGTGACAGGCAAAGCAGAAGCAGGAAAGGCAGACAGACAGTAAAAAAGTTCTGTCCTTGGAGTCTGTGAATCAGGTTCTTCAGATCGCGTCAGGTGACATCTAGGGTTTTGGGGGGGGTGTGCCACTGTAGTCGTGCCATCTAGTGGGTGATGTCAGGGTGTGCAGGGGTCCAGATGTTTTTTTCTGGGATTCCTGTGGAAGAAACACAAACAATCTGCTTCTCTAGCACCTGATTTGAATGCTTTATAGAAAAAGGGCATCTGATTTGAATGCTTTATAGAAAAAGAGGTTTGGTGGCTTAGCCAACTGAGTATTGGGGGATGTATCTTTCCTATTCATTTATTATTATATATTCATGGGGAAAAGGAATTTATCTTTTAACAAAGACTAAGGTGTGGGGAAGCGGGAACTATCTTATCCCCCTTTTTTTTTTGTATCTTGCCTTTTGTTGCCCTAGTTGTTTTATTGTTGTAATTATATTGTTGTTATTACTGATATTGTGGTCGTTGGATAGAACAGAGATAAATGGAGAGAGGAGGGGAAGACAGGGGGAAGAGAAAGACACCTGTAGACCTGCTTCACCGCCCGTGAAGTGATTCCCCTGCAGGTGAGGAGCCAGAGGCTCAAACTGGGATCCTCAAGCCAGTTCTTGCACTTAGCGCCACCTGTGCTAAACCCCCTGTGCCACCGCCCAATTCCCAGGAACTATCTTTTAACATAAACTCTATGGCCATGCCAATAGCAACCTTGAGGGCACATGTGGCTCCCCACATGTCCCCCTGTCTTATATCATGTTTTGATGTTTGGCGGACTTTGTTTTGTGGCAGGGTGGACTGTGCCTGTCTTAGGTTGGGGATCAGCCTTCTGTCTTACCCGTCATTGGAACACCTGGTCATTTTTGCCCAGTACTACCAGGTGCCCTGTCTTAGGTTGACTGGATAGCGCTAGTTTCCTCTTGCCCATCATTGACTAGCCAGCTCTCTACATGGTGGACGTTCTGATGGAGGGGGGCAAATCCTCCACAGCAACTCAATATTCTGCCATGTCCAGCCTATGATAGTGAGTTTGTATAGGTTGCATCTTTATGGCATCAATCTGTTGCCGCAAAAGGCCATGAGCTTGTTAAGAATTATAGGACCGTGGTCTGGGAGGTGTCGCAGTGGATAAGGCGTTAGACTCTCAAGCGTGAGGTCCCAAGTTCGATCCCTGGCTGCATGTGTACCAGAAAGATATCTGGTTCTTTCTCTTTCCTCCTCTTTTTCTCATTAATAAATAAATTAAAATGTTGAAAAAAAGAATTATAGGACTTATTGTGAGCAGAAGAAGTAAAACAAGCTAGGGTCCCACAACTAAGGGTAGACAGGTAAGGAAGGGGGAATGTATCCATTGGTATGAAGAGGTAGGATCATATCTTAAGTCTAAGGGAAGCAGTCAGTGGATGTGATGTCCAGGGGAACAGCCATTTGTCTTTGGGGGTAGTATGGCATGGGTGATGTTATAAAGGGAAACATCTTTAAATTGTTGGCTGACAAAGGCAGGCCTATGGTGGCAAGACAAGATACACTAGTTAAGTGTACAAGAATATGTGAATGTTGTTAATTCACATAGCTTACAGTTTAATACCTTACCATATGAACAGATGATTCCTCATATGAAGGCTTGATAGCTGCAATCACTTACTTGTGAAAAAAATAAAACTTGTAACAAGTTAGAGGTTTACTATAATTGACTTTGGACTATAAACAGACTCAGGTTACTTAGAGAGTTAACACATGTTAGTGACAATGGTTTTAACATTTAGAGTACTCTGAGTAGATTGGTCATACAAAAATTTTTGGTCATTCAACACACTCACTCACAAAACACAACTGGCCAGTCATAACATAAGACATTCAGAGAAGGTGTAGGAGAGGACTCTGTGAGCCAACTTTTGTAGGTTCTGCCATGTCATATTATGGATCCTGGGATGTATCCTGCATCTAATCCTCTTGTATTATTTCTAGTTCTTCAGGGATAACAGTGCCATCATGAGGGTACTGTCGGACATGGCGGGCAGGAATCCAGACAGGTTTAGAGTAATGTTGGGTAGTATGCCAGCTCCCCTGGCTTCTGCTTAACCAAGCACCAGTATGCCTGTATAGGGATTGGTTTGATCCCACTCAAAGCTGTGGTCTATTTACATAAATCACTTTTATATTTACATAAAGCACCACCCTCCCTCCAGGGCATTGGTGGTTCAGTGGTAGAATTCTCGCCTGCTCCGCCCCCTCTCCTTGTCACACCCTGATTTTCACCAGTCGCTTTTCTCTCCACCCTCTCTGCTTCACATCCTGTTCACACCCTACTTGGAAAGTATATAAGGACAGCATTGTTCGTTTTAGTTGGTAATAGTAGTTAGTTTAGTCTAGCTCGGCTTAGATTGTGCTGCATTCCGCATGAATAAAGAGATACTGTGTACAACCCAGCCATGAGTCCCAGCTTGTCTGTCTCCCGTTAGTGAAGCTCAGCCCGACAAATCCCCCCCAAAAAAAACCATAGCCATAAGAGCAGCGGATTCATAGTGCAGCATCAAGCCCCAGTGATAACCCTGGAGGCAAAAAAAAAAAGGGGAAGGAAAAGGAAGAAAGAAAGAAAGAAAGAAAGAAAGGAAGAAAGAAGAAAAGAAAGTCCTAGGAATTGAGTACAAGAAAATAGCTTCAGAGGGAAGGAAAAGGAAGGGGCTGGGTGCAAGAAAGTGATGGACGCATTGGGGAAGAGGAGCTGAACCCCCGGCCCCACAGCTGGAAACAGCAGCTGAGTCATCCAGCTGTAATCTTAGTAATCTATTTTTGTTGTTGTTTGTTTACCTCCAGGGTTATCACTGGGGCTTGGTGCTGGCACTACAAATCCACTGCTCCTAGCAGCAATCGTTTCCATTTTATTGGATAGGACAGAGAAATTGAGGAGTGGGGAAAATAGAGAGAAAGATAGAAACCCGCAGACCTGCTTTGCTGCTTATCAAGCATCCCCTCCTGCAGGTGGGGAGCTGGGAACTCTTGCATTTAGTACTACTTACGATTAACCGGGTGTGCCTTTTCCCAGCTCCCTCCTTTTTTTTCATTTTTAATTAGTGAATTAATAATGACTAACAAAATAGTAAGATAACAAGGGTACAATTCCAAATAGTTCCCACCATCAGAGTTCCATATCCCATCCCCTTCATTGGAAGCTTCCGTATACTTTATCCCTCTCTAGGAATATAGACCAAAATTGTTTTATTACTATTATTATTTTTTTTATTTATTGGATAGAGACAGCCAGAAATCAGGAGGGAAAGGAGTGATAGAGAGGGAGAGAGACAGGGAGACACCTGCAGCCCTGTTCATCACTCGCAAAGCTTTCCTCCTGTAGGTGGGGACCAGACGCTTGAACCTAGATCCTTGTGCACTGTAATACGTGCACTCAACCAGGTGCGCCACCACCGGGCCCCACCAAAATCCTTTATGGGGTGCAGAAGGTAGGAGTTCTGGCTGCTGTAATTGCTTTTCTGATGAGCTTGGATGCTGGCAGGTTGATCCATACCCCAGCCTGTTTTTTTTTTTTTTTTTTTTTTTTTTTTTACCTAGTGGGGTAGGGCTTTGGAGAGGTGAGGTTCTGGGACACATTGGTGAGGTCATCTGCCCAGGGAAGTCAGAATGGCATCATGGTAGTGCCTGCAACTTGGTGGCTGAAAGGTGGTAAGATATAAAGCAAATTGTTCAATAAACAAGAACCCAAAGGTAGGAATAGAGCAAATGAAACTAGAAATCATCGTTTGGAGAGAAGGTAGAAGTCTATTTTAGGTAAGTGGCTCATGATAGTAATGTTTGCCTGAGCCTGATAGCCAATATGCATGTGAACTAAAAGTATTGTCTGGGAAGATGGTGTCAGAGTTAGAATAGGACTAGAGAGCTGGATGAGGGCAGAGAGTAGCTCCCAAACATGAGGAAAATATATACATACTATTAACGGTTAACCCCATCAATCTGATCCATGGGCCATATATATCTATTCATATTTAGCACAAGAGCTGCGTAACCTGAGTCCCTGTCAATCTGAGCTCACAGTCCATGGTCACAGTTGGGAACATTCTAGACTGTACTCATTTCAGTACCAGTCTTCCTCCAGTGGGTTGACCCAGCCTCCCTTTGGAAAGTGGGGCAGACCCTACCATTGCTTTTCTGCATTGACGGCAAGGACCTCCCTCAAAAGAGCTTATGATGATGTTCCTGTTGGAAGTGACCAGTGATGGTGAAGAGAGGGATCTGTTAGAGGTCTAGGCTCAACATATCTTTGTGAGAATCCAAGGATTCCCAGACTAGGGCCCCAGGTGATGGGGTTGTCTGGCATTGACCAAAAAAAAAAAAAAAAAGCCATCATTAAAGTGTGCCAATCTCTTGCCCTTATCCAGCTTTTTAGTCCTTACTTTATCTGAGAGATGCGAATTAGGGGGTAGGAGAGGAGGGGGTCTAGGCCTAAGTAGTAACTACTTGATTAAGGACTTTCTGCTGGCTTCCTGAGGCCTTTCTGCTTGTTTGCTGAATTTACTGAGTCTAAGCCTACTCACAGCAGAGGACTGGACAGTTGTACTTAGACACATACATATTTTTCCCCTAATTTATGGATACATGTGCACATGTACCCTGCCCCTTAGGCCTTGATCTATATCTAGGGTCTGTAACTTTGTTAGGGAACATGCCATTTGAAATGGAACTAGGTAGTCTCATGTGTTGGGAAAGGTTGCACCAGATTATTTATGCAGGTGGCGCAAAGCGCAAGGATCGGCGTAAGCTGGAGGGTTGACATCTCAGGCTTGGTGTCTCTGGATACAGCTGTCATCTTTTAAGCCAGTTCAGAAGGTTTTCCTCTCTGAGGCAAAAGGGCCAGTACCGCTGGGAACCAAGAACTGAAGACTCTCATGGATGAGATGAAAATATAAAGTAGCGGGAGTCAGGCGGTAGCACAGCTGGTTAAGCGCACATGACACAAAGTGCCAAGGACTGGCCTAAGGATCCGGGTTCAAGCCCCCGGTTCCCTACCTGCAGGGGAGTCGCTTCACAGGCTTTCTCTCCCCCTCTCTGTCTTCCCCTCCTCTCTCCATTTCTCTCTGTCCTATCCAACATCCATAACAACAATAATAATAACTAGAACAACAATAAACAAGGGCAACAAAAGGGGAAATAAATAAATAAATTATATATATATATATATATATATATATTAGCAAGAACTTTTCTCTTGACTAAGCTGTTGCAGGGTGTCTCCTTCTCAGCAGCAGAACACTTCCTGCAGAGGAGCTGGGAAGCAGTTCCTGGTGGCTGTGGCTCAGGCCTGCCACTGGAAGCCTCACTTAGCCACACTTCCTGCCTTAAGGAAGTTGCATTCGTCACGACAATACTGCTATTCAAAACAGCGACATCCAGGTCTGACTGAGATAAGTCACCCAGGTTTTGTGTTTCAGCTTGAAACTGAAAACAGTGGTCACTCAGTGCAGACAAATAAGTCAAGAGGACGTGGCGAAGTAAGCAGAGAAAGTCAATCAGCCAACACTTTCAGTCATCCTGCTGGCTGTTGGTTACTACTGATTTGTTTGGCAATGATGTTTCTTCAGGACGGGGAAGGAAAAAACAAAACAAAACAAAACCCTAAGTGAGACTAGAAAAATCTAGACTTAAATAGTCTGGAAGAGGGAGTCGGGCGGTAGCGCAGCGAGTTAAACTCAGGTGGTGTAAAGCACAAGGACTGGCGTAAGGATCCCGGTTTGAACCCCCGGCTCCCCACCTGCAGGGGAATCACTTCACAGGTGGTGAAGCAGGTCTGCAGGTGTCTGTCTTTCTCTCCCCCTCTCTGTGTTCCCCTCCTCTCTCCATTTCTCTCTGTCCTATCCAACAACAATGCATCAATAACGACAACAATAATAAAAAAATAAGGGCAACAAAAGGGAATAAATAAATAAATAAATAAATAAATAAATAATATTTTAAAAAGACTAGAAGAAAATAAAAGAGAAAGCTCCTTGACATTGGTCTAGCACTGACTATGACGTGACACCATGTCAAGTAGATAATGATACGGAATAGGACAAGAGCAAAAATAAGTAAATGTGGCACAACAGTCTAAAAAAAGAAGTGTTTGCACAGCAAAAGACAGAATACAATTAAAAGGCAGCATTTCTTTCTTTCTTATTTATTTATTTATTTTTTTATTTATCTTGCCTCCAGGGTTATCTCTGGGGCTCAGTGTCTGCGCTACGAATCTGCTTCTGGGGCCATTTTCTCCTTTTTTTTTTTTGCCCTTGTTGCCATTGTTATTGTTGTTATTGTTGGATAGGACAGAGAGAAATCAAGAGGGGAGGGGAAGACAGAGAGGACGAGAGAAAGATAGACACCTGCAGACCTGCTTCACCGCTTCCAAAGTGAGCCCTCGGCAGGTGGGGAGCTGGGATCCTTATACTGGTCCTTGGGCTTTGTGCCACGTGTGCTTAATCGCTGTGCTACCACCCAGGTCCCTCTTTTTAATTTTTGACAGACAGAGGGAAGGTGGAGAGAGACATCTGTAATACTTTTTTAAAAAAATTTATTTCTTTATTGGGGAATTAATGTTTTACATTCAACAGTAAATACAATAGTTTGTACATGCATAACATTCCCCAGATTCCCATTTAACAATACAACCCCCACTATGTCATTCATCATCTTTCATGGACCTGTATTCTCCCCACCCACCCACCCACCCCAGAGTCTTTTACTTTGGTGTAATACTCCAATTCCATTTCAGGTTCGACTTGTGTTTTCTTTTCTAATCTTGTTTTTCAACTTCGGCCTGAGAGTGAGATCATCCCATATTCATCCTTCTGTTTCTGACTTATTTCACTCAACATGGTTTTTTCAAGGTCCATCCAAGATCGGCTGAAAACGGTGAAGTCACTATTTTTTACAGCTGAGTAGTATTCCATTGTGTATATATACCACAACTTGCTCAGCCACTCATCTGTTGTTGGACACCTGGGTTGCTTCCGAGACATCTGTAATACTTGTGATGCTTCCCCTCTGCAGTTGTGGGGCCTGGGGGCTTGAACCCAGTTCCTTGAAACATGATAATGTGTGCTTTCTGCTGGGTGTGCTACCACCCAGCCCCTAGCCAATATGTTGAACAGCAGCTTTGGGTTTATAGAAAATGGGGCAGGGGGAGATAGCTTAATGGTTGTGCAAAGAGACTCTCATGCTTGAGGCTCCAAAGTTCCAGGTACAGTCTTCCATACTGCTATAAACCATAGCTGAGCAGCACTCTGGTACAAAAAAAAAAGGGGAGGGCCAGGCAGGGGCACACTGGGTTAAGCACACATAGTATGAAGTGCAAGGACCCAAGCAAGGATCCTGGTTTGAGCCCCCAGATCCCCACCTGCAGGAGGGTCACTTCACATGTTGTAAAGCAGGTCTGCAGTGTTGGGGCTCTGTGTAAGCTTGAGAGAGCTTAGGGAGAACTCCCCCCCATCCTTGGATGGAGGTCTGAGAAGATACCCTCTTGTTAACCTCTCTCAAGCAAGGTGAGCAAAGGGGAGAAGCCGTCTCTCAGACTGAGTTCTTCCCTTCTTGACTCTCAAGCACACAGAAACTTCAATACCCTTCTCCATTAACTGCAGGCCACATGGCTGCCTGCCTTATAGTTCATTCAAAGTTCACATAGTCACCCAGAGTTCACACAACCACCCCACTTCTGATCACTAGAGAAAGCACACTCCATCACACACCTCTCTGACAACAGTCAGTGAAGCACCAAACTTTATTTCCTTATAGCTTTGATACCTACCATGCTCTGTTTATCTTTACCCTATCTCACTGTGCTGACTTAATCCCTATGTTTCTCTCAAATACCTTTGGATAATTAAGTTGCTTGCATCATGGAGAATAATTGTCTTGACCTTTATGTATCTCATCAATTCCTGTCATACCAGCCCCTTACCACAGGGGCAAGCTGACCTTTAAGAAACCTATAATTCCTGACATGTTTGAAATATGTTCTTTGTTTGGTTTTCTATTTAAACTCTTGATCACCTGCTAATAAATGATATCTGAGCACGCTACAGTCTCCCCGGTGTCTTTACTTCGTGTTGTCCCTTGCGTGAGTGAGAAAGAACCGGTCCGTTACCTTTCTCCTGGAGATCACCCCACCAGAAAGCCGACACTGCAAGTGTCCCTCTTTCTCTCTCCCTCTCTATCTTCCCCTCCTCTATCAAATTCTCTCTGTCCCACCCAAAAGAAATTGAAAGAAAAAATGGCCACAGGAGCAATGGATTCATAGTGCAGACACTGAGCCTCAGCAATAACTTTGAAGGGGAAATGAAGGAAGGAAGGACGGAAGGATGGAAGGAAGGGAGGAAGGAAGGAAGGAATGGCACATGGATGGGGATGAACAGAGTTCTAAATGGCCTCATTTACTCATTGGTTTCTCTTGCTCTCACATCTTGCACTAGTGTGGCACACCCATTGTCACTGACAAGCTACTATTGATGTAATATTATCAACTAAAGGCCATGGTTCATGTAATGCTGGCTAGTTTCGCTGGCGGGAGACAGACGATTAGGAACTCATGGCTGAGCGGGAACGCAGTCCAATGATGCCTTTATTGATCTGCCTTTATATCTTCTGAGGCGGAAGTGGCAGGCCGGGGGGAGGGGAAGGAACCAGGTAGGAGAGTGGGTGGACAGAAGGAAAAGAGCACAAATTCCATCTAACCAATGGGGATTAAACCAATGCCCTGCAGGCAGGGCGGGTCTCAGGCAAAACAATGATTATGTAAATAGACCACAGCATTAAGCAATGCAGCAGGGCGGAGCTGGCTTAATGCCCAACAATCTAAAGATTCACTTTGGGTGTTGTACATTTTGTGAAATTGGCAAATGCTTAAGAACACACATCCATCGCTTATGGCATGGTGCAGAGTAGTTGCACTGGGCTAAAACACAAAGGAAGGTATATGGAAGCAACTTCAGTGCCAATTGTCAGCAAATGATCTGTGTTGAGGAATCTTTACCATCCTAATGATGGCATGAGAAAATTATTCAATATGAATCTAGAGTACAAACGGGTTTTTAATCATTGTATTGGGGGGTTAATGGTCTACAGTACAGTTGTTTAGAGTATGAAGGCTTTCAATGTGTCTGAATATGCTAATATTTGGATAGGGAAGCTTTGCAGGAATGAATTAAATTTATACCTATTTAGAATCCCACAGAAAACTCCGTATTTATTACAGTGTGGATAGGCTCTACATTTTTAAATTTAAATACATAAATTATTTATGTATTTAATTTGATGTGACAGAGAAATTGAGAGGGGAAGGGGAAATAGAGCTGGAGAGAGACAGAGAGACACCTGCAGCCCTGCTTCACCACTTGTGAAGCTTCCCCCCTGCAGGTGGGGACCAGGGGCTTGAGCCCAGCTCCTTGTACATGGTAACATGTGCACTGTCGAGAAATTGTGAGGATGTGTCATTAGGTATGCTGCCATCCAGCCTCTATGCTCTAAGTCTTACCCTTCTCCTTAAAAAAAGGGAGGAGTGGTTGCACACCCAGTTAAGCACACATACTACTCTGTGGAAGGACCCGGGTTTGAGTCCTCACTCCCCACCTGCAGAGGAGGACACTTCACGAGTGGTGAAGTAGGTCTGCAGGTGTCTATCTTCCCTTCCCTCTCAATTTCTCCCTATCCTGTCAAATAATAAATAAATAAATAAGAGAAAGAAAGAAAGAAAAGTCCGTTGAGAGTGGTGGATTTGTAGTGCTGGCAGCAAGCCCCTGGGATGACCCTGGTGGCAATAAAAATATATACATATATTTTTTTTTATAATTTTTTATTTAAGAAAGGATTAGTGAACAAAAACATAAGGTAGAAGGGGTACAACTCCACACAATTCCCACCACCCAATCCCCATAATCCCCCCCCTCCCATGGTAGCTTTCCCATTCTCTAGCCCTCTGGGAGCATGGACACAGGGTCGTTGAGGGTTGCAGAAGGTAGAAGGTCTGGCTTCTGTAATTGCTTCCCCGCTGAACATGGGTGTTGATTGGTCGGTCCATACTCCCAGTCTGCCTCTCTCTTTCCCTAGTAAGGTGTGTCTCTGGGGAAGCTGAGCTCCTACATCAAATTGAAAAGCTTCTGCACATCCAAAGAAACTATTAAACAAACAGAGAGACCCCTCACAGAATGGGAGAAGATCTTCACATGCCAGACATCAGACAAGAAACTAATCACCGAAATATATAAAGAGCTCAGCAAACTTAGCCGCAAAAAAGCAAATGACCCCATCCAAAAATGGGCAGAGGATATACATATATTTTTTCAAAAAGGGAAAAAATCCCAGCTCACCACGTTGATTTCTTTTTGGCCTGGCCTCCTGCTCATTTACAAACCCACATGACTGATGTTTACAAATAGACTTACCTCGGGGCTGGTTTTGAAAGGCCACGTCAAGCATTCCCAGGAGCAGACAAGGCAAACACGGACCAGAAACATGCCAGCCAGGAGATCTGGCTCCAGAGTCACTCCTGCCCCATTACCCCACGCAGAACCTGAGGGCCTGCTGTTTACTGTTCTGACTTCACAGCCTATCACCATCGATCCCCAACCGGGGCAAACTGAAGAGGACAGCAGTGTGACCAGCTGGAAGGAAGCTCACGTCAAAGAACCTGTCGGCGTTAGGGAGACAAATATTGCATGACCTCTGGGCTGTGTTCTGCCAGTCCTGCTGATGGTGGGGTTGTTATTGTGCTGTACACTTCTGTACTCAAACGAAATGCTGGGTGATCCGTTTGTGTAGCGAGGTGACAGTGGTGCTTCTCAGCTAGATTTGAAAGAAGTCTGGAGCCAGGGGGTCAGGTGATAGGTAGCACACCAGGATAAGTGCACATAGTATGAAATGCCAAGGATCCTGGTTCAAGCCCCTGGCCCCCCACCTGCAAGGGGGTCAATTCACAAGCGGTGAAGCAGGTCTGCAGGCATCTATCTTTCTATCTCTCCTCTCAATTTCTCTCTGTCCTGTCAAAACACCAAAAAAAAAGGGGGGGCACAGAATCATTGTGGATTCATAGTGTAGGCACCAAGCCCCAGTGATAACCCTAGAGGCATAAAAAAAAAAAAAAAAATCTGGAGCTTACTGCTCCAGCTTGGGGGTGGAGGTGGGGGTGGGGTGGGAAAGCTTTTTTTTTTTTGGTGGGAAAGCTCTTAGGGAAGCTTTCCAGAGCATGTATAACAGGGGGCGGGGAGAGGACGCAGGGAGGTTATTTGGACTATACCTCATAAATGTGAATGGTAGTGACAAAGCAGGAATATGGCATTGAAACTGGGGCTGGACAGTGGTGCTCCAGGATGAGTGTACACACAACCATGCTCAGGAACCTGGGTTCAAAGCCCTTGCTCCCACCTGCAAGGGGGATGTTTCATGAGCAGTGAAGCAGGGCTGGTGGTCTTTCTCTTTCTCTCTCCCTTTATATCTCCCCTCTCAATTTATCTTTCCTATCAAATAAAAGAATTAAAACATGAACTTGAAAATATATATATAGTGGCCTGGGAAGTGGTACAGTGGATAAAGCACTGGACTCTCAAGTGTGAGGTCCTGAATTCAATCTTTGACTGCACAGGTACTTCAGTGATGTCTAGTTCTTTCTCATTAATAAATAAAATATTAAAAAGAAAAATAAAAAACATATGAGTATGTGTATCAGCCTATATCTAAGACTTTGGGAAAACTATGATGATTATCAATGGAGGAGGCAGTAATATAGAATCATACCCTGATTATCTTAATCTTGTCAATCATTATTGTCAACCACTAGCGAAAAAGTTATAGGTTATTCAGTAAAGTTGATGTGGTTATACAATTTAGTAAGGTTATAGACTCAAGTGGGTGTCACTTCCAGAGATAAGAGTCTTCTTTGTAACACATGTGCTCAACCAGGTGTGCCACCACCTGGCCCCGAGAGTCTTTTTTGCTAAGAGTGGTGGCCACACTTAAAAGTGGGGGAAGATAATACTGCTCAGATTTGGCTTATGGTGGTGCCAGGAGTTGAATCAGGCACCTTCCAGTGCCTCAGGCACGAAAGTCTGTTATGTAAAGCACTATGTTATCCTCATAACGGTTTATGCTACCTTTTTAAAAAAATATTTATTTATGGGAGTCGAGCTGTAGTGCAGCGGGCTAAGCGCAGGTGGTGCAAAGCACAAGGACCGGCATAAGGATCCTGGTTCGAACCCCGGCTCCCCACCTGCAGGGGAGTCACTTCCCAGGCGGTGAAGCAGGTCTGCAGGTGTCTGTCTTTCTCTCCTCCTCTCTGTCTTCCCCTCCCTCTCTCCATTTCTCTCTGTCCTATCCAACAACGACAACAACAATAATAACTACAACAATAAAACAACAAGGGCAACAAAAGGGAATAAATAAATAAAATAAATATTTAAAAAATTATTTATTTCCTTGTTACCCTTGTTTTTATAGTTGTTGTAGTTATTGTTGTTACTGATGTCGTCATTGTTGGATACGACAGAGAGAAATGGAGAGAGGAGGATAAGACAGAGAGGGGGAGAGAAAGATAAACACCCGCAGACCTGTTGCATAACCTGTGAAGCGACTCCCCTGCAGGTGGGGAGCCGGGGGTTCAAACCGGGATCCTTATGCAGGTCCTTGAGCCGGTCCTTGCACTTTGTGCCACGTAAGCGTAACCGCGTTACCGCCCGACTCCCAGGTTTATGCTACCTTTACATATAACTTATGTCCTACTTTTAGGTAAAAAAATGGAAGGCTAGAGATAGTGTCTGTTCCCCCTCCTTCCTTCTTTATTTTTTTTAGTGTTTTATTTATTTATTTTAGTGAGAGAGAGGCTAGAGTACTTCTCAGTTATGGCTTATGGTGGGGTTGGGGATTGAACCTGGAATCCCAGAGCTTTAGGCATGGAAGTCTTTTGCAGAACCACTATGCTGTCTCCCCAGTCCTGTCTATTGCTTCTTAATCAGTTTAGGCTCACAAAGGGGCAGTGTCTGGGTGTTGTCCACCTGAGTTTTGGATCATCCAATTTGAGAGGGGGGTTATATAGACTCCCCTCTCCCCAAATTTGTACTTAGCTGGGTCAGAGTGCGGTGCTTACTGGTTCTGAAGTAATGACTGTCTTGTGGCAGTGAGTCCTCTAACTTGTGGGATCTCTTGAG
This sequence comes from Erinaceus europaeus, assembly GCF_950295315.1. Taxonomy (NCBI): domain Eukaryota; kingdom Metazoa; phylum Chordata; class Mammalia; order Eulipotyphla; family Erinaceidae; genus Erinaceus; species Erinaceus europaeus. Next base: position 12,943,361 of record NC_080165.1, on the reverse strand, counting down.
AAGGCCAGGTAAGCGGCCAGATGGAGAATTAGCATCTGCAGGAACCCAAGAACTTCCTAAACCCCATCTCCCTAAATACAACTCATCATCTTGTACTTCCTTCCACTGATGGGTTCTATCCCAGGGATTGCTGCCATCCTTTACCCAATGGTCAAGTTCAAATCCTCAGAGACCCCTCCCTGGCTTAGCAGTGATGGGAGAAATTGCCCATCTAAATTGCTGGGGTCCAGTTCACACCCAAGCCCAGTTGTGAGGCCCGGGCAATGAACAATCTTTCTTTCTTTTTAATATTTATTTATTTACTCCCTTTTGGTGCCCTTGTTGTAGTTATTATTGTTGTTATTGATGTCATCGTTGTTGGATAGGACAGAGAGAAATGGAGAGAGGAGGGGAAGACAGAGAGGGGGAGAGAAAGACAGACACCTGCAGACCTGCTTCACCACCTGTGAAGCGACTCCCCTGCAGGTGGGGAGCCAGGGGCTCAAACCAGGATCCCTATGCTGGTCCTTGCACTTTGTGCCATGTGCGCTTAACCCACTGCGCTACCGCCTGACTCTCAAGGTTTATTATTATTATTATTTGCCTCCAGGATTACTGCTGGGGCTCAGTGCCTGCACCATGAATCCATGGCTCCTGGAGGCCATTTTTTCCCCTTTTGTTGCCCTTGTTATTGTAGCCTTGTTGTGGTTATTATTGTTATTGTTGATGTCGTTCGTTGTTGGATAGGACAGAGAGAAATGGAGAGAGGAGGGGAAGACAGAGAGGGGGAGAGAAAGATTGTGAAGCGACTCCTCTGCAGGTGGGGAGCCGGGGATTTGAGCCGGGATCCTTCCACTGGTTCTTGCGCTTTGCGCCATGTGCGCTTAAGCCACTGCGCTATCGCCCTGACTCCCTGAACAGTCTTTCTAAACTTTCATGTCTCATACAGGAGAGGAGGGCTTCCATGATGCTTCACAGAAGAGCTCTGAAATCCTGCAGGGGGGAGGGGTGCTCAGCACTGGTGACTGGTGAATCCCTCAATCAATATTAACTCTTTATTTCCATCTCTTCAACCCCTCCTCCCCAGTGCCCAAGGCCCTGACCCCATTCTCCTCTTCCACAGTATACAACATTAAAGTTATTACATCCTGGCTAGCTGACCTCAGTAGGCTGCCTTTGCCTCTTCTTTGCTTTCTCCCAACTACCCGCCTCCTAGAAATCATGGATCTATGTTTCTTAGAACCCCTGATTTCTCACAGAAGCACACAATTCCACATTGGTTTAGTAGTAGTTCTCTAAACCCCACCCCTAGAGTCCAGCATCAGCTTGTTCTTTGTTAGAAATACTCTGGGGGTTGACCGGGAGATAGTTCACCGAGGAAAGCACACGCTGCTTTGCAGGAGGACCTGGGCTCCACACCACACAGGAACCTGCAGTGTGGCACGTAGAGGAAGCTTCATGAAAAGTGGAACTGCGCTGCGGTCTCAGCCTCTCTCACTGCTTCTCTACCTTTCTAGCTCTCTCTCTATATATATTTTTTAAAGTGGGGGGGTGGTCGGGTGGTAGTGCAGCGGGTTAAGTGCACATGGCGCCAAGCGCACTTGCAGGGGAGTCACTTCACAAGCGGTGAAGCAGGTCTGCAGGTGTCTGTCTTTCTCTCCCCCTCTGTCGTCCCCTCCTCTCTCCACTTCTCTGTCCTATCCAAAAACAATGACATCAATAACAACAATAGTAATAACCACAACAATGATAAAACAACAAGGGAAACAAAAGGGGGGAAAGGTGGGTAAGATAGTAGTAATGGTTATGCAAAAAAGATTTTGTGCCTGAGGTTCCAAAGTCCCGGGTTCAATGCCTAGCACAACCATAAGCCAGAACTGAATTGCTGAGCAGTGGTCTGGTAAAAAGAAAAGGAAAAGCCGACTTCCGGTGAGAGCAGTGGAATCAAGCATGTACAAAGCTGGTCCAGGCAGCAGAAACAAAACTTTTTGGTGCCACCTAAGACACAGGGGATCTGAAACTCCAGCGACCTGTTTCCCCCTCTCGCAGGTAAGGTTGATGCAGGATGGCCTTGGAGAACCACTGATCTCGTTAAAAGTAATTTAGCCTTGTAAGGGGGAGGGGAAGAGGGTTTAACATAATGGTTATGCACAGAGACTCTCATGCCTGAGGCTCCAAAAAAGCCCAGGTTCAATCCCTCACTACTATAAACCTGAGGAGGGAGAAGGAGAGGGAGAGGGAGAGGGAGAGGGAGAGGGAGAGGGAGAGGGAGAGGGAGAGGGAGAGGGAGAGGGAGAGGGAGAGGGAGAGGGAGAGGGAGAGGGAGAGGGAGAGGGAGAGGGAGAGGGAGAGGGAGAGGGAAAAGGAGAGGGCGGAGAGGGAGGGGGAGAGAATGAATATGTCAGGTGGTGGGGCACCTGCTTGAGCACACACATTACAGTGCTCAAGGACCCGGGTTCAAACCCCTAGTCCCCACCTGCAGGGGAAAAGGCTCATGAGTGGTGAAGCAGGGCTACTGGTCTCTATCTATCTATCTCCCCCTTTCCTCTTGATTTCTCTCTCTCTCTATTCAGTAACAAGTAAATAAATAGAATGTTTAAAGAGAGAAATATATGGAAGGAAAGAAGGGAGGGAGGAAGGCAGCAGCAAAGCCTGTCTGTTAAGTCCCCCTGCCCAAGTTCCAGGAGGCCCCCTCCCCTTGGCGAGGAGGGCGCGCTGGGAGCTCTGGCGCGGGTGCGGCTCCTCGCGGGTCTCTGGCGGCCAGAGCAGAGCGCAGCGGGCGGGACCCGGAGGAGCGGGACGTGCCGGGGGCCCCAGCGCTCATGGCCTCCCGCTCCTGCGCGGCCCAGCACCCACCCCGCCCCGCAGGCTCGGGCCGCGTCCCCTGTGCGCTGCGGGTGGGGCGGCTCGGGAAGCGTCCAGAGTTGGGGACCCGAGCAGGCCCGCAGTCCCTGCGGCCTGGGGTTTGGAGACCGAGAAGGGCTGCGCTTCTCGCTTCACTGGCAACCCGGCCGCTCCCCAGCCACTCCGTAGGCGGCATTTTATCAACTGTATGTCTGTCTGTCCTGGGGGACTTCCTGGGCCATTGCTACAGCCAAGGCAAGAGTACTCCGCGACGCTCCCGGGGGGGGGGCAGCCCCCCCTGGGACCTGGGGAACCTGGTGGGGGGGGACGGGGTGCAAGTGTCCGAGCTGGCCGAAGACTGTGCGCGCCGGAGTCGCCGAAAACTGTGCACCAGACCCCGCAGAGGGACTAAACTGGGGGACCCCCCCCCCCCATACACACTTCCAGAAAGTCATCGGCCAGTTTCTGCTGGAGCCCTTGGGGACTCCGCCCACGCCGCGGGTCTTTCAGACGTCCCGAGGCCAGAGCAGGGGACTGGAGGGCGGCCCGCACCTCCCCGCCCCGGGCCCTCCCCCGGCCCACGGTCAATCCCGAGGCGGCCAGGCCGGGAGCGGCCCCGGGGCTCAGCCTCCTTCTGCTCCGCCCCGGGCGGGCGGCGCAGCCAAAGTCGCGGGCCAGGGCCGTGCGTTCCCCTCCAGCCCCGCGCGGGCGCGCAGCGAGTGTCCGGACCAGTTCAGCCCAGACGGCGACATGGAGCCCGCGGGGGCGCCACCCCCAAGTTTGGAGGCGATGGAAGCTGCGCGCACGGAAGCCCCGCCGCCGGCCGAGGAGCAGCCCGTCTCGGGGGCCCCGTGCACCCAAGGCGGCAGCTCGGAGGCGTCGAGTCCCCATCCCGGGCGCCTGTCCCCCGAGGAAGAGGAGGAGGCGGCGGCGGCGGCGGCCGCCCTGGAGCACGAGGCGTTGCGGGAGCACCGGCGGGGCCGCCGCGCTCGCTCCTTCTCCCTGCCCGCCGAGCCCCTCCTGCAGGGGGCGCGGCTGCTGCAGCGCCTCGTCCCGGGGCTGCTCGCCGGAGACCCCGCCCGGGACGCGCCGCCTCCCGGCCCCTCCGGCTGCTGCGCCAAGTGCAAAAAGCGGGTGCAGTTCGCCGACGCCCTGGGGCTGAGCCTGGCCAGCGTGAGGCACTTCAGCGACGCCGAGGAGCCGCAGGTGCCGCCCGCCGTGCTGTCCCGCCTCCGCAGCTTCCCCATGAGCGCCGCCGACCTGGAGCAGCTGCCGGCGCTGCTGGCCGCCGCCTCTGCGCCCCTCGCCGCGCCCGGCCCCCGCCTGCGGCCGCACTTCCAGCTGCCCGGGCCCCGCACGGCGGCCGAGCGCCTGCGCCTGCAGCGCGTGTGCCTGGAGCGCGTCCAGTGCCCGGCGGCCCCGGGCGCGGAGGTGACGGGCTCCGGCCGGGTGCTGGGCTGCCCGGGGCCGAGGGCCGTGTGGGTGCGCTACACCTTCACCGAGTGGCGCTCCTTCCTGGACGCGCCGGCCGAGCTGCGGCCCGAACCCGCCGAGCCAGAGGCGGCGGCGGCGGCGGCGGCGGCGGCGGCGGGGGCTCCAGGGCCCGGGGAGGGTGAAGAGGAGCCGGGCGCCGAGCGCTTCTATTTCTCCCTGTGCCTGCCGCCGGGTCTGCAGCCCCGGGACTGGGGCGACGCGGGGGACATGGCGGGCGGGGCTGTGCACTTCGCCGTCTGCTACCGCTGCGCGCAGGGCGAGTTCTGGGACAACAACGCGGGCGCCAACTACACGCTGCGCTGGGGGCGCCCGGCCCAGGCGCCATGAGCCCCGGGCCCCGACCGCGCTGAGCTGGGGCGCGCGGGTGTGCGGGGACCCGGCCGGACACTCTGCTGCGCGCCGTCCAGCGGGGGCCCCGGGCACTCGCTCCCCGGAGGACGCACACTCAGCCTGGCGGGGAAAGCACCGACCCTCCCCGCCCCTTTCTCTGGCTTCTGGAGGTCTCGCCCCACGGCCCACTGGAAGGAGTCTGCGTGGCTCAGAGTGGTCGCTTTCTGTCCAAGACGCCGAGCAGCAGTTAGGCCTCGGGGTTCGATTATCACCATGCATGTGCCGTTTCACTCTGCTGGGGACCCTTTGGTCACTGGAGGAAAGGACTAGGCTCCCCGCATCACCGCCTGTTTCAGAGCAAACCTGCGGAGTGGGGGTGGTGGTGGCGGTGGAGGGGGCTGGGCTTCGGGCTGGGCTTGACCTTTTCCCTCCAGTGAGATCTGGGAAATGTTTGCCCAGACTGGACGTGCTTGCGTGTTTGTGTACAAACGTGGCCTTTTCAATAGTAAAACCACGTGCGCGCCCTTGCTGCCCCGCTGTTCCATCTGTTCCAACAGAGAGTCTGCAAGCCCTCAACTTAGTCAGGTGATCCTCGCTCCTGGTGAAGGAAATGTTGGGGCGGTTCACAAGAGCCCCCCACCCCCACCCTCTCCGCCTCAGCGGGGCACATAGAAGCCACCTGCTCTCAGGGCCGCTGCTTGTCAGAGAAGCTGCACTCTCAGGCTGGACTTCAAGGTTTTCTGTCCCTGGCAGGAGCCCCAGACAGGGGTTGGGGGTGGGAGTGGCTGAATGATGAATCATCCGGTGAGTGCTGCTGAGAACTGAGAGGACGATGGGCACTCGGCCCTCCCTTAACTGCTGGTGGACACCAAGAAGTAGCCACGCGGGAGGCTGGGTGGGTGCAGTGCCGGGAATGAGGTCTGGACTTCTCCACACCTCCATGTTACTTAGTAACTTGCCTTGCTTGAGTTTTCACATTTCCCTGCAAATGGTCAGTAGGATACATTCCTTTTGTAGCAGTGGTGGTTGAGGAAGATTTTACTGTCTCTCCACAGATCAACGTCAACATTGTGCATTTAAATTCAGTGGAAGCCTGTTCTCTTAGGACCTGAAAGCTAAGAAGGGTTTCCTCCGTTTTAAACTGCTGGGGTTTATTATTATTTTTTGAAGAATACTATTTTGTGACACATGAACTGTATGAAGCTTAAACTTCAGTGTTTATAAGTAATGTTGCTGAAGCAGTCATGTGCATTCATTCACACATAACCTGAGATTGTATGATATTCAAATTCAAGTGAATTTACTTACTATCTGTGATTGCTTTCCTGACTCTGTGGAGCAAGGTGAATAGAATCTGAAATATTTACTCTCTGGCTTTCTTTATAGAATCTTTGGGGGCAGGGTGGTGCTGCACCGGGTTAAACGCACATAAGACCCAATTGCAAGGACACATACAAGGATCCTGGTTCCAACCCCCGGCAGTATATATATATCCCTCTTCACTCTCAATGTCTCTGTCCTGTTAAATACAGTTAAAAAAAAGAAGAAATAGGGGGTCGGGCGGTAGTGCAGCAGGTTGAGAGCACGTGGCATGAAGTGCTGCAAGGACCAGTGTAAGGATCCCGGTCTGAGCCCCTGGCTCCCCACCTGCAGGGGAGTCACTTCACAGGCGGTGAAGCAGGTCTGCAGGTGTCTATCTTTCTCTCCCCCTCTGTCTTTCCCTCCTCTCTCCATTTCTCTCTGTCCTATCCAACAACAATAATAATAACCACAACAACAATAAAACAAAGAGGGCAACAAAAGGGGAAAAAAATAGTCTCCGGGAGCAGTAGATTTGTGGCGCAGGCACAAAGCCCCAGCAATAATAAGTTGGTGCAGTTGAAATACAGCACCCATCTGAAAACACACACACACACCACCACCACCAGATTTGTTTGTGACTTCAGCTCCAGACATACTTAGTTTCAATGCTGGTATGGGGGCATCCATTTTGAAGACAGCAGTAGTGATCAAAGTGATTGATTTACCTTGGAGAAAATGTTAATTTATTATTGGAAAAATCACCAAACATTAATTCTAATTTGCACTGGAAGTATATTTGACTTTTAAAAGTTGCCAAACGGATGAAATAATTGCCACGAGCGACATTACTATTTTGTTACTAAATGTAAATACAAGTGAGTTTTACATGTGATGTTTGGTCTTTGGCTAGGGAGACATTTGTTACTAAAAGTGCCTTGTTGAGTTATAAGAACCTCTAGCTAGACACACTGTGTATCTTTTATTGTTTTAGCTTTGAATGCATTTTAGTTGAAAGGTATGGATAGTGTAAATAGCTTTTGAAAAGAAGTGTTTGTATAGACATGCTGGATTATTTCGGACTGATGGAAGGAAGCTATGTGAGTCACTATTCCACCAACATTGTGCTGGATGTTTTGGATTTGTTTAGTTAGATTAAGAGTCCTGGAAGGTAGCCCAGTCCAGAGAACACACCCAGTGACATGCAGGTATCAAGCCCTGTGTTCAGTCCCTGGCACAACATGGGAGCACCAAGGACAACACCAAGGGTACTCCACAGATGGTGACGTGGTGCTTTGGTCCCTCTCTTTCTCTCTCTCAGACATATAGAATAAGACTTGGTCCAGGGGGCTGGCTCAGCAGTACCATGCCTCTGAGAGACCCTGAGTTCATTTCCTGGTACCAAATTTTTTTAAAAAGCACGTATTAGGAGGTCAATATATAATGATTAAAACAGAGATTCTTGTGCGCTTTGAAATTGTACTCATCAGGGGAGCCGGGCAAGTGCAAGGAAGGGTGAAAGAATCCCGGTTGAAGCCTCCGGCTCCCCACCTGCAGGGAGCTCCCTTCACAAGTGGCAAAGCAGGTCTGCAAGTGTCTGTCTTTCTCTCCCCCTCTCTGTCTTCCCCTCCTCTCTCCATTTCTCTCGGTTCTGTCCAACAACAGCAATAACAACAATAACAATAGTAACAAGGGCAACAAAATGGCCTCCAAGAGCAGTGAATTCATAGTGCAGGCACTGAACCCCAGTGATAACCATGGAGGCAAAAAAAGAAAAGAAAAAAAAAGATGTTTTATTGTTATAAAAGCACTGGCTTCAGATGTGTATCCTGAAATTCAGGCAATTAATTTTTTATATGTTTGTCATAATATATAATGAATGTCAAATGTGATTTTGGGGAAAGGAAATCTAGCTTTGTTCTCCCTCAGATCTTGGAGGACAGCTTTTCTAAAGTTTAAAACTTTCTGATCTGTCTTGAGAAGCCCAGTCTTTCTATGAATGTACTTTTCTGGATGGCAGCAGCTTGGCTAGTCAACAGCTTTGCCATGTGTATGACCCACAGGGGAGCCCTGTCCACCCGACACTGAAGGAAGCTTTGGTGCTGTGGTTTCTCTCCCTCTCTCTCTGACTCTCTGTTTCTATTTGAAAGAAAAAAAAATGTAGGAGCTTGACAGTCTTCTAAACTTCAGTTTTGTAAGTGCCAATATTTCCTTGTAGTCTAATAGTCAACATTTTGTAAATAAATTTAAGGACATTAAAACAGGTTTTATTTGCTTGGGGGGAAAATCAGTTTTAGAGGGAGTTGTGATGCTGGTCAGAATGGAAAGTATTTATGAATTCATTTCCTCAGTATAATGAACACACACACACACACACACACACACACACACACACACACACACACACTCACCCTAAAGTAGAATACTCACAATATAGCCTTTTCTTTTCCCCCAGCAGTATTTTACCTTAATTCAGAGTGTTATTCTCCTGAAAATGTAATAGTCTGAGAATCTCATACAGCTCCCATGATTGAAATCTAAATTTGCTCAGTTCCTGGAGTTACTCTGACCTTATAAGATGGAGGGTGTGGTGGTCCGTGGATCAGGTGTCATGGGGTGTGGAGTGATGTGTGTAACAATCCCTGAAAAGTGCAAGAATATGCCTGGGGCCAGAAAATAGCTCACTGGATAGTGTGCTTCTTTGGCATGTGTGCAACCCAGGTTGGAGTCTGGCCCTCACTCATAGTTCCTCCCCACCTCTCTCCCTCCCTCCCTCCCTCCCTCCCTCCCTCCCTCCCTCTTTGTCTCTGTCTTCTCTATGTGAAAAAGTCTTCCTGAAGCAGTGAAGACCTAGAAAAGGAAGAAAGTGGAAGAAAGAAAGAGAAAGAAAGGAAGGAAGGAAAGGATGATAGAAGGGAGAGACAGAAGGGAAGAGAAAAAGGAAGAAAGGAAGGAAGGAAGAAGAGAGAAGAGGAAGAAAGAAAGAAGGAAAAGAAAGGAAAAAGCAATCAGTAACTCTAAGAGTGGCCATGTGTCTGCTCTGGCTTTCTTGGCGCTCTCTGGGTTTATGAAGCCAGCTGATTCTCTGATTCTACTACCCACCAAGGAGGCCAAGATGCTGTCTTAGGAAGGGGGCACGCGCTTAGAAGCCCAGCAAGCTCTGGCAGCACCAGTGAATCCCAGTTCTAAGCAGCCCTTCTGCAGCATGGAGAGCTGGGTGTGGTCAGCTGTGAATTATGGCCATGGAACAGGCAGAGGAGCTGTCAGATGGGCAGTGGGATTTCATCAGACCTGCCCTCACCTGCCGTGCCCTCTCTGGGCCGTGACTCAGGGCTAGGGCTTCCCTGCTGATGTCAGTCTGATTCACTCTTCATCCTCTTCTGTTCTGTTCTGTTCTGTTCTAGTGCCGCCAGGCTTATTGCTGGGACTCAGTGGCTGCAAGACTCTATCACCACTTTATGGTGACCATCCTCCCCACACTATTATTATTATTATTAATTATAAACAGAGATAGATGAGAGGAGAAAGAGAAACACCTGCAACACTGCTTCACCACATGTGAACCTTCCTTCCTGTAGTGGGAACCAAGGACTTAACCTCAGATTCTTGTGTGTGGTGGTATGTGTGGTTTACCAGGTATGCCACTACCTGGCCCTGCACCCCTGGTTCTTGAGCCTGCCTGAAGATGCCAGCTAGCTGAGAGAGAGCCTTCTCTCTTCTTTCTGCTGCAGAGGACGATAGGTTTTGCATATCTTAGTGTTTTCTTCACTGTCTTACGCTCTCTTACTCTATCTGTGACTAAGAGTTGTAGCTTGATGTCACCGAGGTATTGTGACCTGTATCACATGTCCTTTGTCAGGACTTCCAGGCACAGCTGGAGGGAGGAAATGGGATATTATGCTTTTTTCCTGACATCATGGAGTGTAGACAAATGTGCTTTTTTTTTTTTTTTCTCCTCATGCAGTAGAACGCAGGTTTATAGGTGAAAAGACATTCCCCGGGTATGTGGTTCTGTAAGCAGTCTGACAGTAAACTCAGTGAATTGTTTGCAGCTGAGTCATTGTCCAGTGGATCTCGGTTATGCCAGGTCCTGGGTGGGTTGGGATGTGCTCTCTGTAGCCCACAGGCCAAGGGGCCTCAGGCAGGGTGGCAACTTGAGATCTGCTCAGTGATCCCAGCTTTCCTCCACAAAAGGGTCCTGCTAGCCTGTAGACGAGTGAGTTGGTGTCTTAAAACTGCTGGACAAGGCTGTCCCTCTCTTCTCAGGAACTCTTCTGTCAGTAGTTCTGCAGCAGACACGTCTGACCAGGTGGCCTGTGTGCTATGTTCCCCTCTAGACCACCTTTAGCTGGTCAGGGGAATGGAGAGCAGAATCCCAAAGGGTTCTTTAGCCTTGACTGGCCATTGGAGACATAAAATGTATACTCTGGTTCACAAGGGTTTAAATAGTTTTCATCTTTTCTGTAGAATTTGTATTTTGTAGAGCTTTGTTCTTTGACTGTAGCAAAGAGTGAGCAGATATAATGGAAGAAAGAACAGAGCCACATTTCAAATATTTCTGAGATGGCAAAGACTTTTTTGATCTTTTTTTAAAAAATAATATTAAAACTTTTTAAAATTATCTTTATTTATTGGATAGAGACAGCCAGAAATTGAGAGAAAAGGAGGATATAGACAAAGAGAAGAGACAGAGAGACACCTGCAGCCCTCCTTCACCACTCGTGAAACTTACCTCCTGGAGGTGTGGAACAGGGGCTTGAACCCATGTCCTTGTGTACTGTAATGTGCACACTAAAATAATAATTTTATTTATTATTGGATAGAGACAGAGAGAAACTGAGAGAGGGAGGAGAAAGATAGGGAAAGAGACAGGGAGATACCTGCAGCTCTGCTCCACCACTCATGAAGCTTTCTCCCCTTGCAGGTGAGGACCAGGGGCTTAGAACCTGGGTCCTTGTGACTGTAATATGTGCGTTTAACCAGGTGCACCACTACCTGGCTTGAGATTACAAAGACTTTGAAGGCCCACTTTTTAGTATGATGTGCTGGTGAGATTTATCCTTGTGAATCTAATGGAATAGTTAGATGTCGAGTTAAGTCATGAGCTTTGAGGGAGTCGGGCGGTAGCACATCGAGTTAAGCGCAAGTGGCGCAAAGCCCAAGGACCGACGTAAGGATCTCGGTTCCAACCCCCCCCCCCCACTCCCCACCTACAGGGGAGTCACTTCACAGGCGGTGAAGCAGGTCTGCAGGTGTCTGTCTTTCTCTCCCCCTCTCTGTCTTCCCCTCTTCTCTCCATTTCTCTCTGTCCTATCCAACAGCGATGACATTAATTACTACAACAGTAAAACAACAAGGGCAACAAAAGGGTAAATAAATATATATATTTTTAAAGTCATGAGCTCTGAGTCGGTTTAGCTAGAAACTCTACATAGATACAAACATCTCTGGTAAACCAAAGATATTTTAGTGCCGGGTGGTAGCACACCTGGTAGAGTGCCCATGTCACAATGCTCCAGGACCTGGGTTCAAGCCCCCGGTCCCTACCTGCAGGTGGAAAGCTTTACAAATGGTGAAGCAGTGTTGCACATGTCTCTCTGTCTCTCTCTCTGAATTTCTGACTGTCTGTATCAAATAAATAGAGATAGTAAAAACAAACAAACTAAAGATAAAAGCAAAAATATTTTAGAGAAATTCGCAAACCTTCAAATAAATTTGCTCTTGGTGGGGGTAGATAGCATAACGATTATGCAAAGAGACTCTCATGCCCGAGGCTCCAAGGTCCCAGGTTCAGTCCCCCATACCACCATAAGCCAGAGCTTAACAGTACTCTGGTAAAATAGATAAATAAATAAAATAACAATAAATTCGATCAGGATACTTTCTCAGTGACTGTATGCTCAGGTTCTTCAAATCTAATTACCTGAAATCCTTTCCCAAGGAAGGAAGGTAAGTAGTCTTGTGCATCCTGACATGGGAAAGGTGGTCTGAAAACCTGAACTGGGAAAGATACTGAAAGAGCATGAGCTTTGTGAACTGTGCTCAACGTATTTGATTTCTAGGTTGCAAACCGAGCTAGCACGCCCTGCAGATGGCTCTTCTGCATCGATGCATTTAATTTCTAAGTTGCAAACCAAGCTAGCACGCCCTGCAGATGGCTCTTCTGCAAGTAGCTGCACATGCGCTCCTCTGAGGAGGAATCCTGTGTAACAGATGACAGGTTCCTGGCTGCAGGAAGGCCTCTTCAGAGGGCTGCCTTGTGGGCTCTCCAGGGAACCCGTGCTTCCAGCAGCTGTCTCCACAGCTCTGTGTGAAGAACCTCTGTGTTTCGCAGGCTGTTCTGGTGCAGTGAGCCACAGTCTTCCTCCCTGAGGTGTTTTTTTTTTTTTAATTTTATGAGAGATTTTTTTTTGAATGTTTGTATTAATGAAACAGAGCTGTGAGTTTATATTCAGAATCACTTCCAGAACATTCCACATATATGCTCATTTTCATCTGGTTATGGGACAGTTATTTTTTACACACGGATAAGCACGTTTATTTATTTGTTTGCCAGAGGATGGCTCAACTCTGGCTTAGGGTGGTGCTGCGGATTGAACCTGGGAATTCAAAACCTCAGGCGAGAAAGTCATTTACGTAACTATTATCCTGTCTCTCCAGACAGGCATGTTACATATATTTTTAACATTTTTTAAATTATTTTTAGGGGAGTCGGGCTGTAGCGCAGCGGGTTAAGCGCAGGTGGCGCAAAGCACAAGGACCGGCATAAGGATCCCGGTTCGAACCCCGGCTCCCCACCTGCAGGGGAGTCGCTTCACAGGCGGTGAAGCAGGTCTGCAGGTGTCTGTCTTTCTCTCCTCCTCTCTGTCTTCCCCTCCTCTCTCCATTTCTCTCTGTCCTATCCAACAACGGCAATAACAATAATAACTACAACAACAAAACAACAAGGGCAACAAAAGGGAATAAATAAAATAAATATTTAAAAAAAAAGAAAAAAGTATTTTTATTTATTTATTGGATAGAGACAGGTGGAAATCTAGAGGGAAGGGAATGATAGGGAGGGAGAGAGACAGACAGACACCTGTAGCCTTGCTTCACCACTTGGTGGGAACCAGGGGATCCAACCTGGGTCATTGTGCATTGTAACATGTGCACTCAACCAGGTGCGCCACCACCTGGCCCCGCATATTTTTGATATTACATTTTTCACTCTGAAAAACCTCGAACCTGTTGTCACCCATCTAGCAGTGAAATACAAACCCCGTCTCTCAAGGTCTACTTGTATAGGACTTGACGATTTATAGACTGGCAAAGTAGCTCCCTCCACGGATAGTTTGCTGCTTGGCCATGTAGCCAACCCGGTTTTGAGTCAGGCCCCTGTTAAAGGAAGTTTTAGCACTGTGGTAGTTTGGTATGCCCTGCCTCTGCCGCTCTATCTTTAAAAATAAAATAAAGAAATAAAAATAAAGAAAGGGAATCGGGCGGTAGCGTAGCGTGTTAAGCACATGTGGTGCAAAGCGCAAGGACCGGAGTAAGGGTCCCAGTTCGAGCCTCCGGCTCCCAACCTGCAGGGGAGTCGCTTGTCTGTCTTTCTCTCCCCCTCTCTGTCTTTCCCTCCTCTCTCCATTTCTCTCTGTCCTACCCAGCAATGACGACAACATCAATAACAATGATAATAACTACAACAGTGAAACAAAGGCAACAAAAGGGAATATTTTTAAAAATCTGAAAATTCAGGGAGTCGGGCTGTAGCGCAGCGGGTTAAGCGCAGGTGGCGCAAAGCACAAGGACCAGCATAAGGATCCCGGTTCGAACCCCGGCTCCCCACCTGCAGGGGAGTCACTTCACAGGCGGTGAAGCAGGTCTGCAGGTGTCTGTCTGTCTTTCTCTCCTCCTCTCTGTCTTCCCCTCCTCTCTCCATTTCTCTCTGTCCTATCCAATAATGACAATAACAATAATAACTACAACAATAAAACAACAAGGGCAACAAAAGGGAATAAATAAATAAAATAAATATTTAAAAAAATTGAAAATTCATATATCTTGGGTGGGGAGAAAAGTATAATGACTATGCAAACAACTCTCATTCTTGAGGCTCCCAGGTCCCAGGTTCAATCCCCTGTGCATAAACCATAGCTGAGCAGGGCTCTGATTAAAATATATATATATATAAATTTAGTGGGGTGTGAAGGCCCCTGAGATGTCCATAAATGAACTAAATGCAGAGCTGCAGATGTCAGTGGGTACAAAACTGCAGACAAGTTCAGTGTTGTGAAATGTGTATTATGCTTTTTTATTTTTGCAAAAAACTGAAAAATAATTAAATTAATTTAAAAAACTTCCTTCCCAAAGAAGTTCAGTGAGTCTCCCCTATCCCCCAGAACTAGAACCTGGAGGGGAGGCTTTTTCCGTGCCCAGGTCCCCAGCAACTCTGAACTGTTTGCCAGACGGTCATTGAGAATGAATTTCTGGATGGGTGTGATATGCTCCGAAGGACTGGCTTTTCTGGCAGAAGAAAGACTTTCAAAGGAGCGATGCGAGCGCTGAACTCTAAGCCCAGGACGGGTCCACCCAGTGTGACCTGCCTCTTGCCTGAGCAAGTGGGGGATGCAGTGCCCCCGGGCTGGGCTGGGCTGCTGTGGGTTGAAGGCGCAGCTTCTCAGCCTTGGCTTTGAGTGCTCTCATGCCCAAATGGTCTGACTTGCAGAGTCCGTGTGTTTTGTTTTATTTTATTTTATTTTATTTTATTTAATTTTATTTTACCAGAGCACTGTTTAGCTCTGGCTTATGGTGGTCCGGGGATTTGAAACTGAGACTCTGGAGCCTCGGGCATGAGTCTTGTATGCGTAACTATTATGCTATCTACCCTCCACTCTTTGCTTTTTCCTTTCCTTTCCTTTCTCTGGGCCTCAGTGCCTGCACTTTGAATCCACTAATCCTGGAGGCCATTTTTTCCTCATTACTGTTATTATTGTTGTTGTTGCTGCTGTTGTTGGATAGGACACAGAAATAGAGAGAAGAGGGGAAGTTAGAGAGAGGGAGAGAAAGATAGACAGACACCTGCAGACCTCTTCACTGCTTCCAAAGAGACCCCCTGTAGGTGGGGAGTCTGTTCTCTGTCCTCTCTCCCTCTCCCTCTCCCTCTCCCTTCTCTCTCTCTCTCCCTGTCTCCTCTTTCTTTTTTTACCAGAGCAAAAAGGGCCTTTCCTTTCCTTCCCTTTCCTTTCCTATCCAACACAGCAGCAGCAACAACAATAATAACAATAGTGAGGAAAAATGGCCTCCAGGAGCAGTGGATTCGTAGTGCAGGCACTGAGCCCCAGAGATAACCCTGGAGGAAAAATAAATAAGTAAATCAATAAACAATTCATGGGCACAAACATGGAAGGCACCTGGGAGAATTCCCCACCACGTGATGACTGAGGGTTGGATTCCAGGGCAGGGAGACCCAACTCACTGTGCAGAGGCCCCCTGCAAGAGGGCGGGTTTGCTTCTACTGTGGGAGCCCAGGGATCCACGTGAGGTTGGCTGTGACCCGTACTGTGTACGCCCTGGCTGTGTGTGTGTATGTTGGGAGTCCTTCCTTCACCTTTGTGGAGGTACTGCTTGGGGGTGCTCTGATTTCCAGAGGATGCAGGTAAGGTTCTAGCTGTCTCTGGGGGTGGGGGTGGGGTCTCAGAGCCACAGCAAGGAGACCATCTACTTTTGTTGGCACAGTGCCTGCTCTAGAACTAAACCGCAGCAGGTCAAACAACCAGCGCCCTTAGTAGCTTTGAAAGTATTATAGGCTGGGGAGACAGCAGAATGGTTATGCAGAAAGATCTTTGGGTGAGGGAGACAGTATAATGGTTATGCACAGAGACTCTCATGCCTGAGACTCCCATAGTCCCAGGTCTAATCCCCCCCCGCCCACAACCATAAGCCAGAGCTGAGCAATGCTCAGGTAAGAAAAAGAAAGAAAGAAAGAAAGAAAGAAAGAAAGAAAGAAAGAAAGAAAGAAAGAAAGAAAGAAAGAATAAAAATTAGGGGATTGGGCAGTACACCTTGCTGAGCACACACATCATGCATGAGGACCTGGGTTCAAGTCCCCAGTCTCCACCTGCAAGGGGGAAGATCCACAAGTGGTGAAGTAGTGCTGCAGGTGTCTCTCTGTCTATCTCCCCACCCCTCTTAATTTCTCTCTTTCTCTGTCAAATAAATATATATTTTTAAAAATTAAAAAGGATCTTCATGCCTGTGGTACATAATGTTTCAGGTTCAAACTCCATTACCATCAGAAGCTAGAGTGTAGCAGAGCTCTGGGGGAAAAGGAGGAGGAGGAGGGGGAAGGGAGGAGAGGAGGAGGAGAAGGAGGAGGAGAAGGAGGAGGAGAAGGAGGAGGAGAAAGGGCAGGGGTAAATAGCATAATACCTGAGGCTCCAAAGTCCCAGGTTCAGTCCCTCGAAATGCCATAAGCCAGAGCTGATCAGTGTTCTGGTAAAAAAGAAAGAGGAGGGGGTAAGGAGGGAGAGGGAGAGGGAGAGAGGATGGCGAACAGGTGGTAGAAGAAGAGGAGAATGTTATTTCAGACAGACTCTTCATGTGATTACGCTGGGTAATTTTTATATAGTGCATCCTAATAATGGGAGAGCAGATGCCTCACTCGCTTCATTTGTAACAGTTGCTTGAGGAATGTTACCCATGGCATAAGGAAGACTCGTGTGGTTTTCAATAGTGTCTGCTTACACTGAGAGCTACTGTAGTCCAAACCCAGCCTTCAGATTGCTCCTTGGTTGTTTACAAAGAGCAAGTGTTGCTCTGTGGTTTGAAAATGTCTTCTCGGGCTGGTGAGAGAGCACACTTGGAGAGTGCACTGCTTTGTCATGGGCACTACCCAGGTCAAGCCCGGCCCCCACTGCTCTGAAGAGAGCGTTGGTGCTGTGGTATCTCTGTCTCTATACAAAAAAATAAAGAGAAGGAGGTGAAGAGGAAGATATATTTTTCCTAAGCTGAATATGGGCCCCAGGTCAAATCAATGGGGTTTACAGTCAACAATATTCTTACACCTTTCCCATATTTGGGAGCTGCTCTCTTCCCTGATCCAGCTTCCTGGTCCTTTTTCCAGCCATGACATCATCTCCCCTGACAATAACTTGGGTCCACCTGCATTATCAGATGTCAGTTCAGGCTCAGGAAAAAAACAAAACAAACAAACAAGCAAACAAAAAACACTAGTATAGTCATAGACTCTTTGGAATATAACTAAAATAGGCCTACTATCTACAAAACGGAAACCCCTCCCCCAACTCTTCATCTGCACTATTCCAGCCTTTAGGTTCATGAATAGTCAACAATTTGTTTGGCTTTATATGTTAACTCTTCTTTCAGCCACCAGGTTCCAGATGCTAACATGATGCCAACCGGACTTCCCTGGGCAGACGACCCCCACCAATGTGTCCTGGAGCCCCGCTTCCTCAGAGCCCTTCCCCAGTAGGGAAAGAGAGAGGCAGGCTGGGAGTATGGATCGACCTGTCAACGCCCATGTTCAGCGGGGAAGCAATTACAGAAGCCAGACCTTCCATCTTCTGCACCCCACAATGACCTTGGGTCCATACTCCCAGAGGGATAAAGAATAGGAAAGCTATCAGGGGAGGGGATGGGATACAGAGTTCTGGTGGTGGGAATTGTGTGGAGTTGTACCCCTCTTATCCTATGGTTTTTGTCATTGTTTCCTTTTTATACATAAAAATTATTTTAAAAAATTAAAAAATACCATTATCCAGTGTCTGGGGACAGAGGGATACTTGACTCTAGGCTATAGCCAGACTGGCACACCTGAGGCCTTGGGTTTGATCCTTAGCATCAAATTTGGTGCAGCACTATTCTGGTCTCTCTCCACCACCGTCCCCTCACCCTATTTTTTCTCTCTCCTCCTCAAAAATAAATAAATAAATACCATCACCCCCCAAAAAGATGTCTTTTCATCTTTTTTGAGAATCTTTTTTATTACTATTTTATTTATAAAATGGAACTATTGACGCAACCACAGGATAAGAGGGGTGCATTTCCACACAGTTCCCACCCCCAGAGCTCCATATCCAGTCTCCTCCCTTGATAGCTTCCCTATTTTGTATCCTGGGAGTAAGGACCCAGGATCATTATGGGGTGCTTTTTCTGTAGGTGTTCACCTCAGAAGTGCTGAACCCAGAGTCCTGATTTGAATAAAGAATGTAAAGCAGTTTGGTTCTTGATGAGTTATCATTGGGTCTTGAAACATTTTGGGGGGGTCATAGCTTCAGAGGTGTTTGTGCTTCTAGAAAGTAAAGGTCCGTGGTCCTGGCGGTGGCACAGTGGATAAAGCATTATTAGACTCTCAAGTGTGAGGTGATGAAGCAGTGCTACAGGTGTCTCTGTCCCTTTACCTCCTATCTCTCCCTTCCCTCAGGGTTTCTATCTGCGTCTATCCAATAAGTAAATAAATAAATTTTTAAAAAGGAAAGAAAGAAAAAAGAAATGCATTGTATGGACAGGGTTGTGTACACTTGGGCACCAAGAGACATATGAATGAACCTTTATAATCTTTCTTTTTTTAATATTTATTTATTCCCTTTTGTTACCCTTGTTGTTTTATTGTTGTAGTTATTATTACTGTTATTTTTGATGTCATCATTGTTGGATAGGACAGAGAGAAATGGAGAGAGGAGGGGAAGACAGAGATGGGGAGAGAAAGACAGACACCTGCAGACCTGCTTCACTGCCTGTGAAGCAACTCCCCTGCAGGCGGGGAGCCGGGGGCTTGAACCGGGATCCTTACGCTGGTCCTTTGCACTTAACTGGCTGTGCTACCGCCTGACTCCCCTTTCTAATCTTTCTAACAATACTCAAACCCTGGCACAGTGCCCCCAGTCATGGCCACCTCTCCTACGTCTTTGCATTTTGTATGAATAGACAGAACTCATGTGTGCTAATTGGTCGAACTCATTCCCAGCAATGAGGACGGAGAATTGCTGGCTGGGCTGGGTGGTGGCACGCCCAGTTGAGCACATTACAATGTGCAAAGACCCAGGTTCAAGCCCCCAGTTCCCACCTACAGGAGGAAAGCTTCACGAGTGGTGAAGCAGTACTACAGGTGTCTTTCTGTCTCTCTGTATCCCCCTTCATTTCAGTTTCTGTCTGTATTTGTCAAATAAATTAGAGGAAGGTGCTGACCTGTCTCATGATATGATGTCATTGTCCTGGATTCTTTCACTTGATCCTAAGAACTCTGAGCGGAATCCTGGGGTGGGAGAACCCATCCTCACTCCTGAGGGATGAAGAGGACACTTCTCTGTGTGTCTCGTTTTGCCTCCAGGGTTATTGCTGGGGCTCAGTGTCGACACTATAAATCCACTGCTCCTGGTGACCATTTTTTCCCCCCATTTTATTGGATAGGACAGAGAAAAATTGAGAGAGGAGGGGGAGACAGAGAGGGAGAGAGATAGGCAGCTGCAGACCTGCTTCACCACTTGTGAAACATCTCCCCTATAAGTGTGTGGGGGGGTGGAGGTCTTGAACCCAGATCCTTGAGTGGGTCTTTGCACTTAGTACTATGTGTGCTTAACTGGGTCTCCAGGACTTCTCTTGTTTCTGTTTTCTTGCCCCATTGCTCACAGCTGCTTGCAGTGATTTGCCAAGTGAACATCATTCTTGACCCCCATTTCCTGGTTGTATGAGTCCCTTGACCACAGGGGGGAGTCGTGATGTCTTCCTCTTCCTTTTTCCAGTGGAAGGCCACAGGCCTGAGTGGTGTGTACCTTCTGCGGACTCACTGCCTTGGTATGAAGCCTTGAGAACAAGAATGACCTGAATGAACCATTTGACTGTGGTTCACCACAATCTGAATGATTATACGGACATCCTGCCTTCTTTTCCCTTTCTTTTTTTTCTCTTTTTTAATGTCTCCCCTTTATTATTATTTTTTATCTTTATTTATTTGTTGGATAGAGACAGTCAGAAATTGAGAGGGAAGGGGGTGATAGGGAGAGAGACAGAGAGACACCTGCAACCCTGCTTCACCACTTACGAAGCTTTCCCTCTGCAGGTGGGGATGGGGGCTCGAACCTGGGTCCTTGCGCACTGTAATGTGCACTCAACCAGGTGTACCACCTGGCTCCCCTCCCTTCCTTTCTTTCTTTCTTTCTTTCTTTCTTTCTTTCTTTCTTTCTTTCTTTCTTTCTTTCTTCTTTCTTTTTTCTGTCTCCATGGTTGTTGCTGGGGCTGAGTCTGCACTATGAACCTACTGCTCCTGATGGCCATTTTTTCCATTTTATTGGATAGGACAGAGATAAATTGAATGAGGAGGAGAAGATAGGGAGAGAGACAGACATGTACAGACCTGCTTCATGGCTTGTGAAGCGTACCCACTGTAGGTGGCGAGCTGGGGGCTCAAACCCAGATCCCTGCATGGGCCCTTGCGCTTAGTTCTATTGAACTTAACCGGGTGTGCCACTGCCCAGCCCCCTCCCTTTCCTCATCTCATAAATGGTCTAACACTTGGGCTGGGAAAAGGGATGTTGTGTTGGGTTTCTGTAGAGGCTCAACATAACTTTATGAGGTAGAGATGACTATTTTTATTCGAGCTGAAGAAATTGGGTCTCGGGGAGGTTCAGTCATGTGCCCAGCAGATGGGACTTGGGTTGCATCAAACCTGCCCTTGAACCTTTGTCTTGACCTCATGCTGCTATAATTGGCACAAACATAGGAGAGGGAATTCATCCTGGGGAGGAAATGACTCTGCTTGGGCGCCTCCTCTGTCTATCGTGAGCTGTCACCATGACATCTATTGATGGATTTCCACATCTGGACAAGAGGATAACCTTCCTCTCTTCCTCTCTCCTTCTAGTTCCTGTCATCTTCTTCCAATGGATTAGTGCTAGGACCAAGTTCAGGTCATTCTTGTTCTCAAGGCTTCACACCTAGGCAGTGAGTCCGCAGAAGGTACACACCACTCAGGCCTGTGGCCAACCTCTGGGGAGAGGAAGAGGAAGACATCACGACTCCCCCCTGTGGTCAAGGGACTCATACAACCAGGAAATGGGGGTCCCACGTATGGAAAATGTGGACTAACTTCTTGCTGGTCACAATGTAGTTCCACGTCCCTACAAAACACACTGTGATCCCTTGCAGCCTGGAAGTCCAGAAGCCAAGTCAAGGTGACTTGAGTGAACTGGGGAGTTGGCTGGTGGATCCTGCACCCCCCTCATATGGGCCCTGGGCAGCCGGGGTCCTCCCAGAGATGCGACAGCAGAAGGGTTTCTCGGCTTTGTCTCTGCTCTTCTCTCCTCACAGACTGGGTGGAAGACAACTGCTCTGTCCCTCCAAACCCCTCAGGTCCCAGCCAACAATCCAGATGGAAATGCAGCTCTCACACCTGGGTTAGTAGGAGACAGAGAGGGGGAGAGAAAGACAGACACCCACAGACCTGCTTCACCGCCTGTGAAGCGACTCCCCTGCAGGTGGGGAGCCGGAGGCCTCAAACCGGGATCCTTCCGCCGGTCCTTGTGCTTTGCGTCACGTGTGCTTAACCTGCTGTGCTACCACCTGACTCCCTCTTTCTGGCCTTTTTTTCTTTCTCCAGTTAGACTGATAAGGAAAGACACCAAGCACTGTTCCACCACCTGTGGCGCTCGGTCCAGTGCTGGTGCTATGGTCTTGTGTGGTTCTGAGCTTTTGTGCTTGCTGAGGTGCATACCTTGCCAGCTGAGTTAGTTCCAGGCCTGTCCCTTTTGTTAAAAAATATTTATTTTTTTATTGCTGAGGCTCAGTGCCAGCACTATGAATCCCTGGTGGCCATTTTTTCCTTTTTCTTCACTTTATTTGTATTGGGCAGGACAGATAGAAATTGATAGGGAAGGGGACATAGGGAGTGAGAAAGACGGACACCTGAAGGTATGCTTCATGGCTCAGGAAGCATCCTCCCTGTAGGTAGGGAGTAGGGGCTCAAACTTGGATCCTTGCGCATGGTGAGATGTGTGCTTAACCAAGTGTGCTACTGCCTGGCCCCCTATTTTAACTTTTTTTAATGAGTAATTTAATAATGATTTACAAAATTATAACGGGGTATAATTCCACACTGTTCCTACCACCAGAGTTCCGTGTCCTCATTCCCTCCACTGGAAATAGCAGTAGTTCTCTCACGATCACAGATATGGGTTGACTATTATTTCTTTTTTTAAAAAAAAAATAATTAAAAAAATATTTATTTCCTTTTGTTGCCCTTGTTTTGTTGTAGTTATTGATATCTATGTTGTTGGATAGGACAGAGAGAAATAGAGAGAGGAGGGGAAGACAGAGAGAGGGAGAGAAAGATAGACACCTGCAGACCTGTTTCACCACCTGTGAAGCGACTCCCTTGCAGGTGGGGAGCCGCGGGCTCGAACCGGGATCCTTACTCAGGTCCCTGCGCTTTGCGCCACATGCGCTTAACCCACTGCGCCACCGCCCGACCCCCCTGACTATTATTTCTATATCTATATATATGTATCTGTCTATTTTTTTCCCAAGGTCCTGCCTTCTCTTCCTTTCTAAGTCAAATCTACATATATCA
Source organism: Erinaceus europaeus (assembly GCF_950295315.1). Classification (NCBI taxonomy): domain Eukaryota; kingdom Metazoa; phylum Chordata; class Mammalia; order Eulipotyphla; family Erinaceidae; genus Erinaceus; species Erinaceus europaeus. Next base: position 12,920,851 of record NC_080165.1, on the reverse strand, counting down.
CTACTTCTCAATGTCCTTCTTTTTTCCCCCCTCTTCTGAGTCCTGATAGGAGTTCAAAGCCTCTGGTTATATTCTCCTAAAGTTTCTCTCTCTCTGGGACTATGAGCCAAAATTCTTTATGGGGTGCAGAAGATAGGCATTCTGTCTTCTGTAATTGCTTCTCTGCTGGACATGGGCATTGGCAGGTCAATTCATAGCCCCAATCTGTTTCTATCTTTCCCTAGTGGGGTAGAGCTCCTGAGAGGTGGGGTTCCAGGACGTATTGGTGAGGTACTCGCCTTCCCAGGGAGTTCAGGATGGCATTGTAGTAGAGTCTGTAACTTGGTTATGAGACAGGACAAAACATGTAATGAACTGAAAGCAGCAAGTAGGAATAGAGGTGAGAGTAGGTGTTTCGGAGTGGGAAGAAGCTAGGAAGCCAATTTTAGGCACACTCCTCGGGCCCATGGCTTCAGTAATGTTTGCCTGAGCTTGATAGCTGACATGCACGTGGACTATAAGAATACTGTCTGAGCAGATGGTGTCAGAGTTGAGAAAAGGGCTAGAGAGCTGGACTGGGGCAGAGAGCAGCTTCCAAACATGAAGAAAATAAAGTTAACTGTAAACCCCATTGATCTGACCCAGGGCTCGTATATATTAATGTTTAGCACAGGAGCCTGTGTGACCTCCGAGTCCCAGTCAGTCTGAGCTCACAGTCCATGGTCACAGCTGGGAACATGCTGGGCTGCCCTCATTTCAGGACCATCTTCCTCGAGTGGCGGAGTGAGCTGACTCAGCCTTCCTTTGGAGAGTGGGGCTGTTGGGCTTTTCTCCTCCCCACGGGATATTGCTTTATCCACAGCTCTTGTCGGCCCACGTCCTCTGGTCAGGGGTCAGGCTCTGTGGCTCATGTCACAGAATCCTCATTCATAATCTTTCTACAGACTCCAAGTGCATTGTTAGTTGGATCTGAGCTATAGAGATTAGTTCTGTTTATGAAGGTTTGGGGCATGTTCAGACGCATTCATGTGGCTTAATTACCAGAAAAGGAACCTGCTGGTAAACGCCCGCAGGACAAGTTCCGATTGCTTGGTCCATCGCCTCTGTGACTAAACTTTGCTGGTGGTGGTGGTGGTGGGGGGAATCTCCTACGGAGCTGTCAGCCCGCTGGCAATCTGAGCCTGACCTGGACTGAGGTCGCTGAGGCGCAGCTGCTTTGATGATTGTGTTGGCAGTCAGAGGCAGGGGACTTCCCTTCGCCCTGCTGGTGGGCGAAGTCGTTACTGGAGACACTCCACCAGTGCGGAATGGAAGGTGGCCCAAGGGTGCCGGCTTGAACTACCCACACTCCCCTCGGTAGTCAGCCAAGGAAGGGTGGGGGCACGTTGCCTCACATCACTTCCAGTCACCGCCCCTCAATGGCTTCCTCACATTGGAGCCCCACTGCAGCTGTGAGTGGACTGCTTGGAGGGTAACATTCCAGAACCGGTTAAGAACTGCATTAGCGGCAGTCGGGCGGTAGCGCAGTGGGTTAAGCGCATGTAGTACGAAGAGCAAGGACTGGCGTAAGGATCCCAGTTCGAGCTCCCGGCTCCCCATCTGCGGGGGGGTGGGGGGTGGGGGGTGGGGGTGGGGGGAGGTCCTTTCATAAGCGGTGAAGCAGGTCTGCAGGTTTCTATCTTTCCCCCTTCTGTCTTCCCCTTCTCTTTCCATTTCTCTCTATCCTATCTAACAACGACATCAATAACATACAACAACCATAAAAAAAAATCAACAAGGGCAACAAAAGGGAAAATAAATAAATATTCAAAAAAAAAAAAAAAGAACTGCATTAGCGGGGGAGTCAGGCGGTAGCACAGCGGGTTAAGCGTACATGGTGCCAAGTGCAATAACCAGAGCAAGGATTCCAGTTCAAGCCCCTGGCTCCCCACCTACAGGGGAGTCACTTCACAGGCGGTGAAGCAGGTCTGCAGGTGTCTGTCTTTCTCTCCCCCTGTGTCTTCCCCGTCCTCTCTCTATTTCTCTCTGTCCTATCCAACAACAACAACATCAATAACAATAATAATAATTACAACAATAAAACAAGGGCAACAAAAGGGGGGAAAATAACTGATTTAAAAATAAATAAAGAGCTTTAAAAAAAAAACCGCATTAGCCAGACAGAGATAAAAGAGTTTCTCCGGGGACAGCAGCTCCTGGAATCCCAGGCTGTAGCAATCGACAAAATGAGTCCAGGTTTAGTGGACAGAGAGCCTCTCAGCGTCAGGAACACCATCACAGCTACCTCAGAAACTAGAGAGAGATATGTGCGTCTCTTCGAACCTAAATACATGAATGATTCATTTAGTGGTGTTTACAAAGAGAAACAAGAAATCATTTGATGTCTAGGTCCCTCAGGAGCCCTCCAGGAGTCAGGATGCTTAATGTCTTCTTTGGATGTTGTGAACTAACGTGATTCTGAGCACCACAGGAGACAAGTGACACCTCTGTCACCTGTGAGTGTCTCAAAGTGCAGAGTTTCCCAGACTGGCTACACACAGAAAACACTGCAAGAGGTCAAGGAACAGACATGGAAGTGCTTGTGACATGCTCTCCCTTCCCTAGTCAGCAGCCAGGGAAGGGAAATTCTGAGAAACGTCTTTGTAGAAGCCCCTGAGCTTGGGCCAGCGAGACAGCTCAGTCTCTGAAAGCACCAACACACGTGCTTGCAGTTCCAGAGGCTGCAGGATCAATCCCTGGCATCACCTTATGTCAGAGCTGAGCAGTGCCCTAGCCCTCTCTCCCCCCTCCTCCTCCCTCTCTTTAGTAAGTAAATGGGTCTTTACAATCCCATCACCTCTCCAGGTTTCTGCCTCACAGGTGAGCTCTGGGCAGCAGAACTGAGGGTAGGCTTGTCCAGCCATGTGGAGGGTTCCCCATGTTGGAAACTCAGAGTCTTTGTTATTTCTCCTTTTTCTTCTTATCCAGAGCATTGCTTAGCTTTGGCTTATAGTGTTGCTGGGGATTGAACCTGGGACCCTAAAGTCTCAGTCATGACAGCCAGTTGTATAAACACTGTATTATCTCCTAGCCCTCAAGATTCTTCCTCTTCCTCTTCTTTTTGCCTCCAGGGTTATCGCTGGGGCTTGGTGCCTGCACTACAAATCCACTGGTCCTGGAGGCCATTTTTCCCCATTTTTTTGCCCTTGTTATTATTGCCATTGATGTTTTTGTTGTTGGACAGGACAGAGAGAAATTGAGAGAGGAGGGGAAGACAGAGGGGGAAGAGAAAGATAGACACCTGCAGACCTGCTTCACTGCCCATGAAGCGACCATCCTGCAGGTGGGGAGCCGGGGGCTCGAACCGGAATCCTTAGTCCGCTGTACTATCACCCAACTCCCAGCCCTCAAGATTCTGCTGGAAGGTCTGGGGGTTTGACAAGTTCAACATGTAGACTTGATCCCATCGGGGTAGCGGGGGTGGTGAGGGGGGAATCTCACCTCTAGGTATGTTTCACTTGTTTGCCACCTTTGGGGCAGCATGGGCCCCAGGTGAGTTCAAGATGAATCCTCTGTCTCTTCAGCCCTACTGCCTCCCTCCCCCAAACCCCATTTCTGGTGCTTGAATTTGCTTTCAGGCTTGTGCTCACCAGCCCCTCCCTGCTGCCCCCCACAGCCCTCTGCAGCACCCAGGGCAGCGGGAGACAGAAGCCCAGGAAGCAGGATGCAGATCTGGTGTGGAAAATGCTGGGAGATGCTCCTGTTTATTTCAAGGACTGGGAAGCAAAGTCTGGCCATGGCCGCTGTGAGTGGTCATGAGCTGCGCGGAGGGAGGGGAGGGAAGGGGAGCAGATACAGCGAGGCCTGCCGGGTGAGGCTGCCCTGGCTCTTCATTCTGTCGAGGAGCCTAGAGGCAGCAGCCTTTGCCAGGAAGGCCACGGGAGAAGGGGCACCTTGCTCGGTCTGTCAGCTCCTGCGGAGAGCAAGGGTGGAGCAAGGGGCTGCTTAAAGCTGATGAAAGAGACCACTTGGGGGTTGGAGGGAGCCGGCTCCCAAGCACAGGGTGGAGGCTGTAGGTAGTGAGGCTTCCAGGCTGGTCCCGGTTCCCTAAGTCCTGGGCTTCTCTTGATTCTCGATGACCAGCTTGTTCGCCGTGTATAGCTGGCCGATATGCACCTGCAGGGAGAGAAGAGACACAGGTGAAGGCCCGGCTCTGACAGCTAGACAGCCACACAGCCACCCTTTCTCGGGTGGCACCTGTCAGCAGGAATGTCCATGTGTGGGGCTGGGAAAGGAGCTAAAGACCACGCCAGCAATATTTGGGCGTCCGTCCGTGTGGGTGGAGGACAGTCCTTTTGCCTCCCCAGGTACTGCCTATTTCTTTCTTTCTTTCTTTCTTTTCTTTCTTTCTTTCTTTCTTTTTTAAATTTTCATTTTATTTAAGACCCAGCGCCTTCCATCTATCTTCCCCACTCTATTCCCTTTGGGCAACCTCAGTTCTGTTGTCCATGATATTTGCTGGCTCATTCCTTCATTTTTGCTATATTCACACAGAAAGGAGATAGCCCAATACTTGTCCTTCACTGTCTCCCAACCCTCCAACATTTGCCATTTTCCTTCTGACTTACTTCACTGCAAATGACCTAGTTAAGCACTTCCATTTTGTTGTGGTAAGCTCCTTCCATTTTGTTACGAATGGCAAGTTTCCCCCTTTTCATAGCTAAATAGTATTCCACTGGAATACTATTTATGTATTGCAGTGGAATGTTATGTCTTTATTTAATCTACTATCAGCAGGCACTTGCTTCCAAACTATAGTCACTATACATAGTGGTCACAGTAAATACTAGGGTAGATATAACTTTTTGTGTTAATGTTTTTTATATTCTTCAGGTAGACGGTAAAAGCTGGTACTGGCTAGACCATATGGTAGCTCGATCTTTAGTTTCATGAGCAAGTGCCACAGTATTTTTCAAAATGTTTGACCAGTTTAAGTGCCTTCTCTTAATTCTCTCTGTAGTCCGCATGCATTTCCACTGTCCTAGAAGACGGGTACTGGGTCTGTAAATGGGGCTCATTCCTCGCAACAAAAGGGTCTTCACCATGAAAAGCGTTTCTCCAAAGACGCAGGAGGTAAAGGAAGGATCCCAGAGCCATCGGCCAGCACCTGTGGGTCGTGTGTGCGAGCCACTGGCCTGAGGAGGCAACTCCCAGAGGCTGTTCGGCCATCTCCCAGGCCTGTGGGGCTTCTCTTTTTGCTTTGCTGCTCTGGTCTACGTGAAGGTCAGGAGGAGGGGAGAAGGGTCATGAGCAGGCCTTATCAACCACAACAGAGGAGCTTGACTGCCAGGCACGGAGAAGCCATGGCTGTTGTTGTGCGGGCCGCGGAGAAGAGAGAGAGGAGGTCCGGAGCGAAGAGGGAACACAAATCTTTATTTGCGCTGGCACCTCAGAGCTGGGTGCTAGAGAGGCAGGTTGGGCCACGTGGAGGTAGCGAAAATGGCCGCCTCACACAGTAACCTTTCCTGCGTCTGAACACCGGAGTGAAGTGCTGGCAAGAGAGCGAGGTGCGGAAGAAGAAGGGCTTTTATAGGAGTAGCTTTCACGAGAATGGGAAGGGGGAGGAGTAACCATAGCACTCCAGGATAGGATGATAACTCTCGTGAGAATGGGAGGGGGGAGGAGTAACCAGAGCACTCCAGATATCGCGGGGATATAGACAATGCCCTGAGGGCACAACATGGCCGAACAGGTACTCCGAGAATGTCTCAACTCTCGTGGGAACTAGCAGTAGCCTGAGGGGACAACATGGCAGATGTGACTACATCTGCACAATTTCCTAGCACATGGCGCCGTGGAGGAGCCGGGAAGTGGAGCAAGAGGGCTGTGCCCAATGCATGGAGGGCCCAGGAGGACCCCACAACTGCAGGCCTGGGTGTCTTGTGCCCCCTGCCTGTCAGGGCCTCTCGTCATCGACCCCAGTCTTCGAGGGGTCGTGGAGAGTACTGGTGGTTAGCAGCTACTAGAAATATAGAAAATGGCATGCCAAGAAAAAGTGACAGGGTCACTTAGCTAAGCGGGATATTCACTTCTTGGTAAGTGAAGCCAGATGATTTAACTGTGGCACAGCACTGGGCATGAGGCTTTGCTGCAAGGCTGTGAGGGATCAGCCAGAGCGGTTACAGACTAGGGAAGGGAAATGATCATACAGCCAGGGCATAGGAAAGACTTCTCTTAAGGAGGGTGAGAGCAGTGAGACTGACTCTGCAGCACTGGTCTGGGCTGTAAGCTGTGCTCACACACCCAGGGGGATGTGGGAGGGGCGGTGGGAAGATGGGTGCTGCTCTGCTAACAGCAGCGCACTTGACCTCCCCCAGCTGCAGACCAGAGACTTGGTCAGTGAGGGGGAGGACAGGCAATGGCTTCAATCTACAGGCCTTGCGGAACCCCAAGCCCACTTACACAGCTGTATTAGGTAACTCCTGCCAGAGTGGTTGTTAAGGCTGACACACTTTTCCTCCAGGAATTAGGAGTAGGCATTAGAGTCCATTACAAAAACACACAGAATACTCATGTAGGTGGGATGCTGGGGGCTCAAAGCAACTTGGTGCTTGGAGTCTCATTAGGCAAAGAACCTGCAAGGAGACAGGAATTGGTGCCAAGGACGGAAGATTCAGTGCAGTGTTCCGTCCTCATTGTGTCCTCACACTAGACACTGTGCTGCTCAATCGACTCAGACTCCATTGCGCTTTCTCTCTCTCTCTCTTTGTTACTTCCTGCCTCTTTCCCTTTTCCTTTTTTTTTTTTTTAAATGAAAATCAAGGAGATCTGGAAAAGGTCCCAGTTTACCCAGACACTTCCCAGGGCCCAAGTGCATAAAGTGTCTTCATGCCGTTGAGAGGCAAGTAGGAATAGCAAGGGTTTGGTAAATGTAGCCGCGGATGTGGAGAGTGACTCTCAGATCCCTTCTGATGGGCCTCCTCACCCTCCAGCTGTTAAGGCTGGTTTTATAACCATGAAAGTCACTCGCCCTGTTGGGAGAGAGGGTTGGTGACACCCGAGGCCAGCACCTGCTCCCACCTGTGAACTTGCTGGGTTTGACTGGAGGACGGCCTGCTGAGCGTTCCTTCCTGAGCAGTGGCATCTTTTCTCAGGCACTGGAGTTACAGCTTGGGAAGTGTGGAGGGGGGCAGTGTCGTCACTCTCTGAGCACCCCTGTAGGAGGCTGCACTGTTAGGGGTAGGGCCTGCTGCCTTTTTTGTCCTCCTCGTGCTGCTCACACCCACATTCTCATCCCCTCCCCCTGTGAGGGTGAGCCAGGGCTGACCATGTGAGGATGCTGGCGCCTGGCCAGGAGTCCCTGGAGTTGGGGTGAAGTGTTGCATAACTAAGGTTCTGAGAGATGAGGGCCTCTGCTGGCAGGCACTCCATGTGGCGTGTTGCCACCATTGCCACTGTCACTGTCACCAGGTCCTTCTTGGAACTTGGCAGAATTCAGGACCGAAGTGTCACGTCAGAGTGAAAGCTGGCCTTTCCCTGGGATGGTGACAAGAGCCCAGGCAGATGGCCAGAGGCAATGTCCCATGGCAGGCCAGGCTTCTGCTCTGTGCTCAGCTGCCCTGGAGCCCCTGAACTCAGTTCTGGGTCAGCAGTCTCAGCCGAGGCACTGCTCTGCTTACGTACAGGGAGGAAGTGCCTCAGTGGGCCTTCCTGGGCCCAACCGGACCAGTCTCCTTGGCTGTGTGTTCACCATGAGCGGGGAAGACTGTGCAGTTCTTTGGGACACCTTTTCTTGGGATTAGCTAGATTAATTCTGATATGAAGACTTCGTGTTAAGCAAGAATATCAGAGAAGTAGGCTCAGCAAAAAAGCACTAGAGGAAAGAAAACTGGTCAGACAAGCCGCTCCCATCTCTGGAGCCAGGGGAGACCATTTCCTCTGTACTGCTGTCTTGCTCCCAAGTGCCATTCAGACAGCGTGGAGCTGGGGTCTTCTATCATGTAGGGAACTGCAGCTATGCTGGGACTGGGGCCATGAAACCCCAGTGAGGGGGCAAAAGAACGATTCACTCAAGGAAATCCAGGAGCCAGAGAGAAAAGAGAGCAGACTTGCACACAGGCCTCCAGTAGAGTGCTGGGACGGGTGGGCAAGGAGCAGAGATGGAGCTGGAGACGCAGGGAACAGACGTGCAATACTCACAGTGCTGGGAATACACATTCAGATACCAGAAAACACCTGCTTCTTACTGAAGGCATCATCTCAATGCTCAGACCAGTGAAAGGGGCTGTACGTGCGTGCGTGTGTGCATGTGTGTGTGTGGTGGGGGGGGCTGGGATGAACAGCTACTTGACAAAGTCAGTAACAGGGAATAATGGAGAGGTGAGAGCAGCTCTAGAGGTCTCTCTGGGAAGTGTAAGTGAACTTCCTGGAATAAATAACGCCTAACGTTGAGTACTGAAGATGACAAACTAAGAGACCAGGCAAGGTACATCAGACCCATTCCTGGGGAAAATACTGAATTTTTGTTAGTATCAGACAAAGCAGATTTTGCTGGGAAATTGTGCCGATGCAGTCACATCTGCCATGTTGTCCCCTCAGGCTACTGCTAGTTCCCGTGAGAGTTGGGACATTCTCCAAGTGCCTGTTCAGCCATGTTGTGCCCTCAGGGCATTGTCTATATTTCCCCGCGATATCTGGAGTGCTTTGGTCACTCCTCCCCCCTCCCATTCTCACGAGAGTTATCATCCTATCCTGGAGTGCTATGGTTACTCCTCCCCCTTCCCATTCTCGTGAAAGCTACTCCTATAAAAGCCCTTCTTCTTCCGCACCTCGTTCTCTTGCCAGCACTTCACTCCGGTGTTCAGACGCAGGAAAGGTTACTGCATGAGGCGGCCATTTTCGCTACCTCCACGTGGCTCAACCTGCTTCTCTAGCACCCAACTCTGAGGTGCCAGTGCAAATAAAGATTTGTGTTTCCTCTTCGCTCCAGACCTCCTCTCTCTCTTCTCCATGGTCTGTGCACAACAACAAGATTTGACTCTAAAAGCACTAAACTAAAAAGAGCAGTGTTTACAGCAGAGAAACAGTAGCTGCAAACATGCAGGCACTCAATAAGACAGCCTCAAAGTATGTGGACCTGAAGTGATTAGACATGAAAGATGGAATGGAGAAATTACAGTGTGGACTTCTGACATTCCCTTTTCAGAACTGGGTAGATCCACTGTATGATGAAAAGGCAGTACAGAGGATGTGATCAGTACAACACACAGTGAAAACACCCCCCCCCCACACACACCTCAAAGAGTGTTTTAGCAAAGCTCGTCCATAAAACATTTGCAAACCATAAGCACAAAAATCAGTCATGGACTTGATCACAGGAAATCAGGAAATCTTAAAAAGCTATCCTTTTCTCAGGCTAATTTACATTGGACTAGATTTTTGGAATTAGTGGTCATAGCTTTCTCTCTTTGAGCATGTTCTTACTATGAATTTGCTAAAAAATGAGAATATGGGGGGTGGGGGGAGGGAAAAGATGGAAAATAGAATTTCAGTGGAAATAAAGTTAGAATACAAATCATAATTGAGGGGTGAGCATTCTTTGCTTTGGTTTCAGAAAATATTTTTTTTTCCTACCTGGCTGTTTCCCACTTCTGGTGGATTCTTTCCCCCCTCAGACACACATACACACACACACACACACACACACACACACACACACACACGATACCACAGCACTGCTCCACCACTCATGAATCATCCCCTGGCGTTCAGGATTGTTGGTCTGCTTCTAATTCTGCTTCTAAGACCCCTTCTGTTTTGATCATCACGTTAGGTTCGCTTGCATTGCTTAACTCTGTGGTCTATTTACATAATCACTGCTTTACCTGAGACCCACACTGGTTTAATATCACTGGTTCACGCTCTTTTCCACTCCGCCTCCTCTCCTGGTCACGTCCTGTTTTCCACCGTTTAATCCCCACTGATTCGTGCGCTTTTTCCTTCTCCCCACCCCCTATCCTACGTACTTCCTCTTCCTGACACTTCTGCCTCAGGAGATATAAAGGACAGGATTTTCTAATGAAGGGAGATTAGATTCATTGCACTGCATTCTCCCTCATCAATAAAGATTGAACTGCGTTCCCAGCTCAGCCATGAGTCCCTGGTCGTCTCTCTCCTGCCCGCAAAGCTAGCCCGGCATCTGGCGCCTGAACAGGGACCAGCACAGGGTATGCTTTATGAGGGAGCCACCTGCCCCGCCACTTCTGCCCCGTCCTTGTAACTTCATCCCTAACCTAGAGCTTCTCCTTCCAGCAGACAGATCAGAGCAGACCTACAGAGAGATGCCCTTCAATGTGGTGGGGGCTGGCTTGCGCCTGGGATATGCACCAGGCAAAACAGCAAACTACCCCCATGAGCCATGTCAGCAGCCCAGTGGATTCCAAGCAACTTCCCATGATTGTACCTGACTCTTGTGACTTTCAGGATACCCTCTGTAGTGGACAGAGAAATATTTCTGTCCCCCATAGCAAATAAATTTGAGATAACTTGCACCACTCCTTAGCAAGACACTCAGGAAAGTGACATTGACCAAACATATGCCAGGCTTAGTTTCCTCATGTCTTTTTTTTTTTTTTTTTTTACAAGTATCCTATGTCATACGAAGGACAGAATCAGCAAAAATGCATAGCCTGTGGACATTTTCAAAGTTAGGAGATGCATTATGAAGTTGATGCATTCTGTTCTAGGTCTCTAGAAAAAAGCACTTTTTTTTTTTGCCTCCAGGGTTATTGGGGCTTGGGTGCCAGCACTACGAATCCACTGCTCCTGTATCCATTTTTTCGATCTTTTGGATAGGACAGAGAGAAATTGAAAGGGGAGGGGAAGACAGAGAGGGGGAGAGTCAGAGACACCTGCAGACCTGCTTCACCGCCTGTGAAGTGACTCCACTGCAGGTAGGGAGCCGGGGGCTTGAACTGGGATTCTTGTGCTTCACAATATGAGTGCTTAACCCGTTGCACCACTGCCCAGCCTCCTGTAGGTCTCTGGACTCAAAAAAAAAAATCTATGATTATTTTACTACAACTTACTTCCTCTGACAAGGTATCTTCTATTTTTTTTTGTAAATGAATGTTTGCAGTGGAGACCCTACTAGACCAACAGGAGAATCCTTTGTTGCCTTAGGCTGGGCTACTATGGCTGTCAAAGATGGAGCTTTGGTTTCAAGTTTTTAAAAATTAATTAACTAGTTAACTTTTTAAAATATTTATTTTCCCTTTTGTTGCCCTTTGTTATTGTTGTTGTAGTTATTGTTGTTGTTATGATGTCGTCATTGTTGGATAGGACAGAGAGAAAGAGAAGGGGAGACAGAGAGGGGGAGAGAAAGACAGACACCTGCAGACCAGTTTCACCACCTGTGAAGCGACTCCCCTGCAGGTGGGGAGCCGGGGGCTCCAACCGGGATCCTTACTCTGGTCCTTGCACTTTGCACCACCTGCGCTTAACCCGCTGTGCTACCCCCTGACTCCCAACTTTTTTTTTTTAAATTAGTGAGAGATACATAGAGAAAGAAACAGTGAGACAGAGAGACCAGAGCACTACTCAGCTCTGGCTTATGGTGGTGCTCAGGACTGAACCTGGGACTCTGGAGCCTCAGGCAGGCATGAAAGCCTTTTGTATCACCATTATGCCGTCTCTCCAGTCCCTCTGGCTCCAAGTTTCACTTGTAATTCTGCATTGGGAACACAAGTCAGCCACTGCAGCTTTAGGAAATCAGAGTTCAAGACATGACCTGAATAAGATGGAGCAAAGGAAACCACAAGGCGTCCCTCTCTGGCTCACAAAAAGGGCTGATCTTTCTCAAGTTCCATGGGAGCAACAAGCCACTTGCCCAGTGTTTTTTGAGAGCATTCAGATTTTGCCAGAAGAGGAAGTTGGCTGAGACCAAGGAGAACTAGAACTCTCTATCCACACTTAAGCTATTTGCAGTCTGCCAACAGCGGCTGGAGTCTGATCCCAGCTCATGGGAAGTGAGCTGCTCTGATGCTAGCAAGAGCTTTTCCCCAGACTAGAAAGAAGACTGGAGGATCCTGGGGACGCAGTTACTCTGTCTCCTGGCCCTGGGGCGTCTCAGGGAGGAGTGGCCAGGACAGAAGCAGGGGGTCAGCTCTGGCAGGCCGTGTGCACAGGCGCTTGAGGCTGTGACGCTGCCCTTTCCTGGCTGTGCCCTGCCGCGTCCCACACGCTGGTGACAGTTAGAAACTTGTGGTCCTGGGTTTTCACGTATCAGTACAAGGTGACCCTTTCCTCCTCAGGCTTTTCAAAACAAGATGTAAGATTTTAAAAGCGACCATAGGGAGCTTAATTTGGGGGGCATCTGCTGTCTAATCGGAACTGAAAAGACAGGACTGTGCCCCAGAGCAAGTAACAGGCCAGCACAAGCGTAAATATGTCCCAGCACCACCACCACCCACAAAGAGGCCCTGGTGTCCAGCCTGGGTTAAGGAGTCCAAACTCTTTATCCTGGACACCCTCAGGACAAATTCAGAACGTTTTGCTGCTAGGGCTGCATCGAGAAGGTTCTCACTTGCTTGGTCCGGCTTATGCAATAGAATTCTGAAAAACTGTTGTGGTGAGATAAGTCACAGAATTTAGCAGTGAAGTCGATTAAAAGCGTACAACCTGGTGGCAGTAGAGCCATTTCACAAGTTGTGTGATCACTGCCACTCTCTAGTTCAAGGACTTACTCTTCACGAAGTCCTCACCACCCTCCCCTCAGGCAGTTTCAGCCGCGAATCCTCTTTCTGTCTCTCCAAGGAATTTCTTTTTCTGGACAACTCTGCATATGTGGAAGTGCCCAAACGCAACATTTGTGCCTGACTTCTCTCGCTCCACATGCTGCGTTCAGCCACGTTCTTGTTCTCCAGTCTTCAGCGGAAGCACACTTGGGTTGCTTCTGCTCTTAGCTGTTGCAAATAGATCTGCCGTGAACAACTGTGTACACGTTTTTTTTGTTTGTTTGTTTGAACACCTGCTTACATTTGCCTAAAATGAATTTCTGGATCATATGGTGATTGTTTGCTTGACTCACTGCCACGCTGTTTCCACTGCATTGGGACTTGAAGAAGTTCCCTGGGTAATGAGCATCCTATACCAAAGTTGATGTTCTAGTTGCTACAGTAAGTGGCAGAACAAAGATGAAATCAGCTTAGTCCAGACACAGGAACTTATTTCCTTAGCCTGTGGATTACAAGGAAGACCAGGAGTGAGAGGAAGATATGGGTGAATGTACAGATTAAAAAGAAATGTAAGAGGTTTAACACAGGTTTCTCAGTATGCTGCGTGAGGGCATGCAAATAAGATGCCCTTGGCTGTGCGTAATTAAATAATTAAAGGGGGGTTGATGGGTAAATGAAACTCAGTGATGTGTCTACTTTTGCACACGTCCATATTTTTTCATAAGTTAAAAAGAAAATAGGAACAAATAGTATGTGGCTCCTTAACAAATGAGGACATAAAACTGTCCCTGTGACCCAGCAATCCCATTTCTTGGTGCATATGTAAAGGCAATGAAGCCAGCACCTTAAAGAGATATTTGCATGGGGGTCAGGTGGTAGCGCAGCGGGTTAAGTGCACGTGGCGGGAAGCGCAAGGATCTGCATGATGATCTTGGTTCGAGCCCCTGCATCGCCACGTGTAGGGGAGTCGCTTCACAAGTGGTGAAGCAGGTCTGCAGGCACTATCTTTCTCTCCCCTCTGTCTTCTCCTCCTCTCTCCATTTCTCTCTGTCCTATCCAACAGCGAACGACATCAACAATAACAATAATAACCACAATGAGGCTACAACAAAGGCAACAAAAGGGGGAAAAATGGCCTCCAGGAGCAGTGGATTCATGGTACAGGCACTGAGCCCCAGCAATAACCCTGGAGGCAAAAAAATAAAAAAGAGATTTGCAGTCCGAAATTGGATTCTACTTGCTTACTATGGCCATGCAGTAAGCCGGCAGTGTGTGCGCCTGACCAGGTGTGGCCCCTTGTCCAGTCATCACTTGGAAGCCAGCTAAGTGCCTGTCAACAGGTGAATGGATCAAGATGTTCTCTGTACACAGGGATGAATATTATCCAGACACAAAAAGGAAATGCTGTCATTTTCAACAATATGAATGAACCTAGAGGACATTATGCGAAGTGAAACAAATCAGATGCAGAAGACAAATAATGCATGATCTCAGTTATATGCTGAATTTCCAGACCAAGCAACCAACCAAGCAACCTCCGAGAAAAATGGAGATGACCAGGAGCTAGGGACTCAGGGTGGAGGAGGTGATCTGACTGGTCCCAGAAGATACTTTGAGGTACAGGATGATGAGGTGTGCAGACCTGCTGCACAGTGTGGTGCCTTGTTACTCTTGATGCTCTCACCCCGGAGACTGCTCAGACTGGATCGCAAATGCTGTCACCACTCATAACTATGTGAGGCGAGGGATATTTTAATTATTTCATGATTTATTCTCAGGTCAAAACATCAAGTCAGAGGCTTGAATATACACAACTGTTATTTGTTGACTAAAGTTTATTAAGGCTAAGGGAGAAGAGGTAAAAAAAAAAAGTTTTAGCCAAACCAGCAGAGAGAAGAATGTAACCAAGGTCTGTCTGTCCAGTTAAGAAGCCTCAGCCCCTCACCCCCTCATCCCCTCATCCCCATGGGCCCTCCCTCCTGTCTATCATCTCCCTTCCTGGGGACTGAGAAGAAAAGATGCAGATTCAGTTAGGTGGGGCTGTAGGGGAGGGATTAGCTCCCCAGGTGGGGACTTTGGGTGTCTCAGGCCCTGTGTCTCCTTCAGAGGGTTTTCTTTGAAGTTTTCCTGCTGAGTCTTCTCAAAAAAGCTTTCTAACTGTAGACTTTGAAATAGCGTCAGTGCTGTTTTTATTCAGGTCAGATGTGCAGGGAGAGACATTGCGCCACGGCACTGCACCCCGCGGGGTAAGCCCACTCCCTGGGCTGCCGTCTTCATGGGTTTACAGAGCACAGTTCAGTATAATCATGTTTTCATGCCTCATCATGATTTCAAATTTAAGCTGTCACCACTAACTTTACTATCCCACCCCACCCCCCTGCCCACCCCAACTCTCCTTTTTGTCTCACTTAACTTGACTATTCAAGGGACCTCATGTGAGTCAAACCATACAATCCCCTGCACTTGACACTGAAGAAAACACCAAAGACGCAACAGAACGCAAACCCGGTGACAGGCGTGACTTTGGATCTAAGACTGGACTGAAGAAGGATTAACAGAAACTAAAAACCCCTTGGGAGTTTAAGTAGAGTCTGAGCTCGAGATGAATCTTTCACAGGCAGACACTGTGCTCTCCACCACCAAGTTTCTGCTTTCCAGGCTTCAAAGCCTTCAAAGTGGCTTCTACAAGAAAACCCTGGCAAGCCCAAAGGAGAACAGTAATCACCACTTGGGATGCTCTTTCCTTTAGACACTTAGTACATGCAGGTGGATCCTCTTGCTAAGATTCCCTGGAAACGCAGGACTAAAACTTACTGTGTGCGCAGAGCCACGACTCACCCAGACTGTCAGCCTGAGGCCACAGAGAAACAGACCCAAAGTTCAAGCCATCTCATCCCGGCCACTCTCACAAACAGTGCCGCACGCAGCACAGGGAGAACTTTGACCAGCGACATACACTTGAAGGTTAGGTAATAGATGGTCACGTTCCATTCGCAGAGGTCGCACTGTTATCAACAATGTGTCGCGGGAGATGGAGGTCTATGACGTAAAAGTAAACGTTGGGTTTTGAAACAGTAGCACTTGACTGGTTTTTGACACTTCTGACAGAATGGTGTTTTGTATTATGCAGGAAGATAAACAAACAAACAAACCCGAGTCTGCCTAAGATTTGACAAAACTTCCAAAGATGACAGGAAGGAGGCCTATGAGCTTCAGCACCACAGGAAGTCCACAGCCCAGAACATGCTCTCAGCGTGCTGCGGAGCGGACGGGTTTTGGGGGTGTGTCAGGCGCACTTTCCAGTTGTGGCTGAGCACCTTGTCTGTGGAAAAAGCCAGGCCTGCCATTCCCCCACTTGCCATTTCTTAGGTCCTTTTTCACTTGGCTAGAGTCTGTGGAAAAGTAGATTCAGTGGCTGGACAAATAGCTCAGCTGGAGAGTACAGGACTGGCATGTTGTGGGTTCCTTGGTGCCATGTATTGAACCGAGTGCTGTTATAGCTTTTTTTTTTTTCTCTCCCTCACTTCTTTCATGTGACAATCTTATTTCATATGAAATACATAAAATAAATCTTGAAAAATGTAGTGTATTTAAAAACAGCCAAGAAGGCACAACACTTTTCTAGGTGTATTTCACTGTAATCAAAAATCAAAAAGCAATAGCACAGATTTGGAACAAACCCTTGGGCCCTCTCCTTTCTTCCTACTACTTCACATGCCTCATGTCTGCCTCTGCTTCCTAGATCACAAACTGACTGGATTAAAAAGTACGTTCGTTTGTGTTTAACATGCCCAGTTTTACACATGTTCACACCCAGAACCCGAGACCCCAACTACCTTCAGTTAAAACTGTTTTGGATTTTCCAGTCTACAGTTTTCATGCTTTTCAAGAGGAAAGAAACCTATTCTTTTATAAGAGGCCATTGAACATTTGTCCTGTGTGTGCGGAATCACAAGGCAGATGGTAGTGTCTGCGGACCAGGGCAATGTGGAGCCCGGAGAAAGAGTCTCCCTGCCACAAAATGAACACAGAGCCGAGCGTTTCAAAGTTGGCAGAAGTACATCTGACTGTTTAGTGCTTTTCATCTGGAGTAGGAAACCAGCACCCAGAGAGGCCAAGGCCTTTTGTTCACGGAGGTCACAGCTGGGACCCGGCACCATCCCTGTGGACTGCAGAGTGAGGCCTCGCTCACAATATCTGCCCCTCAGGATACGGTGGCCATTTTAAAGTGGTCTCAAGTTACCCCTAGTTGCTCAGCTGTGCTTCAGACAGGTGGCCAATTTCCCTGCGGGTCATGGAGCCCTGGGAGGTGGGGTTTCTGTGCTGCTTATCATGTGAGCTCACGCCAGGCTTCGGGCAGGTTTCCCTGGTGATATTAACCATCTCGGCATCTTAGACGGGACAGGCGGGTGACAGAGATACACCGAGATGCTGCTGCGATAGGCTGCGCTCTCTGAAGGCAAACTGGAGTCCTTGGCCTTGAGAGCAGGGCTGGCCAGGAGCTCACTTGCTGTGTCCACAGACCAGGTCAGAAGCAAAGTGGAGAAATCGGCTGTGTTGTGAGGCTGTCCTCTGTGTCTGAGAGGTATAAAGAGGCCGTGGTTCTTCTCTGCAATATTCACCAGGCATTTTGGTTTTGGCCCGACCAGATATTTTTTTTTTCATTTTTATTATTGGATAGAGACAGAGGGAAATTGAGAGGGGAAGGGTAGAGAGGAAAGACACCTGCAGCCCTGCTTCACCACTTGTGAAGCTTTCCCTCTGCAGGTGGGGACCAGGGGCTTGAACCTGGGTCCTTTTGCACAGTAATGTGTGTGCTTAACCAGGTGTGCCACCACCTGGACCCAGCCTGATCAGATTTTATCCTAGGAAAAGCCTATGTTCCAAAGGCACTAGAGAGACTGAGGAGAATAAAACTGGCCAGTTAGGAGAGTGTGATAACAGCATCTGACCAGCAGATGGCAGGAGAGGACTTTGAGACATCCTGGCAGCCGGCTTCTCAGGTGGCTTTTAACAGCTATTGTGTAAATGATTTATGGATCAGGATTCTGCTCAATGTTATATATGCATCGCTGAATAAAACATTCACAGTGTATTTTCCACTAGCAGCTGAGCTCCAATTCCAAGCTTCTGAGTCTTAATTCCCAAGGCTCAAAAAAGTCCCCAATATCAAATTGCTTTCCTCTGAGAATAGCTGCTTCGAGAGAGGGGGAGGGCTCTGCGGTGACCACAGTGTGGGGATGGCTCGCAGGGCTGTGAGGGGAGACACCACAGTCTGTCAGCCGGTTTCCTCAGGATGAAGCTGTCCAGGGCTTCCCTGAGCCTGGCTGCCATCACCTGGATTTTTTCCACCAAACTGTTTTCCTCAGCAAAATGGGGGCAGGCAGGGGCTCGTCTCTGTGGGCTGATGAGAAGAGAAATACTTCCAGTATCGAAAAGGTGAGGGAGTCGGGTGGTAGCATAGCGGGTTAAGCGCACATGGCGCAAAGGGCAAGGACCGGAGTCCGGGGAGCCGCTTCACAGCCGGTGAAGCAGGTCTGCAGGTGTCTGTCTTTCTCTCCCCCTCTCTGTCTTCCCCTCCTCTCTCCTTTTCTCTGTCCTATCTAACAACGATGACAACAACAACAACAATAACTACAACAACAATAAAAAACAAGGGCAACAAAAGAGAAAATAAATAAATATAAAAAAATTTTTTTAAAAGAAATTCTCCTATAGGATCTTAATTTGTTTTTTCCTTTTTGGTTATCATTGGAGCTTCACCACTTCAAGTTGACTTTTTCAGAGAGAGAGAGATAGAGACAGACAGACAGACAGACAGACAGAAGACACCACCACAGCACCTGGCCAAGGCTGCACCAGATCACTCAGAGCTTTTGATGTTTTGTGAGTCGGAACTGCAAGCAGAATGCCCGACGACGTGCAGTTCAGACAGACCATGCCTGCCCCCACCGCCCTGGAAGCACCCTACATGGGGTGTGCCTGGGAGGCTGAGAGACAGCTGGAGGATGTGGGATGAGAGCTTGAGGAACCAGGCCCACCCTGTGGAATGCCAGCCTGCCAGTTAAGCACCCAGTCAACACACTGGTGTCGTGGTTTAGTCACAATGTTTCCCCTGCTCCTTCTCATATTTCTTTCTCGTTCTGTCAATCTGAACAAAGATAATAAAAGGCACAAATGGGGCCAGCAAGATAGCTCACCTGCACTCGGCCCACCTTCAAGCAGGGCCCTCACTGCACTGCAGGAAGTTTTGGGGCTGTCTGTTTCTGTTTATCTGAAAAAGTCAGCCTGGGGCAGTGAAGCCCCGGTGACAACACAATAAAATGCAGGGGTGCTGGGCAGTGGTGCACCCGGTTAGGCACACACATTACCATGCACAAGGATCTGAGTTTGAGCCCCTGGTCCCCGCCTGCAGGCAGGAGGCCTCAGGAGTGGTGAAGGAGGTCTGCAGGTACCTCTCTCTCCCTCTCTCTGCTCAATTTCTTTCTGTCCTGTCAAAAAAAAAAAAAGAAAAAAAAACACAACAACAATAAAATGCAGTTATGATAATGCAAGTGGAGTACTCTCAATTTATAAGAGGAAGGTGAGTTTTTGTGAAGATAAAGAAATATGCTCAATTCTGGGAGTTGGGCGGTAGTACAGCGGGTTAAGCGCACATGGCACAAAGCGCAAGGACCGGCGTAAAGATCCTGGGTCGAGCTCCCAGCTCCCCACCTGCAGGGGAGTCGCTTCACATACAGTGAAGCAGGTCTGCAGGTGTCTATCTTTCCCCCTCTGTCTTCCCCTCCTCTCTCCATTTCTTTCTGTCCTATCTAACAACGACGACATCAGTAATGACAACAATAATAACTACAATAACAATAAAAAACAAGGGCAACAAAAGGGAAAATAAATAAATAATAAAAAATATGCTCAATTCTACACAGCTTATATGTGGTGCAGACAGAACCTAAGGGGGAGGAAAATCTCTGAAGGAAATATCTGAGATTAACTGACAAGTGAAGATGAATACACTCACTCGCTCACTCTCCCCCCAAATTATAGCAACAGCAATAACTGAAAATGAAAGCTTCTTATTTGAAACCATTTCCCATGTATAGAAAAGATACATAAGGAAACAACTGCTAATTTGGCCTACAAATAAACATAGAAAGACTACCTTGGCAATTACAATGTACTTCCTGGCTAATTGCACAGGTCAGTCACTCTGTTCATGGATCTGGGCTTGGGTTCAAGCCCCTGCTCCCCACCTGTGCAGGGGGTGGGGGGGAGCTGCACAAGTAGTGAAGCAAGTACTGCAGGTCTCTCTCTCTCTCCCCCTTCCCTCTCAATTTCTCTCTGTCCTGTGAAATAAAGAGAGAGGAGGAGGGAGGGGGTGCGGGAAAAAAAAAGAAAGAGAGAGAAAAAAAGAAAGAAAGAGAGAGAAAAAAAGGTTCTCAGGAGCACCATTGAGCCCAAGCAATACAATAATCCTGGTAGGGGAACACACACACACACACACACACACACACACACACACACACACACCCCTTCCTAGCACAAAGTTAGATGTGGGGTTTCTCTCAGATCTCAAGTCTCATTTCTTAATTATCTAGCCCTTTTAATAACATTTTACTTTTGACATGCTGCTTCACATTGCAAAACTGTACTTTAAACTTGAGAGATTTATACTAACGAATATATGTTTTTGGGTGTATTACGGCATATTTGAGGCAAATGATTGGGCAAGTAACATTTGGCCAATTTGGCTTCCTGTTACATTCGTACACGTCGTGAGCATGAATAATTCAGTGGAACCTCACTACGTGTACGATCTCCCAGATCTTCAAAAGCGCAAGTGATGCTGGGAGCAGTGGCCGGGCAGCAGACTTTCCTGACTGGGGCCGCACAGGCCCTGGTGTGACCCTGGCACCGCCAGGTGCCAGACTTGAGGGGTGCTTTGGCCTCTTTCACTCTCTCGTGAAAAGAAATAAATCATTCTCAGGAAACAGAAGCACAGTGAACTAGGTGCTGACAAAATGACACTAAGTGATACCCCAGGAAAACACACACTGCAGATGAACAGAGTTCGTGCCGGGTGGGAAGAGCAGGCTGACACTGAGGCTCATGGCAGTGAGTTCCCAGCAGAGGCTCTTGGTGCCGGGCTCAGAACACTTTCACGCCAGCAGTTCCTTGATCCCCACAGGGCTCTCGGGGCTGATGGCAGGCTTCTGCTTTCTGTCACTGGGATGCGGCAAAGGAGACGTTAGGTGGCTTAATCCAGCTCACAGAGGTGGATTCAAACCTTCTCCTTCTTTTCCTTTTCCTTTCCTTTCCTTCCCCCTTCCCTTCCCTTCCCTTCCCTTTCCATCTTTCTTTCTTATTGGATAGGACAGAGAGAAATTTAGAGGGGAGGAGGAGACAGAGAGGGAGAGAGACAGAGAGACACCTGCAGACCTGCTTCAACGCTTGTGACCCCCTCCCTGCAGGGCTTGAACTGGGATCCTTGTGAGGGTCCTTCTGCTTCTTACTATGTGCGACACAGCCCAACCCCCTCAAATCTTTGATGTTGGGTTTCAGAGCTCAAGGCTCTTGCTCACCCTCGAACTGTTCCGGAACACCTCCCAAGTGTTCTTTATGGGGCAGGGAAGAACCAGAATCGTAAAGTAATCCCAGCAGACATGGCTACACAGTGCCCCAGGATGAGTGGCTACACTAAGGTTGGTGGGGAAAATATTAAAAATCCACGGAGACAGCTCAGCATGCTAGAGCACGGGATTTACATGCTTGAGGGCCCAAGTTCAATTCCCAGTACTGTCATCTGCCCCAGCTGAGCAGTGCTCTTATAAAAGTGGAAAAAAACAAACACCCCCCCAAAAACTCCATATGTCTTATAATATGCTGGGAAACTGTGCAGATGCATTCACATCTGCCATATTTTCCCCTCAGGCTACTAGTTCCCGTGAGAGTTGGGACATTCTGGGAGTGCCTGTTCCGCCATGTTATGCCCTCAGGACATTGTCTATATCCCCGCGATATCTGGAGTGCTTTGGTCACTCCTCCCCCCTCCCATTCTCACTAGAGTTATCATCCTATCCTGGAGTGCTATGGTTACTCCTCCCCCTTCCCATTCTCATGAAAGCTGCTCCTATAAAAGCCCTTCTTCTTCCACACCTCGCTCTCTTGCCAGCGCTTCACTCCGGTGTTCAGATGCAGGAAAGGTTACTGAGTGAGGCGGCCATTTTCGCTACCTCCACGTGGCCCAACCTGCTTCTCTAGCACCCAACTCTGAGGTGCCAGCACAAATAAAGATTTGTATTTCCTCTTCGCTCCGGACCCCCTCTCTCTTCTCCGCGGCCCGCGCACAACATCTGGCGCTCAACGTGTCCCACACTCACGCCCAGCCTGAGGTCCAGAAAAGCCGCCCAGACACAGGTAAGTGGCATCTGCCCGCCTCTGTGGCCCCGCGTTTCCCTCCACCATGTGAATTATTTTGTTTTATGAGGAGGTGTCCCAGTTATTATCTCCTTCTGCCCTGGGACAGATTTGCACTCTCACAGACAGTTTACTTTTCGCTACCCCTTGGATTTTTATAACTGTGGTCGCCACTTACAAGATATGTACAACGTGGTCTGCCTTGAGGATAAGTGACCTTGAGGCTGAGATACGAGAGTTAAAGCACATGTGCTTAAGACTCAGACGCCCTCAGCCATCAGCAGATAGACCCAGAACTTCCGCTCCCACAGACACGTACATGTGTTCAGAAGCTCCTCCTCCGACCCCATCCCCTGCTGCCCAGGGTTCAGCTTCTCCTGAGATACAAGAGTTAAGAGATATGTGCTTACAACCTAAACGCCCTAAGCGATTTGCAGTCAGCACCCGAACTTCTGTCCCTGCAGACACGTGCTCAGTTCTGCAGCTTCCATGACCCCTTCACCCGCTGTCCCTGCAGACACGTGTTCGGTTTCTTCTGTGGCAGACACGTGTTCAGTTCCTTCTGCTTCTCTGGCCCCGCCACCTGCTTCCCCTGAAGCTTCTGGCTCTCTAGCCCCTTCTCCTACCGCCCTGGTTTTGGCTTCCCCTGAGGCTTCTGCTTCTCTGACCCCACCCCCTGCTGATATGTCATCATTAAGAGACCTAGTGGCTGAGGTACGGAAGTTAAAGGCAGCATTTAAGGACTTTAAACCATGTGCAGTCCACCCTGAGAGCTCCGTCCCTGTAGATATGCGTGCAGTTTCCCCTGCGGCCACTACAGCAGTTTCCACGGCACCTTCCACTTCTGTAGCTCCCTCTCCTGTGCCATCGGACCAAATCCACACCTTCCCGGTAAACGTGGCCCCTTCTAAACAAAACCCTCAGCCATGGCAGCCATAATCCTCCAAAGATCTTGCAGCACTCAGAAAAGAAGTCAGGGAGGACGGTATGCACACTCCATGGACCAAGTCCGTTTTAAGGAGTTTTTACCACCATCTTAACACGCCCCAAGATTGGAAAGATCTGGCTTGTGCTGCACTCCCAGACCCCCTCTACCTACAGTGGAAGGCATGCTTCCGCGATGAGTGCTCTAGACAGTCGCAGGAAAATAGTAACAAACAGGTAAAATGGGATTCTGATGCTTTGTTTGGAGGAGCTTATGAATCTGGAGCTCAGCAGGCAGAAGCCAGATTTCCAACCGGTTATTTTGAACAGGTACGCCTCTGCGCAACACAAGCATGGGAAAGGGTGACCCCACCCGATGTAGATTCGTCAGTTCCCATTAACTCTCTTCGCCAAGGCTCTGATGAATCATTAGAGAGCTTCATCTCAAGGGTGAAGACAAGCTTAGAGAGAAAGGTTTATAATCCTGACGTCTGCTCACTACTCCTGCGCTCTATTGTCTGGGAAGGCATGATACCACAATTCCGTCAGGCATGCCTTAATCTTAAACACCTACACCCAGATAATTGGATTTTAGCAACACAGGAACTTACATCAGGCAATTATGGGGCATCCACTATGACACAGGTTTATGCAGTTACCCCACGTAATCAAAACAGGGCCTGCTTTCAGTGTGGTCGCCAAGGACATTGGCGTAACCAATGTCCTGATAAGCTGCGAGCATGCCTCCAGTTAGGGAAACCCCGCCTCCAGTTAGAGCGACCACGCCTCCAGTCAGAGCAACCCCACTTTCAGTCATGGAGCCAGAGGCCACGCAGAGTTTGTCCAAGATGTTGTAAGGGGTTTCACTGGAAGAGAGATTGTTGGTCCAAATTTCATAAAGATGGCACGCCCCTGAATGGTACAAATTTGGGGCCTGAGATTTTGTGGACCACTCCTGTTTTAGAATGGGGTCACCCTTCTATGACAGTAAAGATTGACAATATTCCTTTCAAATTTTTGATTGACACGGGGGCAGCAAAGACGATTTTAAGGCAAGAAGAGGTTCCCCAAGATTGGGAACTCATCCCTGGACCCAGTATACATGGAGTAGGAGGGGTGACCCAATCATTTCGCACACAAGACTCACTCATGTGGGAAGACCCGGAAGGTTCTACCGGACACTTCCGCCCTTTGGTAGCTAATATTAGCACCAACCTATTGGGCAGGGATCTTCTAGAATGTCTTGATGTTAGGATATCCACAGATGCCTCTGCAGAGTGTAACACCCGCTCCCGCGAGACCAGGTCTAATCAGACACCCAATACTAAATGCCACTGTTCATAGCCAAACACCCCACTTAAACTGGCTTTCTAATGAGCCTGTCTGGGTGGAACAGTGGCCTTTACCTAGGGATAAGCTAGAAATTTTAAAAGAGCTCGTCCGAGAGCAGTTGTCCTCGGGACACATTTGCCATTCTCGAAGCCCATGGAATACTCCTGTCTTTGTGATTAAAAAGCACTCGGGAAAATGGCGCCTCCTTCAAGATCTCCGTGCAGTAAATAAAACCATGCAGGTCTGGGGCTCCCCCCAAAGGGGTTTGCCTCTTGCTTCTGCAATTCCCACAGGAATTCCAATCATAGCTATTGATATACAAGATTGTTTTTTCTCTATTCCCTTGCATCCGCAAGATTGTAAACGTTTTGCCTTCTCTGTTCCGTCTATTAATAACGCCAGCCCTGCTGACAGGTCTGAATGGGTGGTGCTGCCCCAGGGTATGGCCAATAGTCCTACAATTTGTCAGGAGGCTGTTAAATCTGCCCTTGTCCCATATATTATTAAGGGCCTTAATGTTTTTCATTATACAGATGATATTTTAATATGGGGAAAATCAGATACAGATCTCTATGCCTTACGTGATTTTCTCATTCCTGCATTAAAGAAAAGCAGCCTTAATGTAGCTCCTGAGAAGATACAGCTAATTCCTCCAATATCTTTCTTAGGTTCAGAGATTTCTTTAATGCAAATTCGTCCCTTAAAACCTAATGTCACCTTTCCTTCTAACCTTACTTTTGCTTCTTTACAAAGTTTTCTAGGAAATTTAAATTGGCTTAGGCAGTATCTCTATCTGCCTACAAGCTGCCTCCAACCACTGTTTGACCTGTTAAAAGGAAACAAACAGCCCTCCTCAAAACGTAAGTTAACTCCCGAGGCCTCCTTGGCACTGGAAAGGGTTAACCAGGCCCTCCAGGACATGCACCTTGTTCGATTCTCTCCCTCCTCTCCGGTAAACATTCTAATCTTCAACTTCACCCCCACAGTAGTAGGGGCATTGTGGCAAGACTACGGGGTTCTTGAGTGGCTTCACACGCCAGTAGGAGGAACTCCAAGACTCCTCACTGAGATAGATGCGTTAGCATTCATGGTTCGCCAAGGGAGAAATAGGTCTGTGCAGGTCTTAGGGAAAGAACTGGATTTACTTATTCTGCCCTTTTCTCTCACAGATACAGAGTGGCTCATACACCATCATTCCCGCTTTTCCATAAGCTTCATGGGGTTTCCAGGACAAATAGATAATCATTTTCCTTCCAATAAATTGATAGGTTCTTTACCTCTTTTGCCTCTACTAGCACCTAAACTTTTCTCTCGAGATCCCATTCCTTCTGCTCCTACAGTCTTCACTGATGGTGGAAAAAAGGGAGCTGCTGCCCTTATATATTACCCGGACAAACAACCCCCTAAACCTCTCTTTACTGAGCTTCCTGATAATTCCCCTCAGTACAAAGAACTTTATGCTGTTCTCCTTGCATTAAAAGCTGTACCAGAATCCTTCAACCTTTTTTCTGACAGTGTGTATACTGTTAACTTACTTCCATGGCTTGCTTGTTCCTATGTGAAAATTGATGACAACCCACTTTCTCCTCTTTTGATTCAAATCGCCTCTATGCTCTCTTCTCCAACCCAACCACTATATATTCAGCACCTTCGTTCCCACAGCCCTCTTCCTGGTGCCCTGTCCGAAGGGAATGCTGCAGCTGACCGCCTTGCCTCCACAGGAGCTCTCCTAGTCTCTGTCTCTGATCCTGCTGACTTTCATTCCCTAACCCATGTTAATCTTAAAGGCCTTCGAGCTTGATTTCCTGATGTTCCGTTACCACAATTAAAACATATCCTAGCTACACGCTCTTCCTGTGCAAGTCTCATAAAAACACCTGCTATTCAGACTCTTGGTGTTATCCCCCGAGGCTTAAAAGCTAATGCTATTTGGCAAATTGATGTCACCCACATACCAAACTTTGGCAAACAAAAATATGTGTTTGTCTCAACTGATACCTTTTCTAAATTTATGTGGGCAACAGCTCAGACAGGAGAAAGCTCTAAAAAGCTTATAAGCCATATGCTCTCCTGTTTTGCTGTGATGGGCTTACCTCTTCAAGTGAAAACTGACCGTGGACCAGCGTTTACCAGCAAACAATTTAAAGATTTTTGTTCCCTCTGGAACATTACTCATACCACAGGCATTCCCTATAATCCACAGGGACAAGGCATTGTCGAGAGGGCCCATCAAACCCTTAAGGCTCAATTAAATAAAGATAAAGGAGGAATGTACCCCCCCCAACATCCAGCTAGTAAAAGCCTTAACTACGTTAAATCTCTTTAATATTTACAATAACTCGGACTTACCTCCTATTATTCTTCACTGGCAAACACCATCTACTCTCCCATCTATTAAGGTCAAATGGAAAGACCCACTTGATAAAATTTGGAAAGGGCCTGACCCTCTATTGACCATGGGAAGAGGTTTTGAATGCATTTTCCCTCATAATTACTCTAAACCTGTCTGGATTCCTGCCCGCCATGTCCGACAATACCCTCATGATGGCACTGTTATCCCTGAAGAACAAGAAATACAAGAGGACTAGATGCAGGATACATCCCAGGATCTATAATATGACATGGCAGAACCTACAAAAGTTGGCTCACAGAGCCCTCTCTCCTACCCCTTCCCTGAATGTCTTATGTTATGACTGGCCAGTTGTGTTTTGTGAGTGAGTGTGTTGAATGACCAAAAATTTTTGTATGACCAATCTGCTCAGAGTACTCTAAATGTTAAAATCATTGATACTAACATACGTTAACTCTCTAAGTAACCTGAGTCTGCTTATAGTCCAAAGTCACTTATAGTAAACCTCTTACTTGTTACAAGTTTTATTTTTTTTCACAAGTAAGTGATTACAGCTATCAAGCCTTCATATGAGGAATCATCTGTTCATATGGTAAGGTATTAAACTGTAAGAAGTTCCTCCATATCCAACCTATGTGAATTAACAACATTCACATATTCTTGTAAACTTAACTGATGTATCTTGTCTTGCCACCATAGGCCTGCCTTTGTCAGCCAACAATTTAAAGATGTTTCCCTTTATAACATCACCCATGCCACAGACATCCTTTACTACCCTCAAAGACAAATGGCTGTTCCCCTGGACATCACATCCACTGACTGCTTCCCTTAGACTTAAGATATAATCCCACCTCTTCATACCAATGGATACATTCCCCCTTCCTTACCTGTCTACCCTTAGTTGTAGGACCCTAGTTTGTTTTACTTCTTCTGCTCACAATAGGTCCTATAATTTTTTTTTAAACATTCTAATTAATTTATTAATGAGAAAGAGAGGAGGAGAAAGAAAGAACCAGATATCTTTCTGGTACACATGCAGCCAGGGATCGAACTTGGGACCTCACGCTTGAGAGTCTAACGCCTTATCCACTGCGACACCTCCCAGACCACGGTCCTATAATTCTTAACAAGCTCATGGCCTTTTGCGGCAACAAATTGATGCCATAAAGATGCAACCTATACAAACTCACTATCATAGGCTGGACATGGCAGAATATTGAGTTGCTGTGGAGGATTTGCCCCCCTCCATCAGAACGTCCACCATGTAGAGGGCTGGCTAGTCAATGATGGGTAAAAGGGAAACTAGCGTTATCCAGTCAACCTAAGACAGGGCACCTGGTACTACTGGGCAAAAATGACCAGGTGTTCCAATGACGGGTAAGACGGAAGGCTGATCCCCAACCTAAGACAGGCATAGTCCACCCTGCCACAAAACAAAGTCTGCCAAACATCAAAATATGATATAAGACAGGGGGACATGTGGGGAGCCACATGTGCCCTCAAGGTTGCTATTGGCATGGCCATAGAGTTTATGTTAAAAGATAGTTCCTGGGAATCGGGCGGTGGCGCAGTGGGTTTAGCACAGGTGGCGCTAAGTGCAAGAACTGGCTTGAGGATCCCAGTTTGAGCCCCTGGCTCCTTACTTGCAGGGGAATCACTTCACGGGCGGTGAAGCAGGTCTACAGGTGTCTTTCTCTCCCTGTCTTTCCCTCCTCTCTCCATTTCTCTCTGTTCTATCCAACAACTACAATATCAGCAATAACAACAATATAATTACAACAATAAAACAACTAGGGCAACAAAAGGCAAGATACAAAAAAAAAAGGGATAAGATAGTTCCCGCTCCCCTACACCTTAGAGTCTTTGTTAAAAGTTCTTTTTCCCCATGAATCACCCAGGACCTTCCAGATAACGGCTGACTACCATGACAAATAATATAAAATATAATTATAAATGAATAGGAAAGATACATCCCCCAATACTCAGTTGGCTAAGGCACCAAACCTCTTTTTCTATAAAGCATTCAAATCAGATGCCCTGCTAACCACGAGCAGATTGTTTGTGTTTCTTCCACAGGAATCCCAGAAAAAGACATCTGGACCCCTGCACACCCTGACATCACCCACTAGATGGCACGACTACAGTGGCACACCCCCCGAAACCCTAGATGTCACCTGACGTGATCTGAAGTACCTGATTCACAGACTCCAAGGACAGAACCTTTTTACTGCCTGTCTGCCTTTCCTGCTTCTGCTTTGCCTGTCACATTTTGGCGGTTCCAGCTCACAATCTACAGAAAAGCAGAATTCCAGAGGCTGACCTTCCTCATGCAACATTTCATCCCCTGCCATTTCTCCCCCTAGTCGCCTACTTTGGACTGAGACTTTTATTGGACTTGCTGGTATACCCTTTGGACACTTTAGACAATTTTACAGCAGCTTCCTTCCCTTCACGTTGCTGGTTTTTCATAGACTGACCCTGAGTAGTTCACAGACTTTACACACTGTTGCCCTAGGCATTAGATAAAAAGGGGGAGATGCTGGGAAATTGTGCAGATGTATTCACATCTGCCATGTTTTCCCCTCAGGCTACTAGTTCCCGTGAGAGTTGGGACATTCTCGGAGTGCCTGTTCAGCCATGTTGTGCCCTCAGGGCATTGTCTTATATCCCTGCAATATCTGGAGTGCTTTGGTTACTCCTCCCCCCTCCCATTCTCACGAGAGTTATCATCCTATCCTGGAGTGCTATGGTTACTCCTCCCCCTTCCCATTCTCGTGAAAGCTGCTCCTATAAAAACCCTTCGTTTTCCGCACCTCGCTCTCTTGCCAGCGCTTCACTCTGGTGTTCAGACGCAGGAAAGGTTACTGCGTGAGGCGGCCATTTTCACTACCTCCACGTGGCCCAACCTGCCTCTCTAGCACCCAACTCTGAGGTGCCAGCGCGAATAAAGATTTGTGTTTCCTCTTCGCTCCGGACCCCCTCTCTCTTCTCCACAGCCCGCGCACAACAACAATAATAGATAATGTCTACCCATTCCTGCTACTGGTAATCAGGATGCCAGCTTAAAATAACTGTGCACATGCCCACAGCTTCAGATAGTCTTATAGATGGGTGAGGACTGGAATAATAAAAGTGAGCTAGTGGGAAATTTAAAATCAGTGATCCACCTAGGTCAAGCAGCCAGACACTCAACAGACATAGAGTTCCATTTAAAATCACACACCCAGGGGGTTGGGCGGTCACACAGCGGGTTAAGTGCACATGGTGCGAAGCACAAGGACCAGCATAAGGATCCCGGTTTGAACCCCCGGCACCCCACCTGCAGGGGGGTCGCTTCACAAGTGGTGAAGCAGGCCTGCAGGTGTCTGTCTTTCTCTCCCCCCTGTCTTCCCGTCCTCTCTCCATTTCTCTCTGTCCTAACCAACAACGATGATATCAATAGAAATTTTCAATAATAAAAAAAAACAAGGGCAACAAAAGGGAAAATAAATAAATAAACATTTTAGAAACAACCGTACACAGGGGTGCACAAGCCTTCCCAGGGGCCACGCTGGCTTCCCAGCTCCTGTGCTGCCGTGCCTGCAGTGTCTCTGAACACCTTTGGACAAGCAGAGCACACATTCAGAAGCAGGCCAAGAACTCCAGGACAACTGGAGAGACACCTCCCACGGGGGTAGAGAAGCAGTGCCTCTGGCCTTCTCAGGTCCTTGAAAGCTTAGGGTCCCCCTCTCAGGTGCTTGAAGGCTTAGGGTCCCCCTCTCAGGTCCTTGAAGGCTTTTAGGGTCCCCATCTCAGGTCCTTGAAGGCTTAGGGTCCCCCTCTCAGGTCCTTGAAGGCTTAGGGTCCCCCTCTCAGGTCCTTGAAGGCTTTTAGGGTCCCCATCTCAGGTCCTTGAAGGCTTAGGGTCCCCCTCTCAGGTCCTTGAAGGCTTAGGGTCCTCCTCTCAGGTCCTTGAAGGCTTAGGGTCCCCCTCTCAGGTCCTTGAAGGCTTAGGGTCCCCCTCTCAGGTCCTTGAAGGCTTTTACGGTCCCCCTCTCAGGTCCTTGAAGGCTTAGGGTCCCCCTCTCAGGTCCTTGAAGGTTTTTAGGGTCCCTATCTCAGGTCCTTGAAGGCTTAGGGTCCCCCTCTCAGGTCCTTGAAGGCTTAGGGTCCCCCTCTCAGGTCCTTGAAGGCTTTTAGGGTCCCTATCTCAGGTCCTTGAAGGCTTAGGGTCCCTATCTCAGGTCCTTGAAGGCTTAGGGTCCCCCTCTCAGGTCCTTGAAGGCTTTTAGGGTCCCCATCTCAGGTCCTTGGAGGCTTAGGGTCCCTCCTCTCAGGTCCTCGAAGGCTTTCAGGGCCCCTGCCAGGCACAGCCACTCAGGGGTGTGGAGAGGGAGCTCAGGCTTACAGTAAGCGTGCAAGTCCTGACACGGGTAAAGCTGACAGGCCGTCTGGGTGGCAGACGGTGGAATGTGGTGCTGAGCCCGAGTGCGAGCTCCCCACCTCCCAACCCCCTTCATTTCCGACCTTCAGTCTGTGTGTGTGTGTTTTGTTTTTGAGTTTTGTGGAAACACACACAGAGGGCTCGTCTGTATCTGCTCTTTCCCTGGGTGGCAGCGCCTCTTTCTCTTCTGAGCTTACGGAGTCAGAGCTGTGTTCGAGCCTCAGCTTGGCCATTCACTAGTTGGTTAAGTTAGTTAAGTTAGTTAGCCTTCACTACTCTTACCTGTGTAAGAGGGAGGGGACTCTACCCACAGGGATGTGAGGACTGAGGTGAGCACAGGGCCTGGGTGCACTTCGGGCACTTGTAACTGCTGGCGGTTAGCACGATTCTTTCTCTTTCTTATTTACTTCTTATTTATGTATTCCTATGAGTGACTTAACAGTGATTTACAAGATTATAAGATAACAGTAATATAACTCTTTACAATATTTTATTCTACTGATGGGTTAATAGTGTCTAGTCTAGTCTAAACACAGGCCCATCCTCATCTCCCTTTGGCTGGTGTCTAGGAGACACACCAGGACCCCATGACTCTTCACCCTGTCCCTCTCCCTTCTTCCCCAGAGTCCTTTGCTTCGGTCCAAGATTCTCCGTTTCCCCTTGCTGTGCTTTATTCCTACGTCCCACCTATACACGAGGTTACTCGGTACCGAGCTTTCTCTTTGGGTTGTCCCACTCAGCATGAAACCATCAAGTCGTGACCAAGAGATTGCAGAGGGCATGACCTCGTCATTTCTGACAGCTGCAGAGCACCCCACGGTGTGTGTGTGTACCACAACTTCCTTAGTCACTCACCTGGTGTTGGGCCTCTGGGTTGCTCCTAACTGGGCTGTTAAAACAACACAACCATTCTTTATCCACGGTCTCTCCTGGTCCCACTACACATCTAGACTCTGCTTCTTCAAGTTCTAGAACTTCCACTGTAGAAAGTGTCCGCATCTTGGTTCCCTGCAATGCCATGTGTCGCAAGCGGCCACAGCTCCTTGTTCTGGCACCTGAGGGCGCCCCCCCCCAAAGATGGGTATCCTCTCCATGGTGCCATCTCCTCCAAGCTGACCTCACGCCCACAGCTCTGTCTTGTAGATTCTTCAGCGGTTTTGCTGACCCCACCTCAGAACACACACCTCATAGTTCATGGTGGCCTATGCTTACTTCACCTTTGACCCCACACTCTGGTAGCACTCACATGCCTTTGCAATACTGGCTCCTCCCCCCCCCAACTCCACACCTGTCCGTCTGTCTTGGTGCCCCTTCACCTCTGTTTCTTTGTGGAAGTGGCTCTCAGATGGGGGGGAGAGACAGAGAGAGGCAGAGAGAGAAGAGAGACACAGAGGGACAGAGAGACAGAGGGACAGAGAGAGACAGAGACAGAGACAGAGAGAGGCAGAGAGATAGACAGAGACAGAGAGAAGAAGAGAAGAGAAGAGAAGAGAAGGGAAGAGAAGGGAGGAGAAGGGGAGAGAAGGGAAGAGAAGGGAAGAGAAGGGAAGAGAAGGGAAGGGAAGGGAAGGGAAGAGAAGGGAAGAGAAGGGAAGAGAAGGGAAGGGAAGGGAAGGGAAGGGGAGAGAAGGGGAGAGAAGGGGAGAGAAGGGAAGAGAAGGGAAGAGAAGGGTAGAGAAGGGAAGAGAAGGGAAGGGAAGGGAAGGGAAGGGAAGGGGAGAGAAGGGGAGAGAAGGGAAGAGAAGGGAAGAGAAGGGAAGAGAAGGGAAGAGAAGGGAAGGGAAGGGAAGGGAAGGGAAGGGAAGGGAAGGGAAGGGAAGAGAAGGGAAGAGAAGGGAAGGGAAGGGAAGGGAAGGGAAGGGAAGGGAAGGGAAGGGAAGAGAAGGGAAGGGAAGGGAAGGGAAGGGAAGAGAAGGGAAGAGAAGGGAAGGGAAGGGAAGGGAAGGGAAGGGAAGAGAAGGGGAGAGAAGGGAAGAGAAGGGAAGGGAAGGGAAGGGAAGGGAAGGGAAGGGGAGAGAAGGGAAGAGAAGGGAAGGGAAGGGGAGAGAAGGGAAGAGAAGGGAAGGGAAGGGAAGGGAAGGGAAGAGAAGGGAAGAGAAGGGGAGAGAAGGGAAGAGAAGGGAAGGGAAGGGAAGGGAAGGGGAGGGAAGGGGAGAGAAGGGGAGAGAAGGGGAGAGAAGGGGAGAGAAGGGGAGAGAAGGGGAGAGAAGGGAAGGGAAGGGAAGGGAAGGGAAGGGAAGGGAAGGGAAGGGAAGGGAAGGGAAGGGAAGGGAAGGGAAGAGAAGGGAAGGGAAGGGAAGGGAAGGGAAGGGAAGGGAAGGGAAGGGAAGGGAAGGGAAGGGAAGGGGAGAGAAGGGGAGAGAAGGGGAGAGAAGGGAAGAGAAGGGAAGAGAAGGGAAGAGAAGGGAAGGGAAGGGAAGGGAAGGGAAGGGAAGGGAAGGGGAGAGAAGGGGAGAGAAGGGAAGAGAAGGGAAGAGAAGGGAAGGGAAGGGAAGGGAAGGGAAGGGAAGGGAAGGGAAGGGAAGGGAAGAGAAGGGAAGAGAAGGGAAGGGAAGGGAAGGGAAGGGAAGGGAAGGGAAGGGAAGGGAAGGGAAGGGAAGAGAAGGGAAGAGAAGGGAAGGGAAGGGAAGAGAAGGGAAGAGAAGGGAAGGGAAGGGAAGGGAAGGGAAGGGAAGGGAAGGGGAGAGAAGGGGAGAGAAGGGAAGAGAAGGGAAGGGAAGGGAAGGGAAGGGGAGGGGAGAGAAGGGAAGAGAAGGGAAGGGAAGGGGAGAGAAGGGAAGAGAAGGGAAGGGAAGGGAAGGGAAGGGAAGAGAAGGGAAGAGAAGGGGAGAGAAGGGAAGAGAAGGGAAGGGAAGGGAAGGGAAGGGAAGGGAAGGGAAGGGGAGGGAAGGGGAGAGAAGGGGAGAGAAGGGGAGAGAAGGGGAGAGAAGGGGAGAGAAGGGGAGAGAAGGGGAGAGAAGGGGAGAGAAGGGGAGAGAAGGGAAGGGAAGGGAAGGGAAGGGAAGGGAAGGGAAGGGAAGGGAAGGGAAGGGAAGGGAAGGGAAGAGAAGGGAAGAGAAGGGAAGAGAAGAGAAGAGAAGAGAAGAGAAGAGAAGAGAAGAGAAGGGGAGAGAAGGGAGGTTCAGGCCCTGCTGCCACTGCCTCTATGTCCTTCTTGGAAACAAGCTCCCAGCTGTATGTTCCCAAGTATCACACAGTCCCTGAAAATAAACCCAGACCAATTCTATCCATTCCTCAAGGCCTAGAGCAAACGGTGGCTTTACTAGAAAGTACTTTTCCTGCCCCGAAAGGCTCAGATTGGCTCGTGACGCCCTTTCTAATTAAAAATGCACAGGCACCAGCTCACTTTCCTTGGTTAAGTAGTATAGAGTGCTTGGATTCTAAGCTTTGAGTGCCCTAAATCCAGCCAAGAAAATTACCTGCTAAGTGTTGTCATAAATATCAGGGCTCAGTAAAAAAAAAAAAAAATGCTGTAAATTACCTATTGTAAAACTTGAAGCCACTAATTTTAATCAATATCAGTCTGGAAGGTTTAAATGACTTTCTACAGTCTCCCCTCCATCAAATAGTTATCAGAAATATTGATTTCATTCCATACATCCACATTTACAAGCTCATAAAATAGTAGCCTACTAGGGTAACATGAAAAATGTCACCCAGTGGAATTGATCAGCAAGGGAATTCCACCGACGTCTGGGAATTGGTTCTGAACAGGAAAGGTTTAGTCATTCAAAGCCACTGTCCCTACAAGCACTGGCGTAGGTGGGAAAGGCAGAGAGAAAGAGAAGGAAAGAGCAAGGGAGGGGGTGGGAGAAGGAGAAGGAGAAAGAGGAGTACACGACTAAGACCATGCAGTACTGATGAAACCCAGAGAACAAAACGCCAGCACCTCATTTTACAACGAAGACAACCTGGTGTGCAAGTGTGTACTTACACTGCCCAAGTCCCACGCCAGCCAAGGGTTCAAGCCTCTCCACACCAGACCTGGGACTCAGCAAGGCATGTCACCAGCAGGATGACCGGAGGGAAGGTGTGCGTGTGTGGGGACACCAGTGCAGGCAGACTGCTCCTCTCTCTCTGTACAGTTACAGAACCCCTTGCTGGCAGGCTGATGGTACTAGTGCTGTGGAAAGCACAGGACTGATTTTTAGGCTTTGTTTTTACAGAGTTAATAATGAATTTTTTAGCTACCAAGGTAACATGCACAGCATGGAAATCAGTGACGGTAAATCCCACCTTTTCTCAATGACTGGGTTTCAACAGGTGTGTGTATGCAGAGATGTGTATGTGTGTGTGTGTAGCCACGCAGCCACATGTCACTTACTGAAGCCACACTTCTATATCAAGATGTCACGGAACCTTCTAGAAACCAGGATCCCAACACTGGTTCTGCCATTACCTTGCTGTTTACAATGTCCAGCCTACTCTCTCAGCAGAGAAAAAGGGGACAAAGGCCTATTACATGTGCTTTGAAGGTTAAGAACATGTATTCTTTTTTGGAAAACTTCAACAAATGTTTGGTATGTCAGTCCTCAGGTGGTGATGTTCCAAAGTATCATACGGGTCCCTGAGAAATAAACAGCAGTGGCTTTCTAGGATCAAGGAAGAACAGAGAGACATTCTGAGATATTTTTGGGAGGTGAGTGAACAGATATTCCTATTTTACATCAAATTCTGCAGAAGAAGCCATGTAGATTTAGCATCTTGACCAACTAACAAGTAGTCAATGTTCTGAAATGATAACAACATCTGTCTTCCAGAGACAAAGGCGAAAGAGTGAGCAACCCAGTCAATCCTGAGACAACGAAGCTGACAGCTAGCTCTGAAGAGGAAGACTGCTCTGGAGACCAGCCAGAGGAGACCAGGGATCCTCCTGCAGTGTGTTGGTGGCTGCCAAGTGCCCAGGGAGGGGTGTGTGGACTATAGATGGTGAGGGCTTTGCAGGGCAGAGAGCTCCAAAACTCAGAAGTTGAAGCAATTCTCAAAGACAGAGCCAGGTGCTGGAAGAACAGCTCACCTGGCAGAGCGCACACTTTATTATGTGCAAAGACCCAGGCAGTGACGTATGGCACTCAGGGAACCGGGGAATGGCACTGTGGTATCTCTACTGAGCACTATGGAATTGCACAGGTGCAAGGCGTTGGGGTGGGCGTGTGTGGGGGCGACACATCTAACCCACTAGTCACAGAAAGAATACACAGGGCTAAAGCAGAGATGTGAGGTGGTGTTGTGGAAGGGCCCGTGGGAGCTGGGGTTGGATCTGGAAGGACTTCTGTCTTGGAAGCTCAGCAGGGTGGTGTGCAGGTGTCGACAATACCCAGAAGTTGTTCCCTGCATCTCCAACCCTGAACCTTTCTTTCTTTATCTTCCTTGCACAAACAGAAAGGACCCAACAGGACATCTTCTGGTCTTGTCAGGGGGCCATGGAAGGCAGGCTGGCCTTCCAGGAGCAGTGCTGCCCGTAAACCCACAGGAATTTCACGTCACAACAACTATGGCCGCACCACCTGCTCTCCGCTCACCACCCACCCCAGTCTCGGTCCACCAATCCACACATACTCAGCTGCAATCCCCGCCCCCCCCCCACCCCGCCCCGTAAACTCAGATTAACAGCAGAACTGAAGTTCAGCGTGTGAGACCCTTACAAAACAGACCAGCTTTCTTCCAAAATCCATATGGATAGTCCTTCTTTTATAAGCTGGCAATGTGTGGAAGTCCAAAACAGGGAAAAGTCTTTTTCTTCTCAGCCACCAAGTGGAGTCTAGCACAGCAAAGGTTACCTTATGCTGACAGTCTGCTTTATGACTGATAGTTTTACTTAAAAACACATATTCAGTGAATAAGCACTTAGGTCTATGAACAGGACTATGATAACCCACTCTGATAACTAACACTTTATTACCAAGTTCAGACTGCAAGTTCTTTAATATGTGCAGGAAAATACACAGCAACTTTTTTTCTCAGTGATTTAAGAGATTCACAACCAGTGACCAATGGAAATGGTGGTTGGAGCTACCGCAGACAGGAGGCAACTAAGTAGTGTCTAAAGCTAAGAAAAAAAGGAGTAGGTAAATGTTGTATTTACCAAGTGTTTTTTTTTTTAATTTATCTTCCCTTTTTTGTTGCCCTTGCTGTTTTCTCATTATTGTTGTAATTACTATTGTTATTGATGTCGTAGTTGTTAGACAGGACAGAGAGAAATGGAGAGAGAAGGGGAAGACAGAGAGGGAGAGAGAAAGACAGACACCCGCAGACCTGTTTCACCGCCTGTGATGTGAAGCGACACGCCTGCTGTTGGGAAGCCGGGGGCTCGAACCGGGATTAAGCCGGCCCTTGCGCTTTGCGCTACCTGCTCTTAATCCACTGCGCTACCGCCCGACTCCCTCCCGAGTGTGTTTTAATTAGAGAAGAAACCCTACTGGGTCACGTTAAAACAAGTAACCCATCAAAATTCCCACAGGTGGTGTTTAACAGGGAGATTTGGTTTTCATTTCACCTGGTTTAATAATGAAAGTGTGAAGGAAGGCTCCCAACTTCTCTAGGACCCCCATATTGATCCATTTAGAGAAATGTCACCAGAGGCTCCTCTGGCTTTTCTTTAAAGGCAGATTCGTTTGTTCTTACTTTAAACAGAACATATCTCTCAATTTCAACCTGAGTTGAGTTGGGTTTAAGCCAGGCTGTGGGCAGAGACCAAGACACAGGCCCCAGAGCACATGCAGAGCCTGAGAGAGGACACGTGGCCTGTGAGAGTCGCATCCCTCCTTAACGCATTCCCAGATCTATTTCCTCTTCATCCGTGAGTGCTGAGCCTCCTCACATCGCCACTCCCTCAACCCAGAATGCGGCTGGGCTGCCGACCACATCTAGGGGAGGTGTGAAAGGCATCTTGATGGATGCCCACCACGGTGCCAGTCACTGACCCCCAGCTACTTCCTGCCTTTAAGTCACTGGGCCACCGTTTATGGAGATGAAGATGCTTCAGGCTCAAAGAGGGAGCCAATGATTTAGATGACAAAAGCCAAATTCCAGAAATGGTTACGCCCTGTCCTTGCAACATAGGGCATTATGGTCTAAGCTCACTGAACTTCAGTTTTCTGTTCTGCAAATGAAGGGTCTGACACTACTAGTCCTTATTCAAAGGGTTGAGAACACACAGGACAATGCTTATGCAGTGTCCCAAACCAGAAGAAAATGACAGAGTAAGAAGTAACAAAATACTATAAATTTTGCTCAATGACATTTGCACTTAGATCTTTATTAAACAATAATCTACTGAATGAAAGCCATTTGAAGAACAGAAATCAAGTTAGGGATGGAGATTAAAACCGTATTTCCTGCTTCCATTTTGGCTGGCAGAAGAGAGTGGTAAAGGAACAAGAGAAATACAAAATATGGGGCTGGGTGGTGGTACACCGGGTTAGTGCACACAGGACAAAGCACAAGGACCCACACAAGGATCCCAGTTCGAGCCTTCGGCTCTCCACCTGCAGGGGGGTTGCTTCAAAAGTAGTGAAGTAGGTCTGCAGGTGTCTGTCTTTCTCTTTCCATTTCTGTCCCCCCCCCACCCTCGATTTCTCCTCTGTCCTATCCAATAACATGGAGAAAAATGGCTGCCAGGAGCAGCGGATTTGTAGTGCTGTCACCAAGCCCCAGAGATAAACCTGAAGGCAAATATAAATATAAATATGAAAAACACTTAACTAAACAATAGATGATAGATGAGTCAGATTTACCTTTACAGTTTCTTTTGTTTTGACGGTCTTTTTTTTAAATTAAAATTTTTTCCCCCTTTTGTTGCCTTTGTTGTTTATCGTTATTGTCATTATCGTTGTTGTTATTGCTGTTGTTGGATACGACAGAGAGAAATGGAGAGAGGAGGGGAAGACAGAGGGGGAGAGAAAGATAGACACCTGCAGACCTGCTTCTCCACTTGTGAAGCAACTCCCCTGTAGGTGGGGATCCAGGGGCTCGAACTGGGATCTTTACTCCGTTCCTTGCGCTTCGTGCCACACACTTACCCTGCTGCACTACCATCTGGCTCCCTTGTTTTGACATTTCTAAAGATACTGCACTGCCTGCAAACCATTGTACATAAGCCCCCAGCCCCAATAGCATAACCCTAAGTAGATTATTAGATGAGATATGGTACTCTTAGTGGCCAGCATTTGGGATAGTTTGTGAAACCAATTAAAGCAGTCTAAAATACAGTATTAGGATGAAGTACACTAGTTATCTCTGGTTATAGAAGAGTGAGATAAAGATACCAGTCACTGGTGAAAAGCAGTCATAAGAGACTCTGAATGCTGTCGGTGACAGCAATGCATTTTCACTACAGTGCCTCTGCAGTCCAGTGGCATTTACAAAGGTAAAAATGGGTTGGGAGATAGTGAACGTCATGGGTTATATGCTTGCCTGACAGAGGGGCCTGTGCTTGGCCCCTGACACCACTTCAGGAACTCTGGGTGCTGGAAGGGGGGCTGTGTTGCCTCATCTTTCTGTCTCTCCCACTCAGTGAAAAAAAAAAGCAATAAAAACATTCACGATTCTCACAGAAGATGCTGCAAGGGCTCTGTGTCCTCCTGATTTTGACATATTTGAGTCACAAACAAAGTCTTCATAGTGTGGCCCGCAGAGAAGGTGCTGGGAGGCCTGCAGGCGCTGACACTCTAGGCAATTCTGGCTCACGAGGCCTTTGCTGAGCTAGCAGCTGCCTGTGCATCCCCCCCACCCCCAGGTAGTCGCTGGGTGACTAGTAAGGAGGCCTAGGGAATCCTTCTCTTTGAAAAATCTGTGAACATATTCTTAAAAAGACAGTGCTCCCACTGCCTGTCATTCCCAGAGAGGACTATAAAAAGAATCAAGCTTCCTCCTTCCAATCAAGTCAAAACCGATTATGCAGTGGAACAGGGTCGCAGTGAAGTCAGCTCCCTACTCACTGTGCCCAGACGTGTGTGCCAGGGCACTGCAGCACCCAGCATGCTGCACCCAGATCGTCCTTCACAAGGCCCAATGGGCTCACTCGAGACTGCTGAGTGGCACCTAGCAGAGCAGAATGCTTCGGTTTAGTCTTACACACACACACACACACACACACACACACACACACACCCGCCACAGGAAGCCATTAAATCTACAGCTTAAAAGAGCATCCGAGCAGGGGCTTGGGAGGAAACTCAGCAGGGACAGCAGATGTTTTTCTGTGCACGAGGCTCTCTTTGGGTTTGCTTTTTGGCACTACGTGGGAGCACTGTGGGACGCCAGGTGACATCCACAGATGGAGTGGTGCTTTCACGCCATCCCCTTTCACCTGATCTTTCTCTTTCTCCTGCTGTCGAAAAATACAGTATGAAACTGGACCATGGGAAAGCTCAGTAGATACGCGAATGTCACATTAAAGGAGAAAAGAACAATTCCAAGCAGAGCACACAGTAGGCTCCCTTATTTCACCGATCCCTGTGAAATACGTGTCGCTCCATCGTTTCCCCGAAGTTAATACTGGAGATCAGCAACAATGAGTCTGGTGTGAGAGGGGTCAGGGATGAGACAGCCAGGCTTCTGAGAGTGAGGACAGGGTGGGTAGAGAAAGAGTGGGGGGGAGGTGGGAGAGGGAAGGAGAAGCTGGGCGCAGGCAGCAGGGGAGATCTGTTTGCTCACATCTCATCATAATGGGAAAGTTCATGTTTTCTAGGGCTGCAAGTATGTGTGAAACCATCTGGCATTTCCTGTTGTTCTATTTTCTAGATTCTGTGTGCTTATATGTCCATGGCTTCCAAACACTGTGCGCCTGAAATATCTTAAGGACAATAATGCAATCGCACATATCATTGACGGTTCACAGGTATACTATCTTAGTGTCAGCTGTGAAGCAGCATTTGAGTATGTGAATGACATACATACTCTTTCATTAAGACTAAAGAACAATTAAAAAAATAATTCCAGGTGAACTAACTATCTGGAGGTCAGCTCTTGTGGAGGGGAATGCCATTTTTTCCTCTTTTTTAAGTTGATTTGTGGGAGTTCCTTTATATTCTGGAAGTGAATCTGCTTTTCAGGATATATAAATATTTTCCGAATCCGCTTTATTATCTTAATAATATTGCTTTTGACAAAACTGTCTCAAAATTTTAGTAAATGTGCTGCTGAAGTGAGCAGCACCAGCATTTCAATCCAGCCCGATGTAGTGATTGTTCCTCTGATGTTTCACACTTCTTGTGTCCTGTTTTAAGAAATGTTTGCCCATACTAGGGTGATAAGGGTGTTTTCTTTTGCATTTCTCTAAAATTCTTTGGACTTTTCTCACTTGACTGGGCAATCTAGTTTGATGTGTGAAATGAGGCAGAGGTAAAGGTACTCTCCCTTCCAAAAAGCCACCCAACTGGCTAAGCACTATTTACTGAGAAGGCTTCCTGTAGCCCCTGCTGAGTGGTTACATCTATGCCGTAAGCCGGGTGACTTTATATTTAAGTGGATCTCTCTCTGGACTCATCTCTGTTCCGCTCATCAGTCAGCCACTAGTTCCACAGCATTTTAATAACGAGACATTTACAAGAGGTTTTACACAGGGCACTGGAACTCTTCCCAGCTCTCTTCTTTCAGAATGCTTTCACTGCTGTGGGATCAGTCTTTCCGCCAAAGGATCAGACCAGGTTTTCTCAATATGCCCAGAGTGTCTCCTCTGCTACTGTTAACTTGGTGTGGAGAACCAAGG
This sequence comes from Erinaceus europaeus, assembly GCF_950295315.1. NCBI lineage: Eukaryota > Metazoa > Chordata > Mammalia > Eulipotyphla > Erinaceidae > Erinaceus > Erinaceus europaeus. Next base: position 12,879,005 of record NC_080165.1, on the reverse strand, counting down.
GCCAGATGAGACTCTCTGGGCTTGGGACAGATTGTTATCGTGAGTTAGGAGTGGAGATTATTTTTACTCAGGAGTAGTGAGCACTCAAGAGGCTGAGAAGACGCTCTCGCTCCACCTCAGACATCTGCCTTTTCCCTCTCTGGAGAAGCGATCACTGCAACTGCCTGAAATAATCACACTTGAACAAAAATGCAGTTTCTTTACTTAATTTAACGAGAGAGATACAGAGATACAGAGAGAAAGACATGGAGAGAAAGAGCAGAGCACTGCTCAGCTCTGGCTTATGGTGGTGCTGGGGACAGATCCTGGGAGCTTGGAGTCTCAGCCATGAGAGTCTTTTGCAGAACCATTGTGCTGTCTCTGCAGCCCAGTCATGCCTCTTATGATCTAGAAGAATGTAAGTGTTTGTGTGGGTTATTGAAGACAAGTCGCTTCTATCTAAGGAACTTATCTTTTTACTCTCAGAGTAAATAGAAGGCAATCTCCCTCCTTAATGTGCGAGTAGTCCTTTTCTTCCCCCTTTCTCTGATATCCCAGGGGACCATTCTTTTAAAAAAAAGTCATGTAAGGTCTGTATAGGCACGTTATTAACATCAGGTGCTATTTGAATGACTACTTTATGGTCAGAACCCAGACAGGGAGTATTTCCCTCTGCGTCCTGAGTATCCTTGGTCCTCTGCAGCTTCAGGTGTCACCTCTTAACTTTCTACAGAAGGAAAGTTGCCAGAGTTTGGTGGCGATGCATCACATCTACACAGCAGTTTGGAGAAGACAGATACCCTTGTAATAATAGAGTATTCCTATCTATAAACATGAGCTGTTCCTCTATGTGCAAATATCTGACAGCTTAGTTAGACAAGTCAATAAAGACATTAATTAAAGGCACCAAATCCACTTGAATGATTACAGATGAAAAAGGACAGGGGAAAAAAAGCAACCCCAAAAACCAAGTCCAGAAAAGAACGAGGAAGAGGGAGTTGGGTGGTAGCGCAGTGGGTTAAGCGCACGCGGCACAAAGTGCAGGGACCGGCATAAGGATCCTGGTTCGAGCCCCCGGCTTCCCACTTGCAGGGGAGTCACTTCACAGGCGGTGAAGCAGGTCTGCAGGTGTCTGTCTTTCTCTCCCCCTCTCTGTCTTCCCTTCCTCTCTCCATTTCTCTCTGTCCTATCTAACAAAGATGACATTAATAACAACAACAGTAACCATAACAACAATAACAAGGGCAACAAAAGGGAAAATAAATAAATAAGAATATAAAAAAAAAACAGAAAAAAAAAAGAACGAGGAAGAACTGGAATATAGATAGACTGCAGATGAGAATTCGGTTATGTGTTCACTGTGGAAACTGCCTGGCAGGCTTTTCTAACATGAATGAGTATATGTTGATCCCGTGACCCAGCAATTCCTTTCCAAGAACAACCCTTCACCAATGAAGTGCTAGCACGCTTATAGTGGCACCATTCAAAATAGTTCCCAGATGGACCATACCCTGACACCCATTGGTGTTAGAAAGGACCAATACATTTTGTGGTGTGTTTGCATAATGAAAGAATATACAGCCTTGAGGGGTCCAGCCATATAGGCATGTAATGATATGGACAGGTCTCAGATTATGTTGAGCAAGTGGACAGGTTTTATTTATAAAAAAAAAAAAAAAAAAAACAGAAGAAGGGGGCCGGGCGGTAGCGCAGCAGGTTAAGTGCACATGGCATGAAGTGCAAGAACTGGCATTAAGGATCCTGTTTCGAGCCCCGGGCTCCCCACCTGCAGGGGGGTTGCTTCACAAGCGGTGAAGCAGGTCTGCGGGTGTCTGTCTTTCTCTCCCCCTCTCTGTCTCCTCTCTCCATCTCTCTGTCCTGTCCAACAACAATGACAGCGATAACAATAACAACAACAAGGGCAACAAAATGGAGAAAATGGCCTCCAGGAGCAGTGGATTCTTAGTGCAGGCACCGAGCCCCTGGAGGGAAAAAAAAAAAAGGAAAAAAGAAAGAGGAGAAGCAATCTATGTGATAAACCAGTTCCCTGTGAGATATATTGACTACAAAGAAGCTGGCCGGACTCTGGAGCTGATCATGTTCCCTTCACTGATCTGGGTCTGATTACATCGATGTCTTCAGTTTATCGAAATACACTGCTGTGTGTGTGTGTTTTAACAAAGGTTGTTTGTAAAGATAAGCATACTTGGGTTTTTCATTTAGAGACGGATTACCATTTGAAATACTCCTCCTCCCTGTTGCCCACCCGCTTCTACCCCAGAGCACTGAGTGTGATCAATAAGCTAAAAGGAGTTCTTAAAAGAGATACTGGGGATGAGGAGGGGAAAGGGCTGGGAGGAAGACGGTAGGCTCTGTAGTCACGTTTAAAATCAGAAATTAGTTGCAAAGTTGAGCTGTATACTTTAGGGCCTTGTGTCTTTCAACCAACACATGTTGTATTCTTTGTAAGCTTCTAGCTAGGAGCATTTCCTGCAAAAAAAGATAAAAGCATGGAGAAATAAATGGTGAGGCGTTACTGGTTTCACTGAGTTTGTTTTAGTTTCTCGTTCAGATCATCACTTATTATTCCTCCTTCCCCACAGTGAATTTCTGTAGCTCTGTGGTCATAAGTGCATGCACTTATTTTTCAGAGAGATGCAATATCAAGAAAACCAAACAGTATCTTGAAGGGCCCCTTTAGCCATCTGTTTGAAGAATGTTCAGATCTGTTTTCCCCTAGTTTTGTGCCTACCTACACTAAACTAATCAGTGCATGCAATCACCGAATTCCAGAGATTCATTTTTTGATGTGACACAACAAAACTCCCCCCATATCTTCAGCAACGCTGGCGGTCATCTTTTTAGTCTATCCTAAGCAGAGAGTTTGTTTCTGTGACTGAGCCCCGTGTGTCTCTAACTGAACAGCTGGAAGTTTAAAGTGAATCTAAGTATTACAGAAATAGCTGAGATTATTTTCCAAAAGCAGTAAGTAAATGACCAGATAAATATTTTTAGATTAAAAACATAATAGGTTATAATTCAAGCTTCAACACAAATCATAAAAATCTCTCTAAAAGGCAATAAATTCTCGGGGCCAGGCAGCAGCGCAGCAGGTTAAGCGCACAAAGTGCAAGGACTGACAGACTCGCGTAAGGTCCCGGTTCGAGCCCCCGGTTCTCCACCTGCAGGGGGGTCCCTTCACAGGCAGTGAAGCAGGTCTGCAGGTGTCTATCTTTCTCTCCCCCTGCCTGTCTTCCCCTACTCTCTTGATTTCTCTCTGTCCTATCCAATAATAATAAACAGCAATGGCAACAAAAGGGGAAAAATAGCCTCCAGGAGCAGTGGATTCATACTGCAGGCAGCCAGCCCCAGCAATAACCATCGAAGCAAACAAACAAACAAACAAACAAAAAAACAATAAATTCTCATATGCTAAGTACCTGAAGGATTCTTTTATTTGTATTTACCTCAGCTTAGTTAATACACTACCCAAAATAGAATTTCTGAGGAAGACATTCCAATAACCATCATTATATAGAGACTTGTGATGGTATTCAAACTGTCTGCAGAAAAAGAAAAATTAAGCCTTATTAAACATTTAAAGTTTCATCTAAAAAGCAAAGAAGTTTTCCAGTATGACCACATTATGATGTAAACAATGTGAAGGGAAAGCAGTGATGGTTCTTCCTGGCCTATTCTAAAGCTACAGGTGTCAGGGAAAGATAGAAACAGGCTGGGAGTATGGACTGACCTGCCAACACCCATGTCCATTGGAGAAGCAATTTCAGAAGCCAGACCTTCCACCTTCTACACCCCATAGTAATCCTAGGTCCCTATTCCCTGAGAGATAAAGAATAGGGAAGCTTCCAATGGAGGAGATGGGATATGGACCTCTGGGAACTGTGTGGCATTGTACCATCTTATCCTATGGTCTTGTTGATCATTATTAAATCAATAAAAACATGACAAAAAGAGAAATAAAGCCACAGATGTCAACCATGTGGCTACTCTACATCTTTAACCCGCTGTGTTTTATTGATAGGAAGGAGAAATGACTGAAGCTGAGAATGTTCTAAGTTAGCCTCTCTTTGTCCCTGTTTTCCCAGAGATGGGACACCAGAGTAGAAAAGAAGCTCTCTGAACCACAGATGGTCTTAGAGTGTGTACCACCATAACCACACAGAGGAGGGTTAAGCATAAGCAGAGGAAAATATCAGGTGGGTCTCTTTTGTTTACTTTTGGATATAATTTCTTTTAATCTTTTTAATTTAATTTTATTTTATTTTAACCAGAGCACTGCTCAGCTCTGGCTTATGGTGGTGTGGGGGATTGAACCTGGGACTTGAGAGCTTTAGGCATGAAAGTCTCTTTGCATAACCATTATGCTATATACCCCTACTCTTACTTTTGGATATAATTTGTCTTTTACGTTTTTTTTGTTGTATGAATAATGTATGCACAGGCGGACGTAAGATAAGCAGTTTAAATCCATATCTTTCTTGCCCCTCTGGCTTCTCTCCCCAAAGATAATAAATAACTGTGAACAGTGACTCAGGTCAGAAAATGCCTTGTTCTCATTTACAAAAAGATAAGGACGAAACTGTCATTTCAAAGTTCACCTCTGCTTTGAGTTCCTTCAGGAATTATTTCCCTTAGTTATGTTTCGCTCTCTCTCTATTAGGTCCTGTGATAGACCCAATTCTTTATTTTTTAAAACAAGTTTCCTCTCGCTTTCACTTGTTAATAGTGTCTATATTTTCCATCTATCATAGCACTTTGCATGGTGCTGGGAAAACAACATAAATGAGAAAACAACAGTTCAATCAATGTTTTTATATTCTGCAAGGCAAGGACACTTCACCTTCCTTCCTCTGGTTGTGGAAGAGACGATTCACACACAAGCAGTGCCGAGTAGGGTTTTTCTGGCTGGCCTACTTCACATGGAGGAGGTGCATGCTTATTTGGGCTATTAGTAGCTGGGCTCTGAACCAGAAGTCAATTTATAGAGAAATACACTGCATTTTATTTCTAGCTATAAGTGAGCTTTTTTGTGGTTGTTGTTGTTGGCTTATTTAAAATAGTTGGCTCTTCTGATAAGCTATAGCTATGGATAGAAAAATACAGGGTTGAATCTTGTGTCACATTATTAATAAGAGAAAAAAAGATACCTGTTCCAGAAGCAGGGCAAAAAGGGGAGGCATGTGCAGCAGTGTGGGAGCAGGAGTACTGAGAGGAATGAGTCCTAGCACTGAATGGGAAGAGAAGGAAGGAGGGGGGAGAGAAAGGTCTTTTTTTTTTTTTCTTTCCCTAGAATGCCAGCTCCTTATAAGAACACTTTCTGCCAATACTCATGCCATGATTCATTGGGCAAGGGTCATCTGAGCATAGCTAAGATCTTGATGAGGAAACAGGGTATTCAGTTACTAATTACATGAAGATAAAGGGAGCATACAAGCCGTGATCAAAGTGGACAATTTCAGTTTGTGTAACTGATGGACCAAACAGGAAAAAAACACAAACCTTCACTCACTGAGGGTTCTAGCTGGAAACATGTCCCCTGAATTTCATCATGAGGACACAGAGAGACAAACTCAGATGTCAGAACACTAAGACAATGGGGGTTCATACTCTTCAAAATGGATAGGCCACAAAAGACGACAGGCTGATGGGGAGAGGGAGTGGTGACAAGGATGATGACAGTCCAGATTTTTTTTTTTTTTTTTTAATGATCTGGGGCTTCAGACCTATGCGATTCTACCATTCCCAGGGAACTTTTCTTTTCTTTTTTTTTTTTTTATTGTTGTAGTTATTATTGTTGTTGTCGTTATTGGATAGGACAGAGAGAAATGGAGAGAGGGAGGGGAAGACAGAGAGGAGAAGAGAAAGATAGACACCTGCAGACCTGCTTCACCGCCTGTGAAGCGACTCCCCTGCAGGTGGGGAGCCGGGGTTCGAACCGGGATCCTTATGCCAGTCCCCATGGAACTTTTCTTTTTAAAACATAGAGATGGAGAGGCTGAGAGGGAAAGATAAAGATCACAGCACCTATTGCACATGGTGCACCTCCCCAGAACCCTCCCCAACTAGGGAAAGAGAGAGATAGGCTGGGTATATGGATCCACCTGGCAATGCCCAAGTCCAGTGGAGAAGCAATGACAGAAGCCAGACCTTCTACCTTCTGCTTCCCATAAAGATCTTTGGTCCATGCTCCCAGAGGGGTTAAGTCCAATGGAGGGGATGGGACACAGAACTCTGGTGGTGGGAACTGTATGGGATCATACCACTCTTATCCCACAATCTTGTCAATCATTATTAAATCACTAATAAAATAAAATAACTCATTCAGACACAAAGTGTTAATTTGATTAAGAGACCATGGAGTTAGATTACAATCAGTGGAATTACACTTAATGAAAAGGATACACTCGATCGTATTTGTTGTCAGAAGTACATTCTAATAGAATTTCATTAGAAGAATCATTAATCATTTATCTTTCTCTCGTCAAACCTTATTATACTGCCTAAAAATTATCCATCTAGTAACAAAGCAACACTTCTCTTGAACCTGCCTTCCCAACAACCCTCTGCTCACTTGCCAGCAATAGACCCTATGTAACTCCTGCCCTCTCTTCTCATGAGGCATAACCCTGAAGCCCTGCTTCAGAAGAGCCCTCTGGCCCTGCAGTCCTCCCAGTTCCAAGGATGAATCACTGGAGCCATTAGGCATCCAGCACCGGGAAGACTTCTCCCCCTTCAGTTTACACCTCTGGCCTGACAAAGACACATGAATGCCAAACAGGAGTGAGTGATGGGAATGGGCCAAGGGTAGTGAATGCCAAGATGGAACTAAGACTTGCTTTTATGATCACGAACAAGTGTAAGAGTTTAAATTTCCCGCAGCCACCGTCTGAGGATCAGTAGCAGCTGCTATCATTTTGCTGATGCTTGTTGCCCAGCTGTATAAATACTTTAAGAGTCTGCAGCGATGACACAGCAGCCCTTCCGCAGGTTCCGGCAGGGCAGACTGCGGACGAAGGTGTCTGCTGCAGCCGCTGAGTCTCTTCCTGGTATTAGCAGACACGGCAGATTCACACAGAGGGCTTCAATTGCTACTGTTTTCAGGCTGAAGGGATGAGGAGTTATGAGTGTGTGTGTGTGTGTGTGGAGGGGCACACCTACTTAGAGGTAATCGCTTTCCAGTATGGAACACTGTACATTATTGCTCTGATGGAGTTAAGTCTGTACCTAGCAGGGGCACCCACGAGGGCCTGTGGACGGGGCAGGACTGTGGCCCTGTGTACAGCTCCGGGCTGCACGGAGCACAGCTGGCCCAGGTCCCAGAGGGTTTTGCAGACACAACAGTGATGAGATGAGAGGGCCACCTGCAAGCCACGGGGTGGCAGCTGATCCACACGGCAAGCAGTGAGGATGTGTGCTGCCAATCTGTGTGGCCACATGCTGAGCAAGCATGCCGAACATGGGCTGCTATCGTGTGGACAAGCGCATTCTGCAGTGAAGCACTTGATAGGAAGCCAAGGGAGGAGCGTTTCCAGCCCTCTGAGCAGGAGGAAGCCTGGACCCCCCTGGAACAAGGCTGGGGCTCCTTCCTTTAGCTTCCCTGTAAGAGTCTTTCTGCTATTCTCAGCCAGCTTGGCACCATGTCTTGCCTGAGCAGAGCTGTTCTCCTGGGCCCAGTCATCTGATTCTGGCATCCTGGGCCTTCAGGGCTGTGAGTTCTGCTTGAAGGAGTGGGGACCACATCCAGGCACTGTGCTTGGCCTGGGTGGGGGCTCCTTATTCTCATACAAACATGATGCTGTTTGTCACTAGACTTAGCACACGCCCAGATCACTCTGCTTCACAACCTCTGATGCTGGCTTCTGAATTAATTCTAGAGGGTCATGTAAAAGCACTTGGGAAGTGACAATGATCCTTTCCTACTGTCCAGATTGGCTAGCTGTCCATGGCTTGTCAAAAATGGACTTTTTTTTTTATGATTTCCAGAGATAATATTTTTACACCTTCTCCAGCCTCTACAACACAGTGATAAAATGATATGCTGTCTATTGTCCCAGTGACACACAGGGCTACTACCCCGCTTCATTTTACTCCCTGATGAGAGAAGACAGAAACAATCATCTCCCCAAATGATGTGGAGCCGAGCTGCATGGCAGCTTCCTTACTGCCAATAAATCTATTTTCTAATTGCATAGAAAGACATGTTTGCTTTTGGCCTTGATTACGTTAAAAATGCCAGAAGTCTCATTGCTTTTATGTGCAGTAGAGAAACACAACTCCCAAGCGAACCTGCTCTACTAATAATGTCTCTTTACTGTCTAATAATTCTTGCAGGCATGTAATAGAATATTTTATTGCTGTTTGCTACCATCTGCCCTTCTTTTTCACAACGTGAATTTGCCTGAGCTGTAATCAAGTTCCCTGTGTTTTGTGCCATGCGTGCTCAGTAAGACCAACACACCAATCTCCAAGTCAGCACGCTCACAGGAAGCTGGAACCTTTTGCCTCGAGGTTTCCCTTAGGCTCCTTACCAAGTCGGGCCAGAGTTCCAAGCTGTGCAGTGGCACATTCAGCCAGGAACCCAAGATGTTTAAGGCTGTGGAATTGTGTGGCTGGAGTCAGAACAGAAACAGCTGCGGCACTCAGATGCTGCCCTTAAACAGGGGCAGGGCTGACAGCTCACCAGGTAGGCAGGTGTATGCCTTGCCAGGCAGTCCTGGTTTGAGCCCGGGATCACATGTGAGACTAGGGCACCAGAGGAAGCTCCCACTTTGTGGTGACTCCCTCTCTCTTTGCCTCTCTTGCTCTGAGTGACAAAGTGGCTTGAAGCAGTAAAATCGCACATGTGAGGCCCGAGGCCACTAAATACAGAAATAAGCAAATGGAGTGATAAAAATAGTTAAACAGAGGGGCTGGGCGGTGGGGCAGCTGGTAAGACGCAGATGCTGCAATCCACAAGGACCCAGGCTCAGGCCCCCATCCTCAGCTATGGGGGTGGGGGGAGAGCTTCATAAGTGGTGAAGCAGGGCTGTAGGTGTCATTCTTTCTCTCTCTCTACCTCTCCCTACTCTCAACATTTGTTTCTAATAGACAAATAAAATATTAAAAATATAGTTAAATATGTTTAAACCTGAAATATTTTTCTTTAAAATTAATAAGAAACTACACCAACAGACACACTGAATTTGATAAACCACTTTTTAAAATACTTATTTTTCCCTTTTGTTGACCTTGTTTTTTATTGTTATTGTAGTTATTATTGTTGATGTTATTGATGCCATCATTGTTAGAACAGAGAGAAGTGGAGAGAGGAGGGGAAGACAGAGAGAGGGAGAGAAAGATAGACACCTGCAGACCTGCTTCACTGCTTGTGAAGTGACTCCCCTGCAGGTGGGGAGCTGGGGGCTTGAACCGGGATCCTTATGCTTTGTGCCACCTGCACTTAACTCATTGCGCTGCTGCCTGACTCCCAATAAAGCACTTTTAAAGAGAACAGCTCATGAATACCAGTGATCAACAGTATATTTTACGCTTTTTCATGTACCAATTTTGGCATGATCAATAATAGAGCGTATTTTATGCTTTTTTCCCCATCACTTACAAATAACACTATTTGCTAAGTTGCTATAATGGGTCATTTAATTCGACGTTCAATTTTTCTGAACATAGGGCTTATGTTTAAATATTAGTACAGAAGAAAAGCTTACTTAATTGGTGTATTATATGAAATAAAAAAGCTATGGAGGGGGAGGGCAGAAGGGGGAGTGAAGAGGATGTTCGGGTCTTTGCGTGCTTCAGTGGAAAACGACCTAAGTTTAGGGTGAGAGTATTTTCTTGCCAGCTATCACAGAGAGATGAGGAATTGTAATCATGTTTCAACAACAGAACTATAAACCAGTAACTCCCCCCTTCAATAAAATGACTTAAAAAAAGAACTCCTCAAAAATCATTTGATAAAAAGTATGTCTTAGGGAGTAAGGCGGTAGGTAGTGCAGCAGGTTAAGAACACGTGGTGGAAAGCGCAGGGACCGGCATAAGGATCCCGGTATGAGCCCCTGGCTCCCCACTTGCAGGGGGGGGTCGCTTCACAAGCGGTGAAGCAGGTCTGCAGGTGTCTCTCTTCCTCTCCCCCTCTCTGTCTTCTCCTCTTCTCTCCATTTCTCTCTGTCCTATCCAACAACAATGACATCAATAATAACAATAAAAAACAAGGGCAACAAAAAGGAATAAATAAATATTAAAAAAAACGATGAACCAACTTTCTTGTTACAGAAACCTACTTTAAGAACTAATTGCAATAAACAACCTAAAGATTCAATGCACCCCCTACCAAAATCCTAAGGATATTCTAACACAAATAGAACCGAAAGTCCTAAAATTTGTATGAAACTGAGGCCAAGCACTGATTCAATAGAACACACTACCATGTGCAAGGACCCATGTTCAAGCCCCACATCCTACCTACAAGGGTGGCGCTCTACATGTGGTGAAACAGGCTCTCTCTCTCCTATTACTCCCTTCCCCATTAATCTCTTTCTGCCTCTTAAAAAAAAAAAAAAAAAAAAGCTGGCAGGGCAGCAGCAAGTTTATTATGTAGGCACTGAGCCCTAGCAATAACCTGGTGGCAGAAAAAAAAAAAACATAAATATTTGTATGGAATCATAAAAGACTTTAGACAGTTAAAGAAATGCTAAGAGAGGCAAACAAGAAGTATCATGCTCCCAGGGCTTCAAATCATACTAGGAGCAGAGAAATTCTCCCAGTTACAAAAGCCTGGATGGATGACAGGACTAAATTAAGTAAAATACGTCAGATGGAGAAAGGCAAAACTGTGCTTTCTCTCATATGTGGAAAATAAACAGGAAATAAAACTAGTACCACAGGTTCTGACAACAAAATAGCTGACATGTGTGGTGGTACGGTAGACTAATTTTGTTTAGAGCTATTGGCTCCTTGAAAACAGTACCTTTAAAATTTGGGAATGGCAGGATTCCCACAGACATGGTGGGCCTCAACCTCTAACAGATCCCTCTCTCTATCATCACTGTTCATCTCCATCAGCAACATCATCATAAATCCTCCTGTGGGCCTCTACAGGACCTTGCCCTCAATGTGGAATGGCCATGGTAGGGACTACCCCAGTCTCTGAAGGGAGGCTGGGTCCACACACTCTGTCACTCAAGGATACGGGTCCTGCAATGAGTGCAGACTAGAATGTTCCTAGCTGTGACAATGGACTGCAAGCTCAGACCTACACGAGTGCAGAGGCTACACAGCTTCTGTGCTGAATATGGGCTCCAGATCAGATTGATGGCGTTTATAGTGAACATTATTTATAGACTTTTCCAATATTTGGGAGCCACTCTCTGCCACGATGCAGCTCTCTGGTCCTATTTCTAACTGTGACGCCATCTCCCCAGACAATACTTTTGGCCCACCTGCATGATAGCTGTTGGGCTCAGGCTGACGAAATTAGTAAACACGGGCTCCTTGGAATATATCTAAAATAGACGGCCTAGATTTTTCCAAAATGGAGACCCCCCAAATATCATCTGCTATATTCTTACCTTTAGGTTCATGATTATAAAACAATTTGTTCTGCTTTATATCTTACTGCTTTTCAGCCACCATGCTGCAGACGCTACCATGACACCAATGTGACTTCCCTGGACAGATGACCTCACCAATGTGTCCTGGAGCCCCACCTCTCCAGAGCCCTGCCTCACTAGGGAAAGACAGAAACAGGCTGGGGATATGGATTCACCTCCCAATGCCCATGTCCAGCTGAGACAATTACAGAAGCCAGACCTTCCACCTTCTGCACCCCATAATGACCCTGGGTCCATGCTCCCAGAGGGATAAAGACTAGGAAAGCCTCCAATGGAGGGGGTGGGATGTGGAACTATAGTGGTGGGAACTGCACCCCTCTTAACCACTAGTCTTGTCAATCATTATTAAATTAACAGTAATAATAATAATAATGATAATAAAAACATCAACAGCCAAAAACTTGGGAATGGCGATCTGGATAAACAATAAACAAATGTCCTTGGTATGCTTCTAGTTCTGCTTCTGGGATATAGTTCTACTTCTGTTACACTGCTTGACGTTGTGGTCTATTTACATGATCTTTCTGTTACGTTGGTTTGGCCTCACCCCCCCACCTCCCGGAGATTTGGTTTAGCCCTTGCTAGTTTCCGGCTTCTCCCTTCCTGAGTTCCTGACTCTGCCACTGGAGGAGAAAGATGGAGGAGCACATGGTGTGGTGATTAGGTGTTGGACTGTTTGCCGGCTTGTGAATAAAGATTAAACTGCATTCTCAGCTCATCCGTGTGTTTCCAGTCGTCTGTTACCTGCCCGTGAAGCCAGCCCGGCGAAAACGACAAAATGTGGTCATGCACTGTCAGTACCTCGAGGAGGACTAACGTGTGTGAGTGTGACAGGTGTGACCACCACTGAGATGCTGGTGTAGGCAGCAAGAAGTACAGATGCTTTTCCAAACTTCTCAGCTAGCTAATAATCTTTCTTCTTAAGGTTTTCCTCCAATGTCACAGTGGGTACATTCTTCAGGGCCTCAGGAAGAAATTTTCCTAGTAAGTTAGTGGTGCCAGGAATAATCATGTCCTTGGCTTGTGCCCAACTCACTGGACTAGAAAACCCCACTCTGTCCCCCAGAATGATTTCTTTTTTCTTTATTTTTTTTTAACTTTTTAAATGCTTATTTTTCCCTTTTGTTGCCCTTGTTGTTTTTTTATTATTGTTGTTGTTGTAATTGATGATGTCATTGTTGGATAGGACAGAGAGAAATGGAGAGAGGAGGGGATGACAGAGAGGGGGAGAGAAAGACAGACACCTGCAGACCTGCTTCACCGCCTGTGAAGCGACTCCCCTGCAGGTGGGGAGCTGGAGGCTGGAACCAGGATCCTAAGCTGGTCCTTGTGGGATGATTTCTTTTTAAGCACCAATCGCTTTGCTCAAGGTATAGTATTTCCGCCACAGAGAAGCTTTCTGGTGCCAGTAGAATTATCATCTGCGTGAAGGATGCTCTGGACCCAAAGCCCGTGCTGCTTTGCTGTGACCTACAGTTTCTGTTTTACTGCTCAGGCTTACAGGAGAGTTTCTTAATGTCTTTCTTTAACCTTTTTAGCCACCTTGTCAAGTATGTCTTATGGCACCAGGTTATTCCAATGACTAACAAAATATGAAGCCTAGTCAGAGTTACAAGTTGCTTGCTCCTGTTATCTTCTTTGAGCAGTTTGAAGCTCTGCAAATTATTACAAGGCCATGTCACAGTGGCATGTCTTTCCGATTACGGCAAACAGGTTGGACCAGTGCATTTGCAGAATGATGTGAAGTGAGTGTTAGAAGTGAAGACAGCTTTCAAGGAGCATATAGGACCTCACTCCTTCCTTATGACTCACTTTGGGAGATGACCGTGCATGCAAGGGGTAGTGTCTTTCCTTCAGAACCTTGCTGAGAGTCATTCCTCGCTCTGGGCTCTTAATGCTACTACTTCACTCTGTACTTAATTAATTGTCCATGGGAATGACTATCTTTTCCAACTACCACCAGCAACTTACAAGTAAGGGGTTGCAGCTGCCAATTCATTTAATCTCCCTGCTGTCTGGCAGACTGCTTCCCAACATAGTAGGTACTCAATATTTATTGACTGAATAACTCATATATTCACTTGACTATAGTCTGTGTTGGCAACATTTCACTCCTTGAGGGTAGGTTACCTTTCAGACACAGCCAAAAGTGATTCAGAGTCAAGTGTGAAGCAAGAGGCCAAGACACCACTCAGTTTTCTTATGTGCACTGGAAACTAAAGCTGAAGGCAGTTCTAAAAAGGAAGCTTATTGAAGTAAGCAGTCAGGCTCTAAAGCTGAATAATTGGAAGAGTAACACTTGGATACAGAAATTCTCATGTGGTTCTTTAAAAATCAATCTTCATGGTAGCATCTGCAACTTAAGTGTTTGAAAAAGCACTAATATATAAAGAAGAAGAACAAATTGTTTAATAATCAGGAACCTAAAGGCAAGAATATAACAGATGAGACTTGGGGTCTCCATTTTGGAAAAAGCTAGTAGGTCTACTTCAGGCATATTCCAAGGGTTCTACCATGATGCCAACCTGACTTCTCTGATCTCACCAATCTACCCTGGAACCCCACCTCTCTGGAGCCCTGCTCCACTCTGGGAAGACAGAGGCAGGCTAGGAGTATGGATGGACCTGCCAGCACCCATGTCCAGCGGAGAAGCAATTACGGAAGCCAGACCTTTCACCATCTGCACCCCATAATGATCCTAGTTTAAATACTCCCAGAGGGATAACGAATAAAAGCTTTCAAGGTAGGGGATGGGATACAGAACTCTAATGGTGGGAACTGTGTGGAATTGTACCCCTTATCCTATGGTCTTGTCAATATTTTTTATTTTATAAATAAATTAAAAAAATAACAGCAAGGGGGCAGCCTGAGGATCCCAGTTCGATCCCACAGCTCCCCACCTGCGGGGGCAGGGGGGGTGGTCCCTTCACAGGTGGTGAAACAGGTCTGCAGGTGTCTATCTTTCTCTCCCCTCTATTTCCCCTTCCTCTCTTGATTTCTCTCTGTCCTATCCAACAACAACAATAGCTATAAGAACAATAACAATAACAACCACAACAAGGGCAACAAAATGGAAAACACAGACTCCAGGAACAGTGGATTCATAGCGCTGGCACCTAGCCCAAGCGATTACCCTGGAGGCAAATAATAACAGTAATAATAATAATGACAATACAGCAAAAACCCAATCTTTAAGATTCTCAAGCATAACTTTTTTAAAAAAACTAAAGCTTCTAAAGTAAGCATGTTGCTTTTTTTGCAGATATGTGCTGGGTGTGTGTGTGTATCTGGGCATGAGAAATACAAAAACCACTGATACTGTCTCCTAAATGGACATTTGAGCAACTTTTACAGATTTTGTATTCTGGCAATTGGCGATTCTATGGGGGGCGGGGGCTGACAGCCGTTCAGCCTTTCTGTCTTGGCATCCATATCCATCCTACTTTTCTCCCCCCGCCCCCAGCACTGGTCAACTCTGGTTTATGGTGGTGGTGGTGGTAGGCAGGGATTAAAAATATGACTTTGGAGCCTTAGGCAAGAGAGTCTCTTTGCATAACCATTATGCTATCAACTCCCCACTCCCCTCTCCTACCCTTTTTTTTTTTTTTTCCTCCTCCAGGGTTATTGCTGGGCTCGGTGCCTGCACCATGAATCCACCGCTCCTGGAGGCCATTTTTCCCCCCTTTTGTTGCCCTTGTTGTAGCTTCGTTGTGGTTATTATTATTGCCCTTGTTGACGCAATTCGTTGTTGGATAGGACAGAGAGAAATGGAGAGAGGAGGGGAAGACAGAGAAGGGGAGAGAAAGACAGACACCTGCAGACCTGCTTCACCGCCTGTGAAGCGACTCCCCTGCAGGTGGGGAGCCGGGGGCTCGAACCGGGATCCTTACGCCGGTCCCTGCGCTTTGCGCCACATGCGCTTAACCCACTGCGCCACGACCCGACCCCCTCTCTCCTACTTTTCTACATCTCAGCCCAAAGCAAAGTTTAGGCTGGGCTAGAAAGGCAGGAGTATAGTTCCCTGGGTATTCTCCTGGGGGTAATTACTACTGCTATTGTGAGTGATCTTTTCTCTAGTGCTATAGAATTTGGGACTGTGGAGAGATACAGGCATGAGGGTATCCTTAAAAAACAACCTGGTTTTGGGTCCATACTCCCAGAGGGATGAAGAACAGGAAAGCAGGAGCTGGGCGGTAGCGCAGCAGGTAAAGTGCACATGCTGCAAAACGCAAGGATCCCAGTTCAAGTCCCCGGCTCCCCACCTGCAGGGGGTCGCTTCTCAAGTGGTGAAGCAGGTCTGTAGGTGTCTATATTTTTCTCTCCCCCTCTGTCTTCCCCTCCTCTTTCAATTTCTCTCTGTCCTACCCAACAACAATAACAACTACAACAAGGGCAACAAAATGGGAAAAATGGCCTCCAGGAGCAGTGGGTTCCTAGTGTCGGCACCGAGCCCCAGCGATAACCCTGGAGGCAAAAAAAAAAAAAAAAAAAAAAAAAAAAGGAAAGCTACCAAGGGAGGCGGGATGGGATACGGAGTTCTGGTGGTGGGAATTGTGTGGAATTGTACCCCTCTGACCCTATGGTCTTGTCAGTGTTTCCATTTTATAAATAACTATTATAATTAAAAAAAAAGAACAACCTGGGTAGATAAATACAAGAGGAATTGCTGATCACAAGACAGGTCCATGTCTAGGGTTCTGAAGAACCTCCAGACTGTTTTCCATGGGGGGTGGGTAAGCCAATTTACATTCCCATCAGCAGCAGAGAAGTGGGCCTCTTTCCCTATGTCTTTTCAGCTGTTGTCATTTTTGGACTAACGGACGACTTTCTCACAGGTGTAAAGTGGTCTCTCATGGTTGTCTTTATCTGTGTTTCTATAATACTTCATGACTTTGAAGCTTTTCTCATGTATATTGACTGTCTGTATCCCTTCTTTAGTGAACATTCTATTCATGGACTTTGCCCATTACTTATCTATCATTTTGCTGTTGAGTTTTGTGAGGTCTAAATGTATTTTGGTTATTAGTCCTCTGTTTGAGACATAGCGCGTACAGATCTTCTCCTACTCCGCAGGGTGTCTTATGGCTTAGTGATGGTTCCTTTGGCTGTGCAGAAGCATTTCAGTGATATAGTCCCATCGGTTTATTTTTGTTTGTGTTCTTAAATTTTTTTATTTATTGGATAGAGACAGCCAGAAACTGAGAGGTAAGGGTTGATATAGAAAGAGAGAGACACCTGCAGCCCTGCTTCATCACTTGTGAGGTTTTTTTTCCCCCTGCAGGTGGGGACCGGGGATTTGAACCTGGCTCCTTGCACACTGTAACATGTGCACTCAACCAGGTGTGCCACCCCCGGATACTACTTTTTAACTATCAGGAAGTCACACCTTGCTTATCCATTCATCCGCAGATCCACACTGGGTCGGTCCTCTTTTCTGGATATTGAGTGGCAATGCTCTGGATTCGGGGCGAGCATGTTGGACACTCTGCTTTCAATTGTTTGGGGTCTGTACCTAGAAGTGGACTTGCTGCATCATCCTAGTGCACTAGCCTGACTTCAGGAGGCACGGCTGAGATGGAGCTCTGCTCTGCCAGCAGCACAGCTGGGTCAAAATCCTTCACTCTGAGCCACACGTTAGATTCTTGGGCTGCAACAAATCAGCTAAGTCTCCACATAAAACCGCAGATGAAGATTCAGCTACAGAAGCAGATTTACTCTCTGGGCCAATCTGAGACTGCTAGCATCTCAGACGTACGGACTGAGGCAGTCTGCTGAGTCTGTACCCCAGAGACTCCAGAGAACCTCTGCCTTCTTCTGAAGCACACACCCTGCCTCCTTACTCGGCGCTTCCAAGGCTGCCACAAGTGCTGCTGTCAGGGTCTCAGCCCCACCCTCATGCCAACTGCAGCTGTTATCTGCACAGCTCCACAGCTCTGCCTTCCTGTCTGCTCACTCCCATCAGCCCTGCAGGCTTTTCGGCACCTGCTGTAAATGACCTTCCAAATACTCTGGCTGGATCATACACCCCACCCTCAGGGCTAGTGGTCCTCTCTAGCCCCCTCAGATTCGGAGCAGCTTGGCTCTCACTGATATATCCAGTGCCAGCCCTTGATTCAGTCACCACCATTCTGTTCTCTCAGTCTGTGTGTGCTGAGTTCTCTCCCTCCTCAGTGTGGCTTCTGACTGATCCGCACATTTTTAAAGCCCACTGCCCCTTCTAGCCTCACAGATGCTCTGCCCACAGTGGTGCTGGGGACCAGTCACTGCTGAGCTGTGCTCATTGGGCTTCTACCTTTCTTCCCTCCCCAGGCGGGGAGAACTGGCTTCAGCTTCCCTCTCCCTGCCAGCCCCTGAGGACTGCCAGACAGGGCTGACCGGTGTTGCTGCTGCAGTACAGTACTCACTTTTGACTTAGCCACTTCTGCTGCATAACCGTCCCTGTGCACAGCTTGGTGAACTTCCCTGTACAGTCTATGTCTACTTTGCCTGGGGGTCAGGCGGTAGTGCAGCAGGTTAAACACACATGGTGCGAAGCACAAGGACCAGTGTAAGGATCCCGGTTCAAGCCCTCTGCCCACCCCCAACCTCCCCCCACCCCCCGGCTCCCCACCTGCATGGGAGTTGCTTCACAAGCAGTGAAGCAGGTCTGCAGGTATCTTTCTCTCTCCCTCTCTATCTTTCCCTCCTCTCTCCATTTCTCTCTGTCCTATCCAACAACAACGACATAAATAACAACAATAATAATTACAACAACAATAAAAAAAAAACAAGGGCAACAAAAGGGAAAAAATGTCTTTTCCTCTCCTCTCTCTGTTTTTTAATTTTTTATTACCTTTATTTACTGGGTAGAGACAGCCAGAAATCAAAAGGAAAGGTGGGGATAGAGAGGAGAGAGACAGAAAGATACCAGCAACGCTGCTTCACTACTTGCAAAACATTCCCTCTGCAGGTGGGGACTGGGGGTTCAAACTTGGGTCCTTGCGCACTGTAGCATGTGTGCTCAATCAGTTGCATCACCACCTGGCCCTTTCCTCTCTCTTTTTTTCCCCCTTACCAGAGCGCTGCTCAGTTCTAGCTTATGGTAGTGTGGGGGATTGAAGTTGGGACCTTAGAATCTCAGACATGAGAGTCTATTTGCATAACCATTACGCTGTCTCCTCCAACACTCGTCTCCTTTCCTTACGCTGGTCCTTGAGCTTCGCGCCACGTGCCTTTAACCTGCTGCGCTGCTGCCCGACTCCCCCCCCCCCCTTCTTTCTTCTAAGCAAAGTATCTTATCCTGAAAGTCCAAATGTTATGCAGTTTTGCTTTCTAATTTATTTGTTTATTTTTGCCACCAGGGTTATTTCTGGGGCTCAGTGCTAGCACTATGAATTCACTGCTCCCAGCAGCCATATTTTCCTGTTTCATTATTATTATTTTTTTCTAGGATGGGAGGGAAATTAAGAAGGGAAGGGGAGCTAGAGGGAGATAGAAAGATAGACATCTGTAGACTTGCTTCACCACTCATGAAGCATCCCCTGTGTAGGTGGGGATCCGGGGCTCAAACCCCTGTCTTGAGCATGGTAATGTGTGTGCTCAACCAG
Organism: Erinaceus europaeus; assembly: GCF_950295315.1. Taxonomy (NCBI): domain Eukaryota; kingdom Metazoa; phylum Chordata; class Mammalia; order Eulipotyphla; family Erinaceidae; genus Erinaceus; species Erinaceus europaeus. The sequence goes on along the minus strand of NC_080165.1, from coordinate 12,859,813 downwards.
GCACACCACCATCTGGTCCCCTCTAATTTTTTCTTCAGGATTGGTATCATGTAGGATGAGTGGAATACATGCCAAGAAAAGCAAAAATAAAAGAGATATTATGGACAGAATTGCTTGCATAATTACAAAATTATATTCTTTGTACACAAACCAAGTTGAAAGGTGAACAGCAAAGTAGAAAAGGAGAGAAAATGTAGTTGCAGGGCTGCAGGTATCTATCTTTCTCTCTCCTTCTCAATATCTCTCTGTCCTATCTAATAAATGAATTAGAAACAAACAAAGGAGGAACTAATGGCTGCCAGTAGCGGTGAATTCGTAGCACCAGCACCGGGCCTCAGCAGTAACTCAGTGGCAATAAGAAAACCCCTCTGCCAGTTCCCGCCTGGCAATATAGCCCAGTCCCAGGTTTTTGTCTCTTCTTCTCAGGGGATTTCCATAGTTCGTTTTTTTCTCCAGGTAGGTGTACTCTCTCTAGGTCTATGCTTTGATTGCTTGCTGAGTATACCTGAAAGAAAGCTGGTCCTGCAGACTCAGCATGTCTCTGAGAGAACAGCTTCCTTCACATGGGTTCTCTGCGTTCCCTAGTGAAGTTTAACCTCATTTCCATGGAGATAAAGTGCACCTACCACTGTACTGACATAGGAGTGCCCTGACTAGGCATCTGGTGGTGTCTACTCCAGGCCACGTGACCTAATGCTGTTCATTTTTCTTTTGCTATTGAAATAGAGACAGGTATTAATTCATGTGACATTTCTGAAACACAAGGACACTGTTACAAGAAATTATGAAGTCTTGAGTGAAACCAGAAGTGTTGATGCTTTAGAAATGGCTTGAGTGTAGTAATTGGTTTTGTAATGATGACTTTTCTGTTGAGCTCCTTCTAAGGTGTTCAGGGAGTTTGAAAGCAGCAGCTGTATTAGATTAGTAACTGATGTTTAAATTGGTTAAAGGAAATATATATGTAATTTTGCTCTGGGTCGGTGCTGAAATGTTTAGCAAAGACCCAACATAAGTTCTAACTATTGGATGTGTACTGGATATATGGATTTATATATACGATTAAGAAATGGATAATTAAACTACGTTAAATAAGCATGGTCATAAACTTCTGGATATTAAAAAGTAATCAATATTTTTGGGGTATGTCATGCTAAATTGTGTCTGAATTTGGTCCGAATTACGGTGTTTGCAACAGTGGCTTTAAGAGTCCAGGGACTTGGAAATAAAATCCAGAGTGTGTATGTTATAGAAAGGTGTTCTTGGCAGGTGATTCCGCTTAAGAGTTACTGTATCATTTTCCCTTTGAGTAGTGTGGTGTTCACATTTACATGACTAGTCCAGATGCACTGTACTTGACAATGACTGAACTGTCATATACTTTAATAATAGACATCCATTTTAAAGACCATCACTTGGTTATAAGGGTATTTTTTGTTGTGAGATTTTTTTTTTTTTAATGTGAAGGGATTGTCTGCAAATAATTTTTTCTTCCTATAATGTAGCATCCACACATACAATTCTAGAGACTGTAATGATAGCATAAATCTTACATTTTCAGTAAGAATGTCAGGTACACTATATCACGTCGTTGGTTCTAATTAACTAATTACTCAGTTTTCCTTCATAGCTGCTCTCTGACTTTTTTTCTTGCCATGTACACTTAACCTGCTGTGCTACCACCTCCCATGACTTTTTTTTTTTTTTGACCTAAAAGCTAATTAAGAACGATTGTTGAGCAACAAAATGCTGGAGAGGCTGTGAGGACAGAGGAACCCTTCTGCATTGCTGGTGGGAATGTAAATTGGTACAGCCTCTGTGGAGAGCAGTCTGGAAAACTCTCACAAGGCTAGACATGGACATTCCATATGATCCAGTAATTCCTCTCCTGGGATTTTACCCCAAGGACTCCATAACACCCAACCAAAAAGAGGTTCATAATACCACAATTCATAATAGCTAAAACCTGGAAGCAACCCAGGTGTCCAACAATAGATGAGTGGCTGAGAAAGCTGTGGTATATATACACAATGGAATACTATGCAGCTATCAAGAACAATGAACTCACCTTCTCTGACCCATCTTGGACAGAGCTAAGAAGGAATTATGTTAAGTGAGCTAAGTCAGAAAGATAAAGATGAGTATGGGATGATCCCACTCATCAACAGAATTTGACTAAGAAGATCTGAAAGGGAAACTAAAAGCAGGACCTGACCAAATTGTAAGTAGGGCACCAAAGTAAAAACCCTGTGGTGAGGGGTAGACATGCAGCTTCCTGGGCCAGTGGGGGGTGGGAGTGGGTGGGAGGGATGGGTCACAGTCTTTTGGTGGTGGGAACGGTGTTTATGTACACTCCTAGTAAAATGCAGTCATATAAATCACTAGTTAATTAATATGAGAGGGAAAAAATTAATTGTATGTCTCGAAGTTTTTTAAAACATAGACTGAGTCTTTTTAATATATAGGCTGTGTATTTGACATGCGGACTCTCTCAAAAGCCTAGACCAAGTAGATCAGAAGCAACCAATAGCACAGCTATATACAAGATACTGGGTACTGTACAGCAAACCCTAACAAAAGGACTTTTCAAAGTTAACCCAATTACCAAATAATGTGATGATAACATTAACTATCGATTGTCTTTTTGAACCCTAAGACAGCAGGAACCTCACATCTCCACTATAGAGCCTCTACTTCCCCCAGTCCTGGAACCCTTGGATAGGGCCCACTTTCCCGTATGCCTCTCCCAATCCAAACCCAATAATATTGCATCCGCCGATCACAACCTAACCAAAGCAACGATTGCCACCTCAACATGCTTCACTTCAGACTGTGTCCAGAGACTTCAGGTGTGGAATGATAACCCTTCAGCTTCATTACCTGGGTGAGACCTTTCCTTTCATAGTATACTCTAATTTCATCTCAGGTGGTTCACTTTCTAACAAAGTCCCAAAACCTAGATATACACCAGTTTCTGTGAGAGAGAGCATATGTTCACACGTATCCATAAACTACTGCAAAATATATACCTGAAAGCAGAAGTACACTAGAGTTTGCAGTGAGTACCTCCCTAACACTTCCTCTCCACTATTCCAAGGTTTGGGTCCATGATTGCTCAACAATTTGTTTGGCTTTGTATGTTAACTCTCTTTTCAGCCACCAGGTTCCAGATGTCATCAGGATGTAGGCCAGGCTTCCCTGGACTGGGGTCCCACCAATGTGTCCTGGAGTTCCGCTTCCCCAGAGACCCACCCTACTAGGGAAAGAGAGAGGCAGACTGGGAGTATGGACAGACCAGACAACACCCATGTTCAGCGGGGAAGCAATTACAGAAGCCAGACCTTCCACCTTCTGCATCCCACAATGACCCTGGGTCCATGCTCCCAGAGGGATAGAGAATGGGAAAGCTATCAGGGGAGGGGGTGGGATATGGAGACTGGGTGGTGGGAACTGTGTGGAGTTGTACCCCTCCTACCCTATGGTTTTGTTAATTTATCCTTTCTTAAATAAAAAATAAAAAAAAAAACTATGAACATAATAGAAGAAAATTGAAAAAAAAAAGAACGATTGTTGGGAGTTCAGCGGTAGCGCAGCAGGTTAAGCGCAGCTGGCGCAAAGTGCAAGGACTGGTGTAAGGATCCCGGTTCGAGCCCCCAGCTCCCCACCTGCAGGGGAGTCGCTTCACAGGCGGTGAAGCAGGTCTGCAGGTGTCTGTCTTTCTCTCCCCCTCTCTGTTTTCCCCTCCTCTCTCCATTTTTCTCTGTCCTATCTAACAATGAGGACATCAATAACTATGTTAAATAAGCATGGTCATAAACTCCAGGATATTAAAAAGTAATCAATATTTTTTGGGTATGTCATTCTGAATTCTGTCTGAATTTGGTCTGAATTATGGTGTTTGCAACAGTCGCTTTAAGAGTCCAGGGACTTGGAAACAAAATCCAGAGTGTGTATGTTATAGAAAGGTGTTCTTGGCAGGTGATTCCGCTTAAGAGTTTGAGCCCCCAGCTCCCCACCTGCAGGGGAGTCACTTCACAGGTGATGAAGCAGATCTGCGGGTATCTCTTTTTCTCTCCCCCTCTGTCTTCCCCTCCTCTCTCCATTTCTCTCTGTCCTATCCAACAACGATGATATCAATAACAACAACAGTAATAACTACAATAAAACAACAAGGGCAACAAATGGGACAATAAATAAATAAATAAATATTTTAAAAAAATAGCCTCCAGGAGCAGTGGATTTGTGGTGCAGGCAAAGAGCCCCAGCAATAGGCCTGGAGGCAGAAAAAAAACGAGAGCTAGGCTCTCCATGAGTGGGAATCTGGCTATCACCTAGTAATGTATTTACTAATAAATAATGCTGGGTATTTATTTATTTTAAACTTGTGCTGAATAAATAGTGCTAAGATAGTTAAGATTACAGGGTATAGCTCCACACCACACCCAATGGTGGGCGTGCTAATTAACTGGTCTCAACTCTGCTTTCCTCATCTCCAAGCACTGCCTGGACCCTGTGGACAGTGCATATGGAGCCTCGCTGTCAACAGCACTCTTTCATCTCGCAGCCTCCCAATGCCCTATTACAGACCAGTGCCATTATCTCCTCAGTCTTGCTTGTCGGATTATATCTAGCTATTACCCACAACTTCACTCCGGTTTCATTTTCACTGAGTTTCAAAGATATTAAGTAGCACCTGAGATCCCAACCTAGAATTTGAGAAGCATATTTTGTTATTTCAAGAGCTCCCCTCCCCCCACAGCTGTCTGAGGACCAGCAAGTCCACAAGGCCTTGAATTCTGACATGAATTTGAGTTAACTGTAGTCACAGGTCCTAGGGGTCACAGGATCATATTATGTCCGGCCCCCCCACCCCTTGGTACTATGGACAGAGCAATCTAACATGCAACTCCTAGCTATCCTGCAGATGACCACAACTTTCCTTAAAGGGGCTTTACATTTACTCTTGACAGTGCCATCTGCTCAATAAGAGAAAAAAAGAAAAAAAGAAAGAAAGAAAGAAAGAAAGAAAGAAAGAAAGAATACCTGTAAATATGGTGAACTCATTTCTCTCTCTCAGAAATCAATATGTGCCTTGTTTAATCTACGGATCTAATCTCCGCTGACCCCACTTTTCGGCACTTTCATCAGAGGACTACTGTATTCAGTAATTCTCTACCAAAATTGCTCTGACTCAGTAAAGACCCCCCCCCCCCCAGACTAGAATTGTTGGTTCTCTTTAGAGTTTTCACTTGGTAGACAGAGGCAAAGAGAATTGATGCCGGTTCCCCAAGGTCATCTAGTAACTTAATGGCAGAACAAGATTGACTCTACTCTCTGCTATCTAATTTGACTCAAATACCATATGAAAGGACCACACTTCTCCTTGCATAATTTTTTTCTTTCACAGGATTTTCCTGTGAATCATCTCTATGTTTATTTTGGATTAATAGAGTATTACACTAAGCAAGCAGAGTAGATAGTTCTGACATTTCAGTAAATTTCTTAATAGACTCAAAGTAATTGATTTTTCTTGCATTTTTTTCATAGTTTGGTTCAAAGTGAGAATGTCTAATTTTTAATAGCTGTGACATCTAAAAGTTCTCGCTACATATTGGTATATTAAGTTGTTGGAAAAGTCATTGACCTTTTTTTTGTGTGTGTGTCTTCTATGCAAAAAATGCACCCAAAACCTAATATTTTAATAAAATGTAATTCTGCTTATGAAAAAATCCATTTAGAGGAAAATTCCTTTGGTATTCTGTAGTTGTATCACTTTTGTTTTGAAGGTTTTCCTGTCTTAATGAGGACTCAATTGGGATATGATGTTGTAATAGGCTCTGATATTATACCTTTAATTGAGGGTTGGGAAATAGTGCAGCGGCAGGGCAGGGGACTTGCTGGCAAGGGGCCCAGGTTTGATTTCTGACACCAGCAGTAGTCACAGCTGAGTGGTGCTCTGGTCAGAAAACTAGTAATAAAGTAAAAATAGACTTGAACACTAGTTACAACCACCTCAACTCCCAGGTTTACACATGCAAATCAGAACATGATCATCTCTCCTGTGACTGAAAACGTGATTCTCGAAAATACTTAAAACCAGTCATCTTCATCCTTCTTAAGGATGTCAGGCTTAAAAATAAAATTGTTGTTTTGAGCCATTAAAAAAGTCAGTCAATTTTTGGTAAAATTTTTGCAAGTATTTGGACCAGACTTTCTGGTAACATGCTGCTTCTAGAAATCTCTGTGTTGTGTGAACTTGGTGGTGGGGTAGGGACACGACTATGTGAGTTTAAATTCTGATGGGCTTAGCAGTGAGGCAGAACAGTTGAATGAAGTGACCTCAGAGACCTAATCTTTTCCTCAGTGGAGGCTGCTGAGAACTCACTAGCATTGTTTCATTCCAGTCAAAAGATAAGAAGAAAATATATCTGAGTCCAGTTCCCGCTCAGGGGGTGTTGTGGACTGGTCACTTTAGGATTCCAAAATAAACTTCCCAGACAACAGATACGTTCAACGAAAACAATGGAACACCAGTCTGATGAGGGCAAGTCTGGATTCAAAGTGCCCTTCGAAAACTCGCCATGATCCAAGTTACTACAGATGGCCAGGGACTACAGATGGGTGTCACTGATCAGGGAGGTGAAGTGTTCAGTGTGCTGAGGACAGGTGATCAAAGAGGCTCAAAGAACTCATCATAAATTCGACATGTTTCAACTTTCCTCTCAAAAAGTGAAAATCTGAAATGTAGCCATCAATAGAGCTTTTTAGCCCAGGATGGAAATGCTCTAGGCAGTGTCATGACCACCTGCTTGAATTCAAGCTCGAGTTTGAGACTAGAATGTGTGATGGGAGTGGGTCTCTCAGAGCTGCTTGGAAACTGCTCTTGGGTGGAGCTGTCGGATCTCAGCCTTGCAAACTGGAGTTTCTGAGCCAAAGCCCAGGGCTTCAGGAACCCTACATGTGCTCTACAATGCTCTGTCTGTACACACAGGTGCACATAGTTCTTGCAAGAGGGTGAAGAGCTTTAATCAGCACACGGAAAACCGTGCACTTGGGGGGCTGGGCAGTGGTGCATCTGGTTACGTGCACACAGTGCTGCTACACACACGGGCCCCTAAAGGATCAGGGTTTGTGCCGCCATCTCCCCACCCGCAGGGGGGAAGCTTCACTAGTGGTGAAGCAGGTCTGCAGGTGTCTGTCGTTCTCTCCCCCTCCTTTCTCAATTTCTCTCTGTCCTGGCCAATAAAATGGAAAAAGTGGCCACCAGGAGCAGTGGATCTGTTGTGTCACACAGAGCCCTAGAGATCACCCTGGAGGGGGAGAAAGTGTTCTCCATGATGGCACTGCAGTTTTATATGGTGATACACCACAGTGTCTAGAACACTGTCTAGATTTGCAAAATTAATGTGCAAATGTTGACTCTTGTTGTTACTCTCCCTCACACCTGGCCTGGCTTTGTAATGTAATCACAGCAAACCTGGCATCATTCTTGGTGTTTGCCAAGCATCTCTGTCAGTACTTTCCATGGAATCCACAGGGAGGCACTGTCCCTGTCACATGCATGTTAGCTGAGAAACCTGGGATGGACACACACACTCGCACATACACGCTGGTCAGCTGACATGCCCAAGGACAGTGGCTGGTGAGTGCTATGCTGGGAGCAGAGTGGCTGCTGCGTCAGACCTGTAACTACGCCACTACATGGCTCTCACCAGGTCAGAGGATGGGTCCTGCCTCTGCCATCAGGGAGCACAGACCACACCTGACCCTTCTTTATGTGATGCCCTTTCCAGGGTTTGAGACCCTGCTTTGCCAAGTCACTTTCTCACCCTGGGACATGATCTTCCATCTCCAAATCCTGACATCTCACTCCTGTCCAAACCCCTTGCCTTGGTGTATGTAGTATATCATTCTCTGGGGAGACTCATCAGCATTTATCTGGACAGTGAAGGTGAACTTATGAGAACGGATTATACCAGCTTGAGAAATAGCTTTCTTCTATTTTCATTGGAGTGATTTGGCTCTTTAACTTAATTTTCTGTGGTGACATTGACTCAATTCTCTGCCTCTTGCTACAAGTGTTCCTTCCTTCTCACGGGGGGGGGGGGAACCATGTAAAGACAATTTATAATACATCAAAATATTGACAGAGACCTTAAGCCTTAATGTCTGAAGATATCTGTGGGCATGATTTATTATTAGAAGTTCCACTGTTATAACGTGGCAATTAGGAGATATTGATAAATGCAAACACATTATTGATGCGATTAAAAAAAGCACAGGACTGATGAGCCTCCCACAGCGCCCTGACACAAGCAGCTGGAGAGTAACGCCCATCGGCAGGGGAAGCAGAGGGCGTTTCCACACTGACAGAGCAGTTCCTGCGACTGTTGGAGCAGTTGTCGGTACTCAGCTAAGTCCTGCAGACAGAACCAGATGCCAAGTCGGCAGGGGAGCCGGAACATGGCCGAGGACTCTGCCTGGCCAGTCCTCCCATTCCAAGTGAAGAACCCTGTGGGGGTGCACAACAAGTTAGAACCTGAAGACAAGGCCATAGGGATGGGGGGGTGGGGAGTGGGGTGGAGAAATAGCTCACCAGGTAGGGCACCTGCCCTGCCATGCACTTAGCCCACGCTTGCTCCCTGGCTCTGTGTGGTGAGTGCTATGGTAAGATGTGCTCTGGTGCTGTGGTGTCTCTCTATCTATCCCTGCCTCTCTCTCATCCTGCCCGACTGAGCTGGGCTGACGTGATGATGAAGCACAAGGCCCTGGTGACACCAAGGGGAAAGTAAACATAAGAAGGTAGTTCCTAGGTGCAGAGCCCCTCGGTGTATTTTCATATTCTCTGGCACCCTACTTCAACGTATTTCAAATCAACAGTGTACACAAGCAGGGCTCCATTTACTGTATTCAGGACAGGGAGGAGAGAACAGAGGCCTGGGGATCTGTAAAGGAAAACCGGTCTGAGGGGTAGAGGAGATACTAAGTTCTCATCACGATGGGGTTCTAGAGTTGGTAAAATGCCCAAATGCAAGTATGTGCTAGACACAGAGACCAAAGGTTTAAATGCAAAGGGAGAATTAAACAAGAAGTTTCCGGGGGGTGGGGCTACGAGCAGCAGCAGATCTGTTTCTCCCCTCTCCTCTGCCGGATCAACTAGGAATACCTGGGACCAAAACAAGACAGGACTAGAATGACTTCAGGAACCCACCAAATCACCAGTGAGTGCAAACACGTGTGGCTGGTGGACACAGAGGAGCCTAGGGAGAGATTAAGTGGCTGGTAACAATCCGGCAATTTATCAGTTGAGACACAACGTCCAGTCTGTTCCACCAACAAGGGGACGGCTGAAGGGAGGAGAGGACTCCCCTGAGATTCACCAGTTGCAACTGTGATTCTCCATTGCTACTGCCCTCAAAATCAGGATCAGCGGCAGGGAGGCCCAAGGCTGACACCAGGGGACAGAGAACTAACCAGGAAACTCAGGAGAAGCTGTGGGGCTGTGAGAGACTTTTTGCATAACCACTGGATTATCTCTGCCACACCCTGCTTTATCTCTTGGTCAGTGAATAAGCTAAGAAGCCTACTTATAGTTTAAAAACCCTCAGCCTCCCATAGTCTACAAGGAAGAAAAAAACCACAAAAGAGGCTTTTAAGCCACTGAGCTCCAAATCAGGGATTAAAATACTATTGAAACAACTGTTATTTTCCACAATTGTGAACCCTTTAATTACCTTACTTAGACACAAGTCAATCCAGGCAATAGTGATCAGTAATTTAAAAAGTACTGAGAGAAGGGACTCATAACATACTACATAGAATGATTAAACCAACAAGAAGAAATATTGGAGAAATGAACCAGGACAAGAGTCCAGCTAAAAGCCCCCAAAGGTTGAACCACAAAATAGTGAGGTGAACATCCAAATGCTGGTTAAGGAAATAGTCCCAGGAGTGAGTAAAGAGTTTGAAAGAATTGCCATAAGAATGCTGAAACAACAAATGAGACTCTGGAATAAAAGACTATCTCAAGGTTATTAGAGAGCTGAAAGCTGAAATATCTGAGCTAAGAACACAACTAGTTGAACAAGCTAAAAGAGTATCAGAACAGGGTAACAAAACATGTGAACTCCAGAAAACAATAGAGGGGAGAGAATAAATGAGGCTGAAGACAGAATTAGCAAGATCAAGGACGAATTAGAGACAACTAAAAAAGAAGTAAGAGATCTCAAAAAGAGATTAAGAGATACTGAAAACAACAACAGAGACCTATGGGATGACTTCAAAAGAAACAATATATGCATTATTGGCATACCAGAGGAAGAAAGAGAGGGAGAGGAAGAAAGCATTCTTCAGGTCATAATAGCTGAAAACTTCTCTAGTGTAGACAACATCAAAGACATAAATATTCAAGAAGCCCAGATGGTCCCAAACAGAATTAACTCAGATTTAAAGACATCAAGACACATCATATTTAGAATGGAAAGGAATAAGAATAAAGAAAGGATCCTGAAAGGCTGCAAGAGAAAACAAAGAATCACCTACAGAGGGAAACCCATAAGATTAGCAGCAGACTTCTCCACACCAACACTACAGGCCCGAAGAGAATGGCAAGATATCTATTGAGTGCTCAATGAAAAAGACTTTCAACCAAGAATACTGTATCCTGTTAGACTGTGATTCAGACTAGATGGAGGCATCAAAACCTTCTCAGATAAGCAACAGTTGAAGGAATCAACTATCACTAAGCTTGCCCAGAAAGAAGTTCTGAAAGGTCTCCTATAAACAGTCAGACCACCATAAATATGCCATATATCTGAACACTCTAAAACTCTACACAAATGGTGTAAAAATATCTTCAACCTTTGATATCAATAAATGTCAATGACCTGAATTCCCCTATTAAAAGACACAGAGTAGGAAGATGGATCAGAAAACACAACCCAACAATATGCTGTCTACAGGAAACCCACCTAACTCAACAAGACAAACACAGACTCAAAGTGAAAGGATGGAAAACTATCATATAGGCCAATGGCCCACAAAAAAGGGCAGGAACAGCTATTCTCATATCTGACACGATAGACTTTAAAATAGATAAGATTAAAAAAAATAGGAATGGACACTACTTAATGCTCAGAGGATCAGTAAATCAAGAGGACTTAACAATTATTAACATCTATGTACCCAATGAGAAGCCATCTAAACACAAAAACGTCTACTGAAAGAGATATAGCAATATATTGACAGCAACACAGTCATAGTAGGGGACTTCAACACCCCACTCTCTCAACTTGACAGATCATCCAGGCAGAAAATCAATAAAGACATAAGGGAGCTAAATGAGGAGCTAGATAAACTAGAACTATTGGACATTTTCAGAGTCATTCATCCCAAGAAACTGGAATACACATTTTACTCAGGTCCACATGGGTCATGCTCAAGGATAGACCATATGTTAGGCCACAAAGACAGCATCAGCAAATTCAAGAGCATTGAAATCATCCCAAGCATCTTTTCAGACCACAGTGGAATTAAACTAACACTTAAGAATCAACAAAAGATTAGTAATAGTCTCCAAATGTGGAAGCTCAACAGTACACTCTTTAACAACTACTGGGTCAAAGAGGAAATAAAGGAAAAAATCAAAATGTTTTGAGAGTTCAATGAAAATGAAGACACAAGCTATCAAAATATTTGGGACACAGCTAAGGCAGTACTGAGAGGGAAGTTCATAGCCATCCAAGCACACATTAGGAAACCAGAAAAAGCACAAACAGCCTGATTGCACATCTTAAATATGTAGAAGAAGAAGAAGAACAAAGGAACCCAAAAGCAACCAGAAGGACAGAAATAAAAAAAGTTAGGCCAGAAATCAAGAACATTGAAAATAAGAAAACCATACAAAAGATCAACGAAAGTAAATGTTGGCTCTTCAAAAGAGTGAAAAAAATCGACAAACCTTTAGCCAGACTCACAAAACAAAAAAGGGAGAAGACCCAAATAAATTGGATACTAAATGAAAGGGGAGACACTGCAGAAATTCAACATATCATGTGAAGCTTCTATGAACAACTATATGCCACCAAGCTAGAGAACCTGGAAGAAATGGACAGTTTCCTAGATATCTACCAACTTCCAAAACTAAGTAAAGAGGAAGTAGATAACATGAACAGGCCCATCACAGATAATTAAATTGAAACAGTTATCAAAAATCTCCCCAAAAATAAAAGTCCTAGACCAGATGGTTTTACAAATGAATTCTACAAAACCTTCAAAGAACTAATACCTCTTAACTTTTAAAAGTCTTCCTGAAGACTGAAGACACTGGAATACTCCCTTCCAGTTTCTATGAAGCCAACATCACTTTGATACCAAAAGCAAACAGGGACACAACCAAAAAAGAAAACTACAGACCAACATCTCTGATGAACACAGATGCTAAAATAATGAACAAAATTCTAGCCAACCGGATATAGCAGTATATTAAAAAGACTGTTCATCATGACCAAATGGGGTTTATCCCAGGCATGCAAATTTGGTTTAATATATGTAAATCAATCAATGTGATCCACCACATTAATAAAAGCAAAACATCCCTTTATGATCAAAACAATACAAAAAATGGGAATAGATGGAAAATTCCTGAAGTCAGTGGAGTCTCTATATAGCAAACCTACAGCCAACATCATACTCAATGGTGAAAAACTGGAAGCATTTCCCCTCAGATCAGGTACTAGACAGGGCTGCCCACTATCACAATTACTATTCAACATAGTGTTGGAAGTTCTTGCCATAGCAATCAGGCAGGAGCAAGGAATTCAAGGGATACAGATTGGAAGAGAAGAAGTCAAACTCTCCCTATTTGCAGATGACATCATAGTATACATGGAAAAACCTAAGGAATCCAGCAAGAAGCTTTTGGATATCATCAGGCAATACAGTAAGGTTTCAGGCTACAAAATTAATATTCAAAAGCCAGTGGCATTCCTCTATGCAAACACTAAGTTAGAAGAAGTTGAAATCCAGAAATCAATTCCTTTTACTATAGAAACAAAAACAATAAAATATCTAGGAGTAAAGATAACTAAAGATGTGAAAGACTTGTATACTGAAAATTATGAGTCACTACTCAAGGAAATTGAAAAAGACACAAAGAAGTGGAAAGATATTCCATGTTCATGGGTTGGAAGAATTAACATCATCAAAATGAATATATTACCCAGAGCCATCTTCAAATTTAATGCTATCCCCATCAAGATCCCAACCTCATTTTTTGGGGGAATAGAACAAATGCTACAAATGTTTATCTGGAACCAGAAAAGACCTAGAATTGCCAAAACAATCTTGAGAAGAAAGAACATGAGAGGATAAGGAGAGATAGAGAGGGAGAAAGACAGAGACAACTATATCCCTGCTTTACCACTCATGAATCCCCCTGCAGATGAAACTGGGGGGCTTGAACCTAGGCCCCTGCACATTGTAAAATGTGCTTTCAATGAGGTGCGCCACCACCTGGCCCCTTGTTGATCGTTATTAAATCAATTAAAAAAGTAATAAAACTTATTTATTTATTTATTTATTTATTTTTTGAGAGAAATGCATATATGGAGAGATCCCAGCACTCCTCAGCTCTGGTTTATGGTAGAGCCAGGGAATGAACCTGGGATCTGAGCCTCAGGCATGAAAGTCCATTATATGGAGAACCATTATGCTGTCTCCACAGCCTCAAAACAATTCTCCAAGGGACTCAAGAATGAGCAGCTACAGCAGGCTAGACTGGACAAGCATGCAAGCCACAGTAAGAATGGTTTGTAGCAGTGCCATTGCCTTCACAGGCTCTTTTGAACAAGAAAATACATACAAGCACTATTATTGTACATGGATAATGCAGAACGGAGATTGGCTTTTTCCAGGAAGGAAATGCAACCTGGTTTTGTGTGTGTCAACCTTGAAGGAATCAAGCCAATTTTTACGGGCATTCTCCAGCAGAGAGGCATTTATTCTATGGGAATATTAACTGTGGGAATTTTACTGGTACAGACTGAGGATTTACTGGAATTTCTAGAAAAAGCAGAAAGGAAGGAAATGAGTTTAAATTCTTGTATGAAAAGTCACTTTATAGCTGCAGAGGAACTGTATTTTGAACAGACTGAAGATATGAATGCTATAAGACAGGTCAAGCTATAAAGGAAAAAAAGCATTCCTGATGCCTCTCTGTGCCCTGCTTTCTTAAACCAACAGGGGCTGAGGAAAGTTCCACTTGTAGGGAAATAATTCATACACCTCAAAAGACATAGGGTATACTTAGGGCACAATTCTGGTTACTGAATATAAATCCATGTTGATCTCTTGAGGACTATTACTGAAGTCAAAGACAGAGTGCTTCAGTTTCCTTTGCCTGACTGCTTTTTATTATTTTTAAGTTTGTAAATTGCTTCATCGATCTCCTGTAATTTATATAGACAGAGAGGAAAATACTGATGAGATATCTTATAAGCCGTTTTATGTTTGTACTATTAAGTGAACACAGTCTCAAATGGAGAAGATGGATTTGCCTCAAAAAAAAAAATCAAAAAAGAACTCTTTAATGCCCATTGACAGATGACTGAATAAAAGAAATTATGGCGTATACATGCCCTGGGATTCTACTCTGCAGTCAGAAAGATGATACTGGGGCCAGGCAGTGGCGCACCTGGTTAAGCGCACACACTACAGTGCGCAAGGACCCGGGTTCAAGCCCCTGGTCCCCACCTGCCAGGGGGAAAGCTTCACGAGTGGTGAAGCAGGGCTGCAGATGTCTCTCTCCATCTCTATCTTCCTTTCCCCTCAATTTCTCTCTGTCTCTATCCAATAATAAATAAATAAAATAAAAAAAAAAGAATTAAAAAATATTGAAAAAAAAAAGGGGAAGATGAGATTGTGTCCTCTTGGACAAAATGGATGAAATGGAGGTGATCATGCTTAGGAAATGAGTCAAGAAGTGGAGATAACTACAGAATGGTCTCACTCATATGAAGAAACTAGAGATCTGAAACATGAACTTGAAACAAACAAGCAAAAACCACAACTGTCTTTGAGACTTTGTGAGAACAATGGTGGTAATCATTGGGGCTGGGGTGAGGGGAACAGGACTTTGTTGGTGATGTAGTCTGTAACTACATTTTGAGATCAAATGGTGTGAAAGACAAGTGAGCACTTTCTTTCAAGAAAACAAAAGCAAGCAAGCAAGCCAACGAAGTGCCTCTGGGAAGTTTTCATGAACCTCATAATTCCATTCCCGTCTTGTCTCTAAAAAGCTTAGCAAGTCAATCTGTAATTGCTCGGCATATAGAATGAATGTTTAATAAATATCTTGGAAAAGAAATTGTAGGCATGGAATTATAACATGCTGTACAGTGAAATGGAAATACAGAGCAGACTATGCTTAATCTAACTGAAAAAAATCAGCTAGTGCTCAGGGCTAAGACAAATCAAGGAACTACTATTAATCTTAATATGGGGCTTGGGTAAATAAAGTGTTTCAATCTTTTTTTTTTTGTCTAATTCCAATTTTGTAAATGTCATTTTATTTTTAAAGTCAACAGTCTGCTCAGAAGTGCACTCTGTGACTGGGGACATCTACCAAAAAGGAAGGAGGTCAATAAAATAAAATGCCTCAATTTTCTGGCTTTCATCACCATAGAAAAGCTTACACTAAGAGAAGTTTGGGAATTTATGAAGGTATAAATATATCGCTGGCTTACAACTTCCCTCATCTATAGTCTGAACTCTAGATCTTGGTTAAAAATGGTCAGAGAAAGCTGAGCACAGGAGCAATTTACTCTAAAATCTATCAGGAGTTTCTGCAAATATCAAGAAAGGGGACAGATATTCATGTGAAGTGCTGAAAACAGAATTTTAGCCTTAGAAACTACAACAAAACCCTTGATTTATTTTTTATTTTTTTCCTTCCCCTCCCCCCCAAACCTTTGATTTTTACAGGTAAGAAACTGAAAGCTCAGATATAAATCTACTAGTTCAAGTTTCAAATAACCTAAGTTTGCCATCCTCAAAAACTAAGTGTCTGGAGATGAAGAGCTAGAATTCTTTCTTCGAGGGCAGGAGATAATCTTTAAGTTTACACAGTTCCATACTGTTAAGGACGTCACAACATTGCAAAAACAGATCTCTAAGACTTTTTTCAACTTGTGCACCCATTCAGCAATTTCCTATCCTCTCTTCCCTTGGCCATCAGCACATTGCTCCTATCATCATGAGCACGATGACCCCAGGTACTTCAAGTAAGCGGAATTACACAGTACTTGCCATTTCATCTGAGTTACTTCACTGAGCATAGTGACTTCAAGGTTAGTCCATATTGTAGCCTGTGCCAGAATTTCCTTCCTTCTCCTGGCTGAATGATAACTTGCTATGCACATGCTGCACTGCATTCTCCTGTTCATCTGCTGATGAACTTGTCTCAGGAGGTAACGACGGAAAGTGGTCTGCTTGGATTCTGCGACAATGCTGATGTGAAAAGGCAGTTGACAGAAATTTCCTGGCTGTGGCTAAGTCCTTCTCTGATAGACTATTTCCCAAGACTGTTTGGGGACAGTCTCTAGGGAGGACATCACTGGCTGCCTCCCTAGTGACTCTAGAAACTCTGGCCCCAAAGCGGTTGGCACATGGTCAGTCCTGGGGACAATGCCCTGACAGCCTTCTCCTGGGCTTGAGTCTGCTGAGTGTAGACTCACTGGGTGTGTGTGACAAGGACAATATAGTTTAGGCTTTCTGTTTGTTGTGCAAGAATGGTTCTAGCACTTCAAACCCAGGTGAATGAGAGGATTATAGCCCATCAGCACCAGAGAGTATATACAGATGATCCTTAGGGCCTCTTCCCGAGCAGTTCTAATCTGAACAACTTACTTTCACTAGAGGATAAAATCAGTTTGCCTGTTTCAGAGGTGTCTGACAGCTTCTGTAAGGGAACGTGCCAAAGAATTCAATCTATGTGAGTTTATGCAAAATAAAGACTCAGGCTGCCGAGTTTCCAATTTCCAGTGCGAAAGGAGTCTGTTAATTTAGCACAGATGCCTGCAAGATGCTGACATCTCAGGGTATTTAAATGGCAGCTCTTATGTCTGCCATTATCCCGGGTCACACAAGAGTGTGTGTGGAGAAAGGCACAGTGACTGGGAAATCCAGGCCATTATGTCCATGAGAGTCTGAGAGGGTCGATCCCGAGCCCCCTCTTCACAGGAGGGGTGGTAGACAGGTCTCCACTTAACCCCACGACTTTTAAGATGGATGGACTTTTCCAGACTGGGGACTTTCTTGCACATACTTCCTCGTTCCTTTCGAACAAAGGCCGTAAGTTACCATATATGGCCAACTGAAAGCCACCACAAATATCCTGGTTTTGCCTAACTGCCCCCTTCCCCCCTGCCCTGAGGTGCTTGTGATTCACCTTTAGAGAGGAGCCTGCCTATGCATGGTGAGGTCATGACCAGACCTTATATGGTAACTTCCTAGTAATGAACAAACACCTGATAGGTCAAGATTTAACCCTGTATTGTGTGTGGCTTAATGAGCACCTTAACCTTTTCATAACCCTTGAATATATCTGCTTGCTTGTATCCCCACATAAATGATAAGTCTCCCTGAAGCTTCTCCTGGAGGGGTGGTTTACTCTGTGCGCTTGCCCTTGTCAGCAGTGTCCCCAGGACTCCTGAGGTGGCCGTCTCCCCCTTTCTCCACGGTCGCTGGGCGATGCACAGAGTAGAACCGGCCCCCACAAGTGTGGACTGGTTCTGGTTTTGACTGCCCTCCTATCTTTCCATGCCTTTAAGTAAAGAGCACTTCCTAGGCTTGCCCAGATGTGGCAGAATGACTGTCTGGCTAGATGAGTAGAGGTCAAGGAGAGCGGTCAGAATGTGGCACATCTAACTAGGAAGGGGTTGTTTCGGGCAATGTAAAAAGACTATGAATTTTCACATAGAATGAAAACACACTCTTAGCATTGGTCCTTATTCTGAATTCTGTTTAGAGGTAAGTGTGAAGAAGGGTTGAGGGCATGGGGAGATGATGGAAAGGTAGGTTGTGTTAAATTTTATGATATGTCAGCAAAGTTGGCATTTCCTGATGTATGCGACAGCTGCCCTTTTCTCCAGCAGAACTTAAGGGAGTGGTAAAGGTTGCCCCCCTTTTACTCTACAAACAAATTCACTGCATATAAAAGGAAAAATGGGGGGCCGAGTGGTGGTACATATTACATTGCACAAGGACCCAGGTTCAAGTCACCGGCCCCTACCTGCAGGGGGAAAGCTTTGTGTGAAGCAGGGCTGCAGGTCTCTCTCTCCCTCCCTATCTCCCCCTTCCCTTTCTATTTCTTGCTGTCTCTATCCGATAAGTAAATACATATTAAAAATGAAAAAGAAAGATGAATGGAAGTAGAAATGAAGCTTCTGATGTGGCAGGTGCTAAGTCAAAGAAACAAGGAAAAGGATGTTCTTTCAGGAGGTGAGAAGAAACTTGACAGCAGGGTACTTTAGCCTACAGCTCTCTAAATCTTTTAGGGGAAAAAGCATAGGATGCATCACAGTGTGCAAGAGACCGTGCTGCTACAGGCCCTCCGCCTTATGAGAAAGAAAAGCAACCACAGATCAACTGATTGCTGGTGCTTCTCTACGACACCGGTGTCTGGGGTGCTGCTGCTATCGGTAACCCAGGCAGCTGTGCCTTTCCTGATATTTACTCCTGCGATTGCACCTCACTTTGCAGGTGACAACAAAATCCAGGTTCACTATTAGTGATCAGGTCTTCAGAAAGAGGGCACCACTGAGCCAGAGAGGAACCTGCCTGGGCAGGGCGCCTGCACTGCCAGGGATGTGGCTCTGGTTCAGGTCCCAGCACCGCCCAGGAAGTGCTGTGACAATGGAGGAAGTGCCAATGTTATGGATTCTTGCTTTCTCTCTCTCTCTCTCTGGATGAAGAAAGTGATCATGAGTGGTGAGATCCTGTATATGTGGGTTCCACAAAAAAAAAAAAAAAAAAAGGTAATTTTATCTGAGCTCTGACCTTCAAGTTCACTGGAAAGAGCAGTAGGTGTGTACCAGAACACTTGGGTGCATAAAAAAAGACAGACTAAAAGGAGAATTTCCTCATTGAATTGAGTATTTTTTTGTTCACCGCTCCTGGGCCACCTTGTCATTCAGACAGAGAGGAAGAGACAGAAGGGGGAGATGCCACAGAACTCTTGGTGCTAGGGCACTCCCAGGCGGTGCTGGGGCTCGAGTATGACCAGGTTAAACCCCTCCACCAAGTGGGCTATCTCTCTGGCCAATAAACTTTTTTAAAGCTTCCTTTTCTTAAGCATCCACTTTCGGTAAATGTTGACAACCAAGTTTTTTTTTTTTTTTTTTGAAATGGAGAGAAAATAAGGACAATTTTAATATTAGCAAAGAGGTCTTATGGAGCTCACGTAACCTGATGATTACATATTTCATCTCGATTTACTATATACAGTAGCCTGTAATGCTATTATGTGCATATGCATCCAACTGTTTTTCTTTTTGACTTTTCTCATTTGATTCTATTATTTTCCCTTTGTTTTCCTTTTTAAAATTTTCCCTCTTATATTATGAAATGATTATGCAATGATAATACTATTGTTTCACCAAATTTCACACATAGTAAAATAAGTTTGTGGGTTGTCAAAATTTTTCCTTTTATTTTTTTTATTATACCACTAATAAAAAAACCTGAAGGTGTGGTCCAGGAGGTGGCGCAGTGGCTAAGGCACTAGACTCTCAAGCATGAGGTCCTGAGTTCAATCCCTGGCAGCACATGTACCGGAGTGATGTCTGGTTCTTTCTCTCTCTCCCCTATCTTTTTCATAAATAAATAAATAAAAATCTTTAAAAAAACAAAACAAAACCTGAATGTGAGGTGAGAGGTTTGCAGCAGGGAAACACAGATGTGTTGGAGTCAACAAAAGGCGTCTTCATAGGGGGAGGAGGTTGTTGTTAGAGTATGTGTTGGGAGGTAAAGCACAGAGATAGCCTGGTGAAGTTCCAGTATGGAACTCAGAGTTTATTAAGTGGGGCCTATGATGCCACTCTCGCTGTCAGGAGAGCGGCATAATGAAAACGGTATTTAGGAAGGTGAGTTTGTCATTGTGACGTATCTTGAAGGCTAAGTCCAACAGTTTCCAAAGACACAGATAAAACAAATACCTTGGCTGAGGCAGAACCTTCTCCAGGCCCTGTATTCCGCTTAGACATCACTTGCTTTATTTCCTACTCTTTCTATTATTATTATTGTTATTGTTATTATAATTATTACCAGAGCACTGCTCAGGTCTAGTTTATGGTGATTCAGGGGACTGAACCTGGGACTTTGGAGCCTCAGGTATGAGAGTCTCTTTGTAAAACCAGGATGATATCTAACTCTGCCCTCTCATAATTTTCACTGTGGCCTTATGATGTAGATAGTATTGTGTGTATTTCATAAAGCAAAACAAAGCTTAAGTTGACTTCAGTAAACTTCATCTCCTAAGTGCTAAGAGATGAAGCCAAGATTCACAGAGCTTCCCTTTGCCCCACTCTGATGCCTCGTCCTCTATACATAGCAAGAGGTCAGTGAGAGGGCAAGATTCCAATTTTTACATTCTGTTACAATCCACTGGAAATTGGAAACGTATGGAATAATCTGCACCCTGGATTTTTTATTTTTCTTCTTCTCCACTTCCTATTCCTCCTTCTTCTTTTTCTACGTTGAAGCATCCATTCGTAAATGTCTTGAATACCATTTGGTCTCTAGCAACTCTGAGTATAATTTCTACAAGTGATTTTTCTTAAACTAAATGATTAATCTCATCTTCCTCTAACTCATCTTACGTCTATGTCACAATGACAAGAAGGTTTTGCAATGTGATGCCTTCCCTGAAAATTCTGGAAAGCATTCTGATGTTGCCTTTAGGTTTTCCTTGACTTCAGCAACACGAGAGGTCATCTTTCTGAGTTTACATGAGTAAAAGGACCAGAGTTTCAGGATCCTGTAGTGTATGTAGCTCAGAAACCCCAAAGGTACGGATGTCCCCACCAAGAGCGAAACGTAAAAGCTCTCAGGGAAAAAGTTCATCTTACCTGTCGCTGGATCATTCCCAGATCTCTTCTGGCTTTGTTCATGAGGGTTTGAATTTCTACAGGATCCTTTACATTCTTATTTTCTCTGAAGGCATCTCTTATTCGCCTGATCGCATAAGTTCTATTGGGATGAGGAGGGGAGAGGAGAAGAGAAGGCGTCAGCATGTCTGAAACATGTCTCTGGGAATAGGCTCTTCCTTATCCCGCTATGGATGATCTGCTTGGCTGTTCGCCTGTGGCACACGTCACTCCACTACTACTTCTGGGATGACTAAGGAAACCGATTTGGGGGCAACAAGTCTGCCTGCAGCAAGTCACATGTAAGTGGCAAGTGGCTACTGAAATGCTCCTTAGGTCACTGGTTCTCTCTCTCTCTCTCACTGGATAGACACAGAAATTGAGAGTCCTTCAGATTACTGTAGGTGCTTTACAAAACTAACAAAGGAACAAAACTGGCAATAGCAGACTTTACTCAGTCCACTTTTTGAACTCAGTGAGGAGTTCAGAACAACTAGGAAAAGTGGAGTGTGGTTTGGAATGCAAAGACCAAAGTTCTTCCCAAGTTTAAAGAAATTAGAAAATAGCTTAAGGCTTTTAAACAATTTATGCCAGTTGTGCTCATGGTCCAGAATTTTAAAGAGTCTGTCTTTCTGTCCCTTCCTTTACTTGTGATTAACAGGTTCGAAGATTGTGAAATTAGTGCTTAGTTCCACACCACAAGCACCACCAGAGTTCTGTATCCCCACCCCCACAACCCCCAAAGAAAAACACTACAGTTCTCATAAGTCCTGGAAACAGTTTGCTTGCTTCTGGTTTTATTTTTACTGTTTTTTCAAGCTGATGTGTACCAGGTTCTCTAGATTCCACATGAGTGAAACCATCTGGTAGTTGTCTGTCTTCTCTCATTTCACTAAGCATAATCACCTCCAGCTACATCTAGTTTACCCCAAAGGACACAATATCATCCTTTTTGATGGCAGAGTAATATTCCATAGAAATATATTTCATAACTTTGTCTCCTCAAATCCCATAGTATATACCTAGAGGAGTAAAAAGCTGTCTAGATTTTAAAACTAACTTGTCAAAGCAATTGAGAGCCAGGTTCAAATCCTTGTAGCACCTTTGAATTGGATGTCATGAGTCCTTCACTGGAGACCAAGCATGGAAGAACAAGTGTTCTTGACCACCTCACTGAGAAGAAGAAGATGTTTTCCTTTCCCTGCGAGAAGACAGGCCTCTGTCTCACTCACAGAGTCGACAATTACTTTGTGAGGTTTCTCAGTTGTATGAGTTCTTGGTGGAACCTCCAATACTTATAGGAAAAGGCTGGCCACTCCTTCTTGGTTTTTATTTTTATTTACTTATTTTTTTAAACATTCACTAAAGTAAGCCATTCTCCCTCACGCCTCCTGCCGCCTGGCCTGAGCACCGGATTCCTTTTCGCCTCTTGCTTTGCTCCACCTTTGGTCTGCCACCAGAGCTGCAAGCACCCCTAGGTTCCTCTGGAGGCTCTCCGCTCACCACTTCAAGGGTAAAAGTTCTTTGACCCAGTCCTGCTTCCCAGAGTCCAGACAAAGCTCAGTGCTCTGCTTCTCCTCGTCCACAACCAGCTATCCAACCGCAGGCCTCATTTTTAAAAAACTATTTCGTTAGCAGCTTTATTTATTGGATAGAGATATCAGAAATTGAGAGGAAAGGGGAGAGAGACAGAGAGACACCTGCAGCCCTGCTTCGAGGCTCATGAAGCTTTCCCCCTGCAGGTGGGGACCGAGGGCTTGAACCTGTTCCGAGCACACTGTAACAACTCAATCAGCTGTGCCACACCCCTGGCTCCAATTTCTGACCATCTCAATCAAATAAATAAATAAATAAACATTTAAAAATTGTAAAAAGAGCAACTGTTTAGTAAAAACAAATAATATTAGAAAATAAGATCCTCTAAAGAAATATGCCTGTAGTCTTTTACAGAGATACTTTTTTTAAAAAAAGATTTTGTTTATGAGAAAGACAGGAGGAGAGAGAAAGAACCAGACATCACTCTGGCACATGTGCTGCCGGGGATCAAACTCGCGACCTCATGCTTGAGAGTCCAAAGCTTTCCCACTGCGCCACCTCCCGGACTACTTTTACAGAGATACTTAACTTTGCTTCACTGATGCAGAGTTCCACAGCTAGCTCATTGTGCTTATTGTTTACTTATTGTTCTTCTGCACTGTTGGTTATTTCCTCATGCTAAGGAACTCTATTAATAATCAAGATGACTGAAGCTGAGGTGGGTGGAGGAAGAAAGGAGTCTTTTATTTATTCATAGGCAGGCCAGGAGCTCAGATCTTTTTGATACCTCTGTCCCCAAACAAAAGGATGGTACAAGCTTCTATAGGAGGTGCAGGCGTGAGAGCAAAATGCATTACCACAGAAGCAGAGGCTGCAGGTGAAGGGCTGGGACTCGGACCCATTGCTCAGGGGCTGGCTGCCTTAGTTACTGTTACCTTTCCTGCAGAGCTGTGTCTGGGAAAGTTTAGCCTCAGCATAAGCCTCACCACTGGGGGGGGGGGGGTATGTTTTAGGAGGGCCGAAGCTAGCCAGGGTTACAGAAGCTGCCTTCTCAGTAAACGTTCAGTCTGCCCTTCATCATCACTACTTGTTTTCCCTTGCTCACCCAGTGAAGGCCAGCCTGCAGTACCCACCTGCACTCTCTCAGACTTTCTACACATTCTTAACCCTTTATTCTATTTTCAGTCTTTCAGTCCTGTATTGAGGCCTACTTACAAAGGCATCACAATCAGATTATAAGCATCTCCAGGGGCTAACATCTAGAAGTTTCCTATCACTCACAGTCTTTTTTCGTGGGTTCCTCTTATTCTGCCCAACTCCTCATGTTGTATTCTCTTGGAATCCAGGTCGGATCTGATTATGTCCTCCAGTAACTGCAATCTGTGCTCAAGGTTTTAACTATCACATATATGCTACTGGCAACCAAGTATTTCTCTAACTCACGCCTCCTTTCTGAAGTCCAAATTCATATAACCAAAAACTTCTTGAACTTGCCCACAAGAGGTACCCACTACAATGACAATAGATTTTTCTCACTGAAGTCATCTTTCTTTTCTCTTGCCTCCAATCAGCCAGTGTTCACTTTCTAAGTAGGAACATCTTCAGGAAGCCATTTCTGTAATTCCTTATACTGAATCCATCATAAACCTTTACTGCTTCAATCACTCCTTCTCAATAACTTTTTAGTTCTTCAAATCTGCAATTTTGGTTCAGGATTTTATCTCTTTGACAAATGCAAAAGCCTCAGATGTGTAGTGTTTCTGTGTATAACCAAATGGCTAGTAGTACCAAGAGAAAGCTCAAGGAGTGGGCCGGGCTGGGAGGTAGCACACCTGGTTAAGCGCAGTTAGTACTAAGTGTAAGGATCTGGGTTTGAGTTCTCGGCTTCTCACCTGCAGGGGGATGCTTCACAAGTGGCGATACAGGTCTGTAGGTGTCTTTCTCTCCCCCTCCTATCTCAATTTCTCTCTGTCCTATCCAATAAAATGGGGGGGGGGGGAGAAGGCTGCCAGAAGCAGTGGATTCGTGAGCCTCAGCAATAACCCTGGAGAGGAAAGAGATAGAAAAAAAGAGAGAGAGATAGTTTGAGAATCATCTGAGGTCATAAGTAGTTTGAGTAGATAACAGAGTGAGGAACAGGGCAGATAGTGCTAAATACTTACTGGATAAATGAAATTATCAAAAACATCACAGGATATTGATTCAGGGAAAGGAATTCATTCAAAGAAAAATAGTAATATTTCACAAGAGAAACACAGTAACGAATAAGCAAACTGAGAAAAAATAGAATGAAAGGAAGCTTTCCAGCACCAAGAAACAAGTTCTTCAAGGTAGAGCTTATGGAATTCAGGAGGAGAATTCACTGAAGCCTGTTCTGCAGGCGCTGGGGATATAGTGGCCTCAACAAGTCTGTTGGTGTTAACGGCTGGTGGGGAATCTACACAGAAACCACAATAGAGCACAGTCGGGAAGGTAAAGTAAAACAGCGAAATTAAGTTGATGAGAAATATGCCAGAAAAGAAATGAAGTAACCTTCAAAACAGGGCAAAGATATATAACCTATGAATAATAAGTGTGAACAAACAATTGAGGAGGTAAGTAAAGTTCTAAGGGAAAAGAATGTCCCGAAAGTGATTATATAACTATAAAAGCCTCATGGAGATTTCTTTTTTTTTAAAAAAAATTTATTTATTTCTTTTTTGTTGTCCTTGTTTTTACTGTTGTTGTAGTTATTATTGTTGTTGATGTCATCGTTGTTGGATAGGACAAAGAGAAATGGAGAGAGGAGAGGAAGACAGAGAGGGGGAGAGAAAGAGAGACCTGCAGACCTGCTTCATCGCCTGTGAAGTGACTCCCCTGCAGGTGGGGAGCTGGGGCTCAAACTGGGATTCTTATGCTGGTTCTTGTGCTTTGTGCCACTTGCGCTTAACCCGCTGTGCTACCGCCCGACTCCCCTCATGGAGGTTTAACAAGAGGACACCACTGGAATATTTACTTATAAAATCCAGGACTCCAAGGTCAGGAGAAGTACTTGAGAAAGGAAAAAGAACTTTATTATTTTATTACATAGTCTTATTAGTGATTTAATAATGATTAACAATATTGTAAGATAACATGGATATAAATCCACACAGTTCCCACCACCAGAGTTCCCTGTCCCATCCCCTCCCTCCATTGGAAGCTTCTCTATTCTTTATGTCTCTGGCAATATGGACCACAATTCTTTATGGAGTGCAGAAGGTCGGATTCTCTGCCGGACATGGATGTTAGCAGGTCAATCCATCCCCCCACCCTATTTCTATCTTTCCCTAGTGTGGCAGGGCTCTGGACAGGAGAGACTTAGCAACACATTGGTGAAGTTGTCTGCCCAGGGAAGTCAGGATAGAGCCACTGTAGCACCTGCAACTTGGTGACTGAAAGGCGGTAAGATAAAAGCAGGACAAACGGTTTAACAGACAGGAACCCAAAGGTAGGAATAGAGTAGATGAAATTATAAGTCTTTGGATGAGAAGAAGCTAGATGCCGGATTAGCTTCGCCTGGGAGAGAGAGACGACCAGAGACTCATGGCTGAGCTGAGAATGCAGTTCAATCTTTATTCACCAGCGGGGATGCAGTCTAACAACAACCTAATCACAACACAATTCCATCTTGCATCTCTCTCCTCTGGCGGAAGAGTCAGGAACAAAGGAAGGACATACCATAGGGGGCGGGGAGAAGGAAAAATGCGAACCAGCGAGGACTAAACCAAATGTCCTGGAGGCGGAGGGGAAGACCAAACCAATGTCCCAGAGGCAGGGGGGTGCCCAGCCAACAGTGGACATGCAAACAGAACACATAGCAAGCAGAACAAGTGAACCCAATGTGATGATAAAAACAGAAGGTCTCACAAGCAGAATCCAGAAGCAGACCAACAGCTAGGAAGTCTATTTTACGTATGTTTTAGGGGCCCATGACTTTAGTAAATTTTGCATGAGCCTGATAGCTAACATGTAGGTGGACTAAAAATATTGTCTGGGAAAATGGTGTCAGAGTTGAGAATAGGACTAGAAAGCTGGATTAGGGCAGAGAGTAGCTCCCAAACAGGAGGAAAGTATAAGAGAAAGAACTTTAAACTGATAATATTGAGTAAGTGCTTGGTATAAGCCAAGTTCTTAATCATTTGCAATGGCATTAAATAATTGTCTCTGGTACTAGGAAGCTTAAAAAGATGAATGTATCACTCAACATGGCTTCAAGTGTTCCCACAACTAGTCATTAAACTTGTTTTTTCAGAAAAGACCTCAGGACACTATGTACGGGGAGAAAGACTGACATTCTGTTTTATACCAACTCCATCCCTACTTACAGAGTAAGTAGAATTACTGAGTCCAGTAATTATTTTAAAAAGAGACGGTGGCCCTTCCATCAGGAACGTCATCGTAAGCCCTCTTATGGGCTTTTCCGGACCTTGCCTTCACTATACAGGAGCAATGGCTGGGACAGCCCCACTCCCCCAAGGGAGGCTGGTCTTCCTGCTCTCCCACTAGAGGAAGACTGGTTCTGAAATGAGTACAGCCTAGAATGTTCTCAGCTGTGACCATGAACTAAGAGCTCAGACTGGTAGAAACTCAGAGGTTACACAGGCTCCTCCGCTAAATATAAATATATATGGGGCCTGGGTCAGATGGCTGGGGCAATCAGTAAATTGTATTTATATACTTTCTTCAAGTTTGGGAGCTACTCTCTGCCCTAGTCCAGCTTGCTAGTCCTATTCTTAACTCTGAGACCATCTTCCCAGACAATATTTTTAGTCCACCTGCAGGTTAGCTATCAAGCTCAGACAAAAATTACTAAAGTCATGGGCCCCTAAAACATATCTAAACAGACTTGCTAGCATCTCTATACCGTAGGATCTCTAATCTTATCTGCTCTATTCCTACATTCTGGTTCCTGTTTATTAAACATTTTGTTCTTCTTTATATCTCACTGCCTTTTAGCCACTAAGTTGTAGATGCTACTATGATACCATCCTGCCTCCCCTGGGCAGACAACCTCACCAAGGTATCCTGTAACCTCATCTCTCAGAACCTGACCCAACTAGGCAAAGACAGAAACATCCATGTCCAGCATAGGAGCAATGACAGAAAGAAGTTTGTTCCATATTCCCAGAGGGGGAGAAATGTTAGAGGAAGATAACCAAAACTCTAATTCTGTCAGGACCTAGAGACAGAAAAGGAAAAAAGGAAGGACATTTGGAATTAGTTAACAAGTGTAGGTGTGACTTAGAAAGGAAGAGAAGGCAGGGCCATGAAAAAAAAAAGGCAAATACATATTATGGTCCATATCTGTGACCTTGGGAGAACTACTGCAGTTTCCAGTGGAAGGAATGGAGACACAGAACCCTGGTGGTGGGACCCATGTGGAATTATGTTATCTCATAATTTTATAAATCAACATTGAGTGACTAATAAAATAAAATTAAATACAAGGAGATGTGACCAACAAGAGAGCTGATAATGATGAGAGGAAGCCCCAAACTCTCTCTGGATACCTATGCTTCTCAGTTTGGGGCAGCAGTAAAACCTATGACGTATTTCTCTGTCTTCCTAGTGGCTTTGCATTGTCTTCAGGAGAAGGGTCAAACCCTAACCCGCCAATATACGCGGATATCTTCGCCCACCCTGTCCAACGCTTGACGTCTCGTCACCCAATCTGGTCCCCTACGCCTACACTGAACTTCTCTGTTCCAGACTCTTGGAATCAGAGCTGGCAGTCAGCTGAGG
This sequence comes from Erinaceus europaeus, assembly GCF_950295315.1. Taxonomy (NCBI): domain Eukaryota; kingdom Metazoa; phylum Chordata; class Mammalia; order Eulipotyphla; family Erinaceidae; genus Erinaceus; species Erinaceus europaeus. The sequence goes on along the minus strand of NC_080165.1, from coordinate 12,831,374 downwards.
TAAAGAACAAACACCTCATCACAGACCCCTGCAGGCGTCAACCCGGCTTTGACCTAGCACGTTATGATTGGGCCCTCCTCAATCGCTATCGAACAGGCCATGGCCGGTGCGCCGCTATGTTCCATCGCTGGGGAGCCAGAGACGACCCGAACTGCCCCTGCGGCTCCAGACAGACTATGACCCACACAGTCAACGACTGCCACCTCTCCAGATTCAAAGGAGGTCTCGAAAGTTTACATCAGGCTCAACCTGACGCTGTTGACTGGCTACGGAAGAAGGGCAAACGCAAGAAGGAGAAGGAGAAGGAGAAGGAGAAGGAGAAGGAGAAGGAGAAGGAGGAGAAGGAGAAGGGTCAAAGGCCTTGGCATGGAGGGGGCACTCCTGCTTATCTTTCCCACTCCACAAACATGACCTCCCACACAGCTGCCGACTCCATTCCTTGGGAAGATTTGCCTAGCTCTCAGACCTCTGATCTTTCTGCACATGTTGGAGTTGTCTTCTCCACTTTCATTTCTGAGTTAACTACTATTTATCCCTCAAAGACTTAACCCAGTTAGGAGGAAAATATAACAAAAGATTAATACCCCTTATATATAAATGGCTCAAATTGAGTTGAAAGGCATTAGGAACACAGTAAATAAATGAAAGGCAGGGGGCAATAATTCACAAGGAAACACAAACAGGGGCTAAATTTAGAGGGAGATGGACAGAGATATATGAATGCTCAGTCTCAGAACCAAAGAAAGACACACTTAAAGTGTAATTATCAGCCCAGCAAATTAGCGGCTATCATTAATTTTTTTTTTTTTTTTGTGATAGAGAAATTGAGAGGCAAGGGGGACATGGAGAGGAAGAGAGATAGACACTTGTAGCACTGCCTCACCACCCGTGAGGCTTCTTTCCTGCAGGCGGGGCCCGGGGGCCTGCGCATAGTGACAGATGTGTTGCACAGGGGCACCACTGCTAGTCTGTCCCTACAGGAGACATTTAAAAAGCAAAGGGCAAGTGTGTCCTATGGGGCGGGGGTGCTGCGCCTACTCTGGGGAGAACAGCACAGTAATGGGTAGCAAAGTTCATAGTCTTTTATCAAATAATCATAATGTTACTGATCCTACAGAAACCACCTCAAACAGGCACAAAGATGTAATCAAGTTGATGCTCATTATACAGTTATTTGTAAACATCAGAAACAGAGATGACTTTAGATGTTCAACAATTTTGAAAAGAGATTACAAAACCTGTAAAGCATGGCTTTTTTTTAATTTAAGAAAGGATTAATTAACAAAACCATAAGGTAGGAGGGGTACAACTCCACACAATTCCCGCCACCTGATCTCCATATCCCACCCCCTCCCCTGATAGCTTTCCCATTCTCTATCCCTCTGGGAGCATGGACCCAGGGTCAGTGAGGGTTGCAGAAGGTAGAAGGTCTGGCTTCTGTAATTGCTTCCCCGCTGAACATGGGCGTTGACTGGTCGGTCCATACTCCCAGTCAAAGCATGGCTTTTAAAATCGCTCTTTCCAAATTTACAGGGAAGACAGTCAAAGGTACAGAAAGTCGTAAGAGGGACCGTTCTCCTCCTACTCCTGGACCGTAATACTAACAATTACTGTGAATACAGCTATTAGCTGCCAGTTTCTGTTACAACCTCTCAGATCAGAGTTTTACTGAAATGTCTACGTATACATTTTTCTTTGCTAGTGGTAGAGCTTTAAATTCACAGTGCACCTCTAATCCCTTTATGCAAATGATCTGAAGAGAAAGAGAATGAACTAGAGAGTAGACAAACGAGAGCACCAACCCGGCATATGTATGTAGTGCCAGGGCCAGAACTTGGGACTTCTTGCGCACAAGTCCTGGGCTTTACAGCTGCGCCACCACGAACACTTCCACTTGTGTGTGCCCTGGTGATGGTTTCACACTAGTACATGTGGGCCTGACTGATAAACAGTGTGTAATTGTATCCCCTTCTACGGATGGGTTGGAACTCAATTACTCAATCCTTTACCAGTGGGTATGTGTGTTGCTTCCAATCTTGCTACTATGGAAAATGCTATAATTAATATTTTTGCTTGGTGTGATATCATTGTACCTACTGGGTCAACCTTAGAAATGAAGTTGGCAGGACAGGTTACGAATATTTACACTTTTGATAAACTACTGCCTAGATTCTTTCCCCAGAGGCTATGTAGCCATCTGTCTGTGTATCAGCAATGTTTAAGTGTGTTGGCTGTTCCACCATTGCAAGCACAATGTGTCATGATTTTTCTGAGCTTTGATCCATGAAGGATAAAAGTACCTTATTTTTAATTTCATTTTCATTATGAAGCATACAGATCTTTTTTATATTTATTTATTTTCCCTGTTGTTGCCCTTGTTTTTTATTGTTATTGTAGTTGATGTCGTTGTTGTTAGCCAGGATAGAGAGAAATGGAGAGAGGAGGGGAAGACAGAGAGGGGGAGAGAAAGACAGACACCTGCAGACCTGCTTTACCGCCTGTAAAGCGACTCCCCTACAGGTGGGGAGCCGGGGGCTCGAACCGGGATCCTACGCAGGTCTTTGCGCTTTGCGTCACGTGTGCTTAACCTGCTGCGCTACCGCCCGACTCCCATACAGATCTCTTTTTTAATAAAAAGTTTAAAGCTATTTGTGTTTCTGCTTAGGCCTTTTGTCTTTTCTTAGTTATTTGCTTTTTAGGGTCTGCTTGTAACCTATTAGAAGGTCTTTCTTAAGAAACTACTCAACCAGGAGTCGGGCGGTAGCGCAGTGGGTTAAGCGCACGTGGCCCGGAGCAAAGCGCAAGGACCGGAGTAAGGATCCTGGTTGGAGCCCCCGGCTCCCCACCTGCAGGGGAGTCGCTTCTCAGGCGGTGAAACACGCCTGCAGGTGTCTGTCTTTCTCTCCCCCCTCTGTCTTCCCTTCCTCTTTTCATTTCTCTCTGTCTTATCCAACAATTGACATCAATAATTACAACAAGGGTAACAAAAGGGAATAAGTAAATAAATAAAAATTAAAAAAAAGAAACTACTCAACCATTTGTAAAGAAATATTTAATACCTTCCGTTTGGTCACCTGACTTTGTGAATTTTGTGTGTTTTTGTCATTAGGAATGGGCATTTTTAAGTAATAGTCAATCTTATACATTTTTATGTGAGGGCTTCAGTGCTTTCATATACACCAACCATGTATCCCTAAGATCTTTCCTGGATTAATATTTTTCATGCTTAGTTCTGATATTTCTAGAATTAACTTTAGTGGAAAGTATTGGATGTGAATCTAACTTAACCTAAGTTTTTTTTTTTTTTAATGAAAGATATGACTTTACATTTAGGATTATCTCAATTATGGAAAAGAAGATAGAGAACTAGAGAGAAATCTGACAGTGAGTCAAAACTGTTGCCTCTGATTGCTGGATCTACATGCTTTTCTTTATTATCATATTGGTTACTTCATTTGCAAAATGGCTCTGATGAGTACTTTAGTGCTGGCTTACAAAACTGTAAGATTTCAAGCACAGTTTTTAAAAAAATGTTTTATTTATTCCCTTTTGGTTTTTTATTGTTGTAGTTACTGATGTCATCATTGTTGGATAGCACAGAGAGAAATGGAGAGAGGAGGGGAAGACAGAGGAGAGAAAGACAGACACCTGCAGACCTGCTTCACCACCTGTGAAGTGACTCTCCTGCAGGTGGGGAGCCGGGGGCTCGAACCGGGATCCTCATGCTGGTCCTTGTGCTTCATGCCACCTGCGCTTAACCCGCTGCGCTACCGCCCAACTCCCCAAGTACAGTTTTATATTCCTAAAAGTCCAGTGCCCCCTCCAAGAAACACCACCGCTCTTATAAAGCCTAAGAAACAATAACTCTCAACTCTTTAATTTTTTAAAGTTCCAAAAGACATTATAAAATCAGTATTATAAATCAGCAAGAGAAGATTCAATTTGGAAGATGATACTAGCAAAGGAATTATACTTAGATAAACACACACAGCAGGGCAGGATATAGACAGGGATTAAACTAATGCTGGATCTCAGGGTAGAGGGCTGCTCGAGTATCTGGTAGATTAAAAACTGTGTGTTTACTTAAGCTGATTTTGAAGTGGAATAGGGTAACAAGGTAATTTGGTAGCAAGCTACCAGAATATAGTTTAGATTTTTCTGATGAGAAAGTCCAGGCTGGCGAGACAGTAGAAAAATCAACCCCCAGGAAAAGTGAGACACAGTCATAGGAGTGGGTGATCGAGTTCTCTGGGGAGAACAAGTACCAGCCTCAGATATGGAACAGGAGAAATTGTGCTGAAGTGCAGACCCAGCAGGGTGGTCAGCTGGTTGTCAGTAAGCTAGGAGCCAGGAAGGCCAACTTGACAAGCGGAGAGCACAGAAGACAGTCACGGGTCCTGGGAAGGACAGACAGAGGTTGAGAACGGGCCCAGAGACCCCCCAGTTATACTGAGAAAGTGACAGTAATTTTAGTAAGAACGACAGCAGCATACACGTGCTGGCTACAGTGCGTGGAGACAAAGCCCTCCCTTCTAGGAAATACACAAGAATAACTAATAATTGGACCTTCCGAATGATTGCTCAGTAGAATTTTTTTAAAGTAGTGAAAAAAAAGTGTACATTCTTTGGGATGTAGTCAAAACCAGGCTTAGTTTAATACATTACAAGCACTGCTTGCTATTTTAGGACAATACAGTGCCTCATGAGAAAATAGGAAGCAAGGTATTTAAAAAAAATGGGTCAACATTAAAACAAAAACAAAAACAAAAAGAAAGAAAGACCAGTGCAGACAAGTTTGATCTTTCTTCTGGTGGCAGGTGTGTACATCAGAGAAGAGTGAGGAGGCTGGTGCTCAGCTGAGTGGCAGACTGACTATTCTGTGCATGTATGAGGCCCTGGGCTGGCTCCCCAGCACCCAAACAGATTGCAAGTCTGAGGGGAGGGCTCTGACGTACTCGTTTCCAGAGGCCAGGATCTCGCTCACACATTAGAATGTGCGTCTTGTCACACATGAAGTTCTGAGGGATCTGAGCCTGGCACAATCTGGGACCACCATAGACGGCAACTGGGGGAGGCCCCCGAAAGGTGGGTGGTGCTGAAGTGTCTCTCCTTTCTCTGTCTGTCTTTCTCTTTCTCTCTTGCTAAGGAAAAGATGAAAAAAAACTGGGGGCTCGTTGGGATTACACTTGCAAGAGGCCTTACATTCATTCCCTAGTACCATATAAAACATGTATTAAAACAAAAATCATACACTGGTTTCAGAAGGTAAAAGCAAAGGCAGACTGGAGAACCTTGCCCCACGGGGAGGGGCCGGCTGAGCCAGTTACATACAAGGTGGTGTTACCAACTCACAAGCTGAGTGAGCTTCCCCAGCCCAGGTATAATTAAGGAGAAGACAGATGTTGGAGTAAGTCCAGCTGGAGATTTGATAGATAAGTAGAACAGAAGGGGTAAGATAAAGATGACGTTTTCCCAAAACTTAGAGGAGGCGGTTCAAAGACCTATTTCCCCTCATTATCAGTGTGGGGACGGGCGGTGGCACACCTGGTTGAGCACACATAGTACTAAGCGCAAGGGCCCAGGTTCAAGCCCTCAGGCCCCACCTTCAGAGGGAAGCTTTCATGAGCTGTGGAGCAGGGCTGCAGGTGTCTGTCCCTCTCTGTCTCCCCCTTCCTCTCAATTTCTGGCCGTCTCTATCCAATAAATAAAGATGATTACAAAATTAAAAAACAAAAGGAATCCCAGTGCTTAGAATTTAGGTTTACCTTCTCCTCCGTGGGCCTTGAGATCACTAAGAACAGTAAAGGTAGGGGGATAACACAACATCACAACAAAGGTCTTGCATTACTGAAGCCTCAGAGGTCCAAGGTTCAACCCCCCAACATCTCTATCAGAGATGAACACTGTACTGGTCTCTCTCATAAAAATAAAAAATAATCAAAACCCTCGCGTTAAAAAATTTCAAATGATTACAGATTTTATTTAAGGGACTGTGGGAATATTTTTAAAATGTCTCTATAGCATAATGGTTATGCACAGAGACTCTCATGCCTGAGGCTCCAACGTCCCAGGTTCAATCCCCTGTACCACCAAAGCCAGAGCTGAGCAGTGCTCTTGTAGAAAAAAAAAAGTCTCTTGAATAATAAAAGACACAGAAAGAGAAAAAGATACTGCCATCCACATCAGATACTCCCTAGGCCCTAGAGGAAAAGTTGAGTAGCAGTTCTGTCCAGGATTCCTTTCGGTGGCTAAAAATCTTTAAGATCTTTAACCTGCAATTCATCAAAATTAAACTTCTAATTATCACTTGGATCTGTTCTCATAACCACTGACATTTTGTTGCAAACAGGACTTTTCAAACTGTGATCAATTTATCACAGTAAAGGCCACGGAGAAAGCAGTGTCTAGCTCTTTCGCAGCAAGGCATACAGATGAGGGGTGGTGTGGGGCTGGCTGCCCTCCGTGTGGTTTAGGATCTGGTGACTGAGACAGTGCACTTCTGCAAGCTGGAATCAGAGCTGGTGGTCATGCTTGAGACTCTAGGCCCTGCTGAACACTTTCCCAGACTCAAAGAGGAATGGATTCATCCTTTATTTGCAAATCACTCTCATGAGAGCAAAGAACAAAGAAAACTCTCAAGTGTTAGATATCCTCTTACATCTGTTAGCCAGTTCTCACTTTACATTCATTGTCTCCAGGTTCTTGGAAACCGCAAGTCTAAAGAAAGGAAGTTTGGGCTGGGGAAACAGCACAGTGGTTTTGATAGAAAGACTTTTCCTGCCTGAGGCTCCAAGGCCCCAGGTTCAGTTCCCAGCACCACCATAAGCCAGATCTGGGCAGTGCTCTGTTTTCCCTTTCTGTTTCGCTCTCATTAAACAAATAAGTGAAATATTAAAAAAGATAAACATATTTTTTTTCTGGTTTACATTCATTCATTTATTTAGTCAACATATTTACTCATTCTTTTTTTGTTTAATTTCTTTATTGGGGGAATCAATACTTTACATTGACAGTAAATACTACAGTTTGTACATGCATAACAATTCTCAGTTTTCCACATAACTATACAACCCTCACTAGTCCTCTGTCATCCTTTTTGGACCTGTGCTCTCCCCCACACCCCCCCCCAGAGTCTTTGACTTTGGTGCAACACACCCGCTCCAGTCCAGGCTCTGCTCAGTGTTGTCTCTTCTGATCTTGCTTTTCAACTTCGGCCTGAGACTGAGATCCTCCCGTATTCATCCTTCTGTTTCCGACTTATTTCACTCAACATGAATTTTTCAAGCTCCATCCAAGATGGGCTGAAAACAGTGAAGTCACCATTTTATAATAGCTGACCAGTATTCAGCTGTGTATAGACCACAACTTGCTCAGCCACTCATCTGTTGTTGGACACCTGGGTTGCTTCCAGGTTTTGGCTATTACAAACTGTGCTGCTAAGAGCACAGGTGTACTCAAATACTTTTGGATGGGTGTGTTGGGTTCCTTGGGTTATTTAGGATAGATCCCCAGGAGAGGAATTGCAGGGTCATAGGGTAGGTCTATTTCTAGCCTTGTGGGAGTTCTCCAGACTGCTCTCTACAGGGGTTGGACCAGTTTACACTCTCACTGGAAGTGCAGGAGGGTTCCTTTGTCCCCACAACCTCTCCAGCATTTGTTGCTGCTGCCTTTTCTGATGTATGACATTCTCATGGGAGTGAAGTGATCTCATTGTTGTCTTTATTTGCTGGTCAGTGTGTCTATTTATGTTCCAGTACCAAGCAGTTTTGATGACAATGGCTCTATAATACAATTTGAGATCTAGGAGTGTGATGCCTCCAGTTCTGTTTTTTCTTTTCAAGACTGTTTTGGCAATTCTAGGTCTTTTCTGGTTCCAGATAAACATTTGTAGCATTTGTTCTATTCTCCTAAAACATGTGTTTGGGATCTTGATGGGGATAGCATTAAATTTGTAGATGGCTCTGGGTAGTATATTCATTTTGATGATGCTAATTCTGTCAACCCATGAACATGGAATATCTTTCCACTTCTTTGTGTCTTTTTCAATTTCCTTGAGTAGTGACTCATAATTTTCAGTATACAAGTCTTTCACTTCTTTGGTTATGTTTATTCCTAGATATTTTATTGTTTTTGTTGCTATAGTAAAAGGAATTGATTTCAGGATTTCAACTTCTTCTGACTTAGTGTTTGCATAGTGGAATGCTTTTGGAGGATGGGGCCCAGTGTCCGGGGAAGACCAGGCCATTGTTTCCATGAGGTTCAAGCAAGTTGACTCCCAACTCTCCCTTTAGGTCGAGAGAAAGGCAGGTTCCCCATACCTCAGAACTAATGATGGATGGTTCCCCTGGAAAGGGTGCTACCTTTCTGCACATGCCTCTGTTCGCCTCTTAAAACAAAGGCCGGGGAGTCGGGCTGTAGCGCAGCGGGTTAAGCGCAGGTGGCGCAAAGCACAAGGACGGCATAAAGATCCCGGTTCGAACCCCGGCTCCCCACCTGCAGGGGAGTCGCTTCACAGGCGGTGAAGCAGGTCTGCAGGTGTCTGTCTTTCTCTCCCCCTCTCTGTCTTCCCCCTCCTCTCTCCATTTCTCTCTGTCCTATCCAACAACGACGACAACAACAATAATAACTACAACAATAAAACACCAAGGGCAACAAAAGGGAATAAATAAATAAAATAAAATATTAAAAAAAAAAAAAAAAACAAAGGCCATGAATTACTGTACATTGTGTTTGGCCTAACTTGAAAACCACCACATACGTTTTTGCTCAAGTGCTCCTCCTCCTCCCCCTTTTTCTGAAGTGCCTGTAATTTACCCTGAGGTGCCTGTAAATTTACTCCCGAGGAAATATGCATTGTGAAGCCTGTGATCAAACCTTGTATTCTTCATTTGTGATCAGATTGTTTATAGGTCACATGTGGCTATGCATTGTGTTGCTCTGTGCTTGGGTTAATGATGACCTTGATCTTCTGCCTGGCCAATGGGTATATGTACTTGCTTTCTCGCCCAAATAAATGAATCGCCTTCCGAGGCTTTTCCCAGGACTGAATGAGAGTTTGTCTCCCTGGGCATGTCGCCCTGGACACACTGAGCTGCTCTGGGACCCGCAGGGGCCACTCTTGACCTCCGTCTCCCATGGATCTGGGGAGACAGGCGGAACCAGGAGTGAGCCTGCAGAATGCTACTGACTTTTGAATATTAATTTTGTAGCCTGACACCTTACTGTACTGCCTGATGATTTCCAAAAGCTTCTTGCTGGATTCCTTAGGCTTTTCTATGTATACTATCATGTCATCTACAAATAGGGAGAGTTTGACTTCTTCTCTTCCAATCTGTATCCCATTAATTCCTTGCTCCTGCCTGATTGCTAAGGCAAGAACATACAACACTATGTTGAATAGTAATGGTGATAGTGGGCAGCCCTGTCTAGTATCTGATCTGAGGGGAAATGCTTCCAGTTTTTCACCATTGAGTATGATGTTGGCTGTAGGTTTGCTATATAGAGACTCCACTATCTTCAGGAATTTCCCATCTATTCCCATTTTTGTAGTGTTTTGCCTGAATCACCCAGCCGTTTACGTTGGAGACTTTAATAGTCATCACCAAGACTGGGGATATTCCTCCACTCGTGCTGACGGCTCTATCTTAGCCGACTGGGCATCAGCGAATGACCTCTCCCTATTATACGACCCCAAACAGCCAGGCTCTTTTCACAGTGCTAGGTGGAATAAAGACTTGTCACCCGACCTGTGCTGGATTAGCACAGTCAACGGTCAAGCCTTTCCCGCTACGAGACAAGTTCTCAAGATCTTCCCGCACAGTCATCACCGCCCAGCTATCATCCACATTGGTCTCCAGCTCCCACTGATTCTGTGCTCGGAGAAACTAAGATGGAACTTTCGGAAAGCAAACTGGCGTCTGTTCAGTGATCTTACCAACAAATCTGTTCCTGCAATTCCAATTAACTCTATCCCCTCTGAAGATTCCTACAGGCGCTTCCGCCAAGCCATCTTCAAAGCAGCTTCCCAAGCCATTCCTCGTGGGAGACGTGCTAACTATACGCCTTGTCTTGATGCTGAATGCGAGCAACTACTAAAGCAGTATGATGAGTCGGGCGACCCAGATGTGGCTGACCATCTCATTGCCTCCCTGGATGCAGCACGCTAAGCCCGCTGGCAACAACTCATGGAAAGTCTGAACTTCACCCACTCAAGTAGGAAGGCCTGGAAGCTTCTTCACAGACTGGGTGCCGGTAGCCAACCCCCTCCCGTCTCTCCAAACTCAGTGGCCAGTCACCTAACTCAAGTTGGGCGTGCTAAGATCGACCCAGTCTGGAAAAGAGAAATTTCCCATGAGTGGTCATCCCACTTCTGGTTATCTTGTCCATCTCCAAAAATCTCTCCCTTTACATTGTCTGAACTGGAAGACGCTTTGAAGAGGGTTAAACCGGGAATAGCTGCTGGCTATGATAACATCACCCCAGAACTCATTCTTAACCTGGGCCCCGCTGCAAAGAAGTGGCTCGCTTCATTCCTGTCCCACATCTTGGAATCTGAGTCTATGCCCAAAGTTTGGCGTTGTGGGAAGATTATAGCGGTTTTGAAACCAAAGAAAGACCCAACACTGGCCGCCAGCTATAGACCAATTTCTCTCCTCTCCGTGTGTTACAAACTCCTTGAGAGGCTGCTTCTGTCACGTATTTCTCACCTTACAGAGAAATTCCTATCACCCGCCCAGGCTCGTTTCCGCCCAGGAAGATCTACCTGCGAACAAGCCCTGGCCCTCTCAACTTACATTGAAAATGGATTCCAGAAGAATTTAAAGACGGGTGCTGTCTTTGTTGATCTCACAGCAGCCTATGACACGGTCTGGCACCGTGGTCTCCTAGTCAAGATCTCAAGATGTCTGCCTCCATGGGTGGCCAACACTATATCATTTCTTCTCCAAAACAGAAGATTCCGGGTGCATCTGGGTGACAAGTCTAGCAGACGGAGACTTGTCTCAAGTGGCCTCCCCCAGGGCTCTGTTTTGGCTCCTACGCTATTTAATATTTACATCAATGACCTCCCACAAACTTCTTCAAGGAAGTTCATCTACGCCGATGATATCTGCTGTGCAACTCAGGCATCCAAGTTCGACATCCTCGAGGAAACACTCACGAAAGACATGTCTCTGATATCTGATTACTGTAAAAAAATGGCGACTAATCCCTAGCACTGCAAAAACGGTATCATCTGTTTTCCATCTACACCATGCCTCGGCCTCGCGTGAGCTTAATGTGCAGCTTGGCGATACGAGAATCCGGCATGAAGCCCAGCCAGTCTATCTTGGTGTTACTCTCGATCGCACTCTGTCATTTCACAAACATCTCATAAAAACTGCAGCAAAGGTGGGCGCGAGGAATAACATCATTGCAAGACTGGCCAGCTCCTCATGGGGCGTGAGCGCTTCCACACTACGATCATCATCTCTGGCATTATGCTATTCCACTGCAGAATACTGTGCCCCAGTATGGTTCCGTAGCCCCCATGTCCACTTGGTCGATTCCAAATTATATTCCTCCATGAGGATAATTTCTGGAACCATCTGTTCCACCCCGGTTCCATGGCTGCCAGTTCTTAGCAACATCGCCCCGCCAGATATTCGTCGGGATGCGGCATCATCTAAGTTCATTTCCCACGTCTATGCTCGAATGGACCTGCCAATATACGCGGATATCTTCGCCCACCCTGTCCAACGCTTGACGTCTCGTCACCCAATCTGGTCCCCTACGCCTACACTGAACTTCTCTGTTCCAGTCTCTTGGAAACAGAGCTGGCAGTCAGCTGAGGTAAAGAACAAACACCTCATCACAGACCCCTGCAAGCGTCAACCCGGCTTTGACCTAACACCTTATGATTGGGCCCTCCTCAATCGCTATCGAACAGGCCATGGCCGGTGCGCCGCTATGTTCCATCGCTGGGGAGCCAGAGACGACCCAAATTGCCCCTGTGGCTACAATGACCCACATAGTCAACGACTGCCACCTCTCCAGATTCAAAGGAGGTCTCGAAACTTTACATCAGGCTCAACCTGATGCTGTTGACTGGCTACGGAAGAAGGGCAAACGCTAGAAGAAGAAGAAGTGTTTTGCTCATAAAAGGATGTTGCATTTTGTCAAAGGCTTTCTCTGCATCTATTGATATGACCATGTGGTTCTTGGTCTTGCTTTTGTTGATGTGGTAGATGATATTGATTGATTTATTTATATTAAACCAACCTTGCATCCCTGGGATAAACCCCACTTGGTCATGATGAACAATCTTTTTAATATACTGCTGTATATGGTTGGCGACTATTTTCTTCAGTATTTTAGCATCAATTTTCATCAGAGATATTGGTCTGTAAAAGTTTTCTTTTTTGGTTGTGTCCCTGTCTGCTTTTGGTAGGAGAGTGATGTTGGCTTCATAGAAGCTGCAAGGGAGTATTCCTGTGTCTTCAATCTTCCGCAGAACCTTTAAAAGTAGAGGTATTAGTTCTTTGAAGGTTTTGTAGAATTCATTTGTAAAATCATCTGGTCCAGGTCGTTTATTCTTGGGAAGGTTTTTGATAACTGTTTCGATTTCATTAGCTGTGATGGGCCTGTTAATATTATCTAGTTCCTCTTTATTTAATTTTAGAAGTTCGTAGGTATCTAGGAAATCATCCATTTCTTCCAGGTTCTCTAGCTTGGTGGCATATAGTTGTTCACAGAAGCCTCTCCTGATATGTTGAATTTCTGCACTGTCTGTTGTGATATCTCCTCTTTCATTTACTATCTGATTTATTTGGGTTTTTAACCTTTTTTTGTTTTGTGAGTCTGGCTAGTGTTTTGTTGATTTTGTTCATTCTTTTGAAGAACCAACATTTACTTTCGTTGATCTTTTGTATGGTTTTCTTATTTTCAATGTTATTGATTTCTGGCCTAACTTTAGTGGTTTCTGTCCTTCTGGTTGCTTCTAGGTCTTTTAAGATGTGCAATCAGGCTGTTTGTGCTTTTTCTGGTTTCCTAATGTGTGCTTGGATGGCTATGAACTTCCCTCTCAGTACTGCCTTAGCTGTGTCCCAAATATTTTGATAGCTTGTGTCTTTATTTTAATTGAGCTCTCGAAACACTTTAATTTCTTCCTTTATTTCCTCTTTGACTCAGTAGTTGTTAAAGAGTGTACTGTTGAGTGTCCACATTTTGGGACTACTACTAATCTTTTGTTGATTTTTAAGTGTGAGTTTAATTCCACTGTGGTCTGAGACAATGCTTGGGATGATTTCAATGCTCTTGAATTTTCTAATGCTCTTTGTGGCCTAACATATGGTTTATCCTTGAGCATGACTCATGTGGACTTGAGTAGAATGTGTATTCCAGTTTCTTGGGGTGAATGACTCTGAAAATGTTCAATACTTCTACTTTATCTATCTCCTCACTTAGCTCCCTCATTTCTTTATTGATTTTCTGCCTGGAAGATCTGTCAAGCTGAGAGAGTGAGGTGTTGAAGTCCCATACTATGGCTGTGTTGCTGTTAATATATTGCTGTAGCTTTTTCAGTAGATGTTTGATGTATTTAGATGGCTTCTCATTGGGTGCATAGATGTTAATAATTGTTAAGTCCTCTTGGTTGACTAATCCTGTGAGCATGAAGTAATGTCCATCCCTATCCTTTTTAGTTTTATTTATTTTAAAGTCTATTATGTAAGATATGAGAATAACTTTTCCTGCCCTTTTTTATATGCCACTAGCTTGTATGATAGTTTTCCATCCTTTCACTTTGAATTTGTATTTGTCTTGTTGAGTTAGGTGGGTTTCCTGTAGACAGTATACTGTTGGGTTGTATTTTCTGATCCATCTTCCTACTCTTTGCCTTCTAATAGGTGAATTCAGGCCATTGACATTTACTGTCTGAGAAGGTTTTGATGCCTCCATCTAGTCTGAATAATAGTCTAGCAGGATATAGTAGTCTTGGTTGAAAGCCTGTCTCACTGAGCACTCGACAGATATCTTGGCATTCTCTTCTAGCCTGTAGTGTTTGTGTGGAGAAGTCTGCTGCTAATCTTGTGGGTTTTCCTCTGTAGGTGACTCTTTATTTTTCTTCTGCAGCCTGCAGGATCCTTTCTTTATCCTTATTCCTTTCCATTCTAAATATGATATGTCTAGGTGTCTTAAAGTCTGGGTTAATTCTGTTACTGCTTCTGGAGGCTATTTTTCCCATTTTGTTGCCCTTGTTGTGGTTGTTATTATTATTGTTGTTATAGCTGTTGTTGTTGGATAGGACACAGAGAAATGGAGAGAGGAGAAGACAGAGAGGGGGACAGAAAGATAAGAAACCTGCAGAATGCTCCACCACTTGTGAAGTGAGTCCCCTCTAGGTGGGGAGCTGCGGGCTGAAACCGGGATCTTTATGCCATTCCTTGAGCTTTGCACCACCTGTGCTTAACCCACTGTGCTGCCACCCAGACCCCAGGTAGTGATACTTAAGAGCATGCTTTGGTTAGAAGACATGGAAGACAGGCAAACAAGTGAAAATGCACGGTCAGGTGCTTGGACACTTTGCAGGAACATGTGTAGTGATACAGGACTAAGTAAATCCTCACCTCCCCCCTGGGGGTTCTCTTTGATAACGTCAGTTTCTAAGTGTTGCGGCCTAAGGTTCCAGCAATTGTTGCTATTCTAATGCTGACCATAACTTAGACACAGTCCCTAGCTGGTCAACTATGACAGGCTCACCCTCCCCACTTACATTTTGGCATTAAAAGCCGTGAGGATTGGAAATCTGCAACACACTTTGATTTGAGTTGCAGGAAACTTTTATGACTTGGGCTAAAACCAAAGCCAGCTTTTCAATATACATAGATGCTCTGAGCAAGATGGTTTCTGCCCTCAGTATTGTTTGCTATTCCAGGATCTAATAAGCCCTGTCCAGAATGCACACATTGCACATTTGCAGACGATAATTAGCAGGCACTGTAATTAGGACGGAGCAACTTAGGTGAGTTCCAGCTTCTTTAACCACGCACTTCAATTTACGACATGTCCACTTCATGTTAAAAGCCATACAAGTGGGAGTCGGGCTGTAGCGCAGTGGGTTAAGCGCAGGTGGCGCTAAGCTCAAGGACCCGCGTCAGGATCCCGGTTCGAGCCCCCGGCTCCCCTCCTGCAGGCAGGTCCCTTCACAGGCGGTGAAGCAGGTCTGCAGGTGTCTGTCTTTCTCTCCCCCTCTCTGTCTTGCCCTCCTCTCTCCATTTCTCTCTGTCCTATCCAACAACAACAACATCAATAATAACTACAACAATAAAACAACAAGGGCAACAAAAGGGAATACATAAATAAAATAAAATTAAAATAAAAAAAAAAAGCCATACAAGTGTGATGAATTGCACTCATCAAAATATTTGACAGACCCAGAATCACTGGAGTCCTATTCTCTCCACACCAGTGGAGCCAGTGGAGGGGGTGGGGGTAGGAAGGCTCCCTCACTGCTTTCTTTTGTAAAGCGGTTTGTCTGTGGAGGCCTCTGGTGAAAGAGCAACAGCGGCGGGACTGGGTGGTGGTGCATCTGGTTACGTGCACATCTTATAGTGCTCAAGGACCTGGGTTCGAGCCTCCTGGTCCCCACCTGCAGAGGGAAAACTTTGCAAGTGGTGAAGCAGGGCTGCAGGTGTCTCTTTCTCTTACCCTCTCTTATCTCCCCTACCCTATCGATTCCTGGCTGTGTGTATCCAATAAAGAAAGATAATAAAAAAAAATTGAAGGAAAAAAAAGAGCAACAGTGGCCGACATAGTAGGGAGAGCTGGTAGATTTGAGGAGATGTGCTTGAAAGAGCAATGTTGAGGGCTGAAAGGTGATGTGCCCTTTGGACATACACATTACGATGTGTGGGCACATGAGTTCGAGCCCCTGATGGGGTGGGACACTTCAGGAATGGTGAAGCAGGTCTCCAGGGCTGGTTGGTGGTATACCTGGTTGTGTGCACATGTTGCAATACAGAAGGATCCAGGTTCAAGCCCCCTAGTCCCCACCTGTAGGATGAAAGCTTCATGAGTGGTGAAGCAGTGCTGCCAGTCACTTTCTCTCCCCTACCCCTCTCAATTTCTCTTTTTCTCTATCCTAAATTAATAAAGAATAAACATAAAAAACAAAGAAAATTTCCAAATCGAGGATTTGTGTGTGAAGATAGACCACTGATTACCCCAGTTCAAACAGATATGATACATAAATTAAGTCAGCTAACAAACTCATAAACACTTACAAGGAGAAAGCCCAAGAGTCTTATAAATAATTCATGTTTTATTCAGTCAAGTTGTCTTGTTCTTTTTTCCTTATACAAACAAATATTAAAAAAGAAATTTAGTTCAGTGAGAGGAGTGAAGTGAATGCAGATCTTTAAGGAACAATAAAATGTTAATTTTATGATCCTATTTATTTTGCAAAAGCTTCTACATGATTGGAAACAAATGTAAATTTTGACTCAGGGTCAATTCTTAGCATTTTCAGCAGCAGAAAATGAATCTTTCTGAATACCTGAAATTTGTAAGAGAATTCAATATGGTTCACGTAGGTAAGTATAATAATATCTTGGACGTGGTTATTCATAGTCCTGAACTCTTATTATTATTTTTTTAATTTGCTGGGTTCTCGTGCAAGCATTTATTTATTTGAATGCTACCAAGTTAATTTTTTTCTTGGCAGATTTTGGGTTCTAAAGGAAGAAAACTGCTTCTGCTAACCCTTTATACTATTTTTTTTTTTTTTGCCTCCAGGGTTATTGCTGGGGCTCGGTGCCTACACTACGAATCCACTGCTCCTGGAGG
This sequence comes from Erinaceus europaeus, assembly GCF_950295315.1. NCBI lineage: Eukaryota > Metazoa > Chordata > Mammalia > Eulipotyphla > Erinaceidae > Erinaceus > Erinaceus europaeus. The sequence goes on along the minus strand of NC_080165.1, from coordinate 12,814,553 downwards.
CCATTTTTTTCCCCTTTTGTTGTCATTGTTGTCTATCGTTGTTGTTGTTAATATTATTGCTGTCATTGTTGTTGGATAGGACAGAAATGGAGACAGGAGAGGAAGAGAGAGAGGGGGAGAGAAAGACAGACACCTGCAGACCTGCTTCACCACCTGTGAAGCGACTCCCCTGCAGGTGGGGAGCTGGGGGCTCGAACCGGGATTCTTATGCCGGTCCTTGCGCTTTGAGCCACATGCGCTTAACCCACTGCGCTACCTCCCGGCCCCCACCCTTTATACTATTAAATGAATTACTTCACAGAAGGCAACGATCAGATTTGGAATTCAGAGACATTTTGGTGGCTATGTTCTGGTGCCTGGTAGAACTGAGCATTAGAGTCTGAGAGAGCAGAAGAAGCTGTTATAACATCCAGGCAAGAAGCAAGGAGGAACATCCTCATTAATTGCGTAGTGGGGACACAAAGCCCAGCAAGGTTAAGTGAGTGCACATCTGTTTGTAAGAGGCCACCTGACAATGTGTAAAGATGGAGAGGAAGGGAAGGGGAGTAGAATGCATGGGAGCTGTGAGCTGTGAAGGGGCAGAAAGGCTGTTTGCTGGGAGGCAGAGGCTGGTGTTGGGGAGGCTGCAACCAGTTGGGTAGGGATGTGAAGTGCCAGCTTAGACATCAATTTAGTGCCACAGGCAGAAAATGCAGGAGGCCTTTGGACAAGGGAGTTTAGTCTAGGGAACAAGACATCAAGGTGAGTCATCAGAACACATTGCTGAAGCCCTGCCACTCCTGTCCAGAGAAGGAAGAGAAGGCGAGGAACAGGTGACCAGTTAATGGAGTGGAGACTAGGAATGGGGAAAAGCAGGGCACTGAAGACAATGAACGAGAGAATATGAACCAGAGACAAATGGACCAGGAGCTAGATTAGTCGGGCAGTGAAAGAAATGGAAAGGCGTTACTACAGTGGAGAGCAGAGCACATCCCTGCACTGAACTCGCGGGGGGCCTCAGCTAGACCTGACGGCACACAGCCAACTACACTAGTCTCCTTCCTACAGGCTTCCTGACTCTCTCAGAACATCTTCTACAGATGCTGTCTCCTGAGGCTCCTTTGGTACAGATGGGATGGGGTCACTCCAGCGACCTGACTCACTCTTCTGGTCGTTCCCATCAGGACCAGGTGAGGATACAGGCAGAAGGAGCACAGGAGCGGACAGCAGTAGCAGGAACCTGAGGTCTGCGGGCCAAGCAGGAATCCATCACTAGGGCAAATGGGTCATCAAGTGACCCTGGGCCAGATGGGACTCCTCCCAGCATGCCAGGCCTCCCCTGGAGAGGGCAGCACCTTTAAGCAGTGAAGACAGCTCAGCCAAAGCGGGCTTCCTGCACTCTCCTGCTGAAGACACCTGGCAGCAGACCCCCTTTCCCTTCCTGCCGCTCCACTTTGTGGGCATTCTCTTTTGCTCCCGTAAAGCCTGCACTCCCCCTCTCTCCTTACTACTACTCTGTAGGTATATAGCTCCCCCCTGTAGTACGGTTTCCGCCCTTATGCAATCTGGGAATATGGCATGTACCCAAATTCATTTATTTTTGATTTATAAATCGGTACACTTTGTGCTAATACTGTCTTAGGATACATGAACACAAGACAAAGTATTTACTGAAGAAACCTGAAATAGCATGTCAGCTGGACAGCAACATGTACTGAGATGTCACCCGTGAAGTGACGTCTGCAGACAACCCAGGGAGATGGGGGGTGGGGGGTGGTGTTGAGGGAGCTCTGTCCCAAAGCCAAGATCCCCAGGAGAAGGTCTGCAGGGGCATTCACCTCCCCAGAGACAGGATGATGAACCCTTAGTCATGGCTTTTGATTTAGGTTTTAGCTTTGTGAACAAGTCCTGGGAAAGAGGGGGAAAAAAATCAAGAAAATAGAAGTAATTACTTAGGGAATTAGAATCACACAATTCCAAGTCAGATCTGCATTCTGAGTCAAACTGAGTAGAGAGAGAGAGAGAGAGAGAGAATCGATGGATCTCTGATCCACTGTGGCTGGCAGTAGATCCCACAGGATTTTGCATGCAGAGTATACAGGACCATCTAGCAAGACAACACAGCATTAGTCTAGCTCTTATGCAAGATACAGAGCGGGCAGAAAGGGTGGCCTGTCTGTGTCATTGCTGTGAGTTGGGACGGATATGACTCTTGAGATGCAATTGTCACATCCTTAGTGGAGTGCAGACCGGGGTAGAGCAGCGGTGACTGTGAAACTGTAGTGGTACTGGAAGACTTGGCACAGCACAATTGCCCTTGAATCTAAGTCCCATGAGAGCCTGAATTTATACTGGATTTCAAATCTGCTGTCTCCCCAGCCCAGGCACAGTGCCTGATCCACAGCGGAAGCTCAGCCATTAACTGTTTACTGAATGAATATCATTTGCGGGCTTATGTTATATATCAAAGTCTTTTTCAAAAAGTTACTGTCCACAGGGAGTAAGAAGATGAAAACAGGCACAGGTCATAGCGAGTGTCTTAGTGACAGAGAACTGGCGTGCTCTCCAACAATGGTCCCCAATACTGGCCTGACTCAGGAGTACTGGGGAGCCTAGCAGCACCCTTCATCTTCTTTAGAAAGATCAGAAAGTAAAGCTATTTCAGCTTACAGATGGCAACTCCACACATGTCCAATCAGATTAGCACTCTGCTAATTTGCAAGTCCCTTAAAGACTACAATGCTGTGGGCTAGGCACACACGGCTGAACACATACATCACCATGTGCAAGGATCTGGGTTCGAGTCTCTGATCCTCACCTGTAAAGGAGGATGTTACGCTCATGATGAAGCGGGTCTGCAGGTATCTCTTTCACTCCTCCCCTCTAACTCCCCACATCTCAATTTCCCTTTGTCCTATCTTAAAACAAAAGCAGAAACATCAAGGCCCTCCAGGAGCAGTGGATTTGTTATGCAGGCACCAAGCCCCAAGCAATAACTAAACTAAAATAAAAAATAATAAAAAAAAGATTGCAGTCCAAGCCTTCACACACATATCCTTTAAATAATTAGCTAGCTGCTTGATACTTCAGAGTCTCTCTTATACTCACTATCAGTGGGAGACTTATGAATTGGAAAGATTTCTCCTCTTATAGAATTCAAAATACAGTAGGGATCAAGGACTCCTTCCATGGTATATCCTGCTGAACGTGCCTGTCTGCTCTGCCCACAGTTTCCTGGAAGTCTTCCCCTCACCTTGCTCACCAAAGCACTAGACACTCAAGGAACCCAGAGTCAGCTGTGACCTGGCATACAGGATGCTGCTTTCCAAGCATGCAAGAGACAGTCCCCACTTTCGGGCACAAGTTAGAAATTCTGAGAATAGAAAATAAATCAGGGAATTGGGGGGAGTTGTACCCCTCTTATCCTATGGTTTTGTAAGTGTTTCCTTTTTCTAAATAAAATAAAATAATAAAATAAATCACGGGGGCTTTCATAGGCATGGCTATGGGGTAGCAGCAGACGCGTTCTTGCTCACCCTGGTCAATCAGGAAAAGCAGTGAAAATCACCAGAAAACTCAACAAAATACAGCCAGGATTTCTTGAGAACCTCACCAAGACATAGCTGAGTACAGAAACGTGTGGCCGGTGAACAGAATGGAGCTGAGGGAGAGGTTCTTGGGACTAAAAGGCTGTACTCAGGGATGGCTGGTGCCAAACTGGGACCTTGGCAGCTGAGATGCTATATTCCCAGGTCTGGAGTTAAATAAACAACTGCTAAGAAAAGAAAGGGAGGAAGGAAGAAAGAAAGAAAAAAAGAAAGAGAGAAAGAAGGAAAGAAAGAAAATCACTTAAGCCACAAGTGAGTACAGACATGTGTGGCTTGCGGATGGAAAGGGAGGGCCTAAAAAGTGGTGCTCTGGGGGTCGGGCAGTAGTGCAGCGCACATGGCTGGGTCTACATAAGGATAAGTGCAAGGACCTACATAAGGATAAGTGCAAGGACCTACATAAGGATAAGTGCAAGGACCTACATAAGTGCAAGGACCTACATAAGTGCAAGGACCTACATAAGGATAAGTGCAAGGACCTACATAAGGATAAGTGCAAGGACCTACATAAGGATAAGTGCAAGGACCTACATAAGGATAAATGCAAGGACCTACATAAGTGCAAGGACCTACATAAGGATAAGTGCAAGGACCTACATAAGGATAAGTGCAAGGACCTACATAAGGATAAGTGCAAGGACCTACATAAGGATAAGTGCAAGGACCTACATAAGTGCAAGGACCTACATAAGTGCAAGGACCTACATAAAGATCCTGGCTGGAGCCCCCTGTAGGGGGGTCACTTCACAAGCGGTAAAGAGATCTACAGGTGTCTTTCTCTCCCCCTCTCTCATGATTCCTCTGTTCTATCCAACAACAATAGCAATGGCAACAACAACAATAATAAGAAGGGCAACAAAATGGAAAAAACAGCCTCCAAGACCAGTGGATTCATGGTACAGCCAAGCCCCTGTAATAACCCTGGAAGAAAAAAAAAGGGGGGGGGGGTTATTGCTCTGTCCTTTTGAATAAAATAGAAAAAAAATTAAAAGAAATGGCTACCAGGACTGGTGGACCCATAGTACCAGCACTGAGCTCTAGCAATAACCTTGATGGCAAAAACAAACAAACAAACAAACAAACAAACACACACCAGAATTTTGGTCCATCCATACCCTCAGAGGGGGAGAAATGTTAGGGGAAGATGACTAGAAGGCTCTGAACTCCAATTCCATCAATATCCAGAGAGAGAGGAACAAAAAAGGAAGGCCATCTGGAAGTAGTAATAGGTGTAGGCATGACTTAGAAAGAGAAAGCAGGACCACAGGACTATGAACCTGGACACGGAAGCACATGGGAGAGGACTAAGCCGCATGCACTGCAGTGGGGTCCGAAGGACACGGAAGCACATGGGAGAGGACTAAGCTGCATGCACTGCGGTGGGGTCCGAAGGACACGGAAGCACATGGGAGAGGACTAAGCCGCATGCACTGCGGTGGGGTCCGAAGGACACGGAAGCACATGGGAGAGGACTAAGCCGCATGCACTGCGGTGGGGTCCGAAGGACACGGAAGCACATGGGAGAGGACTAAGCCGCATGCACTGCGGTGGGGTCCGAAGGACACGGAAGCACATGGGAGAGGACTAAGCCGCATGCACTGCGGTGGGGTCCGAAGGACACGGAAGCACATGGGAGAGGACTAAGCCGCATGCACTGCAGTGGGGTCCGAAGGACACGGAAGCACATGGGAGAGGACTAAGCCGCATGCACTGCAGTGGGGTCCGAAGGACACGGAAGCACATGGGAGAGGACTAAGCCGCATGCACTGCAGTGGGGTCCGAAGGACACGGAAGCACATGGGAGAGGACTAAGCCGCATGCACTGCAGTGGGGTCCGAAGGACATTCAAGCACATGGGAGAGGACTAAGCCGCATGCACTGCAGTGGGGTCCGAAGGACATTCAAGCACATGGGAGAGGACTAAGCCGCATGCACTGCAGTGGGGTCCGAAGGACTCGGAAGCACATGGGAGAGGACTAAGCCGCATGCACTGCAGTGGGGTCCGAAGGACACGGAAGCACATGGGAGAGGACTAAGCCGCATGCACTGCAGTGGGGTCCGAAGGACTCGGAAGCACATGGGAGAGGACTAAGCCGCATGCACTGCAGTGGGGTCCGAAGGACACGGAAGCACATGGGAGAGGACTAAGCCGCATGCACTGCAGTGGGGTCCGAAGGACACGGAAGCACATGGGAGAGGACTAAGCCGCATGCACTGCAGTGGGGTCCGAAGGACACGGAAGCACATGGGAGAGGACTAAGCCGCATGCACTGCAGTGGGGTCCGAAGGACTCGGAAGCACATGGGAGAGGACTAAGCCGCATGCACTGCAGTGGGGTCCGAAGGACACGGAAGCACATGGGAGAGGACTAAGCCGCATGCACTGCAGTGGGGTCCGAAGGACACGGAAGCACATGGGAGAGGACTAAGCCGCATGCACTGCAGTGGGGTCCGAAGGACACGGAAGCACATGGGAGAGGACTAAGCCGCATGCACTGCAGTGGGGTCCGAAGGACACGGAAGCACATGGGAGAGGACTAAGCCGCATGCACTGCAGTGGGGTCCGAAGGACACGGAAGCACATGGGAGAGGACTAAGCCGCATGCACTGCAGTGGGGTCCGAAGGACACGGAAGCACATGGGAGAGGACTAAGCCGCATGCACTGCAGTGGGGTCCGAAGGACACGGAAGCACATGGGAGAGGACTAAGCCGCATGCACTGCAGTGGGGTCCGAAGGACTCGGAAGCACATGGGAGAGGACTAAGCCGCATGCACTGCAGTGGGGTCCGAAGGACATTCAAGCACATGGGAGAGGACTAAGCCGCATGCACTGCAGTGGGGTCCGAAGGACATTCAAGCACATGGGAGAGGACTAAGCCGCATGCACTGCAGTGGGGTCCGAAGGACTCGGAAGCACATGGGAGAGGACTAAGCCGCATGCACTGCAGTGGGGTCCGAAGGACACGGAAGCACATGGGAGAGGACTAAGCCGCATGCACTGCAGTGGGGTCCGAAGGACTCGGAAGCACATGGGAGAGGACTAAGCCGCATGCACTGCAGTGGGGTCCGAAGGACACGGAAGCACATGGGAGAGGACTAAGCCGCATGCACTGCAGTGGGGTCCGAAGGACATTCAAGCACATGGGAGAGGACTAAGCCGCATGCACTGCAGTGGGGTCCGAAGGACATTCAAGCACATGGGAGAGGACTAAGCCGCATGCACTGCAGTGGGGTCCGAAGGACTCGGAAGCACATGGGAGAGGACTAAGCCGCATGCACTGCAGTGGGGTCCGAAGGACACGGAAGCACATGGGAGAGGACTAAGCCGCATGCACTGCAGTGGGGTCCGAAGGACTCGGAAGCACATGGGAGAGGACTAAGCCGCATGCACTGCAGTGGGGTCCGAAGGACACGGAAGCACATGGGAGAGGACTAAGCCGCATGCACTGCAGTGGGGTCCGAAGGACACGGAAGCACATGGGAGAGGACTAAGCCGCATGCACTGCAGTGGGGTCCGAAGGACACGGAAGCACATGGGAGAGGACTAAGCCGCATGCACTGCAGTGGGGTCCGAAGGACTCGGAAGCACATGGGAGAGGACTAAGCCGCATGCACTGCAGTGGGGTCCGAAGGACACGGAAGCACATGGGAGAGGACTAAGCCGCATGCACTGCAGTGGGGTCCGAAGGACACGGAAGCACATGGGAGAGGACTAAGCCGCATGCACTGCAGTGGGGTCCGAAGGACACGGAAGCACATGGGAGAGGACTAAGCCGCATGCACTGCAGTGGGGTCCGAAGGACACGGAAGCACATGGGAGAGGACTAAGCCGCATGCACTGCAGTGGGGTCCGAAGGACACGGAAGCACATGGGAGAGGACTAAGCCGCATGCACTGCAGTGGGGTCCGAAGGACACGGAAGCACATGGGAGAGGACTAAGCCGCATGCACTGCAGTGGGGTCCGAAGGACACGGAAGCACATGGGAGAGGACTAAGCCGCATGCACTGCAGTGGGGTCCGAAGGACACGGAAGCACATGGGAGAGGACTAAGCCGCATGCACTGCAGTGGGGTCCGAAGGACTCGGAAGCACATGGGAGAGGACTAAGCCGCATGCACTGCAGTGGGGTCCGAAGGACATTCAAGCACATGGGAGAGGACTAAGCCGCATGCACTGCAGTGGGGTCCGAAGGACATTCAAGCACATGGGAGAGGACTAAGCCGCATGCACTGCAGTGGGGTCCGAAGGACTCGGAAGCACATGGGAGAGGACTAAGCCGCATGCACTGCAGTGGGGTCCGAAGGACACGGAAGCACATGGGAGAGGACTAAGCCGCATGCACTGCAGTGGGGTCCGAAGGACTCGGAAGCACATGGGAGAGGACTAAGCCGCATGCACTGCAGTGGGGTCCGAAGGACACGGAAGCACATGGGAGAGGACTAAGCCGCATGCACTGCAGTGGGGTCCGAAGGACACGGAAGCACATGGGAGAGGACTAAGCCGCATGCACTGCAGTGGGGTCCGAAGGACACGGAAGCACATGGGAGAGGACTAAGCCGCATGCACTGCAGTGGGGTCCGAAGGACTCGGAAGCACATGGGAGAGGACTAAGCCGCATGCACTGCAGTGGGGTCCGAAGGACACGGAAGCACATGGGAGAGGACTAAGCCGCATGCACTGCAGTGGGGTCCGAAGGACACGGAAGCACATGGGAGAGGACTAAGCCGCATGCACTGCAGTGGGGTCCGAAGGACACGGAAGCACATGGGAGAGGACTAAGCCGCATGCACTGCAGTGGGGTCCGAAGGACTCGGAAGCACATGGGAGAGGACTAAGCCGCATGCACTGCAGTGGGGTCCGAAGGACACGGAAGCACATGGGAGAGGACTAAGCCGCATGCACTGCAGTGGGGTCCGAAGGACACGGAAGCACATGGGAGAGGACTAAGCCGCATGCACTGCAGTGGGGTCCGAAGGACACGGAAGCACATGGGAGAGGACTAAGCCGCATGCACTGCAGTGGGGTCCGAAGGACACGGAAGCACATGGGAGAGGACTAAGCCGCATGCACTGCAGTGGGGTCCGAAGGACACGGAAGCACATGGGAGAGGACTAAGCCGCATGCACTGCAGTGGGGTCCGAAGGACTCGGAAGCACATGGGAGAGGACTAAGCCGCATGCACTGCAGTGGGGTCCGAAGGACACGGAAGCACATGGGAGAGGACTAAGCCGCATGCACTGCAGTGGGGTCCGAAGGACACGGAAGCACATGGGAGAGGACTAAGCCGCATGCACTGCAGTGGGGTCCGAAGGACTCGGAAGCACATGGGAGAGGACTAAGCCGCATGCACTGCAGTGGGGTCCGAAGGACACGGAAGCACATGGGAGAGGACTAAGCCGCATGCACTGCAGTGGGGTCCGAAGGACACGGAAGCACATGGGAGAGGACTAAGCCGCATGCACTGCAGTGGGGTCCGAAGGACACGGAAGCACATGGGAGAGGACTAAGCCGCATGCACTGCAGTGGGGTCCGAAGGACACGGAAGCACATGGGAGAGGACTAAGCCGCATGCACTGCAGTGGGGTCCGAAGGACACGGAAGCACATGGGAGAGGACTAAGCCGCATGCACTGCAGTGGGGTCCGAAGGACACGGAAGCACATGGGAGAGGACTAAGCCGCATGCACTGCAGTGGGGTCCGAAGGACACGGAAGCACATGGGAGAGGACTAAGCCGCATGCACTGCAGTGGGGTCCGAAGGACACGGAAGCACATGGGAGAGGACTAAGCCGCATGCACTGCAGTGGGGTCCGAAGGACACGGAAGCACATGGGAGAGGACTAAGCCGCATGCACTGCAGTGGGGTCCGAAGGACACGGAAGCACATGGGAGAGGACTAAGCCGCATGCACTGCAGTGGGGTCCGAAGGACACGGAAGCACATGGGAGAGGACTAAGCCGCATGCACTGCAGTGGGGTCCGAAGGACACGGAAGCACATGGGAGAGGACTAAGCCGCATGCACTGCAGTGGGGTCCGAAGGACTCGGAAGCACATGGGAGAGGACTAAGCCGCATGCACTGCAGTGGGGTCCGAAGGACACGGAAGCACATGGGAGAGGACTAAGCCGCATGCACTGCAGTGGGGTCCGAAGGACACGGAAGCACATGGGAGAGGACTAAGCCGCATGCACTGCAGTGGGGTCCGAAGGACACGGAAGCACATGGGAGAGGACTAAGCCGCATGCACTGCAGTGGGGTCCGAAGGACTCGGAAGCACATGGAAGAGGACTAAGCCGCATGCACTGCAGTGGGGTCCGAAGGACACGGAAGCACATGGGAGAGGACTAAGCCGCATGCACTGCAGTGGGGTCCGAAGGACACGGAAGCACATGGGAGAGGACTAAGCCGCATGCACTGCAGTGGGGTCCGAAGGACACGGAAGCACATGGGAGAGGACTAAGCCGCATGCACTGCAGTGGGGTCCGAAGGACACGGAAGCACATGGGAGAGGACTAAGCCGCATGCACTGCAGTGGGGTCCGAAGGACACGGAAGCACATGGGAGAGGACTAAGCCGCATGCACTGCAGTGGAGTCCGAAGGACTCGGAAGCACATGGGAGAGGACTAAGCCGCATGCACTGCAGTGGGGTCCGAAGGACTCGGAAGCACATGGGAGAGGACTAAGCCGCATGCACTGCAGTGGGGTCCGAAGGACACGGAAGCACATGGGAGAGGACTAAGCCGCATGCACTGCAGTGGGGTCCGAAGGACTCGGAAGCACATGGGAGAGGACTAAGCCGCATGCACTGCAGTGGGGTCCGAAGGACTCGGAAGCACATGGGAGAGGACTAAGCCGCATGCACTGCAGTGGGGTCCGAAGGACACGGAAGCACATGGGAGAGGACTAAGCCGCATGCACTGCAGTGGGGTCCGAAGGACTCGGAAGCACATGGGAGAGGACTAAGCCGCATGCACTGCAGTGGGGTCCGAAGGACACGGAAGCACATGGGAGAGGACTAAGCCGCATGCACTGCAGTGGAGTCCGAAGGACTCGGAAGCACATGGGAGAGGACTAAGCCGCATGCACTGCAGTGGGGTCCGAAGGACTCGGAAGCACATGGGAGAGGACTAAGCCGCATGCACTGCAGTGGGGTCCGAAGGACACGGAAGCACATGGGAGAGGACTAAGCCGCATGCACTGCAGTGGGGTCCGAAGGACTCGGAAGCACATGGGAGAGGACTAAGCCGCATGCACTGCAGTGGGGTCCGAAGGACACGGAAGCACATGGGAGAGGACTAAGCCGCATGCACTGCAGTGGAGTCCGAAGGACTCGGAAGCACATGGGAGAGGAATAAGCCGCATGCACTGCAGTGGGGTCCGAAGGACTCGGAAGCACATGGGAGAGGACTAAGCCGCATGCACTGCAGTGGGGTCCGAAGGACTCGGAAGCACATGGGAGAGGACTAAGCCGCATGCACTGCAGTGGGGTCCGAAGGACTCGGAAGCACATGGGAGAGGACTAAGCCGCATGCACTGCAGTGGGGTCCGAAGGACACGGAAGCACATGGGAGAGGACTAAGCCGCATGCACTGCAGTGGGGTCCGAAGAAGTCAAGGCACCATGTGGGTCCCTCCTGCTGGTTTCTGGCTCTCGCCTTCTTGCTCCAGGAATGCCGGAAGTCATTCGGGGTTTTCTATTCTCCATCATCCTCTCACTCCCAGCCTCACTTGATGAGGAAAGAGGAATCCGATCACAACAGTAGCAGTAAACTACAGAAGTCAAGCTACATGTGTAAACAGGAAAAAGACAGGAGACCCATGTGAAACCCAGATGGCAGCTGTAAAGAAAATAAGTCTCGAGGAGAAATCTGTAAGATAAAGAACTAGAGGGTTTACCAGAGAAATAGTTCAGAAACGTACTCATGATGACATTTAAACAACGTCAGAAACCCTAACTTTAACAAAGATAATAAGGCTCTACCAGTCTCTGATGGGAGGAAGGAGTATCCTGCCCTGCCACTCGGGGGAAGACAGGTCCTGAAATGACTGCAGCCTGCACTGTTCCCAGCTGTGACCATGAGCTGTGAGCTCAGACCACTGGGGACTCAGAGGTTACACAGACTCTGGTGCTAAATTTAAATATATACATGGGCCCTGGTGCAGGTGGATGGAGGTAAAACCGTTAATTCCACAGAATTTTTTCAAGAATGGGAGTTACTCTCTGCCCTAATCCAACTATCTAGCCCTTTTCTCTACTCTGACACCATTTTCTCAGACAAGGTTTTTATCCAACTCCATCCTAGCTGTCAAACTCAAGCAAAAGCTGCCATAGCTGTGGGCTCCTAGTAAAATGCCTAAAATGGACTTCCTGGCTTCCTTCCACCCCAAGATGCCTAATTTCAACTGCTCTGTTCCTCCTTTTTGGTTCTTGTTCATTAACCGTCTTATCTCACTTTATGCCCTGTAATATATATATCCTGCCCCACCTTCCAGATACCTAGTTGCAGATGCTACCATGATTCCACCCTGACTTCTCTTTGTAGACGACCTCCCCAATGTGTCCTGAAGCCTCACCTCTCCAGAGCCCTACCCCACCAGGAAAAGATAGAAACAGGCTAGAGGCATGGATCCATCTACCAATGATCATGTCCAGTGGAGAAGCAATTATAGAAGCCAGAACTCCTACCTTCTGCACCCCCAAAACAACTTTGATCCACACTCCCAATGGGGGTGAAATGATAGGAGGAAGAGGACTAGAAGGCTCTGACCTCCAGCTCTATCAGATCCCAGAGACAGAGGATGAAAATGGGAGAGAGATTTGGATGTAAAATAGGGTTATGTGTGGCTTGGAGGGGACGAGAGGATTGGACCTGGAAGAAAAAGGGGGCAATTGTGTACAAATGTAGACAAGTAATTGTAGAGATGACAGTTAACCCATGTCTGCAACTTTGGGAGAACTGCTGTGACTTGCAATGGAGGGATTGGGGATTCAGAACTCTGGTGGGGGAACGGTATGACTTATATTCCTGTTGACGTGTAATTTTGTAATCAATATTGAATCGCTAATAAAAGTAATAAAAAAAGAAAGTAAGGCTCACGAGTTATAAGAATACAAAGACTGCTTCATCCAAGACTGAAGATTTAGAGAAAAAAATTCAAACAGCTATTGGGCATGATAAGGACACTGTACACAATTCATGCTTGGAAAACTTCTCCAAAGAAGGCAAGAATGGGCCAAGGTATTCAAACAAAAGCTCAACATTAACTTGCTGGGAAAATGTCAATTAAAATGAAGTAGCTTTTTAAAAAATATTTTTTAAATTATTTTTTTAAAACTATTTATTTATTATTGGATAGAGACAGAGAGAAATTGAGGGGAAAGGAAGACAGAGATGGATAGAAACAGAGAGATACCTGCAGCCCTGCTTTACCACTCATGAAGCTTTCCCCCTGCAGGTAGGGACCAGGGGCTTGAACCTGGGTCCTTGCACACTGTAGTGTGTGCACTTAACCAGGTGCACACCGCCTGGTCCCTCATCTTTTTTAAAAAAAAGTTTTATTTATTCATGAAAATAAATAAATGACAGGAGAGAAAGAACCAGACATCACTCTGGTACATGTTCTGCCGGGAATTGGAATTTGGGACCTCATGCTTGAGAGTCCAAAGCCTTATCCACTGTGCCACCTCCCGGACCACAACGAAGTATCATCTTATACTGGTGAGAAAAAGGGAACTCTGGGCTTCTGTTGCTGAGAATGTAAAATTGGCATGGAGGTTCCTTGAAAAAAAGAAAATGTAAATACGTTACAACCCTACAGTAACGCTGCTAAGCATTTACTTTATGGATAGAAAAACACTAATTTGAAGGGATACACGTGCTCCATGGTAATTCTGGTACTATTCATAATAGCCAAAATAGGGAATGGGAGTAAGTGCTCATTGACAGGTGAATGAAGAACTATGATGGACTCGTACTAGCCACTAAAATAACATCCAAATTAACTCTTGACTCTTTAAACTATGATTACTATCAGAGGGAAATGGAGGGGCGGAAGCAGAAGGGGACTATCTAGAGGGTCTTTGTGTAATGGCAGATGTGGGGAACATATATAAAGGTATAATCTTAAAAACTTAAAATGCAGGGAGTTGGGCAGTAGAGCAGCGAGTTAAGCACATTGTGGTTGTAAAGTGCAAGGACTGTGCGTAAGGATCCGGGTTTGAGCCCCCGGCTCCCCCACCTGCAGGGGAGTCGCTTCACAGGCGGTGACGCAGGTCTGCAGGTGTCTGTCTTTTTCTCCCCCTCTGTCTTTCCTCCTCTCATCCATTTCTCTCTGTTCTATCCAACAGTGATTATATCAACAGTAATAACTACAACAATAAAAAAAAACCCGAGCAACAAAAACGGAAATAAATAAAAAATTCAAAAAAACTTACAATGCAAACTGATGTCAAATCATTTAAAAGCAGTAAGGACATTATTTTAAAAAGAAACAAAAAAATACGGAGGGCTCTCCTAAAGTCACACCCTGCATACTGACATTTTCAGAGAAAATTTCCTCATGTCAGAGGCATCATCCCTGATATATGATGCTTCATTTAGAATTAATTTTCTTTCTCTAATTATGTCAATTTTAAACTTATGTACTCTTTCTATTGTTTAATTTATTCCATTTTGTTGCCCTTGTTGTTTTATTGTTATTGTTGTTACTGATGTCGCTGTTATTGGATAGGACGAGAGAAATGGAGAGAAGAGGGGAAGACAGAGAGGGGGAGAGAAAGATAGACACCTGCAGACCTGCTTTAACCGCCTGTGAAGCGACTCCCCTGCAGGTGGGGAGCCGGGGGGCTCGAACTGGGATCCTTACACTGTTCCTTGTGCTTTGCGCCACCTGCACTTAATCTGCTGTGCTATACCGCCTGACTCCCTGTATTACTCCTTTCTAACCCAAGATTCTCCAGTAATTACTAAGACCGGCTAATTCTATTTCTTGATGATATCCAAACTATTTATTTTTCTTCACAATTATCAAAACTGCTCTAGCCAAATTGCTGTCATCACTTGATAAACTGAACTGATAGAATTACCTCTCAACTGGGCCCTGTCTTTCATCTCCTTCCCACAATTGATTATCTATAGTCTATTTTAAAACATCTAAATGTGCTTCTGCTGTGCAGGACTGTGTTGCCATCTTGGCCCATCACACAGGACTCTCTGTGGTGTATGGTGCCACCTACCTTCTCTCTCTTTGCCCATCTGATATCTCCACCGTCTGCCATCATCAGTGCCAAAGTGCTAGTAATTCTTATGCCCGATAACCAAGCAGAGACTCCTCAGGGAGTTATTTTGTGCGCTCAGTGCTCAGTTCCACATGACTGACACAACTGAGTCACACCCATTTGTTAGGTTTTGCAGTGCACAAAAATTCTGTTTACATTATTATAGTCTGTGAAGTCTGTAAAACCGAGGTATGAACCTTAATTAACGATGACACAAAGGTACAAACTGGACACCTGTTATTTGGAGAAATGGCAGACTTTTTCGACAAAGGGTTGCCCACCAACCCCCCCACCACCACCACCATTAGAAACACACTATTGGGTTAAGAGACAAGTGATTCTGGGATGCCTACCCTATGCTAGGCAGTCTGCTTCAAAGCTTTGTGACTTTAGTATTCTCAATTTCTCGAGGACATCTGGGGAGTGGATGCACTGAGGTCACAGCTAGCACTGGCTGAATGAAAGGCGGGAATTGTTCTCAATTCAAACTGCTATATGGACAAACTTGACTGTCATTCAGAATACTAATCACAATACTTTAGATAAGTTATTCCACAAAGTTTAAGGTAAATAATTCCCCATTTTAGGGAAAGAAATAAGACGAAACAAGAACAACAATAAAAAAAAAACAAGGGAGAAATTCTAGAATTTAGTCATTGTGATCTTATTTCTTTCATTAGTCATCAAGAATCACTTGTGTCAGTTTAACTTTTTAAAATATAAAAGAACCTGAGTGAAAATTTTACTGTACTTTCAAACAGAATTCTAATACTGAGTGGTTATGAAGCTACACAGATATTCAAATGCCAGAGTAATAAATGATCATGCCACAAGTTAAGCAACTTAAAATCTAATTCTTAAAGTGGGTGGTTGAGTCTAGCTGAAGTTACTCTTATCAAGGTATTCCAATGGTACTCAAAGACCAGG